>NC_079192.1:145211255-145921255 GCF_029499605.1 Hyla sarda
CTGCTTGCCCTCAGTGCGCAGAGCCCTGCTTGCCCTCAGTGCGCAGAGCCCTGCATGCCCACCCAGACTTCCTGTATTTGGTCTCATTACAGATAAACACAGGCAATAGCCGCAAGGTCACAAAAAAAAAACAAAAAAAATTTAAAAACACAACCCCCCCAAAAAAAATAATAATAATAATCCAACACCACATTTTTTAGCCAATGTATATTACAAATATACATAAAGGGCATGTTGTTGTCCACTGACTTCAATGGGTAGCAAAATCTGCTACAGCAAATCTGAAGCAGAAAATATGCATGTGTGAATGTACCCATAATGTTACTCTCTCCATAATATAAAATGTTTTTGCTAATGACCGGTACACTTTAAAGGCTACTGACAAATCCACGCCAATTTGCTTCAACTTCATTTGCTTCCTAATTGTATTCAACTTTCTAAATAGATAAATAACTTTCTAAATAGACTTAAAAATGTCTTAGAAAACGTGTGGAACGAGGGCATCTCTGTTAGGGCCCTATTATACAGGGTCATTCTGCCTGAACAAGCCAATATCACCCTTTGTATTACAGCCAGCAATCAGCTATCGAGCAAACAGACCCTGGTTCATCAGTTAATCACTTTATTCTGGCCTGATAAAAAAATAAAAAATAAATCTCTATTTCTCAGATGTAATAAGGGATGTGCTGTTGATGAATGATGAAAGCAGAGGGCTGCACAAATGATCCAGAGTTCGTTCATGCAGCCCTTGACAATAGTCAAGTCTTGTTATAGGCTTAGTAAAAAAGTGCGGTTCTAAAAGAATTATTCTTGTTTACATGTAGTAGACAAAGTGAATAGGATGATGGGAAAATAATAAACTTCTTCTAAATCTCTATCAATCGGGACTCCCTTCTATGAACCAAAAAAAAATAGTCTGCACCGTAAAAATTGTAGACTAATGTGGTCATTCCATTTATTTAATTGGCTGCCATGTAATACATTTTCCCTGCAGTAAAGCAAGTAAATAACTAACTGCTTCTTCCCTCGGCAAAATCAGCTATTCACTTTGGGGTTGCCCAGAACAGAACCCGAGAAAACTAGATACCTACTCTAGCAGTCACATTCTTATAGGTGATGTCTGTAAGGAGACAATCCCTTAAAACAGAACATATATATATAGTGATATAGGTGGATTAGGAAATGTGTCGTAACGGACACAGTAATATTTAATAGGTAAACAATAAAGAAATCTAACAGTACATACCAGTCATTCGTTTAGCTTGTTCCTGGATTAGAATATTCATTTCTTCCTTCTCTTTTTTCAATAATGTGTTCTGTTGTTTCAGTTCAGACAGCAACTGCAAATTCAAGCAAAAAACTCAACTCTTTGGCACAATAAAATTCTCATCTCAGACTATGGCCGACAAGTCACAAACTAATGTTCAATTTAGCTAATGGTGAAAAACAGCAACAGAGCATGAAGAACATTTGGAATTTGAGAACTAATACTAAAAAAAATTTTAAAATAGACAAAACTACCAAGTGTGGAGGGGGGATAACTAAGCAAGGAATTACTATTTTGGACTCTTCATGTATGTGTGAGATCATTATAGATCAGAAAAGAGCCAAACTGTTTACTCACAAGAACAACTCAGATCAGGCATCCAAGCAGATACGGTTTTGATCAATATGTGAATCCATAAATGACTTGGTCAAATAACAGGTTATATTTTGACTAGTACTATTTTTCCCGCGCACCGTTTAGGTGTTTCCCATCCTCTTCCTCTAAGAGCCCTTTTTAGACAGGCCAAAGATGACGAGCGCCAATAAATTATCTCAATGGTCGGCCAACGTTTACTGAGCCTTCACAAGGCTTGATCAATCGTGAAGCCGGGGCAAATAAATAATCCAGTGATCTAAATTAATAATTGTTGGCCGCACATCACCTTTTCACATAGGGCGATACTTTAAATGGCACAAAAGATTCAATCAGCTGACGAACGACCACTGTTCATTCATCGGCTAGTTACTAGCCCTTGTACACAGATGACTATAGGGTTCTTATGAACTGATCAGTGTGTAAAATGGCCAAGTAGAAGAAGTAGAACTGTCCATTACATTGTGCATTAATCCTGTCACCATTGGCCACTATGCAGTAAGATATAGACCTCTATTACAAAGACTAGATGTAACAAAATACTAGTCATAATCAGTTGCCCATTCCCAAATGTGTTTTTAAGATAATTTGGCTTTTTTACTGAAAATCTAACAGATCAGATCTTTTTTAAGATGATAATCTAAATAACGTTCTAAGGCTGAGTAGTAGTTGTGGATCATTTAAATAAGGATTATTTATAAAGTTTTATATTCAAAAGGAGTTCGTTCTAGTCGCCATAATACTTTAACTGGTTAAATTCTTCTAAACTGGTCCTCCAGAATACCTGCTCAGTTTCAGTTTTATATTGGTCTGCATTCTGCTCAATCTTCTTCTTTTCGTTCTGTGTCTGGAGCAGATCTTTCCTCAGCTTGGCTAACTCCTCCTGGAGGCTCATCACTCGGTGTGTGGCATTTTTGGCCTCTTCTTCAAATGGTTTCAGGCGGTCAACATCACTTCGTAGCTTATCTTTCTCCGTATTGTAGGTTATCTCTAGATGCGTCAGCCTCTCCAGCAAGGACTTGTTGTCCTTATTCTGTAAACACAAGAGAAAGAATGATCATATCAAATAACATTACATACAGCACAGTGTGCAGCAGCATGACTGCTCTATACTGTGGTGTTACCTGTTCATCAATTCTACGCTGCATTTGCATGATCTTGTTTTCCATGCCATAGTTGAGTTTCTTGTAATGTTCAACAGAACGAGCTTCAATCTTCAATTTCTTCAACTCCCTTTTGGCCATCATCCTGCGGTAGCAGCACTGCAGGTAGACAATGGCTTCCAAGCTTCTCTTGTAAGCCTTACGAGCCAACCAGCCGCGAACGTGCTTCTGAATGATAGTAGCTTTGTGTACCCTCACCATCTAAAGATTGATAGTGACGGCCATTAGTAATTCCATACATGTCACAATATAGAGACCATAACTAGACCCAAGTATAAATCACACTAACACAGCTAGTACAATAGCATTGTACATTAGAAAATGTATTGCAATTGGCTATTAACCTGAAATAAGTTGCACCAATATCGGGTTCAATGAACATCAGTCTAGTCATCAATTGGAATCCATTAGACGTATGAAAACCAACTATGCTAAATGTACATGTAACAAAAAAACACAAACGTATAGTAACTTGTTGTCCGCACAGTCCATTATATTATTCTCTTACCTGCTGATACCTCTTTCTGGCTGCATAACCCCGAAGATATGTCTGAAGTGACAGTGTAACAGACCGTATACGGCGATACTTCTGGCGAACCACATACATTCTCTGAAACTTCTGTATAAGAATTGCTGCTCTGGTCCTGCGCAGGAACTGGGCAAGACTGTACGGACAAATCACATGGTTAAAGAATCCATATAATTCTTATTAATCAAAATGCAAGCTCTCAATAAAAGAAAATAGTAGATACACTCACCATTTGGCCTGGTATCCTCTAACATATCTCTGAATGCAGATGGCTGCCTTCTTCATGCGGAGGTACTTCTTCCGTAAAAGCCAACCACGTATTGTCTTCTGGATCCGGATGCAGGCCACTCTCAACTTGTCAGCTCTTATTTTCTCCAAATAGGCTACTTGCCCAGCACGGAAGAAGATTTTTGTTTTACCAAATTGATATTTGTCTTGGTCCTGATTTGTGAAAGAAGATCCTTTTTTATTATTATTGTATAAAATGTATTATTACATATACAGTGTCAAAATATCAGACAACATGAGGTTTAACTATGGCAGGCGAATAATCATTATTTCTAGGACACTAAAACTAGCTGTTGGAACACAGGTAGCACTTGAGCAAAGAACCAAGCTGAAAAATTCTTCCTAGGCTTCAGGTAGTTTTTTTATATGCTAATTAACCACCAAGTGTCCAAACTGTGAAAGATCTAACACAGTTTGGACCAGGGGTAAATCCTCCTATTTGTGGCCAACTTAATTACTAGCATCAATGTGCTTCTACGACAAAGTGTTAAACTATTTTACACTGTGGTGACATATTGGAGGAGACTAAACTGCATGTATCAAAAAGCTGGTGCAATTTAGGCAACAAAAATGGCTTATTTGACTTGCAACTCATTTTTTGTGTGTTCCAGACAGTTTTGTGCCACATTTGACAAGGGTGTGTGTGGCGTTTGGGAAAATGTAGTATTGCTTAAAGGTGATGACATGTAACAGAAATATGTCAAGTAAGAAAACTAGATAGATTATGTAAACATTGACTAGACAATCTAAAGATGCACCAGATCTTTAAATAGCTGAGAAACTGCATTTGTAGACTGTCTAGTCTAAATTGACACAGTCTATAAATTAGATTTTATCTCCCCGTGTGTGCGGGATTTGACCTGTGATCTGGCACTAGACATACAGTATTCTCATATTAGCATGGATATTTGATTTTTCTATAAAGCTTCTTGTTAAATATTTTGTGACTTATTTAACAGAATCCATTGATATACTTGGCCTATTACTGTATGTATTGTGCCATGCTTAAAAAAAAAAAAAAAAAAAAAACTGTATATATGTATATACGATTATGTAACCTCCTTTGGTTTTGTTCTAACTTTCTATTATACAACAACATACACCTAATGTGGTAAATAACCAAAACTGCCTGTGCCCACTTTTAGGATGGGGCCTACCGGTAGAGTCTCTATGTTCAAACATAGGGGGCAGGTTCCTTTACATATACTAGAAACTGGATCACTCACAAGACCACCAGACCGGAGACTGACTACTGTATTGGCTTGTAAAATGTGTAGTAAAGCCAAGTCTGTGCTGGGCATGGAGGCTATTACTACTTTATTCCAACCTCCCAGAATTTTTCTTGTTTGGGGACTGGTAATTTTGGGAGCATAAAGGGGTGGTCCAATTGAGTCAATTATATGTCAACTTCGTATCTAAATTGTTTGTTCAGTTTTAAAACAACTTCTCACATGCCCTATCGCTCTATCACATGCCTTCTTTTACCAGTGCTTGTAACTTTGCCATTTTACTGAGGTACATGCAGGTTAAGGTTGTTAGCTGTACACCCCTGCCTCCCCCTCCATTACAGTCGGTAGTTACATCACTGTAAGTCTTCTCCTGCTTATACAAGGGGTTACTTGATAGATACCATCTATTACGCAGGGTCAGGGTCAATGAAAAATAGTCTACTTACTTAGGTGATTTGTTTACTGATGAGTATGTGACTGTCCTATCTTACACTCCTCTGCTCTCCCTATCTGAAGCTGGTTGATTGTCTCAATTGTTTTTACTTCATAGGGTATTTAAACCCCCCATAATTTTGCATCTGTGTTCTGACTCTTCGTGCTCTAGATGCGGGCATGCTGATGCTACCTTGGCTCCACATGATCTGGGATTTTCCCCTACTTAGTTAATTTTGTCTTCCTACCTTATGGAACACAATTACCCCTGACTCCTAAGTACTGTGTGTTGGGCCTTATTGGTTGTACTGAAGAACCAATGGGTCCTGAAGTGGGGATCCTACAAATATTGCATTTGGCATGTAAGCTTGTTGGCTCAATACTGGATTTGTCCTTCATTATGTAGTTTCCTAGTAGGGTGTGCAATATAGTCTGCCCTGAGAAGGGCATTTAATAAAAAAAATGTAACGCATCCAGGAAATTTTGGTCCATGTTTAGAGGTTACAGTTACATTGCTTGTATGAAAAAAAGTGAAAACCCCAATAAAAAGATACCTGATTAAAAAAACAAAAACTGCCTGTGCTAAAAATCTGTTGTACATGACTTGTTTCATATTTTTTAACACACTTTTTTGCTTTACTCAATATTAGGAGCAGAGCTTCAATGAAAAAGCTTGTAAAAATATGCCAACTAGTACATGGTGCAAACTCAGACTAGACAGATTTAGACAGATTAAACTGCCAGCAACACTAGAGGGAATTTTTATTTTTATGTGACCCCCAGCAAAATATATATATATATATATTTTAGTATCCAGATAACCACTTTAAATTAGACAATAATATGCTTCACCTATTCACTTAGATTCAACATACCACAATGAGCTTCTCCAACACGTTCTTGCAGGTTTGCCTCCAGTCACTGAGGACATCTTTTTGCTTCATAAGAACCCGGTATCGACTGAAGAACTCTTGATACGTCCACCTAGCACAAGAGAGGAGAGGCCCTGTCAATTCAGATAGGCTAGCAACAGTCTTTTCACTCTCTGGTAATAAATGTAAGAAAACAGGCTACAGACAATAAATAAAAGCACAGTTACCCATAAAAATGCAATACATATTTTATAATATATATATTATATTCATTTTTGTTTCATGATAATGCTAAGTTCATAACATATACATTCCCATAGGTAATTCACAACTCTAACAGCCAAGCATACATAACCTGATATGACACAATCCATATAAACACAACCGCTTACCTAGATGGGAATCCTGCCGCGCTGATCCTTATAGTTTCCAACACACCACAAGCTCTGAGCTGCTGGACGGCCCGTTTTGAGTCAAACCTTATAAAACCAAAATCAGAAGAATCTAAGCACAAAGCAAACACCGCAAGGAATTAGTCTTGCTTTAAAGGGGTACTCCAACCCTAGACTTCTTATCCCCTATACAAAGGATAGGGGATAAGATGCCTGATCGCGGGGGTCCCGAGTGGCGCCCTAGACATCCGGTGCACAGAGCAAGCTTCGCTCCATGCCAGATGACTGGCGCTGCGGGGCAGAGGCTTGTGACGTCACAGCCACGCCTCGCTCGTGACGTCTCAGCCACACCCCCTCAATGCAAGTCTATGGTAGGGTGCGTGATGACCGCCACGCCCCCTCCTATAGATTTGCATTGAGGGGGCGTGGCCGTGACTTCACGAGCCTCTGGCGCTGCACCCAACACTCTAAACAAATGCCGGGTGCAACAGGGAGATTGCGGGGGTCCCCAGCGGCGGGACCCCACGTTCAGACATATTATCCCCTATTCTTTGGATAGGGGATAAGATGTCTAGGGGCGGAGTACCCCTTTAAATAGCCATCACTGAGCTATGCATTATTCCCTGCATCCAGAAGACAGTAAAAGTAGGTCATATCTTCTACCGTAAAGTTTATCTGTGTCTACATCAGTGAATATCTACAGTCATGTTAGATCCTGTGAGTGGTGACTGGCCTCTGTGTGAACCGAAGCTCTAATGTACTGTACTGTTACCAGCTGGGCGTTCACTTTTTAGATTTAATTCCTTTCCACAAATTCAATTCAAACATTCTAAACTTAAAACAAGTGTATTCAACTGGTTACAAACTAACCTTATCCTGTGAATTTAGCTCCCTCCATAGAAAGGCATCACATAATTATCCGTGTATAAAAGATCAAGTGATTTTACTTAACGGATGTTGTTCCCACAAATGAAATGATACTTCAGCCAATCCATTATATTTTGTAATGAACGGACTAGTGATCTAGAAATACAGCAGCTTTTACCAGAAGACTGCTCACTACTAGCTACAAACAATCCATATCCTGATGATAGAAGGAGTAGTAAAGGTATGGGCACACTGAGTATTTTTTTTGGCATCAGATTATTTGACAAAGAATTTACTTGAAACATATGCATGGAAACATTCAGATTTTAGCGGTAGATGTTTTGTTGATTTGGTCTCCCAATGTATGAAGGGGAGAATCAGCGTCAAAAATGGTCAAGTCAAATCTGCAGAGAAAAAAAATAATACATGCCCACGGTCGCATATCTCCCACCGAAATCACTGGGATGTGGATTTCACGTGGATCTTGAACTTGTGTTGCAATCCAACTGAAAACACAATGGGGAGGGATTTATCATTAATGACTGTGGTACACGAGTGCATTTCTTTCTTGTTGTGTATGTGCGGCTGTGCGACTAATTTATCAAAAGTTGGACAGCCGATGATAAATTTGGCGCAGCCCCTCACGGCTTGCACAAACTCATGTACCACAGTCAAAATTCTAGTGAGAGCAAAGTGGCTGTGGTATATGCAATCCATAGCTCACTGGGATACGCATGCGCAGTGGCCTCTCTTCTCTTGTGGCCTCTCCACCAAGTTGCTGGTTGGCTGGAAGGCACAATGTTGCGTTGCCGAATTTACCGGCATCCTCACTATGCCGCACTAAGCCAGCCCTTCATTGGTTCACTCTCACCTAGTGGAGCGAGAGCCGGCGGGTCACGTGAGCACTCTGCTATTGCGGCGAGCAGAAGGTTCACGTGACCGCTTAACACCATTGCCTGTGCCCAGTCATTTTTGTAAGTATGGTCCCTGACTGCCATTGATTTTCGTCAAAAAAAACTTGCATGAAACTTTTTGGCTGTGTGGTAAAAAGTTGCGCGGAACGCACATGCGCCTTTTGTGCGACTTTTAACAGCAAAAGAGGTCAAAATTGCTTGATAAATAAACCCCAATGTGCATAAGACCTAAGCGTTATTCAGTTATTAAGAATATATTTAGAAATTGTTGTTTATTTACTGCACAGATATAAAGCAACAACAGCTACTTACGTGAAGGGATACTTTACGTCATTTGGCTTAATACAACGTACATAATGAGGGGTTGTAGCATTTAGTGTCTCCATCAGCAAATGCAAAGAGTTTCTAAACTGAAATGGAAACAATAGGCTCATAAGCTAAAGAGGTGTCTGCACCAAAACTTATAACTTACATTTATTAAAACAATGGAAAAAAAATAGTCAAACATCATTTTGGCATACTGGGAAAGCCATATAAGGAACCCAGAACATGTTTATTCTATTTATTTAAAAATTCATATATTTTTTTTTACTGTAATTTTAGATATTTTAAAAAGGTTTTAACAATACATAACAGAGAAAATCAAGTCAAGGAGACGAGCTTGAAGTCACAGAAAATATACAGTCAGAACGAACACAAACCACATTGACAGGCCAGTGTTATGGGATACAGCAGATTCATCAAACCAAATACAATGAGAGTACTAAAAAGAAACCAGGAACATTGCATTCAGATTAAAAAGTCATTTTAAAAGTTTACCTGGTGTCCGACTGTTTTCTTATGTTCTTTACTAGCATGTTCAGGCTTTGGTTTACGCAGACCTGTACGGGATAGGAGAGTACGACCTGTGGGAGCAGTAGAGGTTGGGCTTGAGGACTGCTGATGGTCCTGGAACAGTTCTGCCAGCAGCTTAAACTAGGATTACAAAGAAAAAAAATGTTCTTAAAATCCATATGGTAAACAACCATTGTATAACAGTAAGTAAACAAATAATTTGATGTTCGAAAATAAAAAAAGGTAACATCAAATTAGGATCAGAAATCATATTAGGCACTGTTCATACGTCATGAGATCCATTTTTACAGGAAGCATGATGGCTCTGTTATGGTCTGTTTAATAATGGGTCTACCAGGTTTCCTACAGTTTTCAAATCTGATTTAAAGATACATGGAAATATGAAAAACGGAAGTGTGTACAGTGCCTAAGAAGTGAGTATCATTAGAAGCATAACAGCATGCAGTTATAGAATGTCAGGTTAAAAACATTGTTAGGTTTAAAGGAAACAAATGATCCACTGAATACGTGATACTGTAAATATATGATCACCGGGGGCCCCATTACCATCATTAGAAAGAGAGTCTCCCCTGCCCCTCCTCTCCTTCTATCTGCATGAGTTTAACTAGAGGGACATGCTCCCAGACACTCCATTCAAAGTCTGAAGGCCTGGTGGGAGCAGCAAAGTACAGTACATGACACTTAAAGGGGTGCTCCACTGGCCAGCGTTCAGAACATTTAGTTCCGAACGCTGTGTGAGTGCTGCGGGGGTCTGTCACGCCACCTCAATGTAAGTCTATGGGAGGGGGCGTGGCGGACGCCACGCCCCCTCCCATAGACTTGCATTGAGGGGGCGTGGTCGACCCCCGCAGCTCCCACACAGCGTTCAGAACTAAATGTTCCGAATGCTGGCCAGTGGAGTACCCCTTTAACCTCTTTTAAAGAGGCTAGCTACTTTGAACAACCCATTTTTGATAAAATAAGTTTCTTAAAGCGTGTTCCATCTAAGCTATTCTAAGCTATACACGCCCTTAACTAAGAATTGTAGGGTGTCTATGTAATGCTCAGACATGTTGTGTCCTCCAAAGTGAAATATGTCTTTTTGTGGCCACTATCGTCTGGCTAATAGAGGAGGGATATTTTTCTGAGACCCCCTAGAAATTCATTCTGCGGTATCTGTACTACTTATTAAAGTTTTTCCCAAGTCCCTGACATGTTACAGAGATACGTCAAAAGTTTTGATTGTTATTTAAGTAGATTTAATTGAGGGTGTATCTCTTCACTCTATATAATTCTTTCTCAGGTAGTGAAATGGATACCTTAGTATTAAAATCCTTTTTCTTGTGGACATCATATCAGATGGTTATCTATGAGTTACGTTTTGTTAACTACGTGTATACTACTCTGAGATATGCAAATAGACCTATATATCACATCCTATTTGAATTATTGACCGCTATTATGGATAATTTGTTTCTAATACCAATTCCCTGAGAATTGCTATTGATTTTTTTTTCCATTTTTTTTCTGTTATTGAAAAAATTGTAAAATCCTATAAACAGTTTTATATACATAAATATATATATATATATATATATATATATATATATATATATATATGTGGATTGATTGTTCAGGGTGGTCTCAGTGATCAGACCCCCAATGATCTCTGAATTGAGCATGTGGTTAAGTACTTTACTCCCTGACCCGCAGCCTATTGTATCTTGCAGCAGAAGATGAGTTTTATTATAAGTCTATAGAGCGGTCTATAGAAAGAGATGGAAAAGTCAACAAGCTGGGGAGTAAAAAACCTAACCGCGCTTCCCCCAGCTCGTGAAGGTCTGATCACACTGACCCAAACAATCAAAATGCTTGACATGGCTCTACAACATGTCAGACATTTTTTACTAATGATAGGGACACTTTATAGGTAAAAGATCACTTCCGCATATAATATAGGACAAGCCCTCATATGTTGGTTTGTGGGAGTTAGTCTATCGGGAACCCTGCAAATCCTGGAGTGGCTGTAGAAATGGCCAGTTGTATTGTTGGTAACTGCAATACTGTTCTATTCCAAACAACATGTCCACCTTCTGTCATAGGAAAACTGCATTAAAATATACCACAGATAAATTCTCTATAAATTGTTAAAGGGGTACTCCGCTGCTCAGCATTTGGAACAAACTATTCCAAATGCTGGAGCCGGCGCCGTGACATCATAGCAGCCCCGCCCTCTCAATGCAAGTCTATGGGAGGGGGCGTGACAGCCGCCACGCCCCCTCCCATAAACTTGCATTGAGGGGGTGGAGTGTGATGTCATGAGGGGGTGGGGCTATGACATCACGAGCTCCTGGCGCCGGCTCCAGCGATCGGGACAGTTTGTTCCAAACGTTGAGCAGCGAAGTACCCCTTTAAGTAACTTTGGAAAAATTTTGTGTCGTTAACTTGCACAGATTTTGAGATGTCTAATGCTAAACTAGGAACTTTGCTGGTTTCCTGCTCCGGAGTGTAGAGCATTGTGGGAGTTTGTATGCCAGTTTAGGAGTTTCCTGGTTTCAATAAAAAAAAAATGTAATAAATATGTAAACGAAAAGTTAATCCCCTTTCTAACACCCTTTAAGTTTCGACTGATTGCGAACACAAGAATACATGCAGAGGCTGCAAACCAATGCATAGCTAGTCCTCATTTCAGCTAAAATTGCTACAACTGCATCAAATGTAGACAATGCTCCAAAACCTAAACTGGGTGGACTGCAAAGCTGAAATGTTGTAAAAAACTTTCAGAGATTTGTTCACGTGCTGCTGATGACTTCTGCTCACAGACCATCACTTACAGTATCCACTGCTCAGCTGAGGACATGACTAGTTTTCAGCCTCTCTGTATAAACAAAGTTCCCACTCAGCAAACCAACATCTTGAAAGTGGTAACAAAGTAAAACAAAATATATTAGAAAATTGCATAACCAAGGCTCAAGTCCTGCAAGAACGCATGGGGACAGAGTTCCTGCCCTTTTTTTTCACAGCAGGAACCTTGTTCCCATTAGTATAAGTCCTGCAGGACCAGCTTTTTGAGCGAAAATCTTGGGTGAGTTACCACACTTTTTTCCCAGGACTTGACCCCCTGTGCAGCATAACCTTTTGTTCATATTGTGATCGTTCCCTAGTGCTCTCCTCTCACTTTACACTTATACACAGCCTGAACGACTCACTCTCTTCCACTGCGGTGTGAACTCCCCTCTGCTATCTACACTCAGATACAGTACAGCCTGTGTGATCTACCCTCATACGATGACTTGGATGCCTTCATATCTCATTACATTCTGTGGGCTCTCTCTGCTCTCCTGCTACTTCGGGTAGCCCTATTAGATATCCCACCATAAAACAAGAACCATTCCTGTAGATCGGCACTCATTTACAGAGCCTATTATAAGGCTCAACAACTGCATGGACAGGGGTGCACGAATGATCGCTGGATGGTTCATGGGGTACTTTGATATAGTTTATCTTCAGCCAAAAATCCACTATTACACAGGGACATGTGTGGCCCACAAGCAATTTTCTTTTTGGCAGTGTGGAGGCCCAGTACCGGAGCTGTTACCCTGTACCCTTGCTGCCCTGTCAGGCAGCCTCCCTGCAGTGTCCCCTGGGCCCTGCATCTGTTCTACTGTAATTGTATATTATCCCCTATGTTATGTATATAAGAATGTTGTATCTTTAAGAAAGGTTAACATGTGATCACCAATTTTCATGTGAGTTGTCATGTGATTGTTACTCAGGAGGTATCAGTGACTTAAGGGTGACCAATGGGACCCAACCAGAGTCTCCCCTATAAAAGCTCTGGGAGGAGTATCTTCCCTCTCTTAGTTCCTGAGTCTTTGCTGAGGTGCAGTCTAGCCTAAGAGTGTCCGGAGTCATAGGAGGCCTCAAGTCAAGTCTGCAGCCACAAGCTACAAGTCTACAAGTAAGCAAAAGTCACAGCTTAGTCTGTCCCCAGTCACTTCAAGTCAGTCACTGTCATCTATTGTCAAGTCAGCGTGGACTGCACTAAACTGTCCAAAAACACTGCAAGTCTCAGCAAGCCCTTAAGATCTCTGAAATCACTGGTCACCTCCGTGGGCCCGGCTATACTGTATAGACTGTTCCATCTGTCACTCAGTAAAGCTCCCGTTGTCCATAACTTGGCGTCTGAGTCATTATAGCCCCCGTGCCGAGCCCAGGATCCAGCGGTATACCTTCAGTATTGAGGATAAACCCTGCCCTGGCGTCACGAATACAAGGGGTTAATGCCATCTGCCCCTAGGGTAATTCCATCTGCCCTGAATCTCTCACGCCATACCACAGCAGGTTAAATGAAAAAGCGTTTACTTTTTCAGTGGCTGAAAGCTGGCCATAACGCACAGCCTTATTCAGCCAATATTTGCTCCATGTAATACAGCCAGACTCTAGATAAGCACAAACTCTACAGCTATAAAATGGTAGGAATTTTTTAATTGAGTGTATTTAGAACAAAAGAGTTTCGTTTTATAATTAGGAAGCAAATGAAGAAGAATAATAAAACAATTGGGCACAAAATTGCCCATAGTCTTTAAGATGGCTTGGCTGAGCAAGTATGTTTTTCTTTCAGTAACGTAAGACAGTCTTTTATCGCCAAAGGGACAAAGGAATGACTTACTGAAATCCAGTCCACTTTCAAGTTCAGCACATGTTTACCTGATATGGTCCCGTACTGGAATACTCCGGCATTTACGTTTTTTTTTTAAATCGTAGCCATGCTGCCAGCATTAAATAAAAAGCTTTTACTTATCTCCAATGCAATACTTTTTCCGGTGTCAGGGGTCAAAGTGCAGCAGGAAGAGAATTGCAATGGGGACCCGAGCAGCATTACTGGAGGCACCAGGGAGCCGTGGGAAGTAAGTAGAGGTTAGTATTAATGCTTGCAGCCTGGGCCAAAAAAAAAGGTTGAACGCCAGAGTACCCCTTTAGGCTGGTAGGTCACATGTCTGACAAAAGTGCAATAAATAAACTTATCTCATCTCAAAAAGGCAACCTGACAATATTTCACTGTATAAAGCCAGTTATCAATATAAGTTATCAAGTCCACCAGTCACTAGTTGATAGTAGTGGAAGGGTCCTGCTGTTAAGAACTATTAGCAAATATGCTGTGGTGACCAAGTGAATACTAAGCGATGCTGAAAAGTAAGTGAGGCATAATATGGTAACGTAATTTAACTGGTATCAGTGTAATGTACAAATGCCAAGGTTTGCATATCTTTTCCAAATGTAGTTTTATTCAGACCTGTTAGTATGGCACACATGCTACAGATTATTAAAATGCTTCTCTCCTCCTACGTAAAGACTTCCAATAAAACTGCGGAGTATTACACGCAAATACAGAAATTTTCTTTGTTGCTGGCAAATCTCATGCAGCCTATATTGCACTACATTTCTACCAAGTATGTCTACTCTAGGCAAAAGCATAAGTAAAGCATCACCGAAGAAGAACAATGCAGAATCTAGATACTTGAAGAAATTACCTTCTGAGGAATGCGTTTCACACAAATGGAATGAAGGAAAGGAAGAAACACAATGCAACGGTGAGAATAAATGAACACATTTACTTTAATGAAATAGATGACGAATAAAATGGATTTATAATGTGCTGCTATTAACAAAAGTTCAACCTGTTCATCACAATCTAAAACGAGAAAATCAAAATGTCCTGTATAAATAAATAAACATGTTCAATGTTTGGAAGTTGCGCTAATATGTTTGCAAATACCAATATACTGCAAGTAGATTCCTGGGGCTGTGGTACCCAGTATACACATGCAGCTATAAGTCTTGGCTCAGTACAGAATCTCTTTAACAGCAGTGTGGCAAACTACAGTGTCTTTATTGGTCTTCCAACTAATGTATAAAAAGTACATATTTATGTGTGTAATAAAAAAAATTAAGAAAAACACAGAAAGCGACATACAAAAGGTGCATTTAACTTTGAAGTATCAAATGCAGATTTTCCCAACCAGTATGCCTCCAGTTGTTGCTAAACTACAGCTTACAGCATGTTCAGACAGCTTATGGGTGTCTAGGCATGCTGGTAGTTGTAGTTTTCCAACAGTAGGAGCTACACTGGTTGGGAAATACTGATCTAAGGCAAAGATTAAAAATACAGATTTTTTTTCCTCTCTCAATTAACTTTACGTGCAGTTTACACAATTTCCACAAGGGGGCGCATTTTACATTGGCAAATAAAAACAAAGGAAAATTATATTTCATGTATTACTGAAGATTGATATATTACTGACAACGTTACATAAGAATGTATATACGGTACATTAAGACACCCGTACAGCATGATGGCTCACTGGTCCTAGCACTATTTGACTAGAGGTATCAGCAGAGAGTTGGCATAGTCTCCCTGCATATGTAAAGTGCATGTGTGATAAGGAAAATAGATGTGAACCCCCAAACAAGGACAGACTGAATACATGTATAACTAAAAGAAAAAGGTGTGTGCAGCTCACAAGGGGTTGGGGTAGGAGACTGAGGTTATCTGTGACACTGAAAAAGAAGAATTAGACCATAGGGCTAAGAAATTTATTGAAAAATTGATATTACAAGTCAGATACTGTGTGGACAGAGAGATGCCGCAGCGCCCTTGTGGATCCTCTATCGGTGGTCATACAGTGGAGACTAACAAGTGATAAAAAGAATAATGATAATAAAAATAATAAAAAAAAACTCCCCTTAAAATGTCAATATAAAATGTGGCAAACAGTGGCCGGTAAAGCAACATATAAAGTCTCTCTGGGTATTTAGCCCAAAAGTTGCAGATCCTATATACAGGAGTAAAACAGTAGTTGATACATGCAATTAATGTGCAGCTATACACCGGTTCTACAGGTCTATATGCTGTATATTTGGGGTTTGAGTTCCTGTAAGGGAAAATTCGCTACTATGTAGCTTCAAGTTCATATTCCTGCAAAGTAAATATGTATTGGTGTATATCCAGTAGTGCGATGCTCCTGTGGAAAAATAATGCGCAGATGCTGCCGGTGATAGAGAAAGTTAGTTCCGTATATATTCCAGCAAAGGGAAATGTTAGGGGACTCTGTCCCTCCTTACCCGGTGGCGCTCTTCTTCTGTCTGGTCTGTTCTGCTGACTCCCGTGCTCTAGCTGACCGAGGCGGCCCGTTGGTAAGGCAAGCTGTCTCTAGCTGCGAGCGTATGGGGATGTGTGGCATCCTGGGATCTTATGTGGCCGGCCTTGTGTGTTAAAAGGCGCGCATCGGGTGAGCTGGTGATATGTAAGCTGTCCACGTCTGCGCTGAGAAGTGTGGTCACGGCAGAGTCTCTGGAAGTGTATGTTCCCAAGCAATTGCAGAAAAAATTCTGGGAACATGCATTAAAATTGCAGAAAAAATTTAAATGACATGCAGATACTAAAAGTGATAATGTTTATATGAGGTGGTGAAATCATGGTATGGATGAGACGTGTAGTTGCAAAAATTGGCATGGAAAAAACATAAGATCACATATATTGGAAAGGGAGTATAATGGGTGCATTCATCATATAATTAAATAGTGTCACATTAAAAGTCGCAAAAACATTTATGAGTGAACGGTGTATAGGATATTCAGTGTGTGTTACTCGTGAATAAATAAATCAAGGTGAACTAAAATGGAAATGAAAAGTTAAAGAAAAAAGTAAAAAAAATAATAAAAAAATAAATAATATAAAAATGAAAATAAGATTAAAAAAAACAAAAAATACAACACAAGTACAAGAGGATAGAAATATTTTCATTTTCTTTCATTTTTTTTATCTTACTTTATTTTTTATTTTTATTTGTATTGTACTACTATATTATTTATTATTATTTTATTTTTATATTTAGTTTCATTACTTTTCATTTTATTTATCCTTTTTTTAAATTTTTTTAAAATAATTTTTTCCTACTTTTCATTTCCATTTTAGTCCGCCTTTATTAATTTATTAATGAGTAACACACATTGAATATCCTATACACCGTTCATTCATCAATGTTTTTACGACTTTTAATGTGACACTATTTAATTATATGATGAATGCACCCATTATACTCACTTTCCAATATATGTGATCTCATGTTTTTTCCATGACAATTTTTGCAACTACACGTCTCATCCATACCATGATTTCACCACCTTATTGATAAACATTATCACTATGTACGGTATGTCCCTTAAATTTTTCTGTAATTTTTTCTGCATGTTCCTAAAAAAAATTCTGCAAGTGCTTGCGACAATATGCCTCATCTTTAACCTTAATTTAATTGTCTTAATGATAAACAATATTACTACCAGTTCTCTGTTTAAATATATACAGCGGATGATTTTACCATTATCTACCTTTCCCATCTTTTTAACCTTTCCCAATCCAGTCTGATCTACTGTCCTGGCTTTTGACCATTCTATCTGGGGTTCTTTCCCTTCCCTTTTTCTCTGTTTGACCATTTGGCAGTATATAAGAGAGCTAATCCCCATCATTGGCTGCTACTGAGGAAAGGAGGAGCCCACCTGAAACACGTCTAGCCCAGACCTGATCCCCAATATTTGCTCTTACATTGTGGCATACACCTCCAGAGACTCTGCCGTGACCACACTTCTCAGCGCAGACGTGGACAACTTACATATCACCAGCTCACGCGATGTACGCCTTTTAACACGCGATGCTGGCCGCAGAAGATCCCAGGACGCTGCACACCCCCATATGCTCGCAGTTAGAGACAGCTTGCCTTACCAACGGGCCGCCTCAGGCAGCTAGAGCACGGGAGTCAGCGAAACAGACCCCTAACATTTCCCTTTGCATGAATATATACGGAACTAACTTTCTATATCACCGGCAGCATCTGCATACTATTTTTCCACAGGAGCATCGCACTACTGGATATACACCAATACATATTTACTTTGCAGGAATATGCACTTGCAGCTACATAGTAGCAAATTTTCCCTTACAGGCACTCAAACCCCAAATATACAGCATATAGCCCTGTAGAACCGGTGTATAGCTGCACATTAATTGCATGTATCAACTACTGTTTTACTCCTGTATATAGGATCTACAACTTTCGGGCTAAATACCCAGAGACTTTATATCTTGCTTTACCGGCCACTGTTTGCCACATTTTATATTGAAATTTTAAGGGGAGTTTTATTTTTTTATTATTATTATTATTATTATTATTCTTTTTATCAGTTGTTAGTCTCCACTGTATGACCACCGATAGAGGATCCACAAGGGCGCTGCGGCATCTCTTTGTTCCCACAGTATCTGACTTGTAATATACATTTTTCAATAAATCAGTTTTTCTTAGCCCTATGGTCTAACTCTTCTTTTACCTGCACATTGTGTCTATCTCCTCCTGTTTCTCCTCTCCCCCCCCCTTTGTCGATTCTCTACTGTAACCCCTTTTTTCCATTTTCCTATTTTCTACAAATTCATTTGTTTCCTGACCATTCCAACATAAGTACTTGAGGACTGTATCTTTTTGCCTTATATTTCTATTACACTTTTTCAGACTGAATACAGCCCTGCAAAATATGTTGCCAGAATTAGAGCCATAAGAAATAAATGTCCCAGTTCTGTTAAAGTGGTACTCCACTGGCCAGTGTTTGGAACTAAAAGTTCTGAATGCGGTTTTTCCACTGCGGGGGCCAGCCACGCCCCTTTTGTGACATCACGACCATGCCCCTTCAATGCAAGTCTACGGGAGGGGGCGTGACTGTCCTCACGCCCCCTCCCATAGACTTGCATTGAGGGGTGTGGTCGTGATGTCAAAGGGGGCGTGGCTGACCCCCGCAGCACGAAAATAGCATTCGGAATATTTAGTTCTTAACGCTGGCCACTGGAGTACTCCTTCAATGACCACATGTAGATACATGACAGCAGTCAACATTTATCAATCAGTAAAAGGGGCATGGTCTTCCAGTCGCAATGCATTCTCCGCCCATGACAAATCGAAATCCCTTTGGTATATATAAATGTCTTTTTTTAAATGCCCACATCTCAAGGAAAAAAAAAAACTTATTTCAAAAGCCTATAAAATACCATTCACATTTACATCAGTGCCATCAACCCAACAACCTAAGAACAACTTACCCAGAAAATGACATGGGCTCTGCTAACTGACCTACAGATGTTTAATACAGTTATGGCTTCCAGTTGGCACATTAAAGAACCAAACATTTCACTGCACTCTTGTTTTACCAACCTTACTCGCTTTAAGAACTTTTACTTGATCTTCAAATACTGTATCTTTATTCTTATCAAGAAAGCCGTCACATTGATATTCTACCTGTAAATAATGTTATAAAAGAAAGTTATAAAACTTTTTTTTGTTCACATACAGGAGTTTTCTGTACGACATTCGAAAATAATGAAAAATAATAAAACAGGAAAGTGCACCCAGTAGTCAGCTTAGGATCTCTGTTTCATGGTTTCTTGTATGACTAAAACAGAGACAAAGGATCCATTATCTAAGTAAAAACCTACTCTATATTTAGAGGTTTGCATAATGTAGTATAGAGAGGACTCCTCAGTACCCTTATCTTAGAGAGCACACATGTACATAGCAGCTGATGTATTCAGAAAACTGCACAGTATTAGACATGCATATATTGCATATCTTGTAATAACATATGAAGTCTGAAAAAAGGGGTTTTGTACAGCCCCTTAAAAGGGTTTACCAGTCACAGCATATTGATGGCCTATCCTTAGGATAAGCCATCATTATCAGATGGGTGCAGGGCCAATACCAGGATACATCATTGCATTTGCCTGAACTGCAGCATCCTCTCAGAGAGAAACAGAGCTTGAAGCAGGTGGCTCCATAGATGTGTAGTGGCCGTGCTGGGTAACAGCAGCTTGGCTCCCACTAAAGTGAACCCTCACTATGCTGGCACAGTGGCTCTGCCAAACAGCTGGTCAGTAGGGTGTCAGGTGTCAGACCACCACCTACCAGAGATTGATGGCCTATCCTGACAAAAAAGGATTTGGCATGTTGAATTTTAACTGCCCAACCCTTCTCTCAGTACAGAACACATGAATGTTCACGTGTATGAAGGGACTGGGAGAAACAGCTGTTGGATGAAAGTCCCCTTTAGTAAATAGGAGTCTATGTTACCTTATCAGCAAAATGTTGGATGATAAATGCTACATTGGACAGACGTGGTTTCTCAAACAATGAACAAGTTTTCAGGTGCGTGTTGTACAGTTTCTGGGCCCAGGTATTGTCTGTTCCTTTGGGCATCTGCAAAAAAAAAAAAAAAAAAAAAAAAACATAAAATAAAGGCAATTCTTTAAGACAAAACATTCCTCAGCCCTCCCAAACTATACATTAAAGTTTATAGCTTTCACTATTTATATATATATATATATATATATATATATATATATATATACACACATAAATAAATATATATATATATATATATATATATATATATATATATATATATATACACATACACACTGTACATTTTTTTTTCTATTTTATGACTAGTTGATTATTTAAGACATCATTGTAATGAAGTACAAACCTGTTTTATTACAATAGCAGCAATGCAGAATAACCAGCCTCTCCTACCTTACATTCTTCATCAAGCAGGTCCAGAATACCCATTTTGGCCTCTATAAGATTAATGCATGGCTGGTTGTCATAAAAATCTATCAAAGTCCATGGGATTTGTTCCTTCATGTACTCTTCTTGTTCCAACTTAAACACATGCTGTAAATAGGACACAAAAATGTATATCTCAGAAGAAAACAAGAATGCAGAAAATACAAGTCTGGGGTAGAATACACAAGGGTATGTTCACACTGCGGAGTTCCCACAGAATTCCTTGAGCGGAATCCCGCAAGTAAAATTCCACACAGTGAACGTTAGCATCAGTGTGAATAGGTCCTCCGCGAGACGCGTTCACACTGCGGAATTTCAGCGGCGGACAATTCCGCGAGCACTGCATAGCCGTCAATGGTGATGGCACAGTGCCAAGCGGCCCTACCGCAGCTGCCGGCTGCCAGGCCAAATCTCCGCTTGCTGAATTCCACGAGCGGAGATTCAGCTACATATCCGTAGTGTTCACATACCCTAAGGCCAATACTTTGGCAAAAGCTTTCTCAGACTTATATTACATAGGAGAGAAGCTGTGAATGATATTACTAGTGGGTCATTCATCATACTGGGTTTCTAATACAGAACCTCAATAAAGTACGTAAAGCTTCTGTTTAGAAATGTTGGACCAGATTTTTCATGTAAGATCTCAATAGATAAAATCTTTACATATTTTTTTTTTTTTTTTTTTTTTTGAAACACTGAGGTTTTCTTTAGGTCCAGGAGATGACAGGACAGTATCAGACATGTACTAGTTCCTGATAACACATAGAACAATAGTGACTATAAGTAAAAACTCTACATGTCACACATATGACATGGATGTTTCTCTGTCCAGGCGCCGCTATGGTTTGACCAATTAAAGTCCCCAAATAAAGTTACACTAAGCGCTACTCTAAATAGTTTGTTTGTTCTTTTCTGGTAAATCTCCAGATAATCTGACAATAACTTTCAATCACAGTAATAAAAATATCCATAAAAACGTATAGTAAACGCTAGTGAATGACTGTAATGTATCCTTTAGTCTACTATCAGTATTAAGGCATTAGGTCCTAAAAGGAGAATTATCTTGCTGCAAAACATAGCTTTAGATCACAGGGGTCCGACCACTGGGGCCCCTGTGATCTACATCTTGGGACGACGGCTTTCCCCAGGAACGGGGAATGTCGACCCCCGCACAAAGCAGAGACTGACACGCCCCCCTCCATGTATCTTTATGGGAGAGCCGAAGATACAGCTGGGGTCGACCTGCTCCGTTCCCGGGAAAGCCAGTGTCGGACCACCCCCGCATGATACTTCTAACTACTTACAAGGTTAAACTGCTGCTGTAGCTTCTCATTGGCATAGTTGATGCAAAACTGCTCAAAGCTGTTAATTTCAAATGTTTCAAATCTATAAGAAAAGAAGAAAACATTCATGATTAATAATAGGGCTCAATATATGGAAAAAAAATCACTTTATATAATAAGTATGGGCCATTGTGGAAGTGGATGAGGAGTTGTTGAGAGTTACTATGACCTATAATCACTGTAGAAGAGGGTGAGGTGGTGCGGGGAGAACCACTATCCGCAGCTGGAGGTGAACAAAAAGCCAGAAACAGCCGTGCTATAAAGGGTACCTTTCATCCAAAAAACTTTTGATATATTATAGATTAATGTATACAGAATAACTTTCCAATAGCATGTTATTAAAAAAATATGCTTTATCCATTTAATTTCCCACTTTGAATAAATGACCACTAGGGGTCTCCCTACCAGTCCTTTTTTATAGATTTCAGACTCATGCTGGAGTCCTAAATCTCAGACTGCAGCCGGGACACAGACAAACTCCCTGGCAGGGAGCAGTGCTGAGTTTGTCTGTGTCCCGGCTGCAGTCTGAGATTTAGGACTCCAGCATGAGTCTGAAATCTATAAAAAAGGACTGGTAGGGAGACCCCTAGTGGTCATTTTTTCAAAGTGGAAAATTAAATATAAAGAAGCATATTTTTTTAATAACATGCTATTGGAAAGTTATTCTGCATACATTAATCTATAATATATCAAAAGTTTTTTTGATGAAAGGTACCCTTTAATGGGAATTGTGTAAACAATGCAGCACCATGAGCTACACTGTTTCCATATCTCCCAGTAACCAGTACTGGAGTTATATAAACAGTAAACCACCCCTAGATGCCACAAAGCAGACTTGGGGGGGGGGGGGGTGTCTTTTAATTTTGGCATAGGGGCAGGTCCCATGGACCCGCATCTATCAGTCATTTTAGTGGTCTTCAACCTGCGGACCTTCAGATGTTGCAAAACTACAACTCCCAGCATGCCCGGACAGCTGTCCTGTCCGGGCATGCTGGGAGTTGTAGTTTTGAAACGTCTGGAGGTCCGCAGGTTGAAGACCACTGTTTTAGGGCATATCCCGTGGCTATGCCATGAATGTTGAAATGGAAATATCCCTTCAAGTGTGAAAATGCATGTATAATTCTTACTCATAAGCAACTATATGGAGCAGAATAATGCATTTTACATGGTTAAAGAGAAGTTCTATTTGAAAACAATCAAACCATGTGACCCAACGTTAAGGCAGCAAAGTCACCAAATGTATCACATTATTTTTGGAGCCATTCAAATGTATGCAAGACTATGGGAAGCTGCTTAAAATAGATGATTACATACTCGGCACAGAAAAGATGATCTGCAGACAGCTTACTGTCAAAATATAAAAAAGATGATAAAACAAAGAATAAAATGACATAATGCTATGTTATTGACAGAGCAACGGCAGGGACTGAAAGTAAGAAATGCAGACAGATCTAATGCGACATCTGCTATGATCACCACGGCAAACACTAAAAAGTACTGAAAAATAGTGGTTCCGTGTTAGGTAAACTATTCTGTGTTACATATTTATTATACCGAGCTCCAGATGGCGCTGTGACATGGGATCCACTGTGTTTGTGAGCAGCACATCCAAAATAGTATGCAAGTCAAGGTGGATGCCAGCCGAAACAGCCCAGGTCAGTCTGTAATACTTGAGCCACAATATAAAAAAAAAAGCTCTGCAACACCCCAAATTCAGTGAAGAATGCACTTTATTCACCCATGTTTTAGGATACAGCGTTTCAATGGCCTCTTGCCATCTTTCTTACGTATGCTTGAGAAAGATGGCGAGAGGCCCATGAAACGTATCCAGAAGCATGGGTGAATAAAGTGCATCATTCACTGCAGAGCTCTTTTTCATATATATATATATATATATATATATATATATATATGTATAAAATATAATAAAAAAAATAATAGAAAGGGAACATATAGCCTCATTGTAACAAAGCACAAGTCCAAAGTTTCAGGCCTGCACAACCTTCAGCTCCAGACACAGGTTAACGTTGGGCAAATATACCACAGTCAGTGAAGTTCCATGCACAAAAAATTTCTGATGAATGAGATTCATGCTTGGAACTTCACTGAGCGTGGTACGGCTGCCTCAACAACTGTACCGCCTAGCATGGCCTGCGTCTTCCCGCACTGGAGCTGAAGATCACAGAGGCCTGTAGCTTAGGACTTATGCTTTAGATATTGATGCCCTATCTTTAGGATAGGCCATCAATGTTTGGTGGAAAGCTGAGTTCCCAGATCTTCATTAATCCACATGGGTAGCTGTGCATTGTATTGCCTTACATCCCAATCACTACAATAGGACAAGGTGCAAGACCAACTACAGCTATCTGTATGGAAAATCCTGTAAACACTAAAGGGAAGCAAGAGCTGCACTTACTTTATTGTGCTTGATGGTGGGGGCCCCAGACAACAGAACCCTATTGTTCGTAGTGACAAGCCAAACCTAAAACGCGTCACTGTAACCTACTACTGAATGCGAATAAAATGGAACTTAAAAAGGGTATTTTGCCCCTAGACATCTTATTCCCCATCCAAAGGATAGGGGATAAGATGTTTTATCAAGGGGGTCCCGCCTCTGCACCCGCTATCTTTCTGCTGCCCCCAGCGTTCCATTTAGAGCATCGGGTGCAGTGCCGGAGGCTCGTGACGTCACGGCCACATCCCCTCAATGCAAGACTATGGGAGGTGGCCCCTACCATAGACTTGCATAGAGGGGGCGTGATTATGACATCACGAGCCTCCGCCCCGCATAGCCAGTCATCCGGCATGGAGCTAAGTTCGCTCCGTGCACCGGATGTCTGGAGTGCCGTAGTCGAGATTGCGGTGGTCCCGAGCCGCGAACACCCGTGATCAGGCATCTAAACCCCTATGTTTTGGATAGGGAATAACATGTCTAGGGGTGGAGTACCCCTTTAAGCCATCAATGTGTTCAATGCAAATCATAAAGCTCCCTACCAGTAATGTGTATTAGTTATTCATTTTCTTTTATTAGCATCTGTGAATTTTATATAAGCTTGTGTGACAACAGTTTTAAAACACAATATTAGAAGTGATACAACCATGTAAAGCAATATATAAATGTTCATTGGAATATGCTATTTACCCATAAATGTCCAGGACTCCAATAAAGGAATTTTGCTTGGCAGATGACAGTAGAGCTTTATTTACATGATTAACAATCCAGGTGAACAAGGAAGCATAGATGTGTTTGGACAGAGCATCTCGAGCATTGGTGGCCTGTAGCCGTGATAGTGGCTTGATATAGGTCTCCGCAGCAGTCACCAGTTTTCGATGGCAGAGCCAGTGTGACATTTCTTCATAGTCCACTCCCATTAGATCACAAAATATAAGTAGAGGTTCATGTTTTGGCTGTAAAGAAAATACAAAACCTGAAGAAATCAATTTACAAAAACACCAAGATATAATGTCCCGGCATTATGTAGAAATATGGGAGAGAAAAAATTGACACACTAACCCAAATAAAATATCTTGGTTAGTGTAGAACAATTGCTATCAGATGCATCCGATTTTTTATGCCTCTGTAGCTTAAAAAGGATTTGTTATTAGCCCTGTTTAATACTATTTTACCCCTTAACGGCAAGGTACGTAATTGTACATCCTGATGGCTGGGACTTAGCGCACCAGGGCGTACATTTACGTCCAGTGCAGTAGAGTAGTGCTCGCTTCATGCACGGCAGGTCCCGGCTGCTATCGTCAGCCAGAGACCCACCAGTAATGGTGAACATCAGCGATCACGTGGTCTTCTTCTCTGGTCTACCTTCCAGAGAAGTAGATGGCCGATAATACTCATCAGTGCTATGCCTAGGCAAAAAAAAAAAAAAATACTAATTACTAGTAATTAATAAAAAATACTGTAGATAGTCCCCTATGAGGACACAAAAAGTGAATAAATAAAAAAAAAAAAGTAAAAAAAAAGGTTTGTTTTTTTTAAAAAGCCCCTCCCCCAATAAAAATTTAATTTGCCCCTTTTCCCCATTTTACTCCAAAAAGCGTAACAAAATATTAACAAACATATTTGGTGTCTGTGCATGCATAAATGTCCGAACTAGCAATATTTAATGTTAATGATCCTGTAGGGTGAACGGCATGAATGTAAAAAAGAAAAAAGTCTGAAACTGCTGCTTTTTGGCCACATCGCATCCCAGAAAAATAAAATAAAAAGTAATCAAAAAGTTACATATACACAACCCAATAGGAATAAAAGCTACAGATCAGGGCGCAAGAAAATTAGCCCTCATACAGCCCCATATACGGAAAAATGAGAAAGTTAGAGTGGTCAGAAAAGGGCAATTTAAAACATACTAATTTTGTTTAAAAAGTTTGATTATTGTTTTTTTATGTAGTACAATTATAGTAAACCATGTAAACATGAGTATCATTTTAATCATATTGACCCACAAAATAAATAGAACATGTCATTTTTACCATAAGGTGTACCATGTAAAAACAAAATTGCTGTTTTCTTTTAAATGTCCCCTCTAAATAATATATCTTTTTTGGTAGCGTTGTACATTTTATGGTAAAATAAAAAAGGTGTCATTACAACGTACAATTGATCACGCAAAAAACAAGCCCTCATATGGGTCTGTGGATGGAAAAATAAATAAAAAGGTATGGATTGCAGAAGGCAAGGAGGAAAAAACAAAAACGCAAAAATGAAACTAGTTATGTCCTTAAAGGGGTACTCCAGTGGAAATTTTTTTTAAATCAACTGGTGTCAGAAAGTTATACAGATTTGTAAATGACTTCTATTTAAAAATCTTAATCCTCCCAGTACATATCAGATTCTGTATACTACAGAGAAAGTTGCTGACACCTCAGGAACTGTCCAGAGCAGTAACAAATCCCCATAGCAAACCTCTCCTGCTCTAGAGAGTTCCTGACACAGACAGAGGTTTCAGCAGATAGCACTGTGGTCAGACTAAAAAGAACAACTCAACTCCCTCTGTAGTATACAGTCACTGATAAGTACTGGAAGGATTAAGTAATTTACAAATCTGTTTAAGTTTCTAGCACCAGTTGATTTGACATAAAATTCCCCTTAAGGCCAAAATGGACTGTGTCCTTAAAGAGTACCTGTCATCAAACCATATTTTCTGAAATAACTCAGATTATATTCCCTAACTACTCCTAACAACCCTCTTGCTCTTAAACAACATTTTCCGAGCTTTAAAAAGCTCTGTATCATACCTTTCCCTTTGCTCACTTTGTATGAGGTGAAAGTGAGCGCTCCCCAGCAGGCGTGACGTCACTGAAACCATGCCCCGCACGCACTTCCTGAGTTTGGTCTCCTGCCAGGTTGGGAGGAGACCAAACTAACTGTTTGACTTGGGGCAGGGGACAGAACAGGGCCACCTAGTGGACATTTTTTCAATCACATTAAAAACATATAAAGGTTGAGAATCTTAAAAGCAAGTAAATAGCAAAGTGTCTTCTAATTACATAAGGAAAAATATATTAAACGTATAGTTTGCTGACAGGTACCCTAAGTGGTTAAGGGCAGAATAACATGGAACATATTGTTACTGTTGGTTATAGTTATGCAGTATTCTTGAGGGCAGATTTTTCCTGGGAATGATGGCTGTCTACAGTGTAAGCAGACACATTATACATCTTTTATAGAAAACAATGTCCGGCACCAGGTACCGAGTAAAAGTCCTCTTTATTGAAGCATTGCGATAAAATCCAAGCAGTTGGCTTCTACACTCTGCTTGTATTTTATCTCTATGCTTCAATAAAGAGGACTTTTACTCGGTACCTGGTGCCGGACATCGTTTTCTACGTTTGGTTTGTAGAGGGGTGGCGCTACCCCATAGCCAGGGCACAGCAGCGGGAGCAAGGAGTTGAGTGGTTTTCTCCATATGTGAAGTCATTAGACATCTTTGGTTTAACTGATCAGAAGGAAGTCCCGGCCTACAATCCTCTCCTGAATAGAAGAGTCGACTGTAGTTGCTGAGCCACCATGCCTTATGATTGTTTCCTCTGTGGTAACTAAAGCACATTACTCCCTTCAGACTTATATAGACACTGTTGTTTCAACAAACTTTGCATAAACAGCACCAGTAAATGTAAGAAAATGCAACGATCATTCACTCTCAGTTCAATACTCAAATCTGTCTTGACAAACCAGACAGATTATGAGCCATAATGCTGCCTATAGAAGTCTATAAAGAGATGAATGGATGGAGGAGCACTGAGAGAGGACTATAGGGCAGTGTTTCCCAACCAGGCTGCCTCCGGCTGTTGCAAAACTACAACTTCCAGCATGCCTGGACAGCCGCATGCTGGGAGTTGTAGTTTTGCAACAGCCTGAGGCACACTGGTTGGAAAAAACTGCTATAGGGAAAACTGTCAATTAGGCTGTGTTCACATATAGTGGTAAAGTGCCAAGTGGTCAATTACCATGCTACAAATGGCACTCTGAATTCACACTTTTTGTAATGTGGTTACTGGCCATGTGGTTTCTACAGGTAAGAAAAACAAATTTTTCGCTTTCATTCCAAAAATAAAAGAAAATGTGCACAGTTTGCTGCATAGTCTTTTCCTGCATGGCACACTAGTTATGTGTGAACTCAGTCTAAGAGGTAGAGTATGTAAAGAGGTGGGAAGAAAAAACAGAAAAATGCCAAAGTGACATATTGGGAAGAAATAGGATATGTTCACAGCTGCATTCATGTTTCTGTTCCATCATAAAAACTAGAAAATAACGGCATGCTGGATCTGTTACATGTCAGATCCCAACAGAACCCAGGACTAGCAGGAATCCTTCATATCTTGTGGTGCGGTAATAACTCAATTATGAATTATGGTTATAAAAATATTAATTATGAAAAAAAAATTAAATTATCAAAAAAATATCAAAATTATGACCTGGTGAATTGTGGACAAAGCTAATCAATACAATTCACATCTGAGTCCGACTATTTCCTCAGATATCAACAAGTTCTTTTATGACGCGATTACATTAACGCTTATGGATGTAGTTTTGCAATATACAATAATACACAGGTATTATAAAGGTATGCAGATTTATTGGTTATAAGGTTATAAACATTAATGAGTAATAAACACAATGATACATGCAAATAAATATCAATTAGACATGTTAGTAAGCATTATAAGCTTGTTAATTGCATACCTATAGTAGAACAATACATGTGAGTAGTAAGTAACTTGTTACAATAAAACATGAGCTATGAGGTCAGGATATCATATAAAAAAAAGGTTTATACATCACTGTCCAGAGGAAACCTCATGATATCAAGATGGGCAATATCTAATCAGAGACATATCAATATGGAATGCTAAATACACTTCGCCTCTTCTAACCAACTACACATCACATGACATGAATTGGCAAATCCATCTAAGGATATAAACATGGAAGACATTTTTTACACTTCCACCCCACTCTGGACTATGTTCTATACATGACTTTAATAATCTTACCAAAGGAAAACTGTCAGATATTTTCTCCTGCACTATCCACAGGATCTGGTGGATAGTTCGGGAGACGCTGATTAAAACAAGCCCTACCTTACCCGGATCCGTCCGG
The DNA here is from genome assembly GCF_029499605.1 of Hyla sarda. Lineage (NCBI taxonomy): Eukaryota > Metazoa > Chordata > Amphibia > Anura > Hylidae > Hyla > Hyla sarda. The sequence goes on from NC_079192.1 coordinate 145,241,036, forward strand.
CCGTTCGTCCGTAATTGTCGTTTTATTATATGTGGAAATCTTGCTGTAACTGGCACGGGCGGGGCTTCTGCAGGTTAACTGGCACGGACGTCAGCGCCGCTTATGAATATTCATCCCCCCTCCCCCCAGTTAGGAGCGGCGAAGAGAGGGAGAGCTGGAGGGAGGGGGATGAATATTCATAAGCGGCGCTGACATCAGTGCTAGTTAACCTGCAGAAGCCCCGCCCGTGCCAGTTACAGCAAGATATACACATAGAGTAAAACTACAATTGCGGGCGAACGGCCGGGCAGATTCGGGTAAGGTAGGGCTCGTTTTAACCAGCATCTCCCGCACTATCCACGAGTACCTCTGGATAGTGCGGGAGAAAATATCTGACAGTTTTCCTTTAAGACAATTAAATAGCAATGATATATGATCTCGCTAGACTATATTTTAGGAGGATAGACTTGAAGCAAGTTTCCTGTGTGGGAAATTTACTTATAACACTTAGCTTGGCGATTAGGAGTTCTATCAATTTGTATAAGCAGTAATTTAAAGGGGTACTCCAGTGGAAAACATTTTTTTTTTTTTTTTTGATCAATTGGTGCCAGAAAGTTAAACAGATTTGTAAATTACTTCTATTAAAAAATATTTATAATTCCAGTACTTATTAGCTGCTATATAATACAGAGAAAGTTCTTTTCTTTTTGCATTTCATTTTTATTCTGTCCACAGTGCTCTCTACTGACACCAGAACAGGAGCAAATCCCCATAGCAAACATATGCTGCTCTGAACAGTTCCTGATACAGACAGAGGTGTCAGCAGAGAGCACTGTAGACAGAAAAAAAAAAAAGAAAAAAAAAAAAGAAATCCAAAAACAAAAAGAACTTTCTCTGTAATATACAGCCGCTAATAAGTACTGGACGGATAAAGATTTTGTAATAGAAGTAATTTACAAATCTATTTAACTTTCTGGCACCAGTTGATATAAAAAAAAAAAGTTTTCCAGTGGAGCACCCCTTTAATGCTTTGATGGATTTGGTACACTTGTAGAGAAGAAACTTGTGGTCTACTTAGAATCTATACAACATGGCAGACACATCATGCTATTAATTTAAAAAAATATATAATGCAGTGTGTTTTTTTTTTGTTTGTTTTTGTTTTACCGAATCCTGCTTTATAAAACATCACTAATGCATTCAGCAACTAAATGAAAATCATGAAGAAAACCACCCATCGAGGTTTACAGATGGATACATTTGTCATGTGTGTCAGGAGATTTCCCAATGAAACAGCAAACATGCACTACATATGTGGTACAAACAAAATGAAGTTTAGCTAGGCAATGACATTACAACTACCAAAAGATCATTAGGTAGACTGCTATGTGTAAGGATCAGGGCAGGTACCAGACACTTCCAGCTGATCTCATTATAAGGCAAAATAGACCAGCAGTGAGATCCAAGTCAATGGGGGAGATTTATCAAAGGATTTAGACTGGTTTTTCCTGTCTAAATTTGTCTCACAGAAAGTCGCAGTCTAAATATGTGCGACTTTTCTGCGACTTTTGCTGTAGAGGATTTTTAGAACATGATGCATGCAAGTCTATTTTAGACGGAAATATATTGGAAAATGCATTGGTGCTGAATTTATCAAGTGCGACTTTTGTGCGACAAGTCGCATCTGCCCAAAATACGCTGAAATGTCAGACCATGTTGGAGCAGGTCTAAATGCAGTTTAAGCTGTAGACCCTGAAGTCTGAGCACAGAATTTATCAAGGGCTGTGAGACCTTTGATAAATTAGGAGCCCAATAGACAGGAGACTACCACATATGCTGGTCTATAAGCGTACCCAGAATAGACTAGATTAGTAAATGTCCCCCAATAAGTCTATCTAAGGTCAGTAGAGGTTATCATTGCCTATAGTTATGAAGACTGTGGCCAATCCTTCCTAATTTACCTTAATCTGGGGACTGTAGGATACTGACAGCTTAGCTCTCCAGCAGGGGCAAGTTTCAGATTAGAGTACCCCCCTTCCATATTAAATACGCATGTACACTACTATATAAAAGCCTGTTCACACACGTCTAATTGCAAACACACTTTGTTATTCCAGACAATGGAAGGTGAACTAAATAAGTCACTGAAATCATTCTAATAATATGTTCTAGTGAACATTATACATACATTAAGCAATGGTAAAGGACACTTACCGGAATTAAACAACTGTCACTATCCCGAGACTTAATGTCCACATTTCCAAAGTGAAGTATAGAAGCCAAAATCCTGAAGATTCCCATCTGATGCTGATCTCCGATCCCTTGAAGTAGCAGTTAGAAATAAAGAAAACTCATGTAAACAGAACAAGGAACATTTAGTAGATATAATATGGCCAATGACAGAGTGCTACCCACCTAGTAAAGAACAAGCTTGCCTTGTGTTCCTTAGTTCTTTTGCATCATCAACTCCATCAATCACGGGGCTTCTCCCTTGCTTGGTATAGTGGAAACTGTTGGCATTTCCTGTTGGAAAAATGTGGAATTGTGCTTAAAAATGTGATCACCATTTGTTAAAAACAAAACTAAAAAACTAAACAAAACAAAAGATTACACAAAAATAACTAAAGATAACCTTAAGAAGAATTACAGAATTACATACCCTGGAATGGGGTTCTGTTGGTGAAATATGCCCATAGGGGAAGATTTATCAAAACCTGTCCAGAGGAAAAGTTCTCCAGTTGCCCATAGCAGCCAATCAGATCGCCTCTTTCATTTTTCACAGGCCTCTTTAAAAATGAAAGAAGTGAGCTGATTGGTTGTTATGGGCAACTGCACAGTGCACTCTTCCTGTACACAAGTTTTGATAAATCTCCCCCATAACCTTTAAAGAAACTATTCAGCACAAACTATTTTCATGTCCTCAAATCCCCAAAAACCTAAATATCTATCAAATACTTGAGACAGGGGTACACACAGCCTATGCCCAAGAACTGCACTCTCTTCCTGCTTGGTTTCTATATCACTAATAGTGCCCAATGTATAGAATACATAGTGACAGGCCTCCCTGTCCATTAAAGGGGTTATATATCAACTGGCTGCAGAAAGTTAAACATATATCTGTAAATTACTTCTATTAAAAAATCTTAATCATTTCAGTACTTATGAGCTGATGAAGTTAAGTTGTTCTTTTCTGTCTAAGTGCTCTCTGATGACACGTGCCTTGGGAACCGCCCAGTTTAGAAGCAAATCCCCAGAGCAAACCTCTTCTACTCTGTGCAGTTCCCGAGACAAGCAGAGATGTCAGCAGAGAGCACTGTTGCCAGACAGAAAACAACAACTCAACTTCAGCAACTGATAATTATTGAAAGGATTAAGATTTTTTTTAATAGAAGTAATTTACAAATCTGTTTAACTTTCTGGAGCCAGTTGATATATAAAAATAAAAAGTTTTTTCCTGGGATACCCCTTTAATGTGGGAGAGCAGGTTTCGTTCATCTTAACATCCACTGTCATAAACAAGTCATTATACAAAGTGACTATAATGGCACTAGCAAAAGTTTACACTTTAGCTTCAAAAGGTATGTGGATCTGCAAATTAATTTTAAAAGCAATGACTTTATATTTAATATATTAGCTGAGTACCCGGGACTGCACGGTTTTTCCTGCCTTATCCTTGTGGGGGAGGAAAAGCAACAAAGGAGGAAGCTTTTGTCCTCATATCTCGTCCCCATATGTAAACCTCATATCCCGTCCCCATATGTAAACCTCATATCCCGTCCCCATATGTAAACCTCATATCCCGTCCCCATATGTAAACCTCATATCCCGTCCCCATATGTAAACCTCATATCCCGTCCCCATATGTAAACCTCATATCCCGTCCCCATATGTAAACCTTATATCCCGCCCCCATGTGTGGAGGGTGTGGCTTGCCAGTGACTGGTGCATCCACCAGGAGATGCAGAGCGGAGCTTGTGGAATAAGGCACCAGAAGTCCTATATACTTGCAGCGGACTTGAATCAAAAACACCATCCTTCACATATGGAGGTAGGTTAATTTAACTATTATATATTTTTATTTGACATATAAGTAACATGTGACCAAGTATTAGTGAAATATCTCCAGTCGTACTAAAGTGCTGGAACATAAATTTCCCATAGATTTGCATTGGACTTTAAACAAAAACCCCGACCCTCGCAAATTAGGATAGGTTAGGGTTAAATTAACTATCCTATATTTTTAGTGGACATATAAGTAACATGTGACCAAGTATTATAAAAAATATCTCCAGTTGTTTGGAAGTTATGCAGTAACATACATTTCCCTTAGACTTGTATGGGACTTTAAATAAAAACCCTGACTCTTGCAAATGGGGGTGGGTAAGGGTTAAATCACCTATCCTATGTTTGTAGTTGACATATTAGTAACATGTGTGGCCAAGTTTCATGTTCATATCTTTAGCCGTTTGGAAGTAATGCTGGAACATACATATTGGGGGAGATTTATCAAAATCTGTCCAGAGGAAAAGTTGCTGACTTGCCCATACATCCAATCAGATCGCTTCTTTCATTTTTAACAAGGCCTCTACAAAATGAAAGAAGTGATCTGATTGGTTGCTATGGGCAACTCAGCAACTCTTCCTCTCTACAGGTTTTGATAAATCTCCCCCATTGAGTAACATATACATATTATATTATAATATTATATATATATATATATATATATATATATATATATATATATATACATATATATATATATATATATATATATATATATTAGCATATTTATCCCAAAACCTAAAGCAGCAAATCCACACCATATTGCTCACAATTTGGTGGCGAAATGCCAATGAAGATTTTTTCCAGCTTTTCTACTGCATACGATCTGCAGCATGTGGCTGTCCACCTAGAGTAACAATAGTGTGCAATGTGTCCCCCATAGTATTAGGGGCTGAGACACTGATCAATTTTACTCACACTGGTTATAAAAAAATTTTTTAAAGTAAAACTGTCAGCCTGCTTACCGACACTAAACCCAATACGCTGGGTTATAGTGTGGGTGGACAGGAGTCCAACAAGGGGTCACTTACTTAAATATGTGCAGTAGGTCCTGAGATATGTCCCCCAGAAGATCATCTGCTAAATAAGTGAATTGCGTGCAGGGGGCGGGGCTTTGCCGCCTCAATTAACATATCCATTGTGTGTGACATCACTTCACTAGGATGTGGAGTCAAAGACAATGAATGTGTAAGTTGAGTTGGCGAGGCCCCGCCCCCTGCACGCAATTCACTGAATTCAGCAGAGGATCTTCTGGGGGACCTATCTCAAGACCTACTGCACATATTTAAGTAAGTGACCCCTCGGACTCCTGTCCACCCACACTATAACCCCGTGTATTTAGTGTGAGTGAACAGGCTGACCGTTTTCCTTTGACGCTATATCACACATGGCCGCCTCCATATACAGCAATCCAATGTCACATAACTAGAGGGGACGGTTCAGGAGACAATGCCCATTTAATACCATCTGCAGGATGTCTCCCCTGTAGGCCTAGCACCTAACCTCAACAGTATAAAACCTCCCTCCAGCTCACAAACCATTTTCGTCCTATACATAACCTACCCAGTTTGAGCGCGCTGAACTCTGGCAGAGAGGCCGATGCACACAGTTGGTAAAATATGTGATAATTTCTTTCTTCTTCTGCCTATAACAAAGAACAGTCAGTATACACAGAGAAAAGTCAATACGCGCATTACTGCATTGCTCACATAGGGAGAAACTCTGAATGACTTGGAAGTCTGCAGAAAGTCTGCCTCGGCAAGCATTAATCTCACGATAACCCAGCTTACTAAGCAGTATACAGGCTGATTCAGCATTGCTGTTCAAGCATATGCCTTTTATTCCAAGAAACTCTATTCCTTGTAGGCACAAATCTAGTTCCAAGCAGGTGGCAATGATAATTAGAACTGGAAAAGGTACAGACTTTTACACTTAAAGGGGTACTCCAGTGGAAAACTTTATTTTTATTTTTTTTATTAAATCAACTGGTGCCAGAAAGTCGAACAAATTTGTAAATTACTTCTATAAAAAAAATCTTAATCCTTCCAGTACTTATTAGCTGCTGAATACTACAGAGGAAATTCTTTTCTTTTTGGGACACAGAGCTGTCTGCTGACATCACGAGCACAGTGCCCTCTGCTGACATCTCTGTCCATTTTGAGAACTGTCCAGAGTAGGAGAAAATCCCCATAGCAAACATATGCTGCTCTGGACAGTTCCTAAAATGGACAGAGGTGTCAGCAGAGAGCACTGTGGTCGTGATGTCAGCAGAGAGCTCTGTGTTCCAAAAAGAAAAGAATTTCCTCTGTAGTATTCAGCAGCTAATAAGTACTGAAAGGATTAAGATTTTTTTAATAGAAGTAATTTACAAATCTGTTTAACTTTCTGGCACCAGTTGATTTGAAAAAAAAAAAAAAAAGTTTTCCCCCGGAGTACCACTTTAACTAACTTAACTGTTTAAAGGTATACTCCACTGGCCTGCGTTCGGAATTAAAATGTTCCGAACGCTGTTTTCGTGCTACAAGGATCGGCCATGCCCCTCGTGAAGTCATGGCCACACCCCCTCAATGCAAGTCTATGGGAGGGGCGTGACAGTAGTCACGCCCCTCCCATAGACTTGCATTGAGGGGTGTGGCCATGACATCACGAGGGGCGTGGTCGATCCCTGTAGCGTGGAAACAGCGTTCGGAACATTTAGTTCCAAACGCTAGCCAGTGGAGTATACCTTTAAGGCTCGTGCCCTAGATTTAACAGTCTTATAGGATTCTGCAGGAATTTTTAACCTTCTGTCATTACTACATTTAATCGGATGCCATCAAAGCCCGCATCCTGCATTCACACAGTCTATGGAGCAGAACATGTCTGAGAACAGACGATGAGTGACCATGCATGAAGACCAGATTAACCACAGGAAGATTAACCCAATGCTGAGCACTCTGTACAGATGTTCTCATATTGCATCACAAGATCATACTAGGTCGAAAAGAGCTAAGAGCCACAGGATTTACAAAGGCTAAGAACACGCTCACGTAGGAATAGAGAGTGGAAAATAAATGCCAGCTAAAACATATAAAGGGACAAGGTCGTAGTTAACACTTCCTTCCAATAATATAGAACATGTCTAATTATTAGAGTTTTTTTTTTTTTTTTTTTTTTTTTTTGAGATTTTTTGTTTAGAATTGATTAAAAGGGGTACTCCGGTGGAAAACTTTATTTTTTTTTTAAATCAAATGAAGCCAGAAAGTTAAACAGATTTGTAAATTACTCCCATTAAAAAAATCTTAATCCTTCCAGTACTTATTAGTGGCTGTATACTACAGAGGAAATTCTTTTCTTTTTGAATTTATTTTCTGTCTGACCACAGTGCTCTCTGCTGACACCTCTGTCCATGTCAGGAACTGTCCAGAGCAGGAGAAAATCCCCATAGCAAACATATGCTGCTCTGGACAGTTCCTAAAATGGACAGAGGTGTCAGCAGAGAGCACTGTGGTCTTGACAGAAAAACAAACAAAAAAAAGAATTTCCTCTGTAGTACTGGAAGGATTAAGAATTTTTTATAGAAGTAATTTACAAATCTGTTTAACTTTCTGGCACCAGTTGATTTAAAAAAATGAGAGGTAGGCAAATTTTAGTTTTTTATCAAGCATTACTTGATCCCTGTCATATTCTCACAGAGAAGGTGAATGTCTCCATGACCAGAGATCACGGCAAGACATCATAGCGTTTATTGTTATTGTGTAAAGAATGCCTAGTGTATTTCAGCTTCATTAAAAAAAAAAAAAAAAAAAAAATAGGATGTTCTGTGTAGTTAACCCCTTTTCCCTAGCTTGCCTTCTGGGCCTTAATGCCCAAGCTATTTTTTTTTCTTCTTTTTTCATACATAACATCTATTGGACTTTTTTAAAGTTTGGCTTACAGTTATTGATCCATCCATCTTGGCTTTACATTCCAAGTGATCTCCGTGTCAGACTGGTTGCCGTCATACACACTATGGCCCTGATTTACTAAGAGTGGAGTGGAGTTTTCTTTGTGGGTTTTAATTCCCTACAATCTTTTCCACTGTATTTACTAAGGTTTTCCTACATTTTGCACTTTTTCCTACATTTTGCTTTTTTTTTTTCCACACATGCTCTATTCTGTCGGTTTTTCCTCAACTCAAATCCACCAAATTTTCTGTGGAAACCTTAGTAAATATGTTGGGTTTTTGAGAAAATACCGGGGACACAACCCCTTTTCGTCGACCATGCCCACTTTTCACGGCAGTCACACCCCTGGTCGGGTTTATTAAATTCTGGCGCAAATTTTGGCGCACATTCTGGTGCAGACAGAATTTCTGGCACAATGGGCCACAATCTGGTGCACAACCCGACAAAACATGTTGGGTTTACAACAGTAAATCAGGGCCATTGTCTTTCTACACGTACAGGGAGCAGTGCCTTCAGTCACTGCACATCCTATGCTGGGCTCTGCTTATTTTTATCTGGTTTCTTATGCTCAATTAACATACACAGGCACATACCTGGAACACCACTCTAGATTTCTCCAGTAGGTATGTCCTCATGTGAGCACCAACAATCCGGTACCTCTTATCAAAACCAATCTCTATGTATTTTCCAAAGCGACTGCTGTTGTCATTCCTTGTGGTCTTTGCATTTCCAATAGCCTGTAGAAAAACACACAATTCACAAACTAAGTGAGACAAGATGAAAATGGAGAACATAAAGCTAAATGAGATTTCTGGTTTAATGGAAATTAAAGTGTACCTGTCGTCAACAAACACTTTTTATATAATGTAGATAATACCATTATATATATATATATATATATATATATATATATATATATATATATATATATATTTGTAATATACATTGGTTAAAAATGTGTATATTTTTGTCCCAGCAGCTATTGTCTGTGTGTCTCTATGAGGACAAGCAGGGCTCTGTGCAGTAACAGAAAGCAGGACAGTGTGCACTGAGGCTCATACATCAGGATGATTGACAAGCAATGAGTCTGCACAGAGCGCTACTTGTCCCGCCCTCACTTCCTGTTTTTGGACTCATCATAGAGACACACAGACAATAGCAGCAGGGACAGCATTTTTTTACCAAAAAATATACACCATTTTTAACCAATGTATATTACAAAATATACATATAATGGTATAATCTACATTACATAAAAAGTTTTTGTTGACGACAGGTACATTTTAACTATATATAAATTTCCTATAGACTTTGTGATTGCTGCCTCTTGATGCCATGAATGTCTGATAGATGCAGGTCCAATGTTTAAGACCTTCACCAATCTTGAGATTGGGGGCCCCTCTCTAGTCCACTTGTGACTGCTGTATGCAGTTGAGAAGCCATAAAAAATCTGAGCAGGATGGTTTTTCGGAATCCCAGCCACCTCCTGCCTTTACAAGCAGGCTGGATAGAGCTGGGGAGGGGGGCTCAATCTCAAGATGGATGCAGGAACCTGCCCCTATTAGACATGTGTGACATATCCTATGGATGGGTCATAAATGCACCAGATGGGAACACTCCTTCACAGCTGGCCATAAAAGCATGGATTCATGATACAAATTAAACAAGTGTATTTCAGTTTTTCTAAGAAAGACCTTGAAAATATTTGTGTGAGCGACGCACATTTTCCTTTATTGATTTTTTTTGTCTGTTAATAAAAATACCTTAAATGGGCACTGTCATTAAAATTATTTTTTGGCATATGATAGAGTTGGTAAAATAAATAAGATTTGTAATTTACTCCCAGTAAAAGAAAAAAATGTGTTTTATGTCACTTTCATGCCCTTATAAATCTGGCCACTAGGGGTCTCCCTTCTGCTCCAGACCACATTCTCTCTGCTCAAAAGCACAGACTTTGGTCTCCTGGCAGGAAACCAAACTCAGGAAGTGCGGTCTGGCCATAGCACTTGCTCTCCCCGTTTTATACAAAGGCAGAGAGGGAGTGCTATTCACTGCCAGACTGCACTTCTTGAGTTTTGTCTCCTGCCAGTCCAGCAGGATACCAAAGTCTGTGCTTTTGAGCAGACTGAATGCAGTCTGGACCAGAGGGAGAACCCTAGTGCACAGAATTATAAGGCCATGAAAGTGACATAAAAAGAAATTTTATTACAGCGAGTAAATTAAAAATCTTATTTATTTTACCTGCTGTATCATACAAAAAATATGACAGTGACAGTGCCCATTAAATACAGGGAAGAAAATGAAACATTTCCCAATTGTTATTGATAACTATGTATATGGTACCAACAATAAGCAGTTCGGGCCATGTTGAAATTACAGCAGATTTAGGCGCGAGGTAAATCACCCACAGAGTAAGTTTTTTTTCTTTCTACCAGGCAGAGAATAAAACAATTGATCAACATCAATCTTAAAAAAAAAAAAAAAAAAAAAGTTTTATGCCAGCAGAAAAGTTCTTAAAGGGGTTATCCAGAATTAGAAAAATAGCACAACACCTGTCCTGTATTGCAGCTAAGTTTTTGTAAAGTGAATGGAGCCAAGTTGTTATACCACACACAACCTGAGAACACGTGTTGCTGTTTTTGGAAGAAATTTGCTCTGTAAAAATCTTTAAGGTAGGGTCACACGCAATGGATCTGCAACATGTTTTACTCTGTGGATCTGCCGATGACCATCAAGTTAAACGCCAATTTTATTTTTTTTACAAACAGTGTGATAAAAAAAATATTAAGTTTTTGCGCCATGAGCTGTAATTTCTTCTGGTACCACTTATTTCTTAGTCTTTACTTTTTGGTCACATTTCATTCAAATTGTTTTAGGATGTGACCAAAAAATCTGCGTTTGGAATTTTTATAGCATTTACACAGCCGACCATCAGAAATATGATCAATTAAGTGGGCACTCTCATTAAAGTAAACTTTTGATATAATATAGATTAAATAATAGAAATCTTTCGAATATATTTCATTAAAATAAATGTACTTATAACACTTTTTTTGACCTTTGAAATCCTGGCCACTAGGTGTCACCCTACTGGGTCCAGGAAGCCTTACCCCCCCCCCCTCATGTAGGGCACATACATAATGCTGGCCGTGCAGAAAATCTCGTCCGCAGCTCGCTCTCTGTCTGTATATGAAACAGGCAGAGAGCGAGCACGGTGCGTGCCTAATTTAAATATCCCCACCCCCTGATTCTCCCCCTTCTCCTCTTGTATTATTCATCCTGCTGCGCGCAACCCCAGTGCAGCGCCAGCGGCGGAGGAGATAGGACGAGATAAGCTGCACAGCCTGGAGGAAGAATCCTATTGTGGTTAGTGCTGCGGCTGCATGCGCGCTCCTGAGAGGGATCGCAGCATACAGGAAGAAGGGCAGAAGCCGTCCCTGGCAGGCATCAGATGACATTGCCACGTTCTGTCAGGCCACGCCCACTTCCTCCCTCACTGGACCACAGATAACTGAGCAGGCAGAGAAGCCGATAAAAAGGGGGATTTTGAAAATAATAAAAGGCAGGATTAGTATCAGGATCAGTCAGGGACAGATGCTGGAGGGATTTAGGGACAGATTAATTTATGATGGGTACTCTTTAATAGTCATGACAATTATGTACGTGGCAAAACCAAATAATATCAAATAATATTATGTACACATACAGTCATGGGCGTAAATGTTGGTGCCCCTGAAATTTTTCAAGAAAAAGTACTTCTCACAGAAAAAGATTGCAGTAACACATGTTTTGCTATACCCATGTTTATTCCCTTTGTGTGTATTGGAACTAAACCAAAAAAGGGAGGAAAAAAACCAAATTGGACATAATGTCACACCAAACTCCAAAAATGGTCTGGACAAAATTATTGGCACCCTTTCAAAATTGTGGCTAAAGATTGTTTCAAGCATGTGATGCTCCTTTAAACTCACCTGGGGCAATTCACACCGGAAAGAAGATAAAAAGGAGAGAAGTTCACTTAGTTTTTGCATTGTGTGTCTGTGTGTGCCACACTATGCATTGACAACAGAAAAAGGAGAAGATAACTGTCTGAGGACTTGAGAACCAAAATTGTGGCAAAATATCTACAATCTATAGGTTACAAGTCCATCTCCAGAGATCTAGATTTGCCTTTGTCCACAGTGTGCAATATTATCAAGAAATTTGCAACCCATGGCACTGTAGCTAATCTCCCTGGGCATGGACAGAAGAGAAAAATGTATGAAAGGTGTCAACGCGCGATATTCTGGATAGTGGATAAGCAGCCTCAAACAAGTTCCAAAGATATTCAAGCTGTCCTGCAGGCTCAGGGAGCACCAGTGTCAGTGTGAACTATCCATCGACATTTAAATTAAATTAAACGCTATGGCAGGAGACTCAGGAGAACCCCGCTGCTGACACAGAGACATAAAAAAGAAAGACTACATTTTGCCAAAATGAACTTGAGTAAGCCAAAATCCTTCTGGGAAAACGTCTTGTGGACAGATGAGCCCAAGATAGAGCTTTTTGGTAAAGCATATCATTCTACTGTTTACCAAAAATGGAATGAGGCCTACAAAGAAAAGAACATAGTACCTACAGTGAAATATGGTGAAGGTTCAATGATATTTTGGGGTTATTTTGCTGCCTCTGGCACTGGGCCTTCAATGTGTGCAAAGCATCATGAAATCTGAGGATTACCAATGGATTTTGGGTCGCACTGTACAGCCCGATGTAAGAAAGCTGGGTTTGCATCTGAGATCTTGTGTCTTCCAGCAGGACAATGATCCCAAATATACATCAAAAAGCACCCAGAAATGGATGGCAACAAAGCGCTGGAGAGTTCTGAAGTGGCCAACAATGGGTCCAGATCTAAATCCCATTGAACACCTGTGGAGAGATCTTAAAATTGCTGTAGGGTAAAGGCGCCCTTCCAATAAGAGACCTGGAGCAGTTTGCAAAGGAAGAGTGGTCCAACATTCCGGCTGAGAGGTGTAAGAAGCTTATTGATGGTTATAGGAAGTCACTGATTTCAGTTATTTTTTCCAAAGGGTGTGCAACCAAATACTAAGATAAGGGTGCCAATAATTTTGTCCAGCCCATTTTTGGAGTTTGGTGTGACATTATGTCAAACAAACTAGCTTTTTTCCTCCCTTTTTTGGTTTAGTTAAAATACACACAAAGGGAATAAACATGTGTATAGCAAAATATTAGTTACTGCAATTCTTTTCTGTGAGAAATACTTCATTTTCAAGAAAAATTTCCGGGGTGCCAACATTTATGGCCATGACTGTACATATCTTTCTTTTTATTTCTTTTTTCTCTTTGGCACCCCTAGCCACCTGGGATATGTCAAGCCCTGTAATATTATATTTGATATACAATTTTCCACTGGATGAAAAGTAACACTGAGTAAAAATTATGCAATAACATACATATACTTTTGGGAAACTGATCTATTTTCTTTACTGTTTTTAGCCCAGGGTAAACTATATGGCTGAATTTTCCATGTAATGTTAAGACTTAGTTCACCTTATTCTCATTCTTGGCGCTAACTTAAGTGCTAATAATCAGATGGAATGTATAAATTCCACAGATCTAGGTTGAACTACTAATTGGTTCATTTATCTCAATGACCCTCTCACCCATGGAGAATGACCTTAAAATTCTCAAAACTCACTGGTGGAGAATAAACCCAGCAACTACAAAAGAGTGCATATTAAAAAATAGATATTTATATATGTATAGTAAATGTATAGAACTTGATGGACATTTTTTTTTTAACTGTACACTAACTGTGTATAGTATAATGACGCTTATAATGGACATATTTCTTTTTTTGTAACTGTGTATAGTATAATGATGCTTATCATGGACATATTGATATTATGTACCTGAAAACATTATATGTGGCTTTACCTAGGACATAGAGAAGACCTAATGGTGTACCTTATGATATATAACGGTGCACAAGAAATTGTAAATTTGTTGTTGGAGGATAATGGTACGATAAGTAGGGAAACATGATTTCTAAGATGTATTGTGAAGATATACAAGTGTATTTGTGATAAATAGAAGCATTGCATAATGCTAGACACCACCCTCCTGCTTACAGGCATGAGACAGTGTTATGACTTTGCACATGATTCTTGACTTGCATGTAAAAATCACACTGAAATACATTATTCTCAATGGTAATTCTGTACAAGAGAAGGTAGTGTCCTCGCGCTCCTACAAGGCTGCCACATGATAGGTATTTTTAGGTTTCTGTATCTGTACCTAGTCCGTTTATCCATTCAGGAGTAGCCTTTAAATATTTTATTGTCTGCGGGATTCTGGGAAAAGATGCACAATTGTTCATATGAATTAACAACAATCATTTCCTTTTTTATTGACCCGGTTAATGGTGGTCAATGACCCAGTGAGCCTGTTGTATCATTAAAGTGCAAGTTTACAGCCAGCACTTAGTTAAGTGAATAAAGGTCAAAACCATGAACTATTGATGAAAACTGGGAGTGCTACATGGGGTAATGTGTGGCACATCCGTGCTGTTAGACAAGAATCCTATGTATCTTTAAAGGGGTACTCCACTGGAAAACATTTTCTTCTAAATCAACTGGTGCCAGAAAGTTAAACAGATTTGTAAATTACTTCTATTTAAAAATCTTAATCCTTCCAGTACTTATCAGCTGTTATATGCTCCACAGGAAGTTCTTTTCTTTTTGAATTTTCTTTCTGTCTGACCACAGTGCTCTCTGCTGACACCTCTGTACATTTTAACAACTGTCCAGAGTAGAAGCAATTCCCCAGAGCAAACCTCTCCTGCTATGACAGAGGTGTCAGCAGAGAGTACTGTGGTCAGATAGAAAGGAAATTCAAAAAGAAAAGAACGTCCTGTGGATCATACAGCAGCTGATAATTACTGGAAGGATTAAAGGGGTATTCCAGGAAAAAATTTCTTTTTTTTACATTTACTGGCTCCAGAAAATTAAACAGATTTGTAAATTACTTCTATTAAAAAATCTTAATCCTTCCAATAATTATCAGCTGCTGAAGTTGAGTTGTTCTTTTCTGTCTGGCAACAGTGCTCTCTGCTGACATCTCTGCTTGTCGAATGGTTAAGGACGAGGCAATACCAAATATCTATAGGTTTTTAAAATTATCCAATGCTTAATACTATTTAATTTTTTTTACTTTTACTGTTCAACTAGTTTTATTAAGGTACTTTCACCAGCGATCTTCTGATCGCTAAAATAACTCGCTGCACTACTACTGTAGTGCAGTGTATTATGCATTTCAGCCGCCTGTAAGCACATCCATGGCAGACCTGGGGGACTTCATGAGATCTCCTGAGCCCCTGGCAATCATGTTGCCGGGCTGCCAATGGGGTAAAGCTATGTTCACACAGCAGAATGTCTACAGGAATATTCCTCACGGACATTCTGCTGCAGCAGAGTCCCACTGATTTTAATGGGATTCTGCGGCATTGTGCACACAGCAGAAATCCCAATTGCAGTGTCTGCAAAAACATAGACTTGTGTATTCTTTCTGCAAATTCCAATCGAAAATGCATTGCCATCTGTGAGATTGTGCATTTCCTAAGGGTCCTAGCGCCCACCAGACTATTCAAAAGTCCATACATCTTCAGCTGTGTGAACCAGGCCTCAGAGAGACGAACAGTTCAGTTACCTGCCATGTAAGACTGACCGTGGCATGTAAGAGGCTAAACTACCAGGAACTGGGGTTTCCCAACTCCTGACAGTATGCACATTAGAAATGCAGCAGTCTAGCCCAAAGCCCCTTAGCAACTGCCATAAAATAAAAAGTATGAGTAGTCACTGAGTGTTAAACCTTATATGTATTTGTTAGAAATCACATGTATGCCTATGGTACTTCTAGCAAATTCCTCTCCGGATTGTAATAGTCTTGGGAGAAGCAAAACTTAAGTAAATATCTTGTTGCTGGGACCACCATTACAGGTACACTAACCTTTAGTTTTAAGACTGTGGATCATTTTATGCTCTAAATAGGATTTAGGAATAGGAGACTACTCTTCAATTCATTAAATAACAGTTTCAAAATAATACTGCTGCACAGAACCCAGATAATACCTCCATATTGTGTATTAATAATCTTATCACTGTGCTGAAATAATACAGAGAGTAATTATATGCATGTACCAGTCTACTAAAACACTCTGGGGAATATACATGACTGTGACAGTGATTTGGTCAAGTTCACAAGAAGTATGGACTCCTGGGTAAAATCCAATGAACTGACAGGTCTCCTTTTACAGAGTGGAAGGTAATGCACCAACAAAAACGTGACCAAGAGAGCTGGCCTTCCTAGAAGCATTTAACCTTGAATTCCTGTCTGTTTCTTCATATTCTCACCGATCAGAGACATAAGGAAGCATAAAAAACTAAAACCAGTGCGTGATACATAAATATGTTAGACACAATAATATCCTATTCTTAACTGTTCTGTAAAGCACAATGCACCATGTATTCTGAAAGCATCGAGCCATGACCGACAACTCTGATCAGTTGTTCACCTCATGAGAAACTGGTCATAAGACAGTGTTTATTAGTAGTCCATGTCAAACATACAGCAGAGGAATGACATTTATATGAGAATTAATTCAAATTCTTCTCAGGGCCAAAGAATATAAAAAATAAAAAAAATCCACTGGTACAACTGTTAAAAAAAAATAAAATAAAGTCTTAGGCTGCTTTCACACTATAAAATACATCCGTATTAAAGATCCGTTTGATGTTCCGTTATGAAAACCCTGAAAATCGGCCATTAAACGTCCGTTAGAAAATCCCATACGTCTGTTAGAAAATCCCATTATAGTCTATGGGATTTTTACATTATCCGTTTTAATCCGTTATGGTCCGTTATTAATAAAGGACATTATTTTGTGACGGGAGAATGAATGGAAGAAATAGTGCATGCACTATTTCTCCCGTCACTATCTTCCGTCACAAAATAACGTCCGTTATTAATAACGGACTATAACGGATTAAAACGGATAATGTAAAAATCCCATAGACTATAATGGGATTTTCTAACGGACGTTTAATGGACGATTTTCAGGGTTTTCATAACGGAACATCAAACGGATCTTTAAAACGGATGAATTTTATAGTGTGAAAGCAAAGCTTTAAGCCATCTTGCAGTAAAAAAAAAAAAAAAAAAAAAGCAACAAAAGAACATTAAGTTAAACTTACAGTAAAGTTCTCATCAAGAGGACTGAACTCAGCCAAAGCTTGTTCATTAGATATTTAGATGTTTCAACATTTTGAGCAACAGGAAGTGCAGCATCTGCAACAGGAAGTGAACCACCAGCTTTTTAGATTTTTTTTAAAAAAGCACCACTTGCCATTAATATTTTCTAGTAATGACCACCAATATGTATGCATTTCCTGTAGAGACTTCCTGTTCCTAAAATAAGCTAGCCAACATGTAATACATTCAGGTCGGCCACTCCCCCTCCCATTGACTTGCATTGAGGGGCGTGACCATGACGTCACAAGGGGCGTGGTCGGCCCCCGCAGCACGAAAACAGCATTCGGAACATTTAGTTCCAAACGCTGGCCAGTGGAGTACCCCTTTAATAGATCTATAATATTAAAGGGGCTATCCACCATAAGGTGATTTTTGTACGTACCTGGCAGACAGTAATGGACATGCTTAGGAAAGATCTGCGCTCGTCTTGGGGCTAAATGGCTATGTGGTGAGATTACCATAACACTGTGGCTAGCTTTTTGTGAACTTGTATTTCCTGTTTGACTTTTCTTTTTTTGACTACAAATCCCACAATGCCATCTTCCTCCATCCCACACATCAGCTATCCCACCCATTGAAACAAAAATGAGCTGCATCCATTCAAATCAGTGTGGTTTTCAATCAAGGTGCCTTCAGCTGTTGCAGATTAATCTCTCTCCCACCAAGCGATCGCTTCACCCATTGAAGCAGACAGGCTCCCTGTCATCAGCTGACTAGTGAGTCAGGACTCTGCCGCATTGCAACCTGGGAAAAATCTGAGACAACAGTCATTTTGTATGCTGGTAAAAATAAATATTGGAGTGAAAATCACAGAAGAATTTTGAGAATACCGTAACACACAGGTAAAGACACTATATTATGAATTACTCTAACTTTACAGCCCCTGTAGCATAGTCCAATAAAAAAAAAAATCCTGGAATACCCCTTTAAGGTTGTTCGTGCAAACTGATTAAATCCTGTGAGCTGACCTGCCATGACCAGGTGCACTGACTCCAAAAACGTCCTACAATACACAACGTACCTATACAATAGGCACAATTCTTTCGGTCTTAGGCATACACATTTGCAAAAATGGCCACAAAAACTCAACAGAAACATTGGCCACTGCTCTGACTACTTAAAATTTTACCTGTATATGGCAATAGTACTTTTACTAGTCTATGGCAATTTTTACATTTTAAATAAAAATCGACTTTAGAGGGAAACTTGTCAACTTATAAAGAGAATACAGCTATACCAGTGGGTACAAACATATGTAATATTTATCACTAGCAATTTAGTGTTGGTTTTAGCTTTAAGTGTGTAGGGACTCATCAATCTAATAAATCCTGGGAATGAGCACTGCTGTGAAGGCTGTCGTAGGTAGCAGTCCGTTCGCTTCTGTGATACATATAGTGACAAAATTACCTAGTGTAAAGAAATGTCATGGCAGGAGCATTATGATCATGCTGTTCAACAATAGTAATACATACTAGGAATACATACTACTTGCCCCAAAATGTATCATTACACACAGCCTTGTTCTTCAATAACTGTGCAATAACTAGAGGACAGTCACCCACAACCATGCGGTGAGAACTGCAGTTATTCTTTAACAGAGGAAAAACCTAATTTCTCATTAACATGTATTGCGGGTGTAGTGATGTATCAGCAGTGTGAACAGTGTAGGGTAACAGCGCGCAGCCAGCCCTGCTCAGCAAGACCTTGAAACTCTTATTAATGATTCATGAAATACACTGCATAAACCCAATGGAAATCAGCCGTCCTGAATAAGACCCAGCACTATGCACTGGCCAAATCCCTTGTCATATGCCATATCAGTGCCTGCAAGGCTAATAGAAAGGACCCCACCGTGTCCATAAACTGCTAAAAGACTATGTGAATTAACACCATTTCCCCCTGCATTAGTGATGAGACACCCACCCACATCTACTTTGGAGATGACAAGAAATTCCTGGAGGTTAAAAACAAACACGGGCCCTTGAAAATGCAAGGCATCAGGTTATAGAGCAGGAGAACCAGAGCAAATGGATATCATTTTTTCTAAGCATGTTTCATTTTCCATCTGCAATGTGTCTGTGTGTTCTCCCCATGTTTATGTGGGTTTACTCCAGTTTCCTCCTATATTCCAAAACATACTAATAGGTGATACCTTAATGAAGATTTACCAAAAATACAGAAAAAACAACAGGGAAAGTAGTAAGAAAGTGATAAAACCCCTGTAATATATTCAGCACTGCATTATAAAACCTCCATGCATGACATATAAGCCGAAAAAAGAACAAAACAGTCACTTTTATGAAAAAAAAAATATATATATATATATATATATATATATATATAATTATATTTTTTTTTATTTTTTAAAGAATCATATCTTTTGTGTTTGTCTAACCTGTTTGAGGATTTGGTCGTGTGTATATGTTTTAAGAAATTAATAAAAATAGTAATTGAACACTAAAAAATCATTTCTTAGAAACTGGACATAAAGGGAGGAATGCAAGCATCAAAAACTGAACTACCACAAGAGGACATAGTTTTAAATTAGAGGGGCAAAGGTTTATGCAGTAATATCAGGAAGTATTACTTTACTGAGAGAGTAGTGGATGCATGGAATAGCCTTCCTGCTGTAGTGGTCGCTGCAAATACAGTGAAGGAGTTTAATCATGCATGGGATAAGCATAAGGCTATCCTTCATATAAGATAGGGCCAGGGACTATTCATAGTATTCAGATTATTGGGCAGACTAGATGGGCCAAATGGTCCTTATCTGCCAACACATTCTATGTTTCTATGAACACTAATCTAAATCCAAATACCGTATAACAGGGTACATATAGTATAGTCACAGATAGTATACACCAGATAGGGAATGCTTATATATACTGGGATGTTAGTAGCACAAATGGCACTGGACATGCATATAGGCAAACAACCTATTTATAAAAGTGCATAAAAAGCTACAAATATTGTAAAGTGCCATGTGCAGTGCATACCGAAAGCATGCAAAGTAATAAAAAGGTAACCAAAGAAAGGACTATACAGTCCTTATAACAAAATTAGAGAGATTTCGCAGAATTCAGGATGGCGCCACTCTGCTGCTATATGTACCCTGTTATATACTGCTAAAAAAAAGGAACACTCAAACACCACAATGTAACTCGAAGTCAATCACACCTCTGTGAAATCACACTATCCACTCAGGAAGCAACACTGATTGACAATCAATTTCACATGCTGTTGTGCAAATGGAACAGACAACAAGTGGAAATTATAGGCAATTAGCAAGACACCCCAGTAAAGGAGTGGTTCTGCAGGTCGTGACCACAGACCACTTCTCAGTTCCTATGCTTGCTGGCTGATGTTTTGGTCACTTTTGAAATGCTGGAGGTGCTTTCCCTCTAGTGGTAGCATGAGAGGGAGTCTACAACCCACACAAGTGGCTCAGGTAGTGCACCTCATCCAGGATGGCACATCAATGCGAGCTGTGGCTAGAAGGTTTGCAGTGTCTGTCAGCGTAGTGTCCAGAGCATGGAGACGCTACCAGGAGACAGGCCAGTACATCAGGAGACGTGGAGGAGGCCGTAGGAAGGCAACAACCCAGCAGCAGGACCGCTACCTCTGCCTTTATGCAAGGAAGAGCAGGAGGAGCACTGCCAGAGCCCTGCAAAATTACCTCCAGCAGGCCACAAATGTGCATGTGTCCACTTAAACTGTCAGAAAGACTCCATGAGGGTGGTATGAGGTCCCGACGTCCATAGGTGGGGGTTGTGCTTACAGCCTAACACCGTAAAGGACGTTTGGCATTTGCCAGAGAACACCAAGATTGGCAAATTCGCTGCTGGCGCCCTGTGCTCTTCACAGATGAAAGCAGGTTCACACTGAGCACATGTGACAGAGTCTGGAAATGCTGTGGAGAACCTTCTGTTGCCTGCAACATCCTCCAGCATGACCGGTTTGGCGGTGGGTCAGTAATGGTGTGGGGTGGTATTTCTTTGGAGGGCCACACAGCCCTCCATGTGCTTGCAAGAGGTAGCCTGTCTGCCATTAGGTACCAAGATGAGATCCTCAGACCTCTTGTAAGACCATGTGCTGGTGCGACTGGCCCTGGGTTCCTCCTAATGCAAGACAATGCTAGACCTTATGTGGCTGGAGTGTGTCAGCAGTTCCTGCAAGAGGAAGGCATTGATGCAATGGACTGGCCCACCCGCTCCCCAGACCTGAATCCGATTGAGCACATCTGGGACATCATATCTCGCTCTATCCACCAACGCCACGTTGCACCACAGACTGTCCAGGAGTTGGTGGATGCTTTAGTCCAGGTCTGGGATGACATCCCTCAGGAGACCATTCACCACCTCATCAGGAGCATGCCCAGGCATTGTAGGGAGGTCATACGAGCACATGGAGGCCACACACACTACTGAGCCTCATTTTGACTTGTTTTAAGGACATTACATAAAGTTGGATCAGCCTGTAGTGTGGATTTCCACTTTGATTTTGAGTGTGACTCCAAATCCAGACCTCCATGGGTTGATAAATTTGATTTCCATTGATAATTTTTGTGTGATTTTGTTGTCAGCACATTCAACTATGTAAATACGAAAGTATTTCATACGATTAGTTCATTCATTTAGATCTAGGATGTGTTATCTTAGTGTTCCCTTTATTTTTTTGAGCAGTGTATTTGGATTTACATAGTAGTGTGCCGTTTTCTGGTCATTTTGCTTAGTTTTTGATGTATGCATACCTCCTTATATGTACAGTTTTAATTATATCATTTTTTAATAAAGATGTAAATTTTATGGAGTTTTTGATATAAGTGTCTCAGTTTTTTTTGTTTTTGTTTTTTTGTTTAGATACCTTGATGAAGAATCATCTAATGTGAAACGTTTGTTGTTTAGAAATGTTCTCTTGACTACGTATATCGTTGTGAGCAATAAATAGAGGAAGCGGACTCTCCTGAGTGCTCTGTATTTCTACTGATCAAGTTATTTAAGAGTTTACCATCTCCTGTACAAGAACATTGTGAGTAGCTTTGCAGCTGACCTGTTCCATCCCCCTCTGTAGGAATTCAAAGTCTGCATGTGTTCGAGTGGTGCCAGTCCTGAAGTGTTTCTCTCTTTGCTGTGTTTATACCAATAGGTGAATTTAGATTGTGCTCTATTAGCAGAATTTCCGCAGATTGGATGGGATTTTCAATGTGTCAGGTTTGGTTTAATGCAAACGTACCAGATGGGTTGTCTCACAAAGTAGAGATAAATTAGGGATGAATTATACCCAATCACTGGGCACATGAAACTAACAATTATGTTTTTTTTGCCTATAATTGTGTCTATAAAAACGATAAAAAAAAATTCAAACGGAAGCAAAATGTATCTCACTGCTTGTAAGTTACCAGACAAGCCTTCAGTACATATAGCAATTTATAAAGGGAAAAAGAAAACGCCTTGATGTGGAATAAAATTGCGACATCCAACGCATCAGGTTTTAAAGGACCATCTGCAGCAAAAGACAACTTATCCCCTATCCACAGGATAAGTGATAAGTGTCTAATCGCGGGGGGTCCGACCGCTGGGACCCCCGCAATCTCCCAAACGGGGCCCAGCATTGCCGCCCTATGTGAAAGGCTAATGCACATAGTGTCGACCTCTCTGAGGTCAAGGGTACGCCCCCTCCATATACAATTCTATGGGTGATGCGGAGAGGTACAAATGCTGCCTCCCCGTCTCTCCCATAGAAATACATGGAGGAAGCATGTCGGCTGCGACGTTACGCAGTGGCTGGCACGCCTCCTGCACGGAAGAGCCGTGGCCCAGTTAGATAGCGGAGGGTTCCAGCAGTCGGATTTCCCACGATCAAACACTTATCCCCTATCCTGTGGATAGGGGGTAATTTGTCTTTTGCTGCAGATGTCCTTTAATATCTTCGTTTCTGATAAGCCGCACATAGAAGTCACCTACCTCCATGATAGGATTAGAAGCCAGCACCTTTTCTTCAACATTTGCTTCACTATCGGATCCACTGACTGTAGCAAAGTACCTCATTGCGTATTTAGCAGATACAGTCTTTCCAGCTCCAGATTCCCCACTTACAATAATGGACTGATTTCTCTCATCCCTGTGGAATACATCCAATAAAACACAAACTTACAAGCCAATACAGCACAGAAGTGTACATGTCTGCATTAAGTCAGTCCTATTATTTTATTACTACGACCCAATGTTCATGAACAGAAGTGTTGCAGGTAAAAATCCTCCCAATTTAGCCATAATTCCAAAACCAAAATCAACATTTTATTTAACTCAAAACGGTACTGTGTTCTTAGTACCCACATCTCGTAATGTCAATGAAACCAAACTGTACTACCTATTGTGGGCTCCTAAGACCTACATAGCACTGTGCCCATTAGTATAGCCATATACAGTGCCAGCTCAGGACTAACACATTTACATGTAACAGGCAGCCTAGCATTGGAAGTTCCAAAAATTAAGCTCTGCCAGCCATATAACCGTATTCACAAAGCGTGCAACTGCACCACGCACAGTGCTCCTATATCACAAGGCACCTGTCTTTCATAATGTCATCTCCTCCACCAGAAGGCATTTAACTTTCAGTGGCGAACCTGCAATTATGAGAATATGACTATGATCAGGGAAGTTGTGTGGCACTCCCGAAGAGAGCCAGCAATCCTTGGATGTCTCACTGAATCCTGGACACTTGTTTGCCCTAAGCATGGCGAGTCATAAGCCACACAAAAGAGGCTATGAGCTGCATGTGACTACCCCCCTGGGAAAATACTATAGTAATCATTTAATGCTCCCATCTTAAAGGGAACCCGTCAGGTACCTGGGGCCTCAAACACCACAACCAGGACCCGACACGCCAGAGGAACAGCATTCAAACGCTGTTCTCCTCCTGTCCAGACAGTGGTGCATAGCCTGTCAATCGAGGAGGCATGGCGAGCCTGACTATATCCGCTTGCTCTGACTGTAAAACCTGGTCATGACCACCGCAATTAAAGTTAGTTTTCACCTCTCTGGCAGAGAGTTACAGAGAACAGTTTTGGAACACTGATCTTCTGATCTGTCTGGTGTGGTTCCCTTAAAAGGGTACTCCACTAGCCAGCGTTTGGAACATTTAGTGCGCACTGTGGGGGTCAATCACACCCCCTTGTGACATCACGCCACGCCCCCTCAATGCAAGTTTATGGGAGGGGGAGGGGTGGCCACCACGCCCCCTACCATTGACCTGCATTGAGAAGGTGTGACGTGACATCACTAGGGGTGTAGTCGACCCCCGCAGCGGGCAAACAGCATTCGGAACGAAATGTTCTGAATGCTGGCCAGTGGAGTACCTCTTTAAAGGTAATTTCACATAGCAAACTTGAAGTCGCCTAGATGTTTACATATTAGAACCAGATACTGAAATATGTCCTTTTTTCTAATCTGTTTTATTTTATAATCATATTTTTTGGCATTTTATTTTTGTACAGCATTAAAGCAGCCAACTCCAATTTATTTGCAAAAGGCTGCGGTCTTTTATTGGTTAACAGCAGTACAACGTTTCGGCTATAACTTTCGGCTTTGTCGGCTAAGTTATAGCCAAAACGTTGTACTGCTGGTAACCAATAAAAGACCACAGCCTTTTGCTGCTTTAATGTTGTGACCTGCTTTACTTGGATGTTAAATCTCTGGACTGGTTATCCGGATGGTCACCTGCATAGTAGCTGGGACTGGTGCTGTCTTCCATTTCTCTACTTATTATGAGGGTAGCTATCTTGCCTCAGCATATTTAGATAACCTTTACAGCAAGCCCCTATGGACATAGAAACAACTGACTGTCCCAGACTCTAGTCCAGTGTTTCCCAATCAGGAAACCTATGGCTGTCCGGGCATGCTGGGAGTTGTAGTTTTGCAACAGCTGGAGGCACACTGGTTGGGAAACACTGCCCTATTCCCTAGTATAGGAGAGGTTTCTGGCCATGCTCTGTGACCTGTGCTGGTGGAGGGAAAGGCTGATCTCTAAACATTACCTATTGTGAGTGGTGTCCTATCTACTGTGTCACCTTTCACTGTAATAAGGACACTGCTGGAAAGTGATCTGTACAGAACAGGAGGAGTAAGCTTAGTAGGTTGGGCCTAGTGGTCAGAATGAAAACTGCAAAATTTCAGGATAATTTTATAATAAAGATAGTAAAAAAAATTTGGAAAAATTGAAAAAAAATAAAATAAAAAAAACAACTGCAAAAATTGCAGGTGGCTAAATCGGTCATTCCTCATAGATGGAGATCAGTGGACCATCCCACTACTGGAGAGTGGCTTGCAGAGGTTAACTACTTCCAACATATGGAGGAATTGAATGCTTTGACCCCTGCGAATAATTACCGTTATGCTAAGACGTGGTTTGATTGGCTGACCTTTCAATTGACGCCTGATTATCAATCCCTACTGGACTCTGGGAACCCTGTCTGTTAGCCTTCCCTTCCCCTCTTGTCTGCCACCTCTTTTTTATCTGTCTCCTTTCTTTACCCACCGTTTATCTGCCTCTTTGTTGGTACCTGTGTTCCCTTGTCCGATGTCTTTGTTATGTTTTGTTCCTTTTGTTTGGGTTCTACTCTGGGGTCCCTTCTTTCTTTCTTGTTGGGCTGTGTCCGAGCCTTCGATTATTGTTCCTACATAAAGGAACCCATGAAGTGGTTGGCCTTATATTTTCTAGGCCCTCTGTTAATGTCTCTATGATCCCTGCATTCTTGTTACTGGGATGGTTGTGGCAAATTGTTTTTTGTTCTCGTGCTACTCGGATGTTTGCCTGGGGTGACATTATTGGTGTATCATTTGATGCCTGTACATACTGTTTGCTTTTATTTTTCTCTCATTCTTGTTTTGAAAATGTTATAAACCTTTAATTGAAAAAAAAAAAGCAAAAATACATATATATATGTTTAACATATAAAGCGGATTTAAACAATATGTCATTTTCTTATTACACACTGTCTTTAAGGTTGCTTGAGTTAAACAATAATGTCAGTGGGAGGGTGTATATAGACAAAATCCTGTTCACTTCAAGCTAAATAGTTGGAAATTAAAATGGTTAGATTTGATCTGTAATGTAGAATGCTAAAGTATTATTTCAGGACCCAGTATTCTCTCGAGTAAGACATTAACATCTTCCTGTCTGCACTGCTTGTTTTAGAACAACATTATCTTTCACCCAGTAAGAGCAATGTTAACCAAGCTGAACATCTGCTGAATCATTACCAGAGCAGGCAGGGAAAGACCAGGGATGTGTCAGCGCAACAAGGAACGCAAGACAAGCCCAAGGGTGCAGTTACACTCCTTCCAGACCATACGCACAGCAGTAACTAAAACATAATTTGCTTCATAATATTGTACTGAATACTACGAATGGTGTTCAAGAACGTGACAAGTGTGTGAAATCCTACAATGCAAAGTTCGAATGTAACATCTAAGAAGACACATCAATAGAAAACAGAAGCAGTACATGAATATTAATAATCCAGGTCTGAAAACTAGGTTGGGTGCTAAAAATAAAGCTTCCAAAAAAACACGGTGTGATATGTTCTCCGTCATGGATGGAAATTTGGCTCGGTGTTAATTTCTGGAGCTTCCTCTTGCATCTAAGCAACTAATTCATTTAATAGCTAATGTATTCCCCTGTTGGTACATGCTCAACTTGCCATCAGCCTTCCTCCATCCAGTTTCATTCTTCAGATGATAGAGAAGGACATTTATCATCGTTGCTTTGGTAAGCGAGTTCCTCAGTCATTTTTTTCTTGCTTTGGTTTTGCTTATGTGTGACATATTTATCATACTATCACATGGGGTTGATAACTTTAGATCACATAAGCAAAAACCAATAAATGACTTCAGAACATCAATTTGTAACCCCACCTCAAGTCGCAGCTGTGAAAAAAAAAGTGCAATATACATATGTGTGTGTTTATTTTCACCCTAAATGTACTAACCTATTTCTTGCTTGTTTGTTTTTTCTTCTCATTTTAGATCAATGTATCCTGTGGACTACTTCAGATTTGGTGGACTACGATGACCAGCGTAATTTTTTGTTTAATAATAATAAAATGGTTACCCAGGGCTTGTGGGGGGAGTGATTTTTAAAATAAAAGTTTTATAAACGTGTTGTGCGTTTGTTTGCTTTTTTATTTACTTTTCAGGCTTAGGAGTGGAAGCTGTCTAATAGACGGAATCCATTACTAAGCCAGGGCTTAGTGTTCGCCCCAAAAACCTCTAGCGCTAACACCCAATTATTACCCCAATACCCACCGCCATAGGGGCGCCGGGAGGAGCCGGTACCAACCGGCTCGGAGCATCAAAAATGGTGCTCCTGTGCCTAGGTTGTAACAGGCTGGCATTATTTAGGCTTGGGAGGGCCAGTAACAATGTTCCTCGCCCGCCCTGGTAATGCCAGGCTGTTGCTGCTTGGTTGGTATCTGGCTGAGAATGAAAATATGGGGAACCCTATGCATTTTTTTCATAAACAAATATAAAAAAAAAAAAGCATAGGGGTCCCCCTATTTTCATTCTCAGCCACATATCAACCAAGCAGCAACAGCCTGACGTTACCAAGGTGGGCGAGGACCATTGTTACTGGCCCTCCCCAGCCTAAACAACACCAGCCTGTTACCATCTAGGCCCAAGAGCGCCATTTTCCCAGCGCCCCTGTGCCGGTGGGTACCGGGGTGATAATTGGGGGTTAGCGCTAGCTGTTTTTGGGGATTATGCTTAGCCCCGCGGCTTAGTAATGGATTCAGTCTATGAGACAGCTTCTATTACTTATCCTGTAAAGTAAATTTAAAAACAAAAACACATTTAAAACAACTTTTATAAAAATAAAACACAAGCCCTCGTTAACCATTTCATTAACATTAAATAAAGAATGGTCATCATAGTAGTCCACCAAATCTGAAGTACTCCACAGGATACACAGATCTGAAAGGAGAAGAAAAAAAAAAAAACACGGAAAATAGGTTATAAGATCTATTGTCACCTGCCCGCGCCGCACGACTACAACTTCCAGCATGTCCTCACTGTTAAGACAAGCTGGGAGTTGTAGTCGTGCGGCATGGGCAGAAGATGTGCGGCCGGGTGACAAGCTTGTCACTTGCCTTGCCACATAACTAAAACTCCTGGCATGCCTTTACAGTAAGGACATGCTGGGAGTTGTAGTCTTCTGACACAGGCAGGTGAGAGATGTGCGCACCACCGGACGACTACAACTCCCAGCATGCCCTTTCCTCCTTATGTGCATAACCTTACATTTATCAGTGTTTAACCTCATCTGCCACTTCCCAGCCAAAACCTCCAACCTATCCAGATCCATTTGTAACAATGCACTGTCCTCTATAGTGTTTACCGCTTTAAAGAATTTAGTATCATCTGCAAAGACTGCTACTTTACTATTCAACCCCTCTACAAGGTCATTAATGAATATATTAAATAGAACAAGATCCAAGACTGACCCTGTGGTACCCCACTAGTAAAAGTCACCCAATCAGAATAAGTACCATTAATAACCACCCTCTGTTTCCTATCACTGTGCCAGTTACTTACCCACTTGCACACATTTTCCCCCAGCCCAATCCTTCTCATTTTATGTACCAATCTTTTATGTAGCACCGTATCAAAAGCTTTAGAAAAATCCAGATATACGACATCCAGCGATTCCCCCTGGTCCAGTCTGGAGCTCACCTCCTCATAAAAGCTGATCAAGTTAGTTTGACAGGACCGATCCCTCATAAAGCCATGCTGATATGGGGTCATACATTTATTTTTATCAAGATACTCCAAAATAGCATTTCTTAGAAAACCCTCAAACAATTTACATACAATAGAGGCTAAACTAACAGGTCTATAATTCCCGGGGTCACCTTTTGTCCCCTTTTTAAATATTGGCACCACATTTGCTAAGCGCCAGTCCTGGGGAACAGTCCCTGTTACTATAGAGTCCCTGAATATTAGAAATAGGGGTCTGTCTGTTAAATTACTTAATTCATGAAGAACACGGGGGTGAATGCCATCTAGTGATTTGTCTATTTTGATTTTTTGTAGGTGGCACTGTACTTCTTCCTGGGTTTGACAGGAGACCTGTAGTGGGGAGTTTACCTTATCTCGCTGTATTTCACCTGGCATTTCATTTTCCTCAGTGAATACAGTGGAGAAGAATTTGTTTAATATATTTGCTTTTTCCTGATCCCCGTCTATAATTTCTTCCTCATCATTTTTTAAAGGACCAACACTTTCATTTTTGACCATTTTGCTATTTATATAGTTAGGGTACATTCTCAAGTACGCAGATTTGATGCAAAGGATTTGATGCAAAGGATTTTCTGCTGCAGATTTCAATGTAAACTAAATGACTGAGCACAGCTTCTAATCGGCAGTTACAAATCCTGCGCATAAAATCTGCGCAGGATCCTTTATGTGTGAACGTATCCTTAGAGTCTATTCACATGTACAGTATTCTGTGCAGATTTGATGTGCAGGATTTCAAGTCATTCAGTTTACATTGAAATCTGCATCAAATCTACGCAGAATACTCTACGTGTGTATAGACCCTCAAAGAACATTTTGGGGTTAGTTTTACTCTCTTTGGCAATGAGTCTTTCTGTCTCTATTTTTGCAGCTTTATCTGTTTTTTTACATATTTGACATTTTTCTCTAAAGCTTTTTAATGCTTCTTCACTGTCATCCTGTTTTAGTAGTTTACATGTTTTATTTTTGTCATTTATTGCCCCCCTTAACATTTTTATTCATCCACATTGGTTTTCTTTTATTTCTGACCCTTTTATTCCCATAAGGTATATACCTCTTACAGTGACAGTATATACCTCTTACAGTGTCAGTATTCTTGTTTTTGAGGACATTATCCCAATTTATAATGTTAAGGGATTCTCTGAGTTGATCAAACTTTGCTTTCCTAAAGTTCATTGTTTTTGTGGCCCCTCGAGAGATTCCCTTATTGAAGAACAAGTTATAATGTATTATATTATGATCACTACTTCCTAGGTGTCCTTCTACTTGCACATTAGTTACTTTGTCAGGTCTGTTGGTTATTATTAAGTCTAGTAGGGCGCCCCCTCTGGTCGGGCCCTGCACCATTTGGGACAGATAATTGTCTTTAGCTATAGTCAAATACCTGTTTCCTTTATGAGATTCACAGGTCTCAGTCTCCCAGTTTATATCAGGATAGTTGAAGTCCCCCATTATTATCACCTCATTCTGATTTGCTGCCTTGTTTATTTGCCTCAGTAATTGATCTTCTGGCTCTCCCATTATGTTTGGTGGCTTATAGCAAACCCCTATCACAATTTTTTATTTTTATCTCCATATAATTCTACCCATAATGACTCCACATCATCATTTCCCTCCCGTATATCAGGGATGTGGAATTCCTATCTCCCGATGCCCGGGACATGCAGTTCCAGGTGCCAGGCAGGTGAATTTTTCCGGCCCTTAGCCTTGCTTCGGCCAAGCAGGGCTGGACCTGACAAGTGCGGCGGCGTTCAGCAGTCTGTATGGAGCTGGCTCCCGACTCATGCCCGCTCCGTACTCTACTGAGAACAGCCGGGGGCCGCCGCTAATAGCCAGCATGCGGCGATCGCCGCAGCTGGCTATTAACCCTTTTTAACCCCCTTTTCCTATATAAAAACATGTAAACATAATAATAATAAACATATTTAGTATCGCTGCGTGCATAATTGTATGAACTATTAAAATATAACATTATGTATCCCATATGGTAAATGACGTCAATGTAAAAAAAAAAAAAAAAAAAAAAAACAAACCACAGAATTTAAGAAATTGCCAGTGTGGAGTAAGCTGTGGATAGGACACTGACCTGGTGAGCTTATTTACATATCTCTCTACTAAACCACAGATATGCTATTTTTATAATATCCCAGAAAATAAGTAAAAAAGTGATTAAAAAATCAGATCAATACCAAAATGGTACAGACACAAAAAAACTGATTATGGCGCAAAAAATGAGCCCTCATACAGCCTGGTATGCGAAAAAAATAAAAAGCTACAGGGGTCAAAAAATGGGAATTAAAAAAAAATGTGAAAAAGTTCAGATTTTTTTTTGAAATTTGTAAAACATGACGGAAACTATACAAATCTGGTATTGCTGTAATCAGGCCGGCCTAAAGTATCAACCACATGCTAAAGTTAGCTCAACCACAAGGTAAATGGCGTAGAAAAGAAAACCACTAAATTTGCAAAATTTTGGGGTTCAGAGAATATGTTATTGAAAAATGTTAAGGTATCAATAAAAGTAGGTAGTTATGGCTATTATAGGGCGAGGAGGAAAAAACGAGAGTGTAAAAACGAAAATTGGTCCAGACATGTGGATCGTCATGAGGGACAAGTAGATTTTGCTCCATTATAGTCCCATGGACAAGTAGTTTTTTTAATTAAATTTCCACACCCCTGTATATATCATCCCGCAGTGCGGCCTTCAGACTGGACTTTACATAAGGACAAACTCCTCCCCCTTTCCTTTTTGTCCAATCCTTCCAGAATAGACTATAACTCTGTAATGTTGACCGCCCAGTCACAGCTATCGTCAAACCAAATCTCGGTTATACCCACTATGTCATAATCCTCCTAAGACATTATAAACTCCAGTTCATCAGTTTTATTGATCAGACTTCTGGCATTAGTCAACATGCAATTCAAAGGTGAATGTTTTTCTTCCTATGAAGCCTATTCCTATTAACTATTCTAACCCCTCCCTCCACTCCACCCCCAGGTACATTAATAAGTCCCCCCCTCTATCTACACTATCTTCCCCCTCTATGTTGTAGGTTCCCTCCCCCCAGTCCCTAGTTTAAACACTCCTCCACCCTTCTAGCCATCTTCTCCCCAAGCACAGCTGCACCCTCCCCATTAAGGTGCAGCCCATCCCTACGGTAGAGCCAGTATCCGACAGCGAAGTTGGCCCAGTTTTCCATGAACCCAAACCCCTCCTTCCTACACCAGCTTCTGAGCCACTTGTTTACCTCCCTGATCTCCCGCTGCCTCTCTGGTGTGGCTCGTGGTACTGGTAGTATTTAAAAAAATATTACCTTGGAGGTCCTTGCCTTAAGCTTGCGGCCTAAGTCCCTGAAATAATTTTTAAGGACACTCCACCTACCTCTTACTTTGTCATTGGTGCCAATATGTACCATGACCGCTGGGTCTTCTCCAGCCTCACCCAGCAACCTGCCAACCCGATCCGCGATGTGCAAAACTCGAGCGCCAGGAAGACAAGACACTGTTCGGCGATCCCGATCGCCCTATCTGTCCTCTTAATAATAGAGTCCCCCCCACTACCAGTACCTGTCTGCCCTGTCCTGCACTTCTCCTTCCCTCCTTACTGGAGCAGACACTCCCCTGGCGGTCAGAGGCGGTATCCTGCTGCAGTTCTGCTAGCTCTGAAATGGCATCTCCCTCATCTGCCAACCGGGCAGGTTTGTTGGTGTGTGCCAGTTCAGGACTAGCCTCCCTGCCACTTTTCCTTCTACCCCCTTTTCTGACTGTAACCCAGCTAGCTGCCTGACTGTCCTGCACCTCTGTCCCACTATCCTGCCCCAACTCTACCCCAGAGAGTACTTGCTCAGTGAGCAGGAGACTCCTCTCCAAGTTGTCAATGCTTCTCAGTGTTGCCAGCTGCTGCTCTAGATCCAGGATCTGGGCTTCCAAACGAACAACTCGCACACATCTCGCACAACAATATGCACCCTCAAACTGCTGTTCAAGGATTGCACACATCGTACAAGATGTACACCGGACAGCATTTCCCAACATAGAGGCCATCTAATTATGGGGAATTTCACAGATTAACAGCCAAAAACAGACAGAAGATAATACAATTAAATTCTCAGTAGACCTTGTGAGTTTAACCCCTTCCCGACCTATGACATACCTGTTCGTCATGGGTGGCAAGGTGTTCCCGACCCATGACATACAGGTACGTCATGAACATTACTGCCGCTACTCGCGGCACCCCGCAGCGCCCGGAAAGATGGTGGCTATCACTGATAGCCAGCCATCTTACCATGCGACCACGGGGGGTTTCATCCCCCACCCCCCTCCCAGCGATTGCTGCTATCAGCTGGTCAAATCTGACTAGCTGATAGCAGCGCGGTGTGTGACTTCCGATCACGGGTGTCCCTGACCCGTCCCCCGGCGTCACTTACCTGTCCGAGCGGTGTCCCGAGCGGCCCCGGCGTCCTCCATGCGGTCCCGGCTGCGCTGCGTCCCGGAGGTGAGTTTGTAGCAGCAGTGCGGCATCTTCATTGGCAGCAGTGAGATCGCCGTAAAGCGATCTCACTGCTGCCTCTGAGAGTTTCAAAACTGCAACTCCCAGCATGCCCAGACAGCCTTTGGCTTTCTGGGCATGCTGGGAGTTGTAGTTTTGCAACATCTGGAGGCCCACAGTTTGGAGACCACTGTATAATGGTCTCCAATCTGTGCTCTTCCAGATGTTGCTAAACTACAAATCTCAGCATGCTCAGTCTGTCCAGGCATGCTGGGAGTTGTAGTTCTCTAACATCTGGAAGAGCACAGATTGGAGACCATTATACAGTGGTCTCCAAACTGTGGACCTCCAGATGTTGCAAAACTACAACTCCCAGCATGCCCAGACTGCCCAAGCATGCTGGAAGTTGTAGTTCGGCAACATCTGATCCTTCAGATATTGCCGAACTACAACTTCCAGCATGCCTGGGCAGTCTGGGCATGCTGGGAGTTGTAGTTTTGCAACAACTGGAGGCACACTAGTTGGGAAACATTGTCCGTTTCCTACCTCAGTGCCTCCAGCTGTTGCATTTGTTGCAAAACTATAACTCCCAGCATGCACTGACAGACCATGCATGCTGGGAGTTGTAGTTTTGCAACAGCTGGAGGCACACTGGTTTGGAAACACTAAGTTTGGTTGCAAAACAATTGAAAGTTTATTACTTAACTTAGTGTTTCCAAACCAGTGTTCTTCCAGCTGTTGCAAAACTACAACTCCCAGCATGCACGGACAGCCAAAGGGCATGCTCGGAGTTTGCAACAGCTGGATGTTTGCCCCCTCCCCCCAATGTGAATGTACAGGGTACACTCACATGGGCGGAGGTTTACAGTGAGTGCTGCAAGTTTGAGATGGCGCAAATTTTGCGCTGCAGCTCAAACTTCCAGCGTCAAACTTGCTGTGAACCTCTGCCCATGTGACTGTACCCTAAAAACACTACACTACACTGACACTAACCTAAAATAAAAAGTAAAAAAACACTACATATACACATACCCCTACACAGCCCCCCTCCCCCCAAAAAATGAAAAACGTCTGGTACGCTACTGTTTCCAAAACGGAGCCTCCAGCTGTTGCAAAATAATAACTCCCAGTATTGCCGGACAGCCATTGACTGTCCAGGCATGCTGGGAGTTTTGCAACAGCTGGAGGCACCCTGTTAGGGAATCATTGGCATAGAATACCCCTATGTCCACCCCTATGCAAATCCCTAATTCAGGCCTCAAATGCGCATGGCGCTCTCTCACTTTGGAGCCCTGTCGTATTTCAGGGCAACAGTTTTGGGACACATATGGGGTATCGCCGTACTCGGGAAAAATTGCCTTACAAATTTTGGGGGGCTTTTTCTTCTTTAACCCCTTATGAAAAGGTGAAGTTGGGGTCTATACCAGCATGTTAGTGTAAAAAAATAAATTTTTTACACTGACATGCTGGTGTTGCCCTATACTTTTCATTTTCACAAGAGGTAAAAGGGAAAAAAGACCCCCAAAATTTGTAACGCAATTTCTCCCGACTACGGAGATACCCCATATGTGGGCGCAAAGTGCTCTGGGGGCGCACAACAAGGCCCAGAAGAGAGAGTGCGCCATGTACATTTGAGGCGATTTGCACAGGGGTAGCTGATTGTTACAGCAGTTCTGACAAACGCAAAACAATAAATATCCATATGTGACCCCATTTTGGAAACTACACCCCTCACGGAATGTAATAAGGGGTGCAGTGAGCATATACACCCCACTGGTGTATGACAGATTTTTGGAACAGTGGTCTGTGAAAATGAAAAATAAAATTTTTGATTTGCACAGTCCACTGTTTCAAATATCTGTCAAACGCCAGTGGGGTGTACATGCTCACTGCACCCCTTATTATATTCCATGAGGGGTATAGTTTCCAAAATGGGGTCACATGTGGGGGGGGGGTCCACTGTTCTGGCACCATAGGGGCTTCCTAAATGGGACATGCTCCCCAAAAACCCTTTCAGAAAAACTCACTCTCCAAAATCCCATTGTCGCTCCTTCCCTTCTGAGCCCTCTACTGCGCCCGCCGAACACTTTACATAGACATATGAGGTATGTGCTTACTCAAGAGAAATTGGGTTACAAATTTTAGGGTGATTTCTCTCCTTTTACCCCTTGTAAAAATTCAAAAATTGGGTCTACAAGAAAATGCGAGTGTAAAAAATGAAGATTTAGAATTTTCTCCTTCACTTTGCTGCTATTCCTGTGAAACACCTAAAGGGTTAAAACACTTACTGAATGTCATTTTGAATACTTTGGGGGGTGCAGTTTTTATAATGGGGTCATTTATGGGGTATTTCTAATATGAAGACCCTTAAAATCCACTTCCAACCTGAACTGGACCCTGAAAAATTACGATTTTGAAAATCTTTGAAGCCCTCTGGTGTCTTCCAAAAGTAAAAACTTGTCAATTTTTTTATGCAAACATAAAGTAGACATATTGTATATGTGAATCAATATGTAATTTATTTGGAATATCCATTTTCCTTTCAAGCAGAGACTTTCAAAGTTAGAAAAATGCTAAATTTTCAAAATTTTCATGACATTTTTAGATTTTTTACCAAGAAAGGATACAAATATCAGTGAAATTTTACCAATAACATAAAGTAGAATATGTCACGAAAAAACAATCTCGGAATCAGAATGATAAGTAAAAGCATCCCAGAGTTATTAATGTTTAAAGTGACAGTGGTCAGATTTTCAAAAAATGCCCAGGTCATGAAGGTGAAAATGGGCTGGGTCATGAAGGGGTTAAAGTCCCTACAGTTTAAAGAAAGTAACACCTACAGCGATCTCAAACTCCTGCTTTCAAACTCCTGTTTTACAACGCTCTTTCAGCTGCCTCTCATCCAAATCAACACTCAGACAGAGCACGCTCAGAACTGAGTCCCAAACTAAAATCTACACCCCCCACCCCCCCCAGAGGAGGAGTAGAGAAAAAAAAAAAGTGAAAAGGCTGTTTAAAATTCTATCAGTGATCCCTCTATGTGCAAATGTAAGTACTCACACAAGTCACTCCAACTCCACAGATTCACTCCGCACAGCAGATATCTCCTGCTTTACAACTCTCTTTCAGCTGCCTCTCATCCAAAGCAACACTCAGACAGAGCAATAAAAAACATACATTTATTTATCAAGAAACTGTGACCCTATAAGAGCCCTGCATCAGGACTGGAATCCTGCGGAACCCAATAAAAAAACTTGTCAAAGGTAATAAGGTTGTTGCATCCGTCACAGAACATACAGCGAGTCCAGCTAACCTCTGAAATGCCACAGGGAAATAATGAAAGAATACAAGGAGGTAATAAAATGGCAAGGGGGTACTACTTCTAAAAGCTGTGCCAAAATGTTGTGGGAGCGAGCGGGATTGGACACAGATGATGCAGGAGTGGACACTGTGTGGGAGCGGGTGGTAATGGTCAGAAATCCAGTGGGATCTGGAATATGAAAACAGTCCTGCGCAGAGCTCTTGATTCTATAGCCCAGAAGTCCAGGAATAAAATCAAACAGTCATACCTTTTTCATGAATGATGAACACTTTGTAGATTGGTCAATATTGTCCTTAATTATGATGTGCTTTTAGTGTAAGTCCACTCACTCAATGCAGATGCGCAGTAAAACATACTTGAGATGTACAAACTGTGTCACCCAAGTGTCCTGTCATAAGAACAACAATGACAATAAATAAATATATCATATTAAAATATCCACATGAAAACAAACCTGGCCATTTGCTTGTATGCTTCTTCTGCCACTGCAAAAATATGAGGATCCATATCCCCCATATTCTGCCCACTGTATGCATTGATGATATCGGCTCCATAGATGGGCAATTGCTCATAAGGATTTATCGCTACGAGAACTATGCCTGAAGAAAAAATATAAAAGTAGTGAGTAAAAAACTCAAAATCCACACAAGTGTTAAAGGGAAACGGACAAAGGGGTCATAGTGCTGGTGGACCCTCTTTTAAACATTTCTTACCGGAATCTGTGCAGCTGTTCCCAGAGATATTTATCTGATTGCTATTATGCTATTTTCTTCTTGTGTGCAATAGAGGTGGCTGCTGCTGTATGTGCAATGATTCCTCCCTCCACCTTCTCCTGATAAATCCACTTGCTGAGGAAGAGGGGGCGGAGTTATCGGCCAAGAGGAAGCAGGGGAAAGAATTGCACATACAGCAGCAGCCCGCCTCCATTGCACATAAAAAGAAATGACCATACTAGCAACCCAACTAATATCTCCTGAATGGCTGCATTGATTTTCACCCAGTAAGAAGTATTCCAAACAGGGCAGGCTTTTCCAACCAGTGTGCCTCCAGCTGTTGCAAAATGACAACTCCTTCCTAGCTGCGAGTTGTAGTTTTGCAACAGCTGGAGGCACACTGATTGGGAAACTCTGAAAAGGGGTCAGCTAAACTATCTATCTCTATATTGAGATGAGTGCAGGTGACTCTTTTGTCACTTTTTCTTAAATAAATTCTGAGCTTTATGTAATAACACTAAAATCACAACAATAACAAATCACAAAAAAATACATGAACATAATAAAACTTGGAATTCTACTAAAAGTATATAGATATGGATAGAGGCTCAGAAGCAGCATGTATAGGACAGCTACGTATATTAAATTTAATAATAATATCAGTAAATAATCATAATAAAAAATATTATATTATATATTATTAATATAATAATGATAATCTATGAAATAATAATATCAGTATCAAATAAAAATAGTATATCTAATCTAATGATTATTATTTTCTGATATTTTGAAAAACCTGTGACCAAGAACTTCAATGTATCCCATGACATGGATGCTCTGCCCATAAAGTGGGATCCAAGCTTGTAAGTATGTAGCTAGACCTATTCACCTCAATTACCATTACAGTCCTGGATAGATACCAGACGTCACACATATTGGGGGAGATATTCAAAAACTACTGTAATTTCTATTCCAGATATTAATTACACTTTTTTTTCTCCTCACATTTTCAAAGGGCTTTGAAAATATGTGAAAGTTCATTTTCGTACCAGTTTTTTTTTTTTTGCCACCATATTGGATTTTTTTGAGTTTGGCGCCGAATTTTACATCCCCAAAAATTCTGGGGGAAGCATCTCATGTAATATTCCATGATTACTAGTGCTCAGACAAGCGATAACTGTATAAATAAAATTTCTAGGGCTTAAATGTGAGTTTAGGTGCAGTGACCATGAGAATTAAAAAAATAAAATAAAAAGAGAAAATTATTATTTTTAATTTTCCAATAATAATAATTCATTTTTCAATATCTGATTTAATAACACCTTTTCCCCAAAATATTAAGTAGAAAAAAAACAAAAAAAAAAAAACAACTACAACCATTTCTGTGATTGAAAATATCATGTAAAATATGAAATTTACATAGCCACGCCCACTTTTGCAAAACTGGTGTAAACCTCGGATAATTCTTATGTAAAACACTTTGAATATCTGATGTGAACTTTTTCACACCAACATTTTGGCACGAAACAACATTTTTCATGTGAAGAGTTTTGAATATGACCTCCATTATGTCCTGTAGACGCGTCTAACATAGATTCTTCACTAAGGAGTAAATGAGGTAACAGCACATACAACAAACACTTTATCACAGTAGGTACTATGGGGGAGATTTATGAAAATCGGAGGAAAAGTTACCCATAGCAACCAATCAGATCGCTTCTTTCATTTTGCAGAGGCCTTGTTAAAAATGAAAGCAGTGATCTGATTGGCTGCTATGGGCAACTCAGCAACTTTTCCTGTGGACAGGTTTTCATAAATCTCCCCCTATGTGTGCACTCACCACAATATGTATATATTAGTTTGGAGTCTATAAAGCGGACTTTGAGGTTGTGCAGGACGGCTGGTTCATGCAGATAACTCAAGGCAGTGAGGTCATTTTCTCCTACAAGGATATCAGGATTTCTCAATGGAGGGAGTTCCTTTGTTTTGGCGTCTAGACGATATTCTAAGTCCTTGGAGATAATATTAGAAATATTTAATAAAACACACAGCAATTTTTCATCAATATGACCTTTACTTCCTATATTATAGCTGGATACTTCTTTCATCGAGAGCTTTTACAGGGTTTTTTGTATTACACAAACAAGTTACATAAGATAAAAAATAACTTTAGTATTACTTCTGTACTTTAACAGTATATTGTAATCATTTCCCAGAGACCTTAAAGTGTGTAAAATCAATCTTTCTTAAAGGGGTAGTCCAGTGGTGAAAAACTTATCCCCTATCCTAAGGATAGGGGATGAGTTTCAGATCGCGGGGGGGTCCGACCGCTGGGGCCCCCCGCGATCTCTCTGTACAGGGCCCCGGCTCGCTGGGCAGATGGCGCGTGTCGACCACCGCATGAAGCGGCAGCAGACACGCCCCCTCAATACATCTCTATGGCAGAGCCAGAGATTGCCGAAGGCAGCGCTCCGGCTCTGCCATAAAGTTGTATTGAGGGGGCGTGTCAGCCGCCGCTTCGTGTGGTGGTCAATACTCCCCCTTCCCGCAGGCTGCCGGGGCCCCATACAGGAGATCGCGGGGGGGCCCAGAGGTCGGACCCCATGCGATCTGAAACTTATTCCCTATCCTTAGGATAGGGGATAAGTTTTTCACCACTGGATATCTCCTTTAAAGGTCTCCATAGACCAGGGGACTCCAAATTGTGGACCTCCAGATGACTGGAAGTTGTAATTTTGCCCCTAGCCAAAATTTGTAGTTTGGAATAGGGGGAAATCATACCTTTAGGCTAAGCTTCCACTTGGTTTTCTTTCTCGCAGTTTTTGGAAAACTGACACTGCAGTTTTTGAGCCAAAGCCAGAAGTGTACTCAGACATATAAAGGAAGAACTTACACTACTCCTCCCTTATGGATCCACTTCTGACTTTGGCTCAAAAACTGCAGTGTCAGTTTTCCAAAAACTGCCAGAAAAATTAAAAAATAAAAAGAAACTTAGCCTTACTGAACTAGATCAACAACTGATCAGAGATAAAGTATATTCACATGGCTATAAAATGTAAATTAAATGCATATAAACACGTGAAAGAAAAAAAATCTCCAAAACAAATTGCAAGTCAGCATGGTTTTTACAGGCGGTTTTCAAAAGTATGGGTGCTTCTGGAAGCATTTTTTTTTTTTTTTTTTTTAAAGCCCCCATTGACTTCAATGTGAGCTTTTAAATGCAACTGTTCTGAAAATGCAACACCCCTTTTCTTTTTTAGAACAGTTTTTTATACTGTTATGAGCCTTCCCGAAAGAAGTCAATTGGACCTGGAAACTTTTTTTTTTAAAGTTTTTAAAGCTTTTTTTTGCCTGTGTGAGCATACCCTTAATCCAAATTTTTTTAAGTAAAGCCCACTCTTTATTTTTGACATCTCAAGTCCTGCGCCTTCCACCTCCATTTATTTAGAGTCTTTTTCCTAACGCTTAAATATCAAGAATGCACTAGAAAGAGTGACAAAGGGCACAGTAAATGGGCAGTTAATCAAATAAAAGGGGTGCATGTAGTTGGATTTGTGTGTGGGGGGGATAAAAGTGTGCACTTGAAGCTTAATGGCATCCTACAAAAACATGGATTTACTCTGATCATTTGTATATTTATTCTATTTCTATACCTCAATAATCCATTACACATTAAAATGAGGGAAGGTAGCGCCATTCTTTTTCTAAACGGCTTCCAAAAACCGCCGATCCCAGCATTCATTCGGAGGGGGGTCAGTGAGGTACCATTTTTTTGTTAATCAGAATACATCTTCAATGTTTGTTATTGACATGAAAGCTGTTTTTATGATCTGTGATAAAGACGGCTGTGGCCAGAACAACTTCAGTCAAGACTATTTATTGACATAGTTACCGTATTTCAATGACAGTGAGTGACTTACAATCCTATGTACAGTGTGTAGTACATTTAGAAACTAAACAAATGCTTTAATCAATAGGAGAATGGACTTCTGTACATACAGATGAGGGAAAATAAGTAGTTCTGAATCCTATAGAAGGCCATAAAAAGTAGGTCAGTTGAGAGCAAGGGCATCGTTCTGGGGGGCAGATAGGGCATATGCCCAAGGTGTTGCCATGGGTCAGGGATGCCATTAAGCCACTATGCATCTGGATACAGAGACTAGGGCAGCCCTGGGTAGAGAATGGCCTAGAAGCACCAGGCTAATTTGTTATGGCTTACATACATGAAGTATTCAGCCCACAGGCAGTATGTTTGTCAGCTTTAGTAAGATTTGTCTCTAAATATATGCCCCTGTGTAAAATATTAATAGAAATAATAATAATACAACAACTTGAACTTTTATAGATTTACCTGTCATAGGTTAGGATTATAAAAGTCATGTGAAATACTTGTGTGATAGGTTATGTGGAAAGATAAGTGAAAGAAAACCTGTCACCAATTTTTTGGAAAGCAAACTAACACTCCCCTTTTAAAATAAGCCATTTTACTATGCTCGATAAAAATATATTAGGAGACAGTGTGCGTTATATGTAAATCACTCACCAAGAGTCATCTGGGTGGTGCTGGTGTGGTGAAGAGTCATGGTGTCCAGATGTCAAACACCTAACAGAGTGTCAAAATCTAGTCATAAGCTCCCTTTATAAGGGTTATTCCATAATGAATATTATCATTATTTAAGTAAAGCAAACTCTAAACAAAATATGTATTTAAACTCAATAAAAAAAATCTATTTAATGGTAAGATCTACATACACAATGTGGCACCGCCTGGTGTTCAGGGTGTATAGCAATATGCATATCCACCTAAGAATTAAGTGCTGGAGGACAAACAAGCGCACAGTCAGTTCTCCTATAGTGATCCTCTGTTCACTGCAGAGAAGCTAAAAGTAATAGCTTGTCTGGGAGGGATGGCATGGCAGTATATCTTAAAATATAAATAAATAATGTCCAAAATTCGTACAATTGTAAAGCTGGATTGGTTAGTAAAAAAAATATATAAATAAATAAAATAAAGAGACTATACTCTGTGCTGCCAGAGGGGGTGGAGACTGGTTCTGTCCAGAGCTTCCCTTCCTATTCAGTAGTAAGAATAGCAAGAAGAAACATATGATCACACAATTTGAAACAGCTATTCACAGCCCTTCTGGACTTTTTACTCAAGTAAACATAGTACATAGAATAAAGCCTTAAAAGATTATATGATAGCAAACCAATGTCATTGTTTCACATTGTTCTTGCTAGGTCTAGGAAAGTCTACCTTTTGCACCATATACAAGCATTAAAGGGTTATCTGGGGAAAACAACATTTGCTCCATCATGGCTGTGGATGGTGTAAAAATAGTTAACATGTTATATTAGCCTCCTCCGTTCCCTGCAGCTGCTGTTCCAACACTCCCCTAATTCTTTGCTGGTCTTCACTTTTTCCAGGTACCTGTAACCGCCAGTGTCTCTCCTTAGTCAGTGATTGGCTGCGTGGGCCTGTTCCTGTGGAGGACTAGGAGCATCAATAACAGAGGTGGTAAAGTGAAGCTTGTTCATTATTTTTACCCCCCAGCCATGGAGACAATTTCTGTTTTCCCTGGACAACCCTTTTAAACTTCGATTTCAATGCATCACTACTGGATAATAATGCGTTAAAAACAGGGCTTAGAAAATGTAGGAAGGAAAAGAGCTGCCAACTTCTTGCTACTGTCGGAAACACACCTGTACCCTCCTCCTAAAAGAAGTGATTTTTTTTATTTTTTTAAACTTACCAGATACATTACTCTCAGAACTTTCTATGTGTTTATCTGTTACTGTTTCTGACACCTTAAAGAGGTACTCCGCTGCTCATCGTTTGGAACAAACTGTTCCGAACACTGGAGCCGGCGCTGGCAGCTCGTGACGTCCCGCCTCGCCCCCTCAATGCTAGTCTATGGGAGGGGGCATGGCAGCCATCACGCCCCCTCCCATAGACTTGCATTGATGGGGCGTGGCTATGACATCACAAGCTGCCAGCTCCAGCATTTGGAACAGTTTGTTCCAAACGCTGAGCAGCGGAGTACCCCTTTAAAACTCTGTAAGGCTGTGTTTACACCTGCATTGGGGCTCTGTTCAGGGCCTCCCTCGGACACTCTGCCAAAAAACAGAACTAGATGTCACCTACAGACCCCGAGACATCCAATTGACTTAGGCGGAGTATGTTAGTATTACAACTGGTGTCCCTTTATTTTGCAGGATTTGACCAGAAAAAACAGCCTGCAATATATATTTTTCTGTTCATTCTGACCCTACAAAACAGAACGCAATCTGCCATAGAGCACCCTTGAACGGAGCTCTGTCGCAAGTGTGAACCTAGCCTATCTTACTTTGTGTGCATTGAATATTTTACCTTGTGTCTAAAAGTCTTTACATATTTTATAAGTGCTCACCCTTATCCGTTATTACAATACCAATGCAGAATACCGTAAATGTGCAGAACAAGAATATGTGCCCACAGGACTAAAATACTCCAACTTTGCTAAAGATTTTGACTTCCCAATGAAGTTGGAAAAATCTGCAACACATCTGTAGCATTTCAGTCCTGTAACATTATGAGTGGAAAACTATACACAAACATATTCGTGGAGGCGCAGCACCTCTCCAACATGACAGCTATTGAACAGAAGTCATAGCCTGTAAAGCATCATCACACAAGCCGGAATCCCAGTCAACTGTATTTTAACGTACCGAGCCTTCCTCGAGCCGTATGTGAAGAAGGGTGTCCCCTGGCTTATAATCTTTCTGAATCTCGGCAGATTTCCATACTTCTTCTGGGTCTGGGATCCATACCCGCGCATGCTGAAATAACAGGAAGGGATGATTTAGGATCAAG
Source organism: Hyla sarda (assembly GCF_029499605.1). Classification (NCBI taxonomy): domain Eukaryota; kingdom Metazoa; phylum Chordata; class Amphibia; order Anura; family Hylidae; genus Hyla; species Hyla sarda. The sequence continues at coordinate 145,285,484 of NC_079192.1, forward strand.
CTAAATTACTTGTAAACATCAGTTTAGATTAATAATTGGATTATGTCAACCTGCTACTTTTAAAACCATTTAATTATTAAAAATGATTAAGAAAAACACTTATTAATGCAAGTTGTGTAATACTGACACAAAGAAAATCCATAAAAGAAACTTGACAGAGCAATTGTCTGACTGACGCTAAAGAACATAGCAGCGCTCGCTGTTCATTCTAAACTTGCTGATAACACAAATCCTTGCACCACCGGAGACAACATCTATAAAGACGCTTCATACCTCATCTGCAGAGCCGCATAATGAATAAGGGAGACCTAAAAGTCAGTCCAGACTACACACTAGACTGCTGTGTAACTAAATCATCTTCTCACTTCTGCAGCATCTCCAGGATAAAAACTAAGATCAATCACTACCAGAACTATTTTACAAAACAATTTAAAAAAAAAAAATGTATCTTTTTTTTAGTTTAATAATAGAACTTCTGAATGTGGCCCCTGAGATCTGTCAAAGGGGACCACAAGTGAGGATTCAGTGTATGTTTTGCGTACCAAGTTTGTGTGCACGGCGCCGACAACATTCAGCAAAACACTTCCAGAGACCTATACAGTTGTTGCAGTATTGTATTAGAATGCACAGACATTTGCAGATTTGGCTTAAAGGGAATCTGGAAAAATCACAGAAAATTAATATATCTCTATTAAATTCAATGGAGGGCAATTTAAGACTTAACTTTTAATAAATCATATAAAACCTTAAAATCAAAATTAAATTGTGTAACTATACAAATCCCCAACACAAAAAACAAACAATATAAAAATAAAATAGGTGAAATCTGCATATGTCACAAAGAGACAGGACCGAATAGATAAGTAAATGTCAGATGTAACCGGGACGGTGATATGTAGATAATAGGGGGGGGGGGTCGCAATCAGTTGTAAGGCTGGGTTCACACTACGTTTTGTCCCATACGGGAGCGCATACGGCAGGGGGGAGCTAAAAGCTCGCGCTCCCGTATGTGACCGTATGCGCTCCCGTATGTCATTCATTTCAATGAGCCGACCGGAGTGAAACGTTCGGTCCGGTCGGCTAATTTTTGCGCCGTATGCGCTTTTACAACCGGACCTAAAACCGTGGTCAACCACGGTTTTAGGTCCGGTTGTAAAAGCGCATACGGCGCAAAAATGAGCCGACCGGACCGAACGTTTCACTCCGGTCGGCTCATTGAAATGAATGACATACGGGAGTGCATACGGTCACATACGGGAGCGCGAGCTTTTAGCTCCCCCCTGCCGTATGCGCTCCCGTATGGGACAAAACGTAGTGTGAACCCAGCCTAACATAGGATGAATGGCCCTTGATGATCAGATGTTGATAGTGATCACAGATAGAACCAGGGAAGGTGCACTCTATCATTAAGTATCCCACCCCAGCCTTCCCTACCTTTTGAGGGACCCACCTCCTTGACAGGGTGGCCTCAACCATGGTGCCGTTCCCTGACAGTTTGAGTTAGGGATACAATAATAAACCAGATAGAGAGAGAAAACAAAACAAGATAATTCAGTCCTTGCCCCTTGCGACACTACGCAGATATAATAAAAACACAAGTCAACAAATAATGACTCTCAGATTTGTCTCTATGATATCAGTAAAAATCGATAACACAGTAAGTCATAATGATACACAGTTCCTGTTCCAATGCGTTTCCCCCATCTAGTTTCAAGCGGGTTCTTGAGGGAAATAAATTTAACAACAAAGTATAGTATGATGCAGTATTGCCAAATACAGTATGGCCCACAATGTATATAATTTGATAAGCATAGATATAACCCAATGTTATTTAACAGGGTGTCCATGCAATAAGACTATTGTCACTGTTGGTAGGTATCATAGTAAAATATGGCCTGATATAACACACCACCACCAATATAGATCTCAATCCACTATTATGAGTCATAGGTAGTTAGTTGCAAACATGACAGCGGTGGCCATATTGCTTCTAAATAAAAAAACGCAGCAAGTGTACAATTCACTAGCCAAATGGATAAATTAGTGGCTAGCTTAAAACGTAGTAAGTCTATGAGGGGTAAGACAGGGAATGCAGCCATAAGAAACGCAGCCCAATATATGAACATTAACAATAGGTGCCACTCATGTACGACAAGATAAAGCACATTCTGGAGATAGAAAGAAAAAGCTAGGTGTGTAATGACACACACACTAGCGATACTTAGAATTCACGCACTGCAGGTATAGGATTACAGGTCCATAATATCCAGCTCCAACTCACCTCGATGGTAGGTGAGGGGAGGACTGACCGTGTACCTGATGTGTATCACTGCCCTATAAATCTCAAGGACTCACCTACGTAACGGACTTGCATCCAACCAGGAGTGGGTAGCACAGGTGTAAATAGTCATGTACCCCCATGTTAATTTGGCCGCCTTCTCCCCGCCTGGGGAGCTTGCGTTTCGTCCTGCATCTCAGTAACCAGGAGCGACGCCGTGAAGCAATAGCGCTTCTCCATGCGTGACACTCCCGGGGACCGACATCAGATGGAATATGCGCAACCATAGATCTAAAAGTCCGGAAGTTGCTTCAGGTGGATTATGCATTCCACCGTGCGTCTCACTAAACGGAAGTGACATCAATAGGGCATGCGCATTGAGTCCTCCCCTGAGATGTGTTAAAGGGAATCTGACATCACTTTAATGCGTCATGAGGGCAGTCCCTGACTGCTTCCTCCATCTCCACCAGCCTTGACTGATAGATCTCTCCCTATACCCAAGCAGGATAAAGATCTATCAGTCAAGGCTGGTGGGGCAGAGAAGCCACCAGGGACTACCCAGTTGACTTTCGGTTCAGGCAGCATGAAAGTGAAGACGGGTTTCCAAATGCATAAGGCCCTGGTTTTGACATCTGAAGAACTTTATTTAGTTTAAAAGGGTGCATATGCATAAAAAAAAAAACAGACTAAAAATGACAAACAGTAAAAAGGTAATAAGAGATTTAAGAAAAGATTATACATATTGACATACAGACAGTGTTAACTAAAGTTCCTTTGAATTGGTATTAAAAGCTATTCCAATAAGGACCACAACCATAGCCATTGTGCTCCATACCCTTCTGGGTCTGTTCGGTTCTTTTTATTGTGCCAAATTGCCCCAAAACGGGTCAGAGCACAACTGGGTCCCGATGGATCCCAGTGACTTGAATGGGGACACTATTTTTTTCTCTGCTAAACTCCCATTGTTACGACAGAATCGTTGATGAAGCTCAATATAGCAGAGCTCGACGGCATTGTGAAAGAGGCCTAATATCACGAGAAGGTTATGAAAAGTAATATACTGGAGCCAGTAATACAGCTACATGACTACACAAAACAGCCACAAAACTTGCTGGATATGCCTCTTAACACATCAGAAATTTCTACGAACTGTTCAAATATCAGAACAGAGTATTACAGCATTTTCTATTCTATTGCAAAAGTAACATTAAAATACTGTTTAAAGAAAATAAGAATCTATACTGCATGTTTGCGAAGTTCAGTTACAGTAAATTTATAGACAACAACACTGTATACTGTATATTCATCACAAGACAGAACAGTCATAACTTACAGATACTTCATTGCATTCACAGTCGGGGAGATAGTCATCTTATCACAGCTGTTATAGATGATTCTAATAAGATACTGTATACAGAATGTGTTAGAAAACCACATTTTAACTGCAGGCCCTCCTATGTAATGTGGGATAACAAGGATCCCAGACATCTAAGGTAAAGGTATTTGTTGGGGCCAGGTGTCATAATGCCTGGAGCTTAGTGAATAGCACACAGCATTGGTTAACAAGAAAAAAAAAATCAAAATGATAAAGGCTAAACGAAGAAAACACTCAATCTGAAAGCAATATGCAAAAGGCACAAAACCTGGGTTTATAGCATTCAAAAAAAAAAAGCCTTAGCCAATCATAGTTCATCTCACACCCTGAACTGCTCTGGGCTGTGTGTAGCAGAGTGAGGAAATTGTTAAAATAGATGCCAGATGGGTTTTGTCCTTGTTTATATGTGATAGGGAGTAAAAAACACACTTTTTGAGTAAATGCGGCACTTCAGATACCGATGAACCCTACCTGGAAATCATTAAAATGCAAACACTCTCTTGCCAGCCTCTACATGTTTTGCCATTACAACGGAGTGGCAATGGAGCCGGCTGTTTGCGTCTTGGGAACACCGTTGTAACGGCATAACATGTAGAGGCTGGCAAGATATTGTTTGCATTTTAATGATTTCCAGAGAGGGGTCATCGGTATCTGCAGTGCCGCATTTACTCAAAATGTGGGTTTTTTACTTCCTATCATGTATAAACAAGGACATTACCCATCTGGCATCTATTTTAACAATTTTCTGGGTTTTTGTTTTAACTTGAGCACTTAATAAAAGTTAATTATTAAGGGTGTTTTACACCGGGCTACAGCACTGGGGTTTAGTTAATGCGAATTAAAGAGAGACCCTTATACCCCCTTGGGGTGAGTTAGTGTATAGCAGAGTGAGGGAGGAAGTTCTCCCCTGTATGGCTTCAGATTATGTCACACCTGCTGGGAAACGCCCCTTCTCAGTCTGTGAATCTGACTGAGACTGAGCAGAAAATACAGAGCAATATCAAGATAGAAAAATAAAAAATAAAGCCAGGAGGGTGGTTAATCATGATGGGGGCAGTGAATTGTGAGGATTATAACATTTAACAAGAGCATGAGAGGTACTTTAAGTTAAAAATGTTAATACATTTAAAAACTTTCCCTAGAGTTGATATTATTATGTGCTGTAATTTCTCCTTTTGTAGCCAAGAAGCAGCCATTTTTAGAAACAACCCTAGATCAGTGTTTTCTAAGCAGTGTGTCTCCAGCTGTTGCAAACCTACAACCCCCATTTGGCTGTCTGGGCATGCTGAGAGTTGAAGTTTTGCAACAGCTGAAGACAAACTGTTTGAAAAGCACTGCCCTAGAGGCTCTGTGCAGGTACGAAAAAAAATCTCTTGCCCATTGACTTTGCTGAATTTCCACCCCAAAAACCTGTTGTCCCATTCCGTTGAAAACTCTGCTGCACAGTTCATGCTGTGGAAAGCTCCACCACAGAAATTCAGGATTGAAGACCCCCCAAAATAATAAACAAGTTGATTCTATTTGGCAAAATTCTGCTCGGACATCGCCATCTATTGATTTTGCCGAAGAATTTTGGTTGTGCCCACTGCAGACAGAATCAGCAGTGTGGAGGGGCCCTATCCATGCCAGAAGATCAAGTTCTCATAATTCCACTGCAGACTTTAACTCTGATGGCCACAGGGCTTTGCCTAAGGGGGGGGGGAGTAAAGGGGGAATTAAATTGCACAGGTCAGGTTTAAGGATGGAGGAATGAAGTGGCACAAGGGGGATCAGGGAGGGAGAATGTAATTGCACAGGTGGTAAAAAAGTGGCACTGGGGATAATGAAGGGGATAAAATGGAATAAGGGTGATGAAGTGGCACGAGGGGGGCAGAGGGGATGATTAGCAGCCACATTTGTCGTTCTGGCACTAGATACTGCTATCACTTTGTGCATCGTAGGTCACGCAACATGAAACCTGCAATTGGCTGTGCGGGAGGGGTGTATCACCAAACTATGCACAGCTAAAAAAGGTGCTATCAACATGAAAAGCTTGGAAAACTCTGGTATAAGTTATGGCACAGAAACCCACTAAAGATAATGAGAAGCACTTTTAATGCAGAATTCTTCTGGATTTCTTGTCCCAGCACCAATAGCTGTCCTGTGGCTTTGGACTGTCTCGGGCAGCTTGGCAGCACAAGGTGTTGGGCCCACCAAAGTTCTACAGTTAAATTAATTATATGTATATTATAATGTCAGATAACATATTTTCTTAAATGAATTCTGTTATATGTTTTATAAGTTATTAAACCTTTGAGAGTGCAACCCATGAGACCTTGCAGTGAACCCCATGTGACCCTGCCTGCCAATGAGAACCCCAAAAGTCTCCCCTAATAGTGAGATGCAGGGGAAGAGATTTTCAGTCTAGTCTAGTTCCAACAAGGCTCCTGAGAAACAGCGTATCTCAGGTGTGCTGTGTGTCGTGTGCTCTGAGGAGAGGCCTAGCTCAAATCTAACCTCTCAACTGGTTATCCCGCCAGAAGTCTCAGCAAGGCAACAGGGCTCCCAAGGGGTTACACTGCACTCTCACATCAAAAGCCAGCTGTTTGTGTATTACTATTTGCACCGGCTCAGTAAAGACAGTTATCCATAACCTGACGTCTTCGTGTGTTCATTAACTCCCCGTGTCTGGCCCAGGAGAAGCCTCTCTAACCTCAGACAGTGTATAGGATAACAGTGCCCTGGCGGCACAAAGTGATCAGGTATTCTTACTAACACCCCATGGACACCACACAAAATTCCCTAATGAAACCTGCATGAGGTTTCCTACAGTAAAGTATATATCACGCTCTATACTCCCTCTTCCCCTTTGTCTCCATTGTCTGTTGCTCATATGGAATTCATTGCAATGTTGGATCTATGACAAAAATAAGGCAATGCATTCAAAATACCAGTTTAACACAAGTGACAACACAACACAATATAGCAGTAGAGCATCTCAGGATACAGAGACTTTCCAATAAAGCTGCACAAGTATGTTGCTAAAAAAAAATAAAAAAAATAAATGTAATCCCAGAAAATTTCTTCAACTACATCAAACCACAAGTTATTTTTTAATAAAGATAAAAAGGTTTTATGTTGCGTGCGTTGTTTTCCGGTCCTTCCTCCATGCTGGCAGATGTGAAGACAAGGACCAGGGAGAATATAAGGACAGTGCAGCCTTTCAGCTGTAGACAAAGATCACTTCTGTCTCATGTCACCATGTCAAGTTACTAAGAGGAAGCGAAGCTGCACATGAGCCTTTCTGGAACTCAAATAGAAGCTACATTTATATGAATACACAGAATAATAATGTCTAAATTCTCAGTTGTGTTAACACCCAGAAGTAACATATGTAACGGTGCACAGGATCAGTTCAAAGACAGAGGAAGACGTGATGAAATCCTCTCAACAACTCCCAGGCTTCTGCAATGTCACCGCAGGCAGTGTCCAGGAAACACAGCAAACTTATCAGACACATAGAAACGTGATCTCCATTTACTGCCCAAAATAATATACAGAAACAATGTATAAGTCAATAGAGACCGCAGATAATCGCAAGAAATAGAGTTTATAAACCAGTTTTCTGTACTGTAATACATGTAAAGGGACATTTGGCAATAGGTATTTTTTATCTATATGTATATCTTATATTTATATATTAGGACTGCACGATATATCGCAATCGTATTGCGATTTTTGCCAATTGAGATATGTCGATATGGTCCCCCGAGAAAATTTGCCATCACCTGCAGCCTGGCACCATATCACGCACACAGGGTCTGGGGCTGGGCCGCGGTCGAAACTTAAAGGCAAAGTCCGTGTTTCCAAACCAGGATGCCTCCAGCTGTTGCAAAACAACTCCCAGCATGCCCGGACAGCCTTTGGCTGTCCGGGCATTCTGGAAGCTGTCGTTTTGCAACAGCTGGAGGCACCATGGTTGGAAAACACTGTCCATAAAAAAAAAAACTGATGCTCACCTAGCCCCGCTCCCCGGAGGTCTGCCGCAGATCCCGATCTCCTCTGTGCGGTCTCGGTATCTTCTCTGAGCTCCTGACAAGCAGCTGGTTCCGAGACCTTTCCTGCTCAGCCGATCAGTGGCCGCAGAGGTGTCATGTGTCAGGTCAGTGATTGGTTGAGCAGGAAGGTCCTGTAAGTCCCATAAGACACTGTACTGCATGGAGGAGAACAGGATCCAAGGCCGACTTACAGGGGACCAGGTAGTTTTAAAGGGATTATCTGGAGTTTTTGGAAGATTGTTAAAGGCTGGGGTAGGCATTAAAGGGAACCAATCATCACATTTTACCCTATATAACGCTTGGCAAAGCGTTATATAGGGTAAAATCTTTAGTCTCACCATCCCCTGGGGGTCGCTCCTGCCTGCGGGGGTGGTGAGGATATGAACTTATAAACTAGACCCCGCAAGTAGTCCCCTGGGCAGGGAGCTACTCTTACCTAGTCCTGTTACTTCAACTGGCAGCGACGCCCCCCCTCGGCTTGACTGTACTCCTTTTTCATCATGGGAGATGTAGTTCAAAACATCTGCAGTGCTGAAGGTTGCCTATGCCTGTCCTAAAACATAGGCCTCATGCACAGAGCTATATTACAACAGGTAAATAAGACCCTAACTTAGCTGCATATGCCTCCAATTTTATAGGGTGTTCTTTTTCCCCCACACAGAATCTGGTAAGAACAAAAAATACTGCATGTTGTATTAATAAGCCCTTTTCCCTACATGCTTTATTACTAGGGCAGAATAACTTAAACACATGATGATTTGGTTTTATAGAGCTGCAGAAGATTAAGTGGCCACCCTACAGTTTCCAAAGTAGTTATTTATCGTCAGTGAAACCAGCATACTACATAACTACCATATGGATCCTTCCTTGTACCCCCTATTATTATTCTACTGTGCTATTATCTAAAAATAGGTTGTACGTTGTTATGACATAATGTGATTTCCAAGTGCCATATATAAGAAATGGTTGTTTAAATATACCAAAGACAGACTGAAAAAAAAAATCTTCCTTTTGTTAAGGCACTTGTGGCCCCTAAACTGCAATAAAACCTGTTCAGTAAGCGTTCACCAAAAGGTTTTCATAGTTGTTTATTGTATATACAGGCATAAGATGAATTAAAGGGTTGCTCCGCTCCCCAGCGTCCGGAACATTGAGTTCCTGAACACTGTGTGCGGGCTTCCGTGTTCACGCCCGCCCCCTCGTTAAGTCCCACCCAGTCATGTGACGTCCCGCCCCCTCAATGCAAGTGTATGGGAGGGGACGTGACGGCCGTCGCGCCCCCTTCCCCATAGACTTTCATTGATGGGGCAGGCCGTGACATCACGAGGGGGCATGCCTGAACACAGAAGCCCTCCCACAGCATTCAGGAACTCAATGTTCCGGTGTGAGGTGGAATTTTGCGGATGCTGGGGAGCGGAGTAACCCTATAATGTTCAGCAACTCAAAAACTGGTTTAGGAGACAATAAGAACTTAGGTGTCAGCTAGAAATATCTAGGTGCACTGCCAAAAATGATGATTTACCTAGCCCTTAAAGCAATGTATAGTAGAGAAAGAGCTACACCTGGACATTCCTTGGATCAATTTTTTTTATATTTTAAAGTGGATGAAGGGTAGAAACTGGGCCCATGGGATCCATTACATTGTGCCACACCAATTGATAAATGCAGCCAAACTAGATCTGGAAGGAGACTATAGCAGGACACTGGGGCTCACTGTATGATGCAATTGTAGGAATTTCTGGCAAGTATTTGCTTTGTGCTACATGTGCCAACCATCTCCTCTGTGCGGTCTCGGTATCTTCTCTGAGCTCCTGAAAAGCAGCTGGTTCCAAGACCTTTCCCGCTCAGCCGATTAGTGGTGGCAGAGATGTCAGGTCAGTGATTGGTTGAGCAGGAAGGTCGTGTAAGTCCCATAAGACACTGTACTGCATGGAGGAGAACAGGATCTACGGCAGACCTACAGGGGACCAGGTAAGCATCAGGTTTTAAAGGGATTATCTGGAGTTTTTAGAAGATTGCCAAGAGCTGGGGCAGACATTAAAAAATATACAATACCCCACTGTACTCCATTATGGGCTATAGGGTAGGGTGGCAAGATGGAAGTCTTATTACAAAAACATCACGCTGTCACACGCCCTCCAATAGACATGAATAGAGGGGCCGTGGCGTGACGTCAAGTCTCCAGTCCTGGAAACACAGAGGTTTCTGAGACTGGAGCAGCAGCCCGGCATAGAATGTGGGTGCTGCAGGGAGATCGCGGGGGGTCCCAGCGGCGGGCCCCCTGCAATTAGACATCTTATCCCCTATCCTTTGATAGGGGATAAGATGTCTATGGCCAAAATACCCCTTTAAAAGGTGACTCAAAGTGGTGGCAGCATTATGTTTTGGGGCTGTTTTTCTTCATCTGGAAATGGGGCTTCTGTCAGGGTGGAGAGAATTATTAAGAGGTCCAAATATCAGGCAATGTTGGCACCTTCAGGCAAGGCACACATCCAAAACCATAAAAGTTTAATGAATGGCCCAGCCAGAACCCAGACCTTAATCCAATTGAATATCTGTGGAGTGATCTGAAGAAGGCTGTGCACAGAAGATATCCCACCAATCTGATAGATTTGGAGCACTTTTACAAGGAAGACTGGGCAAATATTCCCAAGTCAAGATGTGCCATGCTTATTGACTCCTACCCAAAAAGACTGATTGCTGTAATAAATTCAAAAGATGCTTTAACAAAGTATTAGTTTAAGGGTGTGCACACTTATGCAACCAAAACTGCATCAAAACTGCAGAGTATGTTAACTGACTCTAACTCCCTTATGAGTTTCGGCATTTTAAGCTGCTGCAGTTAAGCCAGGTAATAAGATCACCAGGTGATCTCTTTAGGGGAGCTGCAGTGATTAGTCTCCACCCCCTCTCTCTGCAAAGCCAGAGGATCAATGGGAAATGTAGGCAGGATAACAAAATAATTTCAGTGATTAAATAGGAATCAATATGACTAAAGAATTGTGCCTGCCAAAAAACAGGTAAGCACAAGGCATACACAAAGAGCCTCAATTTTTTTCTGTATTAATAGCCTGTGATGCAAAAAATAAATAAAATTCCTGCAACGCATTTTTAACACCTTTAAAATTAAAAGAAGCAATTCCCACTCCACATTCACAAGTCACATCTCTGTGAGGTGAAGCAGAACATTTCTTCTGTATTCAGGCGGGCACACTCTATATTTCCACTTTTATCAGACCGTGTATCCACAAGGGACACTGCACCAGCAGAAAACAGTGTATGAATGGAGTTTAGTGTCTATGGTGCTGGCTACTCCTTAGAAGAAATTTACACCTTGTATAGAAGAACCCACCAACAACACCCCTCTATCATACAGCTGAATGCAATAACCTTCCTTAACACCATGAAATTACTGTTAAACCATTTCCCTGTCAACCTAAACAAATGTGGCAAATGGAAAATGACACTAAAGGAACTGAGAGGATTGTCTGTGGCTATAAATAGGGAAGGGAATGTATGGTTGTAGACTAAAATCATATAAAAACAGGAATGGGAGCTTACTGAAGAGGATCTTACCGTTTTCGTACAAATCATTTATTTATTTTTTAATTGAAAGCAATTTTTGGGAAAAATAGAATTAAAGTGTATGTGTCATTCGCAAAAACTCTTTATATAAATGTAGATAAGAACAATATTTGTATATTAACATACATTAGTTAAAACATTTTTTTTATATTTTTGGGAGAAAAAAATGCTGTCCCTGCAGATATTGCCTGTGTGTCTCTGTGCGGAGAGAAAATACAGGAAGTGAGGGCAGGACAACCAGGGCTCTGTGTACCGAGGCTTGCCCTCACTGCACAGAGCCCTGCTTGCCCTCACTGCACAGAGCCCTGCTTGTCCTCACTGCACAGAGCCCTGCTTGTCCTCACTGCACAGAGCCCTGCTTGTCCTCACTGCACAGAGCCCTGCTTGTCCTCACTGCACAGAGCCCTGCTTGCCCTCACTGCACAGAGCCCTGCTTGCCCTCACTGCACAGAGCCCTGCTTGCCCTCAGTGCACAGAGCCCTGCTTGCCCTCACTGCACAGAGCCCTGCTTGTCCTCACTGCACAGAGCCCTGCTTGTCCTCACTGCACAGAGACCTGCTTGCCCTCACTGCACAGAGCCCTGCTTGCCCTCACTGCACAGAGCCCTGCTTGCCCTCACTGCACAGAGCCCTGCTTGCCCTCACTGCACAGAGCCCTGCTTGCCCTCACTGCACAGAGCCCTGCTTGCCCTCACTGCACAGAGCCCTGCTTGCCCTCACTGCACAGAGCCCTGCTTGCCCTCACTGCACAGAGCCCTGCTTGCCCTCAGTGCACAGAGCCCTGCTTGCCCTCACTGCACAGAGCCCTGCTTGCCCTCAGTGCACAGAGCCCTGCTTGCCCTCAGTGTACAGAGCCCTGCTTGCCCTCAGTGTACAGAGCCCTGCTTGCCCTCACTGCACAGAGCCCTGCTTGCCCTCACTGCACAGAGCCCTGCTTGCCCTCACTGCACAGAGCCCTGCTTGCCCTCACTGCACAGAGCCCTGCTTGTCCTCACTGCACAGAGCCCTGCTTGTCCTCACTGCACAGAGCCCTGCTTGTCCTCACTGCACAGAGCCCTGCTTGTCCTCACTGCACAGAGCCCTGCTTGTCCTCACTGCACAGAGCCCTGCTTGTCGCCACTAAAGCTACAGGGACAAGCCAGGATGTTTTCACCCAAAAATATACCTTTTTTTTTTTTTTACAAATGTATATTACAAAAGTACGGTACATATGTTTTATCTACATAATAAAAAAAAGTTTTTGCTTATGACAGGTACACTTTAAGAAGTACAAGCATAACTTCCAACTCTTATTTATCCACACTTTGACTCCATTTGCACTGCTCATGTATAATATTAAGTAATAAGTTTTCTGTCATAAAATGGTAACATCAGGCTACTTATGTCTTATGAAACAAAGATGAAATATACCACAAACTATGTGCTAAATAACTTCAAAATATTGTATTATTAATACTTTTATTTTCTTATGCAAAAATAATTACGAGGTGAACCAAGTACACAGGTCAAACAGTCATGAGTATTCCATAAGTAGGTAGGGCTCAGCGGAAAGAAGGCGAACTTCAATGAAAGGGGCATGTCTCCGGCTCACAGTAATTTTACTAAAAATAAATAAAAAATAAAAAACTTACAACTGCAAGCAGGCATATACTTTGGCACGAGGTGCACGAGGCAGACACAGATGTGCCAGTTTTTTTTAACCCCTTATGGACTTAGCCCATTTTGGCCTTTGGGACTTTATTTTTAAGATTTTGTTTTTTCCTCCTTGCCTTCTAAAAATCATAACTCTTTTATATCTTCATCCACAGACTAGTTTGAGGGCTTGTTTTTTGCACGACTAGTTGTCCTTTGTAATGACATCACTCATTTTACCATAAAATGTATGGTGCAACCAAACAAATACTATTTTTGTGGGGAAATTGATAAGGAAAAACGCAATTTTTCTAATTTTGGAAGATTTTGTTTTCACACTGTACAATTTACAGTAAAAATGATGTTTTCTTTATTCTGTGGGTAAATACAATTAAAACAATACCCATGATTACATACTTTTCTATTATTGTACTACTTTAAAAAAAATCACAAACTTTTTAACCAAATTAGTACGTTTAAAATCCCTCTATTTTGCTGACCTATAACGTTTTCATTTTTCTGTATAAGCGGTGGTAGGAGGGCTCATTTTTTGCACCGTGATCTGTACTTTTTATTGATCCCACATTTGCATATATAAAACTTTTAATACATTTTTTATCAATTTTTGGGGGGAATAAAAAGTTATTAAAAAAAATTAGGAGTTTTTATTTTTTTTGTACGTTCACGACATTCACCGTACGGAATCATTAACATTTTATTTGAATAGTTCAGATATTTATGCACGCGGCAATACCAAATATAATTTATTAAATTTATTTATTTATTTATTTACACTTTTTGGGGGTAAAATGGGGAAAATGGACAATTTAAATTTTTATTTGGGGAGGGGATTTTTCACATTTACATTTTTTTTTACTTTTTTTTAATACACTTTAATAGCCCCCATAGGGGACTTGTTATAGCAGTCATTTGATTGCTAATACTGTTCAGTGCAGTGTTATGCATAGGGCATAGCACTGATCAGTATTATCAGTGATCTTCTGCTCTGGTCTGCTCGATCTCAGACAAGAGCAGAAGACCCCAGGAGACAGACTGAGGTAGGTGAGGAGACCTCCGTCCACCATTATGGATGATCGGATCCCTGCGGCAGCACTGCGGGTGATCCAATCATCCATTTTAGTGTCCGCACTGCCGCAGATGCTGTGATCTGTATTGATCACGGCATCTGAGGGGTTAATGGCAGACATCCGTGCAATCGCGGATATCGACCATTACCGGCGGGTCCCTGGCTGCTATCAGCAGCTGGGACCTGCCACGCATGACCCGAGCATCGGTCCTATGCTCGCGGTCATGTACAGGACGCAAATGTTTGTCCTGGTGCGTTAAGTACCAGCTCACCAGGATGTACATTTACATCCTGCATCGTTAAGAGGCATCTGGCAAATCTGTGAAATGGCAGTCTTTATAAATTCCCTCCACTTTTTAAAACAACAACAGGTGCCCTAAATTATGTAGTTTAGTAATCTGAAGATATTTAGTGTCTGTATACACTTTTTTACAGTGTTGATTCTTCTGCAATTTACCCTGGCACGCTTGATATCAGCTTCTGGGCCAAATCCTGACTGATGGTAACCCATTCTACCCTAATCAGTGCTTGGTGCTCATCATAATTTCTGTGTTTTTGTTTATCACCCGCTTTTGGAGGATTGACCACAGGTTCTCAACGGGATTGAGATCTGGGGAAGTTTCTGCCCATGGACCTAAAATTTCAGCAAGCCACCTGGCTTAGACTTTTGCCTTGCTTCATCATATTCATAAAAACAAGACATTGTTCTTCACCAAATTCCTCCTGGATTGTTGGATGAAACGCAACTCCACACAACTGGTTTCAGAATGCTTTTCTGTTGGCATGACAAGACTCATGGTGGCGCTCAGCTTTTTATTTCTGGACAACCATTCTTCCAGATGTCACAAACAGTCTTAAGGGGGCTTAATCAATGGAAATAACTTTACCCCAATCCTCTACAGTTCAATCTCTGTACTTTCTGCAGTTATATTTATTTGTCCTTAATATTTTTCTAGAAGAGAAGTGACTTTTTTGTTGCTCTTGAGCTTTCACCTCACTGTGTATGCAGATGCACCAACAGCAGCCGGCTTTCACGTCTAAACAAGTTCTGCACTGGGAATGAATCGAGCCTATAGTTGAATCCTCTGTAGATGATTGTCCTGGCACTTGCCAGACTTTCCTGGGCACCCTAAAGCCTTCACAGCTATGAAACATCTCTCCTTGAAGTTCCTGATCTGCCAAATGGTTGATTTAGGGGCAATCTTACAAGTAGCAATGCCGCTGCCTGTAAAGCTCTTTTCATGCAAAGGTATGATGACTGCGTATGTTTTCTTGGAGGTAACCATGGTCGACATTAGAAGGCAATGACTTCAAGTGCCAGCTCCTTTTAAAGCAACCAGTTGCTCCTATAAGTCAGTAAGCATAACAGTGTTATCATCTGCCTTGTCTCTGTTAACACTTTCTCCTGAGCTAATGAAAAGACCACTGAAATGATGTTGGTCATTTTGTGTCAGGGCTACAACTTGGTGAAAAGGTGTTTTTTGTGATTTAGTTAATTTTCATGGAAAGGAAGGACTTTGCAATTCATTCTGCAACATCTGATTCCTATTCATAACAGAGACTTGTAAATTGTCACAATAAAAACTGAGGCAGCAAACTTTGTGCAAACTAAAATTTGCGTCAGTCTCAAAACTGGGTTACTTTTAAATGTAAATTTTTTTCTACAGGAATGCCTCTTTATCGGAACTGCTCCTCTCCTGTTCTATTGAAAATTAAGCAATCACTTTTGTTCCTTCAATATACAAGGGGAAAAAATTAAGCAATTTTGCAGACATGATTATAAATATCTTTTAAGCTCCTATTCATATGTATCTATGGTTACAGACAGCAAACAAATCCAGTGAGGAATCTTGTGACTTCAATCCATCTGCTCCCTCATTTACAAGCTGATAGATAGCGAGGGGAGGGAACGGTGCAAGACATGACATGCAGGATCTCTCTACACACAGGGTTTTCTATAAAATGTTTTCATTTTAGATAGATCTGATCAAGAAAAAATTTGCATGGTATTCTGCACATTGTCTATAAGAAGCAGCAAACATATAGATTCTATAACACCAAAGCGGTAGTTATTGATTGATAATGTACCTGCAAAAGAATAAACAATGTACTTTGTTATCACATAAGCGCACACTGAATCATCTCTAGTAGTACCAGCCAAGTAACCAGAGTACCACAAACCATCAGGGTATTATTTTTCACTTCTAAATAAGCAGAAATGTCAGAATTTCTGCTCATATAAATTGCTGACTCTACCACCCTGTTTTAAAGGGGTATTCCGGGATTTTTATTTATTTGACTATGCTACAGGGGCTGTAGAGTTCGTGTAGTTCATAATATAGTGTCTGTACCTGTGTGTGACGGTTTTCTCACAATTCTTATGTGATTTTCACCCCAATATTTATTTTTAACAGCATACAAAATGACTGCTGTCTCGGATTTCTCCCAGCTTTCAATGCGGTCGAGACCTGACTCACTAGTCAGCTGATGACAGGGAGCCTGTCTGCTTCAATGGGTGGAGGGATCAATCTGCAACTAATGCAACAGCTGTAGGCATCCTGATTGAAGACCACAGGTCTGCAGCTCATTTATGTTTCAATGGGTGGGGTAGCTGATGTGTGGGATGGAGGAAGATGGTATCATGGGATTTGTAGGCAAACAAGAAAACTGAAAACAGGAAATACAAGTTCATAGAAAGCTAGCAACAGTGTAATGGTAATGTCACAACATAGTCATTTAGCCCAAGACGAGCGCAGATCCTTCCTAAGCATGTCCATTACTGTCTGCCAGGTATGTACTAAAATCACCTTATGGTGGAGAACCCCTTTAAAGTGCAGCTTGGATTAGCTATGATGCTTTGCTGGAGTACCAGTCTGAAATAGTTACCAACCAGAGAGGTTATCTACAATACTGATAGAAGGTCCTGTGATCCGTGAAATCACATAATTGGCCCAGTCAGACAACCCTACTGGTATTTTTGCTTTGAATCCACTATATAAAGCCTCTAAAAGTCCCTCTAAAGTAAAAACACTTGAACTGCCGATTATAACACAGGAAGAGTATGGAGCACACCCTCATCTACGCATGAAATGTTTGCTTACTTAATAACTTGACAATATTACATTTGATCACAGCGTTTGGAACAGACAGCATTTTTTCACATGTTCTCTTGAACTTGCACATTCCTTTGACCACACACACACCCCATCCGAGTCACACGCTGCTAACCCCATGTGACTGGAGGAGATCTTTTCTTGTTATGTTGTTCTGGCAAACAAGGGCACACAGATAGTTGGGCGAATAACCAAAGTGCCCTATCTTCAAATGCCAACCATTAGCAAAGACCATTCTTTAAAGGGGTACTCCGCTGTCCCAGTGTTCCCAACATTTTGTTACAAACACTTGGAGTGAACCGCAGGGTCATGACGTAACGCCATGCCCCCTCGTGATGTCACGTTGTGCCCCCTCAATGCAAGTCTATGGGAGTCGTGAGGGGGCATGGCCAAGACGTCATGACCCCGCCGCCCCCACCCAGCGTTCGAAACAAAATATTGCGAATGCTAGGACAGCGACGTACCCCTTTAATGCTTACAATGCTTCAATGAATGCTGGTTGCCATGGAGTTGACAGTACAGTATATGGTCAATGGGTATAGTAAACTGTATCTGACACAGCAAATTTACTGCAGATATTAAAAAGGAGTGTAACAGCTTGACACACTAAAAGGAGCATACAATGTGTACAGGAAGCAAGCATGCATTATGTTTATGGAGGTTGGAGGAGTAGGTAGCTGTTTTACCATTACAACCTTTCTTCCCTATAGATCAACATAAAAATGTCCAGAACAACCAATCCTATATAGAGTCCAATAGGTGGATGACTGGTCTTGTTAGCCAGCACAAACACACATTGCAATGTTAACAAGTTCAACCTAGTAATTTAAGAATAAGTTACATCAGCAATTAAAAAAGAACTGAACTCTACTACAGCGGACGTCAGTCTGCATTCTCAAGAAACCGTGAAGATATGGGCGACAACCCCTGGGCGATTTTTAAAGAAGACCTAATGGCTTTTCCAGTGCAAGGTAAATTGGTTAACACGATCAGTAAAAAAAAAAAAAAAAAAAAAAAAAAAAAAAAATCTCAATACGAAAAAAGATGAAATAAAAAGCTGTAGCAAATAGTCCAGGCCAGCTCCTGTATAAAACATACAGCATTACAGATGCAGAAACTAAACAGATGACAAACACATACATAATGTATGCACACTTGTCAGGGAGACAGCATGCAAAAACAACAGTCCATGATGTCCTAAAAGCCATTGCAGAAAAGAGAACACTTATCTACATCCTCCAACAAACATCAGAACAATAAGTGAAATAATAGGTAATAAAACAGCTGGCTGTCGAGGGGGAGTGGCTTGCCGCCGAAGATGATGGCCGCTTAGTCCTTGTGCTCCTGCTCCTCGTGGCCTTAAAATTAGCTTAATTCAGCGCTTTCTCCCTTCTGCTTCATGAGGAAGAGTGCCTGGCGCAGACGGAAGCACCCACCCACTGGCCCAAACCAGACCCCTCATTCCCAGCCGGGAACATCGCAAAGTACCTCTGCCGGCCCTCCTCATCAGCCCCAAGCTGTCTGCCGGACTCACCAGGACCCCCACTGCTGCCTGCGGTCTCACTCAGTAGGGCCTGCGGCGGTGCTCTCAGCTTCCTGCTCCGACCTACCGGATCTCTCCGCTGAGGTCTGGCAGACTCCTCTACAGCTGCGGTCCTGGGACCATCTCCCGCGAGACCACGCTTCCTCCCAGCGGCCTTCTGTGGAACCCTCCAGCGCTGCGGCTACAGATCTGGCGGTGCTGCTGCCAGGCACCCTCTGCAGCGGGACTCCTCCTGTGGAAGGCAGAGCTCCGGTGAGTGTGTCCCTGGTCCTGCTATCACCTACACCCGGCTTGCTCCCGCAGTCTTCTCCCTTGGCCTCTGCAGGCCTCACAGGACCAACCTCCTACAGAGAGCGGGCGGCCATCTTGAGCTGACCTCCTGAGGTGCTATTCTTTTCCTGCTAGAAGTGCCTGCTCACCAGGGTGCTTATGGCCCCTACAGTGACCTCTCCGGTGCTCTCAGGGGCCTGGACTACGCCACCACCTTTGGCCCTTGACCCCTTGCATGGGACTCAAAGGCTTCTACTCCTCTCCTCATTGGTTCTCCGAATCCCCAGAGGGCCATGGCTGCTCTTAACCCCTTAAAAGGTGTATTATGCCCCTAGACATCTTATCCCCTATCCAAAGGATAGGGGATAAGATGTTAGATCGCTGGGGTCCCGCTGCTGCAGCACCCCACTATCATTACTGCGCAGAGCGAGATCGCTCTGCACGTAATGACGGGCAATACAGGGGCCGGAGCATCGTTACGTCACGGCTCCGCCCCTCGTGACATCACGGCCCGCCCCCGTCAATACAAGTCTATGGGAAGGGGGCGTGGCGGTAGTTACGCCCCCCTGCCATAGACTTGCATTAAGGGGACGGGGCGTGATGTCATGAGGGGCGGAGCCATGACATCACACTGCTCCGGCCCCTGTATCGCCCGTCATTACGCACAGAGCGATCTCGCTCTGTGCAGTAATGACAGCGGGGTGCCGCATTGGCGATCCCCGGGGTCCCCAGCAGCGGGACCGCGGCGATCTAACATCTTATCCCCTATCCTTTGGATAGGGGATAAGATGCCAGGGGCGGAGTACCCCTTTAAGGACTCAGGGTTTTTCAGTTTTTGCACTTTCGTTTTTTCCTCCTTACCTTTAAAAAATCATAACCCTTTAAATTTTCCCCTTTAAAATCCATATTATGGCTTATTTTTTGCGTCACCAATTCTACTTTGCAGTGACATTAGTCATTTTACCCAAAAATTCACGACGAAACGGGAAAAAAAATTATGCGACAAAAATCGAAGAAAAAAATGCAATTTTGTAACTTTTGGGGGCTTCCGTTTCTACACAGTGCATATTTCAGTAAAAATGACACCTTATTATTCTGTAGGTCCATACGGTTAAAATGATACCCTACTTATATAGGTTTGATTTTGTCGTACTTCTGGAAAAAATCATAACTACATGCAGGAAAATGTATACGTTTAAAAATGTCATCTTCTGACCCCTATAACTTTTTTATTTTTCCACGTACAGGGCGGTATGAGGACTCATTTTTTTTGCGCCGTGATCTGAAGTTTTTATCGGTACGATTTTTGTTTTGATTAGACTTTTTTTCATCACTTTTTATAGATTGCCTTGTTTTATCCCAACTTTATGGTCTCCTCTATGGCTCTAGAGCCATTGGTTTATTTACTCTAATTTCCCCTTTGTGTTCTTGCTAGTGTTTTTGCTTCTTTGTCCTCTTATCCCTCCTTTCGTCTTTTGTCTTGTCATCTTTTTCTTCTGTTTGTCTCCTATAATTTCTTCTCTCCCTCTTAGGTACGGATGACTGCCACAGCGGTTTCCCTGGCTCCCTCCCTCTCCCTTGACTGTAAGGAGACTCCATTTTGATCTGAGTGAGTACCCACGCACTTTCTCCCTTTTTACCGCTCACATGGTTAAGTGTGTCTCCCTGAATGTAAAAGGCCTTAACTTCCCACTTAAGTGGCGACTGATGCAGAGGGAATTTGTTGCTCTGAAGGCGGACATAGTTTACCTTCAGGAGACACACTTTGACCAGTTGGGCACCTTTCAATTTCTGCACCACCTCTACCCTCAGGTATTTTTTGCCTCTACAGATAGGAAGGTAGCGGGAGTGGCTATTTTAGTCTCTAGGTCTTGTCCTCTCCAGGTCTCTTATTCCTACGCTGATTCGATGTGGCGGTTTGTTATAGTTGAGGGCTCTTTGGGTGGTAGACAGTTGCTCTTTTTTTAACGTGTATGATCCTAATAACTCCCAGGTGCCATTTTTGCGACAGGACTTGGCTCGCCTACACAAATATCCCCCCTTGGCATGGCTTTTTGGAGGTGACTTTAACCCCTTACCGATGCCGGACGTAAATGTACGTCCTGGTGAGCTGGTACTTAACGCACCAGGATGTACATTTTACGTACTATACATAACCGCGAGCATCGGAGCGATGCTCGGGTCATGGACGGCAGGTCCCGACTGCTGATAGCAGCCAGGGACCCGCTGGTAATGGCGGACATCCGAGATCGCGCAGATGTCTGCCATTAACCCCTCAGATGCCGTGATCAATACAGATAACGGAATCTGCAGCATTGCGAACACTAAAATGGATGATCGGATCGCCCGCAGCGCTGCCGCGGTGATCCGATTATCCAGAACGGCAGACGGAGGTCCCCTCACCTGCCTCTGCTGCCTTCCATGGGTTTTCTGCTCTGGTCTGAGATTGAGCAGACCAGAGAAGAAGATGACAGATAATACTGATAAGTGCTATGTCCTATGCATAGCACTGAAAAAGTACAGATCACAAAGCAAAAAATGAGCCCTCATATCGCCACTTATACAGAAAAATGAAAAAGCTATAGGTCTTCAAAATAGGGGGATTTTAAACGTACTAATTTGGTTAAACAGTTTGCGTTTTTTTTTTTAAGCGCATCAGTAATAGAAAAGTATGTTATTATGGGTATCATTTTAATCGTATTGACCCAAAGAATGAATAACACGTCATTTTTACCATAAATTGTACAATGTGAAAATGAAACCTTCCAAAATTTGCAAAATTGCGGTTTTCTTTTCAATTTCCCCACACAAATAGTTGCACCATAAATTTTATGGTAAAGTGAGTGATAGCATTACAACGGACAACTGGTCGCACAAAAAACAAGCCCTAACACTAGTCTGTGGATGAAAATATAAAAGAGTTATTTTTTGACGGAGAGGAGAAAAAAAACAGAAAAGGAGTCCTTAAAGGGGTACTCCGCCCCTAGACATCTTATCCCTTATCCTAAGGATAGGGGATAAGATGTCTAGGGGCGGAGTACCCCTTTAAGGTCCAAATGGGCTGTGTCCTTAAGGGGTTCATTTCGTTTTTTCCCTTTCTGTTGATCGCCATTCTTCCACTGGTGCGCTACCTCCTCCTTCCCAGTTGCGCTTGTCTATGCTTTTCCAGCGATTGATACGATCGGCTTCCCTGTATGACCTCTGAAGTATTAATCATCCTTCTGATCGCTCCTTTACATTCTACTTACATCTTCATAAACTCCACACCCGTATTGATTATTTCTTTGGCAACCTCCCTATGGTACATATGCTTTCATGTGCCTCTCTGGAAACTATTTCCTGGTCTGACCATAGCCTGGTTCTTCTTTCTTTTTCCCCTTTCTCCTCCTCTCCTCGCCGCTATTACTGGCGCCTCAATGATTCCCTGCTTAAATTCCCACCTTCTCGGGACTCGAGCCAGGCGAGCATACTCGAGTATTTTGCTAGTAATGAAGGCTCTGTGTCTTCTCCGGTGATATTATGGGAGGCCCATACGGTGGTGGTCAGAGGCCATTGTATCACTGTGGGCTCTACACTGAAGTGTAATGCCATGGCTCGCTCCCAGGAACTCCGGTCTCAGAGAACCTATCTAGAAGATCTTCTTCTGACCTCTCCCTCTCTCTCGGGGCTGGGGCGTTTGGTTGCTGCTCGGTCCCAGTTAAGTCATTTAGCCCTCTATAAAGTTGAACGTCAATTACTTTATGCTAAGCAACGTTTCTACAAAAAGGGCAATAAGGCTCACACTATGTTGGCGAGGCGACAACGGGATCACGTGGCCGCCCAGGCCCCCTCTGCTCCGAGAGATTCCTCTGGTACCCTTCAGCATCATCCTAAAGCTATTTCTTACCTTTTTCTTTTTTACTACTACTCTCAGCTTTACCCTTTGCATGGTAGGGATTTTAAGATCTGCCTTTTCGCTAATTAAGTCTTGCTCACCCTTACCAATCCTTTATTATCTCTGCCTTCTCTGTACAAACTCCTCCATGCTTATGGCAGAGTTTCTGGATATAGGGTTAATCTCTCTGAAGCTATGCCTCTTAATCTCCCTCCCCCCTTGATTTCTCTCCTCCGCGCTAATTACTCCTTTCGGTGGTCCCCCTCTGCTATTAAATATTTGGGTGTGTCCCTCTCTCCCCGCTACTCATCTTTATACTAAGTTAATTTCCCTGCTCTTTTTTGTTCAAATACTACTGGGATGCCCATTTATGCCACTTGGTAGCATGGTCTACTTATCATGCTTACAGTAAATATATGGAATTGGAGAAATTGTGGCTGGCCCCAATTCACCCCAATTCTCTCCTATGGGCTTTTCCCCTCCCTTCCCCAGAGTACCCCCTTTTAGGTCCAATGTCGTTCTCCCGCTATGTATGGACTTACTGCTCTAGACTTCTTTCCTCTTTCTCTCCTTTACAGTCTTTCCTGTACAATCCTGACTTTTCTCCAGTACTGTCCTCGGATATGGTTAGGGAATGGAAATCTAGAGGTCTTTTTTGCTGGGCCGATGTGGTTGTTCCCCTTACTCGCTCTACTGCCTTTTGATCGATTGGTGGCTCGTAGGGGACTTCCTTCCTCTGAGGAAGCCCATTATATTCAGCTTCACCTTTTCTTGTCTTCTTGGTCAGGCTTGTTGACAGTATCTTTACCCACGGGCTTTGAGAGGCTGTGTAGGGGTGACCCCCAGGTGAAGGGATCGCTATCTAGTAATTATTCCTTTTGTTGTCTCCTCCTGATGGCGCTACCCCTTCACATCGCTAAATAAGCCACTGGGAGGAGGCTCTCCAGACTACAATTTTTATTTCTCAATGGCATATCATCTGGGAGCGGGCTACTAAGGCCTCTATCTGTTCGGCCTATAAAGAAATGCAATTTAAGATGCTCATGGGCTGGTATCACACTCCGGTTCTTCTGAATAAGTTGAATCTGGATATCCCTTCCCAGTGTTGGTGCTGTGCTGTGGGCCTGGATACTATTTTCCATATTTTCTGGTACCGCCCACTGATTCTTTTTGGGCCCAAGTTCAGAAAATGATTCATGCAGTCCTTGGAGTTCTGGTCCCCCGGGACCCTAAGGTCTTCCTCCTGCATCTCTCCACCAGGGACCTGACAAAAAAGCCTTTCAAGCTTTTACAGCACATAGTCCTTGCGGCCAAAATACTCATAGCCAAACAATGGGAGACTACATCCCTCGGTTGATGAGCTTACTGCCCAAATACGTGAGATTCGCTCCCTTGAATCCCTTACTGCTTCCCTGAACAATACCATCCCTCTGTTTTTGTCCATATGGGATCCTTGGGATAGATTCACTGGCAGGCAGCCTCCGTGATCTTACTTCCTTAGCCCTATTTTAATCTGGACTCCTTGTTTTTTTCCTTCTCCTCTCTTCAGTTCTTCTGGTCTTTTCTTCCTCTATGTTTCCCCTCTTCGTGTTGTAAGTTTGTTGCTGTGTGTCCACTCTCCCCTTTCCTCCTCTCACCTCCCCCCCCCCTTCTCTTGTTAATATATTGCTACACTTTTTTAAAGGAGAATTGCTCTAAAGTTTGGTGTTATTTTGGTGGCCGTAGGCTCCGTTTGTCATCGATTTCCTAGTCTCTTATGTTAGTATTTTTCTCACTTAGTGTACTTGTGTTTTTCTATTTATGTAAAAAAAAACAATAAATAATTACAGTTGGGGAAAAAAAAAAAAGAAGAAGAAGAACAGCTAGCTGTGTGCTTGACGGACATGATACTAAGGGCTCTCTGCTAGCCCTGGGGCAAATCATAACCTCTGTTACAGAGCACGCATTTCATGGTGTCAGGTTAGTTCTGCCTGGGAGTCATGTTCTACCAAGAACACCTGAAAACTAGCATAAAATAACAAAGCTCGAGAATCATCTACAAGTATACATGGTAGTAAATAAAAGGTCATTCTTCCTAATATCCTAAAGTGATATACATGACTTTAATACACTGATATTATAAAACAAAGTCAAGTCTGTGCAAAGACAGTGAACTATTAAGGGACAATTACTATCCAGGCATGTATTTACATTGGTCCCAGGCCCAGTAAAGCTTGTAATATAAGATTAATATGGAATGCACACCCAACAGACTTGTCTAAAATGTAAATTTTGTCAACATTTAGAACAAAAGGTGTTTCACGTGTTCTCTGTAACATGCCCACAGAAAAATTTACTTCCTGAAGTAGAGAATTTGTTTCCCATATATAAGGTTTACTGTTCTATAAAGTAAACTCAAGATAAATTAAAGCATTTTACTTTTTAGTTTACCCTGGCAGGATAGGGTCACATACCATACTGCTTGGAAACTGTAGTCACACCAGATAAACAAAAAAAACATAGAATAAAAAGAGATCAAAAAGTTTAATCTACGCCAAGCACTTTTATAGCTCATCTTGATACATCTGCTACTAAGTTAAGCTGCTGATATACATTTGATCCATGATACCCAATCTGTGGCTCCATTTGTTTTAAAACTACAACTCCTAGAACGCCAGTGCATGATGGAAGTTGCAATTTTACAACACCTAGAGAGCCGCAGGTTGGGAAATGTTGCTCTAGTTTATGTTCATACAATGCAGAGTTGATGCAGATTTTCCCAATTAACATTAACCCCTTAACGACAATAGACGTAAATGGACGTCATGGTGCCGTGGTACTTAACGCACCATGACGTACATTTACGCGCCACCATGACCACGAGCACCGGACCGGTGCTTGCGTCATGCGCAGCAGGTCCCGGCTGCTATCAGCAGCCAGGGACCCGCCAGTAATGGCGGACATCCATGATCGCGCGGGTGGCCGCCATTAACCCCTCAGATGCCGTGATCAATACAGATCACGGCATCTGCGGCAGTGCGGTACTTTGAATGGATGATCGGATCACCCGCAGCGCTGCCGTCGGGATCCGATCATCCAGCATGGCAGCCGGAGGTCCCCTCATCTGGCTACGGGTGTCTCCCGGGGTCTTCTGCTCTGGTCTGAGATCGAGCAGACCAAAGCAGAAGATCACTGATAACACTGATCAGTGCTATGCTCTATGCATAGCACTGAACAGTATTGGCAATCAAATGATTGCTATAAAAATCCCCTATGGGGACTATTAAAGTGTAAAAAACAAAAAGTTAAAAAATGTAAAATAAAAAGTTAAAAAATTTGAAAAATCCCCTTTCCCAATGAAAAAGTAAAAAAGTAAGTTTTTCCCATTTTACCCCCCAAAAAGCGCAAAAAAAATACACACATATATGGTATCGCCACATGCGTAAAAGTCTGAACTATTAAAATATATTGTTAATTATCCCATACGGTAAACATTAAAAAAAAAAAGGTCCAAAATTGCTGCTTATTTGTCACATTTTATTTTAAAAATGTTTTATTAAATAATTTATAAAAAAAGTAAAGCCTAAGCAAAAGTGGTACTGATGAAAACTACAAATAATGCGCCAAAAATTAGCCCTCATACTGCCCCATATATGGAAAAATTAGAACGTTATAGGTGGTCAAAATAGGGCAATTTTAAAACATACTAATTTTGTTAAAATGGTTTGAGATTCTTTTTAAGCGGTACAATTATAGAAAAGCATATAACATGAGTATCATTTTAATCTTAATGACCCACAGAATAAAGAAAAAAGGCACAGCATGAAAACAAAACCTTCCAAAATTTGCTAAATTACAGTTTTCTTTTCAATTTTCCCACATAAATAATATTTGTTTGGTTGCGCCGTACATTTTATGGTAAAATAAGTGATGTCATTACAAAATTGGTGACGCAAAAAACAAGCCCTCATATGCATCTGTGGATGGAAATATAAAAGAGTTATGATTCGTAGAAGACGAGGAGGAAAAAACGAAAATGCAAAAGTAAAATTGGTCTGGTCCTTAAAGGGGTACTCTGGTGCTTAGACATCTTATCCCCTATCCAAAGGATAGGGGATAAGATGCCTGATCGGTGGGGAAGTCCCGCCGCTGGGGACCCCCGTGATCTTGCACGCGGCACCCCGTTTGTAATCAGTTGCCGGAGCGTGTTCCCTCCGGGACGGATTACCGGCGACCACAGGGCGGGCGGCGTGTGACGTCACGCCTCCGCCCCCGTGTGACATCATGCTCCGCCCCTCAATCCAAGCCTACGGGAGGGGGCGTGATAGCTGTCACGCCCCCCTCCCATAGGCTTGCATTGAGGGGCGGAGCGTGACATCACACGGGGGCGTGATGTCACACGCCGCCCGCCCTGTGGTCGCCGGTAATCAGTCCCGGAGCACACACGCTCCAGGGACTGATTACAAACGGGGTGCCGCATGCAAGATCACGGGGGTCCCCAGCGGCGGGACTCCCGCGATCAGGCATCTTATCCCCTATCCTTTGGATAGGGGGTAAGATGTCTAAGTACCGGAGAACCCCTTTAAGGCCAAAATGGACCTGGTCCTTAAGGGGCTAATGGGGTTGTCATTACCCCTATCCACAGGATAGGGATCCACAGGATAGGGAATAAGTGCCTTTTCGTGGAGAGATGGGGGGGAACCGATTGCTAGATCTCCCTCGATCTTCACAATGGGGCCCGGCAACTCACCTGTCCTTGGCGCAGTGGCCCCCCACCTTTGGCGACAAGCGGGCCTTCAGGCCTGTTCAGCAAATCACTGTGTACAAGGGATAAGTGTACTTCCCTGAATAAAGAAGTCAAACTTTGCAGCAGATCTGCTGCAAATACACAACCAAATAAAGGTTTTCCCAAATATCTGGGCATCGGTAGGAAAGTACAGTGGGGACAGTGAAGGTAAAATAAGCTGGCCATGTGCTGCAAAGGCTCGTATCACACCAACCTTGTGGTTACAGATTTTTCAGTAAACAAGAAACATGCTGGATATCACAAAGCCAAAAGGATCTTATAATAATAATAATAGGTTCCTGAAGATTGTGTTTTTTTGTTTGTTTGTTTTTATAATGTATTTCTAAACAGAAAAGTGCATCATGCTACTTCAATAAAAAAAATGGAAATGCAAACTGAGTTTTTATCTAGTTGAGTTCAATTACATTTACAATATATAGTATTACAGATAACAGAATTGTCTTAAAAAAAAATAATATTTGAATTACACGACTTCCTTGAATCCTCCTACAATTGTATGTTTAAGGAGATTAGGCGTAGACATTTTAAATAATTGTGAAATATGTATTTGACCAGTCCGGCCAATGTAATGATCTAAGAGTGACTAACAAAGTCACTTTACACCGGATATCATTGCTGTTATATTAAAATAATGACATCATAATACACTCAAAGAAGATGGCACTGTAAGAAAACAGACTTGAAGCAATGAGTAGGTCCAAAACACAGAAAAAGGTGGAAATCTTTCCATTATATTTTTCTCTGTGTTGGCTCCACTCTTGTTTGCTTTTTTTTCTTTGCTAAAAACACTGACCAAAATAATAAGCGTGAACCCAGCCTTAAATATTAACAAGATCATAAAAAAAAGTATAAAATATACATGTTAGATCAAAAACTCTAGGACTGTGCATTTAAAAAATCAGCTTGGCGATCCATCACATAGTGCTAAATAACAGCAACACTAAGGGCACCAAACATGACTGGACAAGCTTCACCTACATTAATGTGTAACATTAGCTGAACAAAATTTGTGAATTCATCCCAACATTGCTCATACTGAGGAATAAGCTCTTCAGTACTTGTCATAAGTCAAGCTCCCTAGTCCTGTATTCCAAAAAGCAATACATGACCTTGGGCACACAAGCGATATCAGAGAGCAACAGCTTATTTATCAGAAGGAACAATAAATGTCATGGAGGCTAAAGTGGAGAAAATTCGCATTATATAAAAAAAAGTTGCACAATTTAAAGCTGTTTTTCTACACAAGCACTAAAAAAAAAAAAAAAAAAAAAAAAAAAAAAAAATAAAAAAACAATATCAACCCACTTTTGTACTCAAGTATATATAATGAGAGCTTCTGTATAAAGCTACAGAATAAAAATGAGAGAAAGCTAGAAAACACAAGTCAAGACCTCATTCAAGTCTCATTTTTTCTATATATGTCACAGATGTCATGAAGGTCACATTCTAAATCCAGAGGGTGTGAAATTCAGAGGAGGATTACGCACTGTCCTGGTAGGAGCATGAAGAAAGAGCACAATGACAGCAATAAAGTCCGCAGTTTCCTCAACCAGTGCAAAAAAAACGGCCCGGAAACCTATCAGTTCCACATATATCTACTACCTGATATATATAAGAACATACGACAGACTGGAGCCTAAGATATCAGTAGAAAACACATTCCAACCTACGTGTTAAAACCTTTGGCAAATTTCTAGGCCCATATGTATCATATGGTGTTGCTATGGTACCGCAAGTTTAGGAAAGCCGAGATACTACATATAGCAGCTGAAACTACACAGGGATTGATCTCTTGGCATCCTAGGCATGTCTGTAGGACACGATTTCATAGAGCAGGGCTTTGGGCAGGATTAAGATATTAAAACAAAGATCTCAACCTGACACCCAGCTGGGTCATAAGATAACATAAAACATTAACTCAAGCCATTAATGCTATATATAGGAGGATAAAACTGCACTTCCACTAGATCTACTAACAAATGCTACTCAGAAGTCAAAGATAAAAATGTGTTGGAACTTAAGTTTTATAAATTGTTCTATGTATCACATTCCCTTTACGTCACTAGATGGTAAACTACAAAAGTTTTTTTTTTTGTTTCTGTTTTTTTTTAGTTCACTATGCTAAATTAACCACAAAAAAGAAGAATAAATAAAATGGCAATGATAGAATACTCACTTTAACGTATGCAAAATCTAAATTGTTCTCCATCTTCCAAAAGGAATTTCTCCAGATCTGTAGTACATGGAATCTATACTGCTCCTAATCATTTATGGCAAAATAATTCTGGAAGATAGGCTTAATGGGAACCAGACGTGTTCCATCCTTTTGCCGGCTGATGACACTGGATCATCTGCCTTCCAGAGGTTACATTAAAGAGCCATGAAAATCACAAATACAGACTTGTGATACGCTATTATGAGGCTGTGAATTCACTCATTGTATAGATTTCCCGCACTACACACTAGCTGGGGTTTGAAGTCTAAAAGGGCTAATTGTATTTTACTGAAAGCAATAAAAATGTGCGGTCTTGTGATAATCCAAACTCTTGGAAAGCTGTCATAACTAATGTGTATTGGCAAATATATAAAGTCTTCTTAAATAACACTGTGATAGTCAACCACGTGCACCTCCCTGTAGGGTTGTCATTGGCTAAAGTGTGAAAACCTTACAATATATACCCTCACACTAATTCTTGACACTACCATACGGATGGGCCAATCTAAATTCATTTACAATAATTATATTTAGCTTTTAAGCAGCTTTTTTGCAACAATGATAGATAATACTGAATGGGGTGTGTTGGACTGTTCATTGTAATAGACTTGACTAACTACAGATAAATCGATCTACTGACTGTAAGAGGGAACGTTCTGAGCACCTGCAACACATGGCTACTCTTCTACTGATATCATGTGCAATAGGTAAGTGTTTATGCAATTATTCTGGATGAAAGGACTTCAAGGGCAGATGCAGACACAATAATTCACCATATCTCATACCAGACACCATACATCAGATCTAATGCCAGGTGTTTGGCCCGCAGGGTTTTAAGTCTGTATGTGCAATATTTAATGTGCAATAATAGAATGTTTCAGTTTTCAGTTTCAGGTTAGTAATGCTTAACCTTAATATATATGAAAGAGTTCATTTGGGCTAAGTCAATGAGAATACTTTACGTTACATTTAAGGCAGGCATGGATAGATTAGGTCAGTGGGACTGGCTGTTCATCTCATGCGGTTATCCCAAATCTTCTAAAGTTTGTAATAGTGACTTATTCTCTGCCAAACAATACCCAGCTTTGTACTGCTGAAGAGCCAGAATTCTCAAAAAAAGTCATATACAGATGGACGACTTAAGATTTCCTACAAATTAAAGAAAACTAATATGCATACTTTTATCCATAAACTCCATATACTATGTCTACAAGTTTAAGGCATCTTATTATCCAACAAGTACCCTCATCTGTACTGGCAAGGGACAGAAACCCTGAAACAGCGCTCTTCTTTTGTAGGAGACTTTGTAGTTCGGGTTCTTATTGAAGAGAGCTGATTTACATAGCACTACCTAGTATGCTAACACAGTGTGCAGGAGGTTGGGAGTTATTGTTGTCAGTTGTCCATGCACACAGAGGAAAGTTGGCTGTGGTATTTCTATGTGGATCCACATTCTTTTGGCGGAATCTGCCCGAAAAAGCCCATTAGTCAACAGGACTTTGATATCCAACACTTATTTCCATGGTAAATTTCTGTGTGAGGGAACATTTTTACGGTTCAATAAAAGTTTTATTAACCTCGAAGTCAAAAAGTGTTATTTGTTACAAAACACATGCGAGGGTGCAACCTCAGAAATATAAATGACTGTAGAATAAATAGCATACACATAGCCCATAAACGCAATGAAAACAATGAAAACAAGACTAAAAGGGACCACACAGGACACAAGACTAAAGAGCCAAAAAGGAAAAGGAGGAAGGCAAATCAAAACCAAATTAGGTGTAGGCACATTTTTTAGATGTGAATGATATCTAAGGGTACATTCCCACACGGCGTATTTGCTGCATATTTGCTGCTGCGTATTTTATTTTCTCTGTTGAAGTCAATGGGTAGGAAAATACGCAGCAGCAAATACGCAGCAAAATACGCCGTGTGGGAACGTACCCTAAGAGTGAATACGCTTCTCAGCATGGAGAAGTACTAAGTTACGGTATGCAAAACAAGAGCGTTCTCATTCACTCACAGTACCCAAATATCATGAAACCGGTAAGAAATTAAAAATGGTGCCGTGCGCCAATATTTTGGCACATTTGGAGGTAAATTTGTAGTGCAACACCTATAGTAAACGTGGGCCAAAGAATATTAAGATATTGCATAATTTTCCATTTATATAGTAAGAATTATTTGCATAAAACCAGATGCTTACTTTTATTATTAATTATTATTATTTTTATTTCATTATTTTTCATTAGTCTTCCTAATGTTTGTCAGAATGTAAAAATGTAATTATATAAATTAACAAATAAACATAAAAAGGTTTACACATAAAAGGTTAGTCAACTGACATAATTTTCTTCTTAAAAAAATGGCTCCTACTATTATGTCATTTGCATTACAGTTGTTTGAGACCTTTTTATGCTTTGAAAACCATGAATAAAAGTTTGAAACATATTTAAAAAAAATGAAAATGCTGTATCCAACTTTTTCTTCCATACTGGGAGGTATTTTTATAGGTTCTAGCTAGATGATCGGTGAATGTCTCACCAAGAGGACCCCCAACCAGTAATAAGAACAGAGGTCAATTGTCTAGAGTAAATGGAGTGTCAGCGTATAGCAAGGTCCAACTTTGGAAAGCCCCTATGAGAGTGAAGGAACAGATTGCAGGCTGAACATGCAAGTTGCTGCTCCATTCAATTCAGGGGACAACTGTACTTTGTTCTTGGGATCGAACGGGGTGGGTCTCATCAGCTAGACCCCACTGATCAGCTTGTTTTTCCTAGATAACCCCTTTAAACCAACATATCGCAGTAAACTTAATGTTCAATTTTGCAGCAGCTAAGGCACCTTTTGTTAAGTTTTTAAACGTACCTTCTCAAGCAGAATAATATCATTAAAAAATGTCAAACAGATTACAAAAGACACACAAATAATGTCCTGGACAGGCTTTCAACGTTTTAATGATGTCAGACTAGGAAAAGCTCATTCGTAGTCATGTCACTGGTAGACAGTTCAATTTTGGTGTGTTTGTGTGTGTGGGGGGGGGGAGTAATTACCTATAAATATGAAAAAATATACTTCAAAATCAGAAACAAACATTAAATATGTTGTACAATTTGGCAAAATGTTGACCTTTCTAATATACTTCAGAAATGCTGTTATCTCCTTTTTATGGGTCCCCATAACAGTGAAAATATTGTCTTGTCCGGCTGCAGTAAACTGAGGGGAGGGGTTACAGAGCAGCCTGCAGTGATTGGATGAAGAGACCCAGCACAGCAGAGACAGAAGTGAATTCATGGTGAGCGAGAGCGGGCTCAGTGCTTGTCTTGGGCACACCCCTTCCTGAGCAGTGGATTTCAGAATGCCTGAGCAGCAGTACAGAGGGATTTGAGAGCCAAAAAACAGAAGCCAGAAACATAAAGAGACAAGCATCTGTATGACCTAGTGAGCATATAAGCATGATTTTTCTGTCACATGACACGTAAACTTTAAGGAGGGGAAAAGTCCTGGTATACAAGTGCTAGAGAAACAGCTTGTAAATTATTTACTGAAATCACATTTCAGGCTTGTGTTCTGAGCTAAATATATCAACATTCAATTACACGTAATGAGAATCATCAACATGTAACATAACTTTATTTGAAAGTGATTGAGATCATCAGATTGAACATAGGACGAAAAGCGGAGAACAGGGAATGACACAAGGACAGCATTCTCAAAACCTCAAATTGAAGAAAGTAGCTGAGACACGGAAAATGAGGTAACGCTGTACAGTAAAACTTGAAGACCTCCCAAAATTGCACTGGAAATTGATCTATTAGCCTTGACTTTCTAGAATGAGTTCAGTAGGAACATTACAAATCATGACTTCACAAAATAGAAAAACATTTAAGATGGAAGCCAAAGACGTTTCCTTACTATTCATAGCTCTAATTATTCATTCCATACACATCCTCCTACATATGCTTTTCTCTTAACTTCATCTTAGACAGACAGACAGACAGACAGACAGACATTCTGTTGACTACGTGATCTACTAGTCTCTGTCAAAGCCACCTTACATTTAGAGGTTTTTGAAAGATAAGATCCGTGGGAAACACTATAGGTACATTCGTAGTAGGCCGAGATCAAAGAAACATATGGAAACAGAAGTACCGTATATACTCTAGTATAAGCCCACCCAAATATAAGTCAAGGCCCCTAATTTAACCCCAAAAACCCAGGAAAAGTTATTGACTCGACTATAAGCCCCCCCTGTCATCATCCAGACCCCCTGTCATTAACACCCCCGTCATCATTTCTCCCACCCCCCCTTCATCATCATCGCCTGTCAATCCCTTCATCAGTGGTCTTCAACCTGCGGACCTCCAGATGTTGCAAAACTACAACTCCCAGCATGCCAACTCCCAGCAGGCCCTGTGGTCGCCGGTAATCAGACCCATAGCGAACACGTTCCGGGGACTGATTGCAAACGGGGTGCCGCGTGCAAGATCACGGGAGTCCCCAGTGGCGGGACTCCCTCGATCAGGCATCTTATCCCCTATCCTTTGGATAGGGGATAAGATGTCTAAGCACTGGAGTACCCCTTTAATCCAATAGTGGGCATTAGTAAATTTTACATTTTACACATTTTATTAATAAAACTGATCATTAAAGGTATTGCTACTTTCCTTGCATCTTAGTGACTATGACTCTGAAACATAAGAACTAATTATGGTCCAAACGCTTTTCCATTGAGCTTCCTAATAGAATATATTGGTGCGCTTCAGCCAGGATCATACATCTTAACACACGATAGCCTTCCGCAGCATATGTAGTGCTCTTTAAATAGCTGAGGTACACTTGGTAGAGCTGAAGGAATATTGTTGGCTCACACTGGAGTTGTGCGTAGCGGATACCCAACTAGTAAACAGTTTGTGGCCTTTTGTGACCCCAGACATCTTTTTGCAATGTGTTTCATGGTACTAGAAATATACAAAGGGGAAATGTTATATGATGCTGTGGACAGTAGTTCATAACATAATAATCACTGGACATTCCCAGGGGTGCAAGGTCCTTGCCTAACAAAGGATTTTCACTTGTGCAGTGTCCATTATAACAGGCCTGAGTACATAGCGTGACCACCAAGGCCACTGATTGGCAGCGGCGGTCACATGACATCCACTGCTCAAGTAACACTGGAGCGCCGACTGCAGGCAGAATGAAGGATCGGTGCAGGAACGAAGGCAGAGATTTTTTTTTTTTTTTTAAATAGAAAGATGGAAAACCCGTGTTGGTAAAGGGCTGACAAAAACCTAGGTACCACTATAAAATTCTCAGTTGTCATGACGTTCTAGTACCTGGGATTTGTCAAATGTGTTCTGAAAGTAATGTATTGGAGCCATTTACCCTGTATATTCGAGTATAAGCAGAGTTTTTCAGCACGATTTTTCGTGCTGAAATGCCCCCCTCGGCTTATACTCGAGTGAACTCTCCGCCTGTCAATCCCTTCTTAGTGGTCTTCAACCCGCGGACCTCCAGATGTTGCAAAACTACAACTAGAGTATAAGCCGAGGGGGGCATTTCAGCACAAAAAATCGTGCTGAAAAACTCTGCTTATACTCGAATATATAGGGTAAATGCCTCCAATACGTCACACGCCGTCGGCCCTGTGGTCACCGGTAATCAGATGCGAAGTGAACACGCTCCGGGGACTGATTACAAACGTGGTGCCGCGTACAAGATCACGGGGGTCCCCAGCGGCGGGACTCCCGCGATCAGGCATCTTATCCCTATCCTTTGGATAGGGGATAAGATGTCTAAGCACCGGAGTACCCCTTTAAATATCAGAGACAAGAGGTAAAGACCTAGGTAATACAGGGCATGCACAAACAGGAAGCCTTCACTCAGCAATACTGCGCATTTCTTCGCCGCTTTTGTGCCAAGCTGGTTCTAATTGTTTGATTAGTCGACTGGCAGTGTGCCAGATTATACATGTGGCTTAGTTTTTTTCCTTATTTTGTGTCTTGTTTAGCCCATCTTTAAAGGGGTATTCCGGGCAAAAACATTTTATCCCTTAACCAAAGGATAGGGGATAAGATGTCTGATCGCGGGGGGGGCCGCTGCTGAGAACCCTGCGTTCTCCCTGCAGCATTCTATGCGGGTGCTGAATCTCCAGTTTCGGAAACCTCTGGGTCCTCCCATAGACATGAATGGAGGTGGCGTGGCGTGACGTCACGTCCCCAGTCCCGGAAACCCGAAACTGGAGATTTAGCTGGAGATTCAGCACCCGCATAGAATGCGGGTGCTGCAGGGAAATCGAGGGGGGGGGGGCGGGGGTCTGGTCTCAGCAGCGGGCATCTTATCAGACATCTTATCCCCTATCCTTTGGATAAAGGGGGATAAAATGTTTTTGCCCGGAGTGCCCCTTTAAACTACTGGCCTTTTCTTTTTAAATTACTTATATTTAAGCTGCTTAAAGGAGTACTCTGTATAGCAAGAATTATTCATAATTTGTCCCCTCATGGCCAGACCAACTATATTGTAATATATACTTATTATCTGTAGTAGGCCATTTCCCCTGTTGGAATATTCTGTGATAGGCAGGAAAACCTGTCATCCCTGTCCACTGTGTCTCCTCTCTCCCCTCTCCCAACGGAGACAGAAATCATGTGACACATAGTACAGGCTTTAGTTACACCCCTTTAGCCAAGCCCCCTTTCTGGCATCATCCAACCAAGTCATCCCTTTTTTATCATAACTTGTCAAGCCTCCTTATGACATCATACCAGCAAGCCATGCCCCCTCTATAATAATCTCAGCAGTGGGGACTGCTGGGAAATGTAGTTTTAATAGGGTGTGCAGGAGGTAGAAGAAGAAAATGGGGCAGTGGGCAGAGGACAACTTGTTGTGCTCAGACAGAAAAGGAGATTCAAATTTGGTCTTAAAGGGGTACTCTGGTGGAAAACTCTTCCAGTATTTATTAGCTGCTATACACTACAGAGAAAGTTCTTTTCTTTTTAGATTTTTCTTTTCTGTCCACAGTGCTCTCTGCTGACACCTCTGTATCAAGAACTGTCCAGAGTAGGAGCAAATCCCCATAGCAAACATATGCTGCTCTGGACAGTTCCTGATACAGATAGAGGTGTAAGCAGAGAGCACTGTGGACAGAAAAAAAATCCAAAAACAAAAAGAACTTTCTCTGTAACATACAGCCGCTAATAAGTACTGGAAGGATAAAGAATTTTAATAGAAGTAATTTACAAATTTGTTTAACTTTCTGGCACCAGTTAATTAGAAAAAAATGTTTTCCACAGGAGTACCCCTTTAATGTGCAAACTCGCTCTTATATTATACAATGGTCAGATAAATGTAGTGTATAACCATCACATCACCGAGGAGTTCATATGAGACAGGCGCCAGTGAAGATATCATCAATGGAGAAAGCTGGACATAAAAGCCTAAATACAAGCACTTTCACTTGACTACTAGTCCCATTAGGACCTATAGAAATGTCAATAAGATGTGCTTTATTATCAGTTATTAACCCTTTAAGGGTAAAGTAATAGGTCCAAAAACTGTGATTCTGACCACTAATACCCACAAGGTCTGATTATTTGTCAAACGGGTGACTGAGGATACAAGAATAGTAGACGTATACAATGTTTATTCTGTGGGTCAATATTAGGAATGTCCCGATACCAGTATTGGGACCGATACTGGACATTTGCACAAGTACTTTTACTTCTGCAAATGTCCCAGATACCTAATCCAATACCTGCCACCGGACATTACGGAGGTGCGCTGCATTTTCTACTGAATTATGCTCAGCAGCTGTGCGCGTATCATAGCCGGGACCTGTGGCTAATGCCGAACATCACCGATCATCGTGATGTCTGGCCTTAACCCTTTAGAAGCCGTGATCAAACATGATTATGGCATCTATAAGTCTTGAAATGAACTGCCGGTTAGCTCAGGGATGCTGAGAGGGATCACTGAGGTATAATCGTCACTATTATACTGCAGCCGGCCATGGCAGGCAGTAGTAATAGAGCGACGATAACACTGACCAATGCTATGCTATACCATTGATCAGTGTGTAATAGTCCCCTATGGTGACTAAATAATAGTGGGAAATAAAAAATGTGTAAATACAAAATAAATAAATAAATAATAATAATAATAATAATAATAATAATAATAATAGTGAGTTAACCCCTCCCCTAAAAAAAATTTTGAATTACCCCCCTTTTCAAAAAGCTTAAAGGGGTACTCCGCTGGTCAGTGTTTGGAACAAACTGTTACAAACGCTGGAGCCTGCAGCTCGTGACATAGCCCCACCCCCTCATGACATCACACTCTGCCCCCTCAATGCAAGTCTGCGGCTGGCAGGCCCCCTCCATTATACTTGCATTGAGGGGGCTGGGCGTGACGTCATGAGGGGGTAAGGCTATGACGTCACGAGCTTCCAGCCTCGGCCCCAGCGTTCGGAACAGTTTGTTCCAAACGCTAAGCAGTGGAGTAGCCCTTTTAAATAAAAAAGCCCTTCCTCTAATTTAAAAAATAAATAAATAAATAAAAAATTATTTTATTTTTTAAACCCTGTCACCTCACATTAAAAAAAGGTATCAGTAATTGGTATCGGCGAGAACTCAAAAAAAGTATCGGTACTTGTATTGGGTCTGAAAAAAAATGGTTTCGGGACATCCTTAGTCAATAAGATTACAACGATACCAAAATTGATATATGTTATTTTACTAATTTAAAAACAAAATGACCCCTATAACACTTTTCCTATTGGGGGCTGACTAAGGTCTAATTTTTTAAATCAGCACTATTGAAAAGGGACCCTTGAAACAGTCTTGGCTAGGCAGCAAATAGACACAAACAGGCAACTGTCACAGTTCAGTAGTCTTGGTTTTATTGTAACAATTCACATACAGCAATGAGTTCCAATTGCAACATGTGGCTTAAGAGAAACAAATGTTCTTCCCATCAGACTCAATGGACTGGTATATAAAGTGACCAAAATTCATCAATTGTTGACTTATTGATGTAAAATAAATACTTTTTTTTGTAAAAACAACCACTGTGCGGTTTCATTAAAGTTATAAAAAAAATGGTTATGAAGACGACAATAGGGCCCCTGGTGGACATTCTATGCGCGGC
This sequence comes from Hyla sarda, assembly GCF_029499605.1. NCBI lineage: Eukaryota > Metazoa > Chordata > Amphibia > Anura > Hylidae > Hyla > Hyla sarda. The sequence continues at coordinate 145,324,422 of NC_079192.1, forward strand.
ACATGCCGTTTACATTGATGTCGACGTATGCCCGAGCGGAATCCGCTGAAAGAATAAACATGTTCATTCTTTCTACAGAGTCTGGAATTTGAAATGTGGGTGCACAATGCAGAAGAATCCCAATGAAAACAATAGAAGGTTGCTGCACTAGATTTTGTGAGCAGAATTTTTCTGCTGGATTCTGCTTAGAAATTCTGTACTGCTTTTACACGAATGTCCTGGTTCCAGGTTCAGCCGCCAGGTTCACACTGTGGAATTTCCAGACGAGAACTTCCACCGGAGATCCCGCATGCGTCGCTAGGACCGCGTGGACTGCATTGCCATCCCCATAGACAGTAATGCATTTCTAAGCAGATCTTTCGAGACCAAGTCCACACGGTCCTGGCACCGCCCACGGGATCTCCAGTGGAAATTCCTCGCTGTTATAGTGAGCCCCCAAGAACTCCCAATCATTATATATTATATATACACACACACAAACACACACAGTCATGGCCGTAAATGTTGGCCCCTGACATTTTTCAAGAGAATGAAGTATTTCTCACAGAAAAGGATTGCAGTAACACATGTTATGCTATACACATGTTTATTCCCTTTGTGTGTATTGGAACTAAACCAAAAAAGGGAGCAAAAAAAGCAAATTGGACATAATGTCTCTCCAAACTCCAAAAATGGGCTGGACAAAATTATTGGCACCCTTAACTTAATATTTGGTTGCACAACCTTTGGAAAAAATAACTGAAATGAGACGCTTCCTATAACCATCAATAAGCTCCTTACACCTCTCAGCCGGAATGTTGGACCACTCTTCCTTTGCAAACTGCTCAAGGCTTCGCTTATTGGAAGGGCGCCTTTTCCCGACAGCAATTTTAAGATCTCTTCACAGGTGTTCAATGGGATTTAGATCAGGACTCATTGCTGGCCACTTCAGAACTCTCCAGCGCTTTGTTACCATCCATTTCTGGGTGCTTTTTGACGTATGTTTGGGGTCATTGTCCTGCTGGAAGAACCAAGATCTCGGACGCAAACCCAGCTTTCTGACAAGGGCTGTACAGAGCGATCCAAAATCCGTTGGTAATCCTCAGATTCAAGGCACCCAGTGCCAGAGGCAGCAAAACAACCCTAAACATCATTGAACTCCACCATATTTCACAATAGGTACTGTGATCTTTTCTTTGAGCCTCATTCCATTTTCAGTAAACAGTAGAATGATGTGCTTTACCAAAAAGCTCTATCTTGGTCTCATCTTTCCACAAGTAATTTTCCCAGAAGGATTTTGGTTTACTCAAGTTCATTTTGGCAAAATGTAGTCTTGTTTTTTTTTTGTCTCTGTGTCAGCAGTGGGGTCCTCCTGGGTCTCCTGCCATAGCGTTTCATTTCATTTATCTGTCAACGGATAGCTCGTGCTGACACTGATGCTCCCTGAGCCTGCAGGACAGCTTGAATATCTTTGGAACTTGTTTGGGGCTGCTTATCCACCATCCGGACTATCCTGTGTTGACACCTTTCATCAGTTTTTCTCTTCTGTCCACGCCCAGGGAGATTAGCTACAGTGCCATGGGTTGCAAACTTCTTGATAATGTTGCGCACTGTGGACAAAGGCAAATCTAGATCTCTGGAGATGGACTTGTAACCTTGAGATTGTTGATATTTTTTCCACAATTTTGGTTCTCAATTCCTCAGACAGTTCTCTTCTCTTTCTGTTGTCCATGTTTAGTGTGGCACACACACAGACACACAATGCAAAGACTAAGTGAACTTCTCTCATTTTTATCTGCTATCAGGTGTAATTTTTATATTGCCCACACCTGTTACTTGCCCCAGGTGAGTTTAAAAGGAGCATCACATGCTTGAAACCATGTTATATTTCCACAAATTTGAAATGGTGCCAATAATTTTTTATTTTATTTTAAATAAACTGGATAGAATGTCATTTTTTTCTCCCAATAAGTGAACAATCCACATGCATGACCTGTGTTACCTTCACACCTGCTCCCCAATTTCAAAGTGATTTCACTATGGATGGGTGCATCTGGCTAACTAAATAACACGTGCCCTCATACATATTATCTCAGAGGAAAGGTTAACCATTAGTAAATAGGCTCCCTATTGACCTGTAAACTGAGCCATAACCCTAGATCGAAGCTTCTCGCCAATCCATAAAACTTGCTCTAAAAACACGTAGGATTTTGGTAATTCTTTTACAAATTGAATTAGAAACCGCCCGGAAGAAACTAAATGATTTGAAAGGTTGCTGGTTTTTATTAGTCACTGCTGCTAAAACCCATCAGAACAGTTTTAGGAGTTAACTTTTATATCCCTCCTAATCCAGACATCTCCGCAATAATTTCCACTTTCCCTTATAACAGACAGGCTTCTTTGGATGCTGGATTTCCATCAGTCATGTGTAAAGAGTACACAGACCCAAGCTGCTTCTGCATAAAGTGACTCAGTCTTTCAGCAGAGGGAGGACTCACCAACGTATCCCGTCTCTATGGATGGGCTTGTCCGTGTTGTTTTTGTGCCATCTGACTGTATTAAAGCCAACCTCACATGAATAAACATGCACCACGCTAGAAGAATTAGAAGATTTCCGGGATAACACATTGTTGGCCCATTCATAAGTAACGCTTGTGCTTTTAATTTAAAAGTGTTCTGCAAGTTGCTGTCCTGCAGATGTTCCAAAACTACAACTCCCAGCATGCCCGGACAGCCATGCAACTTGCAGAACACTGATTTATAAAAAGAATGGGACTAAGCTGCAGTACCATGCACAGCCTGTGCCTGGACTGTGAAATACATCAGTACTATATTTTTCCTCCTATGACCTATCACCGCCACCACGACCCCCCACCACCGCTGCACCGCACCCCCCCACTGCACCCCATTGCCTCCCCCATTCCCAGTTTTATAATTATCTGTTACCGGGGCTCTACTTCTGGCACCGGTGGCGTCCTCCTAAGCTGTCACTGTGCGCACTGACGGTGACGTCGCGTCACGTCACTCGTCATTGCGCACAGTGTAACGCAGGACGCAGCAGGAGCCAGAAGTAGCGTGGGCCCTGGGAACAGGTAATTATAAAACCGGGGATGGGGGAGGCAATGGGGCGGTGCAATGCGGTGGGTCGGTGAGGGGGGCGGTCGCGGGGCGGTGGGTGGTGCTGCATGGTGGGGGCGGTGCGGGGGGCATTATCGGATTATCGGCAAGGTAATTGCCGATACCGATAATGCCCCAAATCGTGAATATCGGCCAAACCGATAATCGGTCGATCCCTAATTTGTACCCCCTTTAAAACAAATATAACAGATCAGCTGTCCGGACATGCTTGGATTTGTAGTTCTGCAACATCTGGAGGTTGAAGACCACTGGTATAGAGTGTCAGCGCTAGTGGCCGCCACAAACAGGATGACAAGGAGGGCAGAGCTTGCGGGTGACATATGTGAGTAGTAGCGCTGGGCTGATAATGGGGGGGGGGGGCAGAACAGCACTCGCGGGTCACATATCATTAGTTCCCCGATGGGGACAGTGCAGCGCTGGGCTGATAATTCATTCCCGAGGGGGAGGGGCCAAACCGGTATTGCGGTATGGGTTAAAATTCATATCGTGCAGCACAAAAGTTTCGGTATTCGGTATGAACCGGTATACCGCCCAGCTCTAATACAACCTAACCACTGGGCCAGCAATAGCATAACAGTATGCTAACACTAGTCAACAAATGTAACCCATGGTTCTATATTTACAAATAAAACGCATTGGAAGGTTAGCATATGCAGAAATGACACCATGCTCATTATCCTCCATTGTCTCTTACATCAGATTAATTACATATAGCCGGCTGTTCTTATGGGGCAAATAACGTCTGGCATTGTGCTGCAGTCAGCTGCTAGGCAACATGATGTCACTTCTGACTACTACATTACTCACCTTCCTGACTGAAGACAGAAATATCTGTTTGCTGATTTAACTCAGGGTGCGTACTGATTATCTCCGCACAGCAAGACTCTGCCCTAACAAGAAAGATGCCTATAGGACGGAAACACAATGTGACCTACATATCAGAATCATTTTAATATTACGGCACTGGCAGACGAGCTGGAATTCAGTGAAACACAGGAACCTTCCAAAGAAGAACCATGTTTACTTCATCACTAACATCATAAAAGAGGCAGGAAAATCCCCCTATTATTAACCCCTTAAGGACTCAGGGTTTTTTCGTTTTTGCACTTTCGTTTTTTCCTCCTTACCTTTTAAAAATCATAACCCTTTCAATTTTCCACCTAAAAATCCATATTATGGCTTATTTTTTGCGTCGCCAATTCTACTTTGCAGTGACATTAGTCATTTTACCCAAAAATGCACGGCGAAACGGAAAAAAAAATCATTGTGCGACAAAATCGAGAAAAAAAACGCCATTTTGTAACTTTTGGGGGCTTCCGTTTCTACGCAGTGCATATTTCGGTAAAAATTACACCTTATCATTATTCTGTAGGTCCCTACGGTTAAAATGATACCCTACTTATATAGGTTTGATTTTGTCGCACTTCTGGAAAAAATCATAACTACATGCAGGAAAATTTATACGTTTAAAAATGTCATCTTCTGACCCCTATAACTTTTTTATTTTTCCATGTACAGGGCGGTATGAGGACTCCTTTTTTGCGCCGTGATCTGAAGTTTTTATCGGTATGATTTTTGTTTTGATCTGACTTTTTGATCACTTTTTATTCATTTTTTTAATGGTATAAAAAGTGACCAAAATACGCTTTTTTGGACTTTGGAATTTTTTTGCGCATACGCCATTGACCGTGCGGTTTAATTAATGATATATTTTTATAGTTCGGACATTTACGCACACGGCGATACCACATATGTTTATTTATTTTTTTTACACTGTTTTATTTTTTTTTATGGGAAAAGGGGGGTGATTCAAACTTTTATTAGGGAAGGGGTTAAATGACCTTTATTAACACTTTTTTTTTACATTTTTTTTGCAGTGTTATAGGTCCCATAGGGACCTATAACACTGCACACACTGATTTCCTATGCTGATCACTGGCGTGTATTAACACGCCTGTGATCAGCATTATCGGCGCTTGACTGCTCCTGCCTGGATCTCAGGCACGGAGCAGTCATTCGTCGATCGGACACCGAGGAGGCAGGTAAGGGCCCTCCCGGTGGATTTCACCGCATCGGTCCCGAACAGCCCGACTGAGCAGCCGGGATACTTTCAGTTTCGCTTTAGAAGCGGCGGTCAGCTTTGACCACCGCTTCTAAAGGGTTAATACCGCACATCACCGCGATCGGCGATGTGTGGTATTAGCCGCGGGTCCCGGCCGTTGATGAGCGCCGGGACCGAAGCGATATGATGCAGGATCGCGGCGCGATCCCGCTTCATATCGCGGGAGCCGGCGCAGGACGTAAATATACGTCCTGCGTCGTTAAGGGGTTAAAGCGTACCCGTCAGATCCAACAAAAAAATTTTTTTTATATATCACTCAGTACCTAATCCTGACCATGTACATCTAATTTTTATGTGTCTAGCACCTTTATTTATTTTTTTATTACACTTTTCATTTAGCTCCCTAGTCTGAATTCCTCTCAAAGTGAGGGGGCGTGGCCTCACTGTGCAGGTCTCCGCCCCCTCTCTCTCTTGCTGTCTGCTCACATCTCCCCTAGCATTAGAAAAACTATAACTCCCAGCATGTCCTCACTGACAGTAGCGGGACACAAGCTGACAGTGGGAGGATTTTTCCTCCAGCTGTGAGCCCTGCGCTCACAGCTATCAATCAAGGAAGTGTGTCCATGACATAGGGGATGATGCATGGACACCACATAGCCGTCGGAGTATCACTGGCTGCAGCGATGTCCTGCCCCGGCCGGTGATAGGCTGAGCCCACTGTCATGCAAGGAGCTCTGGCCGGCTTCTTACATGACAGTGGGCTCAGCCTATCACCGGCCGGGGCAGGGCATCAATGCAGCCAGTGATATGCCGACGGCTCTGCGGCGTCCCCACGAAGTGAAATGAGGTTAGCACTGACAGACTGTGAGGCCTGTGCCGGACCAAACGGGGGCTCGTAGGAAGGTATGTATAAGTTTATTTTTGTAGCCCGGGCACGGGAATATATAAGTGTTCCACTACAGTTGTCCTTTAATAGGAATTGATTGTTGCCCTGTGTAAAAGGCCAAATTTTTTTATTTTTGCCTGATCATCTCTATTATGTAGTACTAAAAATGATCACTTGTTGTCAGCACATCGAACCAAATAAACATGGTATGAGCTGCCAGCCATGATGGAAATGAAGAGTCGCACAAAAGGATTAGTCGTGCAACAATTCACTTCTCAACATGCCCTGTTTTAAGTGGTAGTCTAGGAAACATATCAGACACTTGCCCCCTACGAATGCAAGGACCCCTGCGATCTCCCCTACAGGGCCCCATCCTCAGTACACTCTGGTCCCCACCTTCCTGGATGAGAGCAAGTGACGGCTAATTACTGGCAGCAGCGGCATAGTGTGTCTGATAGGTTAAGTACTCTGGACTACCCCAAGGCATCGATTATTTAAATCAATAGTACAAGTAAATGTGAGAAATGTTGTGATCTGATCCGAAAAAATGCCCTCCCTTTAACTATTTAACTTTAGGTAATTTTACTGTGAGTAATAGATCTCAGACCAGGGCTTTATTCACTGCTTTGACTAATCACTACGACTCTATAATGTCCTTCATGCTGCTGCTTCTTATGTTGTGCTATAGGGTTAGGAGAGCAGGATCCCCTGTTCTGGGCATGCACAGTGTATACCAGACATAAGAGATTTTAGTCTCCACCTACTACCTCAGGGACAACTGAAAACAAGAGATAGAACAATCAGAATGGAATGCTGATTAAAAGACTGATACCTTATTGGGATATAAAAATGATCTAAATACACACAAAAATACAAAAGACCTTTTCAGCAACAGCAACATAAAAACATTTGTATTCATAGGATTTTGAGCCAGACTTTTGGTGAACCATGCCCCTCTTGCTAAAGTTATGCAACCTTCTACCCTTTTCAGGCACAACGGAAATTTCCTAAAATTGTCTAAAATGCATAGTGAATGTGGTGCAAGTCTTGCAAATTGTGCTAGGGTTATGTTGCATTTGCAATAGTAAATCTGTGCAATTGTTAACTAAATTACTTCACCAGTGAACGGCTACCATCATACATGAACAGTTTTTGGGCCACATTCTCTGGATTATTATTCATTACACTGATGGAACTAATGTTCTGTACAATAGCATTTAAAGATGTTTACCATAAAGCAGGGGAGGGACCAAGAAGATCTGACGCCATTTCATCGATAAACAACGGATATCTTCAATACAAATCATTGTCACAATAACTTGGGTCACAGATTTCCTATCTAGTGTTGAAGCCCCGCCAAAAATAGGCAACTCCATTTGCATATGACATATAGTTGTCCTAGTGAAAACGTGCATGTGAGCCGACACTTAAATACAAGGTATACTACTCCACTGGCTTCTGATGAACACATCGCACAAAATCTTTATGCTACTTCTGCAGAGGAAAATGAAAAGCAGATTCAGAAAACATGGGCCCTGCCTGGTTTATCCCACAACAACCAATCACAGTTCAGTTTTTACATCTTAAAGGGGTACTCCACTGCTCAGCGTTTGGAACAAACTGTTACGAACACTGGAGCCGGTGCCAGGAGCTCTTGACGTCAAAGCCCCGCCCCTAATGATGTCACGCCCCGCCCCCTCAATGCAAGTCTATGGGAGGGGGCGTGGCGGCTGCCACGCCCCCTCCCATAGACTTGCATTGAGGGGGCTGGGTGTGATGTCATGAGGGGGCGGGGCTATGACGTCACAAGCTCCCGACGCCAGCGTTTGGAACAGTTTGTTCCAAATGCTGAGCAGTGGAGTACCCCTTTAAGATGTAAAAACTGAATTGTGATTGATTGTTATGGGCAGCACCAGACAGCCAGTGTCAATGAAAGGAGAATTAAAAGGATTGCAGGTATGTCCTGTGTAAAGAGATGAAGACAGAAAACATCTCTCTAAAGCCGGTCCAACTACTTTTCACTGTTACGCACGGTAAAGACTTCTCTTCACATTAGGGAATGGCACTAGCTCAGATGTTACAGCAAATACTTACTGCATTCCAGAGCAGAAAACAGCAGACATTTATAGGAAGAGTCTTTCTCATTTTACTGCTTGCAGTGTTAACAGGGGTTGTCATACGGGCCCATGCCTCAGGTACACTATTTAAGGCATTCACACTTTTAAAAAGGTTATCCAGGAAAATAGCTATTTTTTTTTACATATATCAACTGGCTCCAGAAAGTTAAACAGATTTGTAAATTACTTTTAAAACATCTTAATCCTTTCATTACTTATGAGCTGCTGAAGTTGAGTTGTTCTTTTCTAGCTAAGTGCTCTCTGATGACACCTGTCTCGGGAACTGTCCAGAGTAGAAGCAAATCCATATAGCAAATCTCTTCTACTCTGGGCAGTTCCCGAGACAAGCAGAGATGTCAGCAGAGAGCACTGTTGACAGACAGAAAAGAACAACTCAACTTCAGCAGCTGATAATTATTGGAAGGATTAAGATTATTTAATAGAAGTAATTTACAAATCTGTTTAACTTTCTGGAGCCAGGTGATATAAAAAAAACTTATTAAAAAAAAAAAATTTAATCCTGGAATACCCCTTTAAGTCTCTGCAGAAGCCACGGGAATAGTTCTCTCTTCAGATACTCAAAAATGCATATAAGCCCCAAGAGCAGCAGAAAAACCCAGCACTGTATTCTAAAGGACCAATCACCTTCTGAAATGCAACCAGCCATTCAGCTGCATGGAAATTAAAGGGAAACTGACAGCTGGTTCACCTGCACTTAACCCATTACACAGGGTATGGTGCGGGTGAACTGAAATACAATGAGGTATAACTGACCTGGATCCGCAGTCCAGTTGCGGCGATACCCGTTGTATCAGTCTCTATTGCTAATAGTAGTCTTGTGCAATGGTAGATAGAAGCCCCCAGGAGGTAGATAGGGAATCCTCACATTAGGTAAAATACCCCAGAAGATAGGTAAGTAGGGAATCCCCCTTTTACATTGAAGCCTCCTGTAAGTAGGTAGTCATGTAGGGAACTCCACTCTTTTAGGTAGAAGCCCCCAGGAGTTAGGAGGTTCCCTAGATTATTATGCATAAGGAAGGATTTTACTATGAGGATGCCGACCAGACGTCACCTGTGACCTCAGGGGATGGGAAGGGCAAAGTTCACCAAGCAGATCATTAGCATAAGTCCCAAAACACTTTGGGGGAGATTTATCAAAACCTGTCTAGTGGAAAGTTGCTGAGTTGTCCATAGCAACCAATCAGATCGCTTCTTTCATTTTTCAGAGGCCTTTTCAAAAATGAAAGAAGCGATCTGATTGGTTGCTATGGGCAACTCAGCAACTTTTCCTCTGGACAGATTTTGATAAATCTCCCCTTATGAAAAATGTAACAAAGCCCTGTGTATGAATCCAGCCTTGGAAACATACCAGGAGTAAAAACAATCTGGGAAACACTACAATGGAAAGATCTATCTATACCTCTCATGCATTTTCTCAATACTGACTAAAATAAGCCTTTATGAAAGGGACTTAACATACAGGTTGTAAAATGCTTTGTTCCCAAAAGAGCGAACGCGCTAACAAAAGTGTCCGGCTGCGGCTTATTCTCTTTCCATGAAAATAAATGCATGCTTGGCTGACTGCTATCTGATATCCATGACTGGCTTTACTAGGCCACTAAGGCCCTGTTCACATCTTTGTATGACGTCCTGTTAAAAGCCTCCATGGCTGCCAGACTCCAACAAAAACCCCAGGTCCAATAGAACAGCATACATCAGTATTAAAGGGGTACTCCGCCCCTAGACATCTTATCCCCTATCTAAAGGACATGGGATAAGATGTCTGACCGCAGGGGTCCCCAGTGGGCTGCGGCACCCCAGATTTCCGGTGCAAGGACCGAACTTCGCTCTGTGCCAGATGACTGGTGATGCGGGGGCTCATGACGTCACATTCATGCCCCACTCGTGACGCCCCCTCCCGTAGACTTGCATTGAGGGGGTGTGGCCGTGACATCACAAGCGGGGCGTGAATGTAACATCACGAGCCTCCAGCTCCACAACCAACGCTCTAAACCAAGGCCGAATGCAGAAGGGAGATTGCAGGGTTTCCAAGCGGCAGGACCCCCGCAATCAGACTTCTTATTCCCTATCCTTTGGATAGGGGATAAGATGTCTAGGGGAGGAGTACCCCTTTAAGTCAGGTAAAATGGCAGACAGCTTGCTGGAAACCTGATGGACACTATTATAGCCAATGGAGTCTGTCAGGCACTATGTGGGAGATTTATCAAAACCTGTGCAGAGTAAAAGTGGCCCAGTTGCCCATAGCAACCAATCAGATTGCTTCTTTCATTTTGCAGAGGCCTTATTAAAAATTAAAGAAGAAATCTGATTGGTTGCTATGGGCAACTGGGCAACTTTTCCTCCCCACAAGTTTCGATAAATCTCCCCCTATATGTTTGTGTCATCTAATGGATCTGTCACCACCTTCACTTTAGATGCAATGCAGATGTGGGGGGGGGGGGCCATTACTATGGCACAAAGATGGAGTTTACCTATAAGTAAAATCATTGTAGAATAAAGCAGCTAATAGATTCCCAGAGCGCGGGCACTTTCTTCCGTTCTACATGTTACATGTCTTAATTATATAGGATACACAGTGATCTGCATGACTCGAGTCTTGCCAAGTGTCGGAGACCATGTTTGTAAACCTGACACTGCACTGAACATAGTCACCTGCAGGTTTACTAAGTGCAATATACTGTGCTGTATATGCAGAGAACAAAGAATCTGGAGATTTAAATAAGGGAAAAAGCTGTCTGAGGGCAATGTCTGCCAAGCTCTGTGACCTGGTGAGACAATTGTTATAGAATATTTCAATTCCCTAGCTTCACTAACAGCCGTGAAAAAGCATTACATTACAAGACGTGAAAGGGTATTCCACTATATCAAAGGCTATACAGAGGGTACTTTAAAAATAAAAAAGGCATACTCACCTGCCCTTATCCCGCTACCATCCCACTGGTCACCAGTCCTGCTGATCACCACTGCTCCCCGCTTCCTCTGATGTTTTGTTCCTGCTGGAAACGCCTGCACAGCCAATCACTGACGACAGCAGTGACCGTAAGGCATTTACTGTCTCACCTCTAACACCCAAAGCTGCCAATACGATGACACCAGAACCCTGCCGTCACCTTTTCTCCCTGCTTTCTCTGACATTACATTCCTACATGAAATGCCAAGTATGTCTTATTTTAATTCTATTCTGGAAGCACCCACCCACGTCTTTTTCTCCCGCTATCTTTGGCCGCAATAACAGGAGATAGAATGGACGTTAGAGGAATCCCATTCAAGTGAATGGGATCCTCTTTGCTCGTTATAACTCCCGTTAGGCTCCGTTACGATAACGGACGTTAAGGGCGGTCAAAGTGAAAAAAAACAAAAAAACAAACATAGGGTTCAATGGTGATCTGCATACAGTTAAAAGGGTTATACAAGAACATTAAAACAGCTAATTTCTTCTATAAACAGAACCACACCTGTCCTTAGGTTGTGTGTGGAATTAAAAATTGGCTCTATTCGTTTCAATGGAAATGAGCTACAATACCACACACAACCTGAGGACCGGTGTGGTGCTGTTTTTTTGGGGGAAAAATCCCAGACAACCCTTTAAACTGAACCACAAGAGGCTTAATTAGCTGATGTGGCTGTAATGCAGACTTAGGCTATATACACCATCACATTTCTAGTCTAAAATGATGGTGTTTTCTTTATAGAAACAGGAAATGTATGCTACAAAGGGGGAAACAACTGTATTTATAACAACTATATACATATTTACATATTCAGTATACATATTTATATAGTCTGTCAAAAGCATATTATGTCCAGATGAACTCAATATAAGCACACATAAGCTTACATTAAGGTCATTGTCCATTATCACAAAAATCTTATACTTTAACAATAGGTTAAAACAGGGTAGGAAGCTTAAAGCCTATCAAATAAAACAGAGTAAAGTCGGCCTTAGATGTTATGATCAAGGATAGAATCAGTAACTAAACAGACACTTTATATTTGGGCGTACATTTTCAAGTAGTATTCTCTCAATGTACAATATCTCACATAAGTGAGTCCTCCCCCCTTATATTATATACACAGTATCTCACATAATGTCTAATCCTTGGCAACAAAAGGGAGTACACCCCTAAGTGAAAATGTCCAAACTGGGCTCACCTAGCTATTTTCCCTCCCCAATGTCATGTGACTCGTTAGTGTCTCAGGTGTGAATGTAGTCCATTTGTCGTAAGTTTGGTGTTATTGCTCTCACACTTTCTAATATTGGTCACATTACATGGCAAATAACTATCTGAAGATCGCAAAAAAAGAGTTGTTGCTCCACAAAAAGATGACCTAGGCTATAAGAAGATTGCCAAGATCCTGAAACTAAGCTGCAGAACAGTGGGCAAGACCATACAGTGGTTTCACAGACAAGTTCCACCCAGAACAGGCCTAGTCATGGTTGACCAAGGAGCAGAGTGCACATGCTCAGCATCATATCCAGAGGTTAAAAGTCTGTCTTTTAGAAATAGACATATGAGTTCTTGCTTCAGAGGTTGAAAGGGTGGGAAGTGTCAGCCTGTCAGCGCTTAGACCAAATGCTGCAAACTGAATCAACTTGGTCTGCATCACCATCATAAATGGGGAAAGCCTCTTCTAAGGATGATGCACAAGAAAGCCTGCAAACAGTTTGCTGAAGACAAGCAGACTTGGATTACCAGATCCATGTCCTGTGGTCCGATGAGACCAAGATAAACTTATTTGGTTCAGATGGTGTCAAGTGTGAGTGGTGGCAACCAGGTGAGGAGTACAAAGACAAGCGTGTCTTGCCTACAGTCAAACATGGTGGTGGGAGTGTCATGGCCTGGGGCCACATGAGTGCTGCTGGTACTGGGGATCTACAGTTCATTGAGGGAAACATAAATGCCAACATGTACTGCGACATACTGAAGCAGAGCATGATACCCTAGGGGAGTATTCCAACATGATAACAGCCCCAAACACACCTCCAAGATGACCACAATCTTCCTAAAGAAGCTGAGGGTAAAGGTGATGGACTGGCCAAACATATCTCCAGACCTCAACCCTATTGAGTATCTGTGGCACATCCTCAAATGGAAGATGGGGAAGCACAAGGTCTCTAACATCCACCAGCTCCGTGATGTCATCATGGAGGAGTGGAAGAGGACTCCAGTGACAACCTGTGAAGATCTGGTGAATGCCATGTCCAAGAGATTTAAGGCAGAGCTGGTAAATAATGATGGCCACACAATATATTGACACTTTGGGCCCAATTTGGACATTTCCACTTAGGGGTGTACTCACTTTTGTTGCCAAGGTTTAGACATTACTGGCCGTGTTGTGTTATATTGAGGGGACACAACATTAAAACAGTGTTATACAGGCTGTGGACTACATTACATTGTAGCAGAGGGTTATCTCTTTAATGTTGTCACATGAAAAGATATAATAAAATATTTACAAACATGTGAAGAGTGGACTCACTTAGGGGAGATACTTTATTTATGCCAGGGAGCATATGTTAATGCTAACATCTCAAGAAAGTCAAATTGACAGATGGAAAGATGTATCCTCTTTGGAAAGGGTTATCTGATCACTCAAGATTTGTCTATATTAACCCCTTAACGACAATGGACGTAAATGGACGTCATGGTGACGTGGTACTTAACGCACCATGATGTACATTTTACGCACCACAATGATCGCAAGCACTGGAGCGGTGCTCGCGTCATGCGCAGCAGGTCCCGGCTGCTATCAGCAGCCAGGGACCCGCAGGTAATGGCGGACATCCGCGAACGCGTGGATGTCTGCCATTAACCCCTCAGATGCCGTGATCAATACGCAGCGCTGCCGCATGGATCCGATCATCCAGCATGGCGGCCGGAGGTCCCCTCACCTGGCTCCGATCACTGCAGAGTATTAGCAATCAAATGATTGCTATGAATGACTATTGGGGACATAAAAAGTGTTAAAAAAAAATAAAATAAAATAAAACACCCTCCCCCAATAAAGTAAAACGTCAATTTTTCCCATTTTACCCCCCAAAAAAGCGTAAAAAAAATAATGACACATATTTGGTATCGCCGCGTGCATAAAAGTCTAAACTTTTAAAATATATTGTTAATTATCCCATACGGTGAACGGCGAAAACGTTAAAAAAAATTAAAAAAGTCCAAAATTGCTGCTTTTTGTCACATTTTATTCCAAAAATAATTAATAAAAAATTTATAAAAAGTAAAACCTAAGCAAAAGTGGTATTGATACAAACTACAGATCATGGCGCAAAAATGAGCTATCATATTGCCCCATATACGGAAAAATGAGAAAGTTATAGGTGGTCAAAATAGGGCAATTTCAAACATACTAATTTTGTTGAAATGGTTTGAGATTTTTTTTAAGCGGTAAAATTATAGAAAAGAATATAACATGGGTATCATTTTAATCGTATTGACTCATAGAATAAATAAAACATGTCATTTTTACCAGAAAGTGCATAGCTTGAAAACAAAACCTTCCAAAATTTGCTAAATTATGGTTTTCTTTTCAACTTTCCCACATAAATAATATTTGTTTGGTTGCGCCATACATTTTATGGTAAAATAAGTGATGTCATTACAAAGTACAATTGGTGACACAAAAAACAAGCCCTCATACTAGTCTGTGGATGGAAATATAAAAGCGTTATGATTTTTAGAAGGCGAGGAGGAAAAAACAAAAATGCAAAAATAAAATTGGTCTGGTCCTTAACCCCTTAAGGACCGGGGGGTTTTCCGTTTTTGCATTTTCGTTTTTGCTCCTTGCCTTTAAAAAATCATAACTCTTTCAATTTTGCACCTAAAAATCCATATGATGGCTTATTTTTTGCACCACCGATTCTACTTTGTAATGACGTCAGTCATTTTGCCCAAAAATCTATTTTAAAAATTTTTGCGCGCACGCCATTGACCGAGCGGTTTAATTAATTATATATTTTTATAATTCGGACATTTCCGCACGCGGTGATACCCTATATGTTTATTTTTATTTTTATTTACAATGTGTTTTTTTTATGGGAAAAGGGGGGTGATTCAAACTTTTAATAGGGGAGGGGTTAAATGATATTCATTCACTTTTTTTTTCACTTTTTTTTTTGCAGTGTTATAGCTCCCATAGGGACCTATAACACTGCACACACTGATCATCATTGATCACTGGTTTCTCATAGGAAACCAGTGATCGACGATTCTGCCGCATGACTGCTCATGCCTGGATCTCAGGCACTGAGCAGTCATTCGGCGATCGGACAGCGAGGAGGCAGGTAGGGGCCCTCCCGCTGTCCTGTAAGCTGTTCGGGATGCCGCGATTTCGCCGCGGCTATCCCGAACGGCCCACTGAGTTAACCGGCAGCTTTCACTTTCGGTTTTAGCCGCGCGGCTCAGCTCTGAGCGCGCGGCTAAAGGGTTAATAGCGTGCGGCCCCGCGATCGGCGCTATTAGCGGCGTGTCCCGGCTTCAATATGATGCGGGGTTACTGTGTAACCCCGCGTAATATAGGGGAGCAGGACCAAGGACGTACCAGTATGTCCTTGGTCCTTAAGGGGTTAAAGGAGTACTCTGGTGCAGAGTATTCCTGCTCCATCCTGTCCGGGCTGCAAAAAAAATGAAAATGAACCATCTCTCACCTTCCTGGGTTCTCGTGGAGCCCCACTACAGTTTATCGGTCCTCCGGTCCATCCTCTTCATACTTCCGGGTGTAACGAAGAGTCACATGGCGCTCAGCCTATCGCCGGCCGAGGCTGAACATCGCGGTGGCCGGCGATAGGCTGAGCGCCATGTGACACTTCGTTACACCCGGAAGTATGAAGAGGATGGACCGGAGGGCCGATCAGCTGTAGTGGTGCTCCGCGGGAATCCAGGAAGGTGAGAGATGGTTTATCTTCATTTTTTTGCAGCCCGGACAGGACAGAGCAGGAATACTCTGCACCAGAGTACTCCTTTAAGGCCAAAATGGGCCTGGTCCGGGTTAAAGAAATGACACAAGGCGGCTCAGGCTACTATGCAAATAATTCCTGCACCCCCCCCCCCCCCCCCCAAAAAAAAAAAAAAATACAAAAAAAAACTAAGCTATTTTGTGAATGAGGCTTTACTGTGCCATGTTGGATGATGACTACTTTCTGAGGCCTAGTTGTCTATTTCCACATACATTTCCCCAGGCCAAACATCAGCAGCAGGACATGTCGTTTCTACGATTCCTATTCCAGAGAAGCAAATAATCAGCTTTTCTCCCTCCCCAGTAGCTGCACGGCCTCCATCATACACCCTAGGCCAGCACAAAGACTCCAGCTGTGGATTTACTGACCAGAAGGAGCTGTCAAGGACAAACTGGTTGTCCGATGTCTTCATCTCCTCCATCCAAAGAATTGGGTACAGATGCCAGCCCCCTCCCCATCCGAACACTGACACATTATAGGATGCCCAGAGGATCAAAGATGTGACATCTGTATTGTGAGCAGACATGAGAAATATCCAGCCCCAAGACATAGCAAATATCCATAGATCCCTGTTATTCACAATACTGCATATACTGTAGATCAGACATATATGTACTCCAGCTATAGAAATACATGTACCAACATACAGACCATGTCTAACCAGAATGCATGTAACAGATCAGACATATATGTACTCCAGCTATAGAAATACATGTACCAACATACAGACCATGTCTAACCAGAATGCATGTAACAGATCAGACATATATGTACTCCAGCTATAGAAATACATGTACCAACATACAGACCATGTCCAACCAGAATGCATGTAACAGATCAGACATATATGTACTCCAGCTATAGAAATACATGTACCAACATATAGACCATTGCTAACCAGAATGCATGTAACAGATCAGACATATATGTACTCCAGCTATAGAAATACATGTACCAACATACAGACCATGTCTAACCAGAATGCATCTAACAGACCAGACATATATGTACTCCAGCTATAGAAATACATGTACCAACATACAGACCATTGCTAACCAGAATGCATGTAACAGATCAGACATATATGTACTCCAGCTATAGAAATACATGTACCAACATACAGACCATGTCTAACCAGAATGCATCTAACAGACCAGACATATATGTACTCCAGCTATAGAAATACATGTACCAACATACAGACCATGTCCAACCAGAATGCATGTAACAGATCAGACATATATGTACTCCAGCTATAGAAATACATGTACCAACATACAGACCATTGCTAACCAGAATGCATGTAACAGATCAGACATATATGTACACCAGCTATAGAAATACACCAAAATGTACCAACATATAGACCATGTCCAACCAGAATGCATGTAACAGATCAGACATATATGTACTCCAGCTATAGAAATACACCAAAATGTACCAACATATAGACCATGTCCAACCAGAATGCATGTAACAGATCAGACATATATGTACTCCAGCTATAGAAATACATGTACCAACATATAGACCATGTCTAACCAGAATGCATGTAACAGACCAGACATATATGTACTCCAGCTATAGAAATACATGTACCAACATACAGACCATGTCCAACCAGAATGCATCTAACAGACCAGACATATATGTACTCCAGCTATAGAAATACATGTACCAACATACAGAACATTGCTAACCAGAATGCATGTAACAGACCAGACATATATGTACTCCAGCTATAGAAATACATGTACCAACATACAGAACATTGCTAACCAGAATGCATGTAACAGATCAGAGCCATTTATAACAAACATGTAGATCCTGTATGGAAAAACTGTATGTAGCCCATATCCTGATACACTGCATGCACCCACCTCTACAGATCATGAATCAAGACTATACAGCCCATGCCCCTCTACAGATGAGGGATGGCAGCTATGTAGCCCATGCCCCTCTACTGATGAGGGATGGCAGCTATGTAGCCCATGCCCCTCTACAGATGAGGGATGGCAGCTATGTAGCCCATGCCCCTCTACAGGTCATGGATGGCAGCTATGTAGCCCATGCCCCTCTACTGATGAGGGATGGCAGCTATGTAGCCCATGCCCCTCTACTGATGAGGGATGGCAGCTATGTAGCCCATGCCCCTCTACAGGTCATGGATGGCAGCTATGTAGCCCATGCCCCTCTACAGATGAGGGATGGCAGCTATGTAGCCCATGCCCCTCTACAGGTCATGGATGGCAGCGATGTAGCCCATGCCCCTCTACAGATCATGGATGGCAGCTATGTAGCCCATGCCCCTCACAGATCATGGATGCTGATGTGGCCTGGATAGGAGAGGTCCAGGATGCTGCACAATGGCAGGGAGGACTTCATTCATTCCAATGAGAGCCCAGTACAAGCAGGCTGCTGGCATATTGGGGTGCCCCCAGTCCCGGGATGGTGGCACAGTGTGTGTGTGTGGGGGGGGTGTCTCCCACCTTTGTATAGAGCTCCAGGGCTGCCATGCTTGCGCCCCTCTCCTCAGGCGGTGCTGCCCCGTCACGGCCCCGGCTCCCGCTCTTTGGGGTCGGCTGAGCGGCGTCTCCTGCCTTCTGCTCGGTGTGCAGGCGCAGTCCGGGCGATGTCCTCAGTGGAAGGTAACGCCGAGTGCAGCCATGTTACCTGCTCGCCAGATTTCTATTTTGGTGTCCGTCTCTGTGCATTGTGGGTATCAGTGATGGCTGGGGCTGGGGGAGCTGTGATTGCTGCTGTGACTGCTGTACACTTTTGCTGGGCTGACTCTGCCTCCCACCGGCTGCTGCTATAGCATCCACCGCTGCCGATCACTGCTCATCCTGCGCTGCGGACAGAGGGCGAGAGGGGGCGGCAGAGAGCGCATCAAACATCGCGGCAGTCTGGAGGGGAGAGCTTTTAACCCTTCTTGTGCCGCGTGACAGCGATGATAAAGAAGCAGGAGATGGGTTGTGGTGGCCGAGCACATAGTTCCATAGACCTCGGAGAAGTGACAGCTGCATGCTGAGGGGATGGGCCCTGTCTATTGGACTAGTTCTAGGTCATCCAGTATTATACTGCAGTATATGGGGCTGAGGTATCAACAAATACGAGCAATTCTATGAAAAATGAAGCTGTATAGACACAATATACTCGCCTCCTCATGGGCACTGACCAGAGGGAACCAAGTGCCAATCCAATGGCAGATTCCCAGACCAGTGTTTCCCAACCAGGGTGCCTCCAGCTGTTGCAAAACTACAAGTCTCAGCATGCCCGGACAGCCAAAGGCATGCTGGGACTTGTAGTTTTACAATAGGTGGAGGCACCCTGGTTGGGAAACACTGCCTTAGACCCATGGTCAGGCCAAGACTGGCACCATAATACAGAGGCAGGAATGTGGCCGAATTACAAAATAAAGGGAACACTAAGATAACACATCCTAGATCTGAATGAACTAATCGTATGAAATACTTTCGTCTTTACATAGTTGAATGTGCTGACAACAAAATCACACAAAAATTATCAATGGAAATCAAATTTATCAACCCATGGAGGTCTGGATATGGAGTTACACTCAAAATCAAAGTGGAAAACCACACTGCAGGCTGATCCAACTCTGATGTAATGTCCTTAAAACAAGTCAAAATGAGGCTCAGTAGTGTGTGTGGCCTCCATGTGCCCGTATGACCTCCCTACAACACCTGGGCATGCTCCTGATGAGGTGGCGGATGGTCTCCTGAGGGATGTCCTCCCAGACCTGGACTAAAGCATCCACCAACTCCTGGACAGTCTGTGGTGCAACGTGGCATTGGTGGATGGAGCGAGACATGATGTCCCAGATGTGCTCAATCAGATTCAGGTCTGGGGAACAGGCGAGCCAGTTCATAGCATCAATGCCTTCCTCCTGGAGGAACTGCTGACACACTCCAGCCACATGAGGTCTAGCGTTGTCTTGCATTAGGAGAAACCCTGGACCCAACCCGCACCAGCATATGGTCTCACAAGGGGTCTGAGGATCTCATCTCAGTACCTAATGGCAGTCAGGCTACCTATGGCAAGCACATGATGGGCTGTGCAGCCCCCCAAAGCAATGCCACCCCACACCATTACTGACCCACTGCCAAACCGGTCATGCTGGAGGATGTTGCAGGCAGCAGAACGTTCTCCACGGTGTCTCCAGACTCTGTCACGTCTGTCACATGTGCCAATCTTGGTGTTCTCTTTCAAATGCCAATCGTCCTGCACGGTGTTGGGCTGTAAGCACAACCCCCACCTGTGGACGTCGGGCCCTCATGGAGCCTGTTTCTGACTGTTTGAGTGGACACAAGCACATTTGTGGCCTGCTGCAGGTCATTTTGCAGGGCTCTGGCAGTGTTTCTCCTTGCACAAAGGCGGAGGTAGCGGTCCTGCTGCTGGGTTGTTGCCTTCCTACGGCCTCCTCCACGTCTCCTGATGTACTGGCCTGTCTCCTGGTAGCGTCTCCATGCTCTGGACACTACACTGACAGACACAACAAACCTTCTTGCCACAGCTCGCATTGATGTGCCATCCTGGATGAGCTGCACTACCTGAGCCACTTGTGTGGGTTGTAGACTCCATGTCATGCTACCACTAGAGTGAAAGCACCGCCAGCTTTCAAAAGTGACCAAAACATCAGCCAGGAAGCATAGGAACTGCGAAGTGGTCACCACCTGCAGAACCACTCCTTTATTGGGGGTGTCTTGCTAATTGCCTATAATTTCCACCTGTTGTCTGTTCCATTTGCACAACAGCATGTGAAATTGATTGCCAATCAGTGTTGCTTCCTGAGTGGACAGTGTGATTTCACAGAAGTGTGACTTGGAGTTACATTGTGCTGTTTGTAAGTGTTCCCTTTATTTTTTTGAACAGAGTATAACTCACCTTAGAGGGGGTAATCTGGTGAAAAACAACTTATCCCTTGTGGCTGATCGTGGGGTCCTAGAACAGCCCCCAGCTCTCTGCGTGTCTTGGAGCGGCAGGCGCTATGTCATCTATTTATTTCAATGGGAGTCCTGTGCTCGGGTATCTTTGGCGCTTCCATACAAATAGAGAGGTGTCATCTGCAGCACACGTTCTTTCTGAGGGCTGGGACCCTGTTGTGGAGATTACAGGGGTCCCAACAGTTGGACACCCCATGACCAGACACATCTCCTATCCTGTAAGGTTTTTTTTTCCACTGAACAACCCCCCAAAAGGAGGTATACCCTCCTGGCTCATCGGAGATGGGTGTGGGGAGACATGGTTGCATGCTTGGCATCATTCTAGTTAATAGGACCTCAAGCACAATACTCAGAAGCATTGGATAGTTTTGCACTAAAAACAGTGATGTCCAGTGTACAGTAGCAGCTCTCAACAAGGGATAAGTTGTTTTTCACCAGTTTACCCCCTCTAAGGTGAGTTATACACTGCTCAAAAAAATAAAGGGAACACTTAAACAACACAATGTAACTCCAAGTCAATCACACTTCTGTGAAATCACACTGCCATAGCATAGCATTGATCAGTGTTATCGGCTCTCCTTTACTAATGCCTGCCATGGCTGGCAGCAGTAAAGGAGTGACGATCGGACGCACGGAGCAGGGTAAGGGACCTCCGGTCGTCCTTACAGCTGATCGGGACACCGCGATTACACTGCGGTGATCTTGATCAGCATCCCTGAGCTAACCGGCAATACATCTCAGGACGCCGCGATCACCTTTGATTGCAGCGTCTAAAAGGTTAATGTGGGTCCAGGCTATGATGTGCGCTCAGCTGCTGAGCGCACATCATAGCTCGGGAGTGGAGAATGTAGGCGGCTTAGCGCACCTCTGTGATGCCTGCCAGCGGGACTCCCGACGACAGGTGTCGGATTAGGTATCAGGGACATTTTCACGAGTACAAGTACTCATGCAAATGTCCAGCATTGGTCCCTATGTGTTCAGTATTGGTTCCCTATGTGGAGTGGGGGGAGGGGGTGTTATTGGTCTGTATAGTGTTTTTGTGCAATTAACAGTATGGTAGTATTATTGAATATCAATTCAAAGAGAAGAGATGAAATCGACAACTCACCATCTCAGCTGGTATGTTCTTCTTTATTGAAGCATACTCACATAACAATGTAACAGAGGGAGGGGGTAGTGGGGGGGATAGTGATGTGCGACCGAGCTCCTGTTTCACACACACAAAGTGTGATTCCTCCGGCCATGGCCGGAGGAAGCACACTTAGTGTGCGAAACAGGAGCTCGGTCGCACATCACTATCCCCCCACTACCCTCTCCCTCTGTTACATTGTTATGTGAGTATGCTTCAATAAAGAAGAACATACCAGCTGAGATGGTGAGTTGCCTGATTTCTTCTCCTCTCTTTGAATATCATATGAAAATCTCATTGTGTCAGAGCACCACCAGCAGCACCCAGCTACACCGACGCATATCCAACACGTTAGTTTCCGCCAAAAGCGCAGTGCCGTGCTACTTCTTCTATGTAGTATTATTTAATAACTTATGTGGTAATGTTCCAAGTAGTATTTAGGCCTTATATAGTGGTATTAATGGTAATACTGGTCTTTGTATAGTGATGTAGTAGGTGCCTGTGTTATTGGTACAACAATTCAGCATTTGGGGACCCACTTTAAAATTTACCTAGGGCAACACATTTTAAAGCCAGCTGGTCCTGGTCACTCGCTATCATTACACTAACAATGTCTAATACTCATCACTAGTGTGGACTGGTGTCTATAGTTTGTTCACAGCTCTAATCAGCATTGAGGATCTTTCTTAAGTTTAAAGATGGGGTAGTGGGATGGCGGTGTAAGGGATAGGGGAGGTTAGAGTGCTCCACATGCATAGCCTTTTGCTCTTTATGCAAGATACAGTGCCCGTGGAGGACAGTGGTGACTCAGGGGATCCTACTGGCAATGGGATCTTCTCTTCAGGGGAGTCCTATCTACAGGGCCAAGCAAACTTACGGAGTACCTACAGGGGGGCAAGGTACCTTTGGAGGGGGTCCAACCTACTGATAGCAAGCCACCCTTGAGGGGTGGGTGGGGACTACCTACAAGGGACAAACTGCGTACAAGGGAGGTCCTACCTTAAGTGGGCAAACTACTTTCGAAGGGGGTCCTAGCTTCTGGAGGCAAACTATCTTTATGGAGCTCCTCACTAAACAGCCTATCTACTTAGTTACTAATTATCCACTTAGTAGGGGGCACCTACTTCTATTTCTGTTTGGGCGTGGAATAGGTAGGTAAAGAAGGTGCTGGAAAAGTGAGGAGTCTAAGATGATTGGCAACTTCTGCAGATGGAAAAGAAAAAGGAAATTGAACAACATTACCTGTGATTACTAGCAAACAGATGTGTAGGGATACTTTTTCGACACTTTTTGTCTTTTTATTGAAACTAATTTGGTAGGGGTGCCCAAGCTTTAGGGTCTATTCACACGTACAGTATTCTGCGCATTCTGCGATTTGATGTGCAGGGTTTGAAGCTGTATTCAGTCATTTAGTTTACATTGGAATCTGCAGCATCAAATCTGCGCAGAATACTGTACGTGTGAATAGACCATTAAGAAAATCTGTTATCAGTTTCACCTGCACTATCCTGGTATAGACAGATAGTGCAGGCGACACTGATGACAACGACACTTATTTGGTCCCGTTCCGTGCTTTGGTGCTCCCGCAATCTTCTTTGGTTCTCCCGTATCTTTCCTTCCGAGGCCAACTTGGAGCATGGGCTGAGCTTAGTGATGTCACCGCTGCTGTTCTCTGCTGGGTCCTGCTGCACTAAGCGCCGCCGATGCTCCAAGACTGCCCCAGAACATAAGATATGGAGGAAGAGAACCACAGCACGGAACAGGTAAGTATGGTTGTCATCAGTGTCACCTGCACTTCCTGCCATTACCAACAGGTTAGTGCAGGCGACAATAATGACAGATTTCCTATAAAGGTCAGGAAACACTGATCTATTTTATGGCGCGATACTTTACGCCGAAGTTGCCATGGTCAATAGTGACTGCAGCATCTAGAGGGTTGGGTAGAAATGACCAAATCAACTTAAAAGTTTACCAAAAAGCCAACCTAATGTTGAACTTCTTATTATGTATACGCCACTTATGCCCATATGATCCAAAATTGATTAGTGTAATTAAATCCCACATATCGTTTTGTGATATATCCAGTGTATGTCTGCACAGATTACCTTCCTGTAGTGCTATAAGCAGGCGTGGTCTATTTTTGCACACTCCCTGTGACTCCATGTCATGACTTCAGGCATAATACATTATTTTTACAATGTCAACTAACATCTAGATCTGGTTTGTCCAAACATACTTCTTGTGATGTCACAATCTAGAATCAGTGGATGGTCTGTTCACTATACTTTTTATTTTTTAAAGCAGTATTTCCCAACCAGGGTGCCTCCAGCTGTTGCAAAACTATAACTATAACTCCAAGCATGCTGGGAGTTGTAGTTTTGAAACAGCTGGAGGCACCCTGGTTAGGAAACACTGTTTTAAAGGGAACCTGTTAGTGAAAAAGGAATCCAATCTACAGGCAGCATATTACCGTATACAGCAGGATGGATGCGCTGAGCAGATTGATCTAAAGTTTTGTGGTAAAAGTTCTAGGATATGTAGTCATTTCTTCATGTAAATCTCTGCTAAGTAGTCATGTGGGCGGTCCTACTTAGTGAATGACAGCTGTATAAGTGTGCATGTATGAGAGCTGTCAATCACTGAGGACCGCCTAGCTAATGGGGTTTAACCAAGATAAATAGGTCTTAACTGATGCATTATATGATAAATATATTTGCAAGTGATTATCAGAATGCAACCAGGTATGAAAGGCAACCCATCCACTATAGGCTGAATACTTCCTGTAGGCAGTTCTCTTCTGGTCAGACATGCTCAGTTCTCCTCACACGCAGTAAATACACAGCCTAATAAACTGAAGTGTACATAAATACATTAGCCTATCAGAATCTTGTGTGTGTCTGACTGAATATTTACTGACCAGGATAAGGTAAATGTACATCATGTACTGCTATAAGCTACCATATTACAGTCTGTAAGTTGTAACACTTAATACACTTGGCAGGAGGAGGATATTTTTCAGTATAACAACACTATCTGCTGTGTGAGGAGAGAAGAGATCACTGTACCATTATAAGAATTACATTCTCCTGATGGACGACTTCCACTATGCAGCACAGAATGGGCATCTGCACTAATGACTGCTGGGAAATGAAGTTCAAATCAAACCATGTGACAGTCAGAAGCTCTGCCCACCACAGAGATAAGGAAATAAGGTCACATCTACGTTTTTAAAATCATAACGCTTTCAATTTTGCTCCTACAGACCCATATAAGGGCTTTTTTTGCGCCACCAATTGAACTTTGTAATGACATTTAACAAAGTTGTGTATTATGGGGGCATCTGTTTCTAGGCAGTGCTCTTTTCAGTAAAATTGACACCTTACCTTTATTTTCTAGGTCCATACAGTTACATGGATAACCAATTTATGTAGGTTATATTTTTTTACTTAAAAAAAAAATTATAACTACATGCACAAAGATTTGTATGTTTAAAATTGTCATATTCTGACCCCTATAACTTATTTTTCAGCATACAGGGCTATATGAGGGCTAATTTTTTAAGCCATGGTCTAGTTTTTATTGATATTTTTTTCATGGGACTTTTTGATTGCTTAATTAGTTTTTTTATGGTATATGAAGTGACGAAAAATGCACAATTTTTTTTTATGGGTACGCCGTCAACCGTGCGGTTTAGCTAATCTTATGTTAATAGTTTGGACATTTACAGACACTGCGGTACCACATTTTTAAAAAATGAAGGGGGGGGGGTTAATTCCCTTTTATTTTATTTCACACTTTTTTTTAGCCCCCCATAGGGGCTATACCATGCAATCTGATTGCATATACCAATCAATGCTATAGCATAGATAAGTGTTATCGGCACTCTGCTGCTCTAACCTGCACTCAGCTGATTGGGACCCGTGATATAGCTGCGGATGTCCTGATCAGCTCCACTGAGCTACCAGCTCAAGGGTTAATGCCGGGCATCAGCACGATCGGTGGTGCCCAGCCTAAGCCGTGGGTCCTGGCTGCCCATAGCAACCGGGACCCCCAGGGTTTAAAGCCCTTTAATGGTACCAGGGCATACAGGACGTGAGGGTGTCCCTATACGCCCTTGCTCCTGGTGGGGTTAAGTTAAAATTGTCTCTGGTTATGATAAAAACATTTTTAGTGGTAAGTGCTAGAGGGCTTGAAACAAAAACAAAAAAAAAAAATATATATATATATATATATATATATATATATATATATATATATATATATATATATATATATATATATCTATCATGCTAGATACCTAGAATTTATCACCAACAAGAGCCAACCAAGGCGCCTTTCACACTGTTGTTGCTTCCCCCCCCCCCTTTTTTTGCAACTTAAATGTCTGTCATCGTGACGGGGAGCAATGGCCAGCAACGGGTCCTGGCGGCTCCCATTTACTATTACTATATCGTTATCTTTTTACGGGAATAGTGGAAGAAAAAGAAGGCTCACTGCCGTGTCATAATGGCAGTGTGAAAGTAGCCTTGGTGGACAACACAGAAGCTGAGGTAACCAACAGAAGTGACTGAGGACTGGTGGAGTGAAGTCATTTTCCCACATGTTTTGTGGGCTGTTCCAAATTAATCACACATAGTGTACTCATTTGATAAATTTGGGGCAAGTATGTTAAATGCACCACAACTGAAAACAGTGTTAAAAATCATCAACACAGCACACACATTGTTAAATGGGCACTGTCACCAACTTTATGGGAGGGAACGGGCTAGCAAAAAAAAAAAATACAATAAAATAAAAAAATAGGATGGTGGGAGCTACCCTTTAAATTCCCCCAGTATTTTTTTTTTCTTGTGTGGCATTTTGGCAATGAGACCTTTTTGTAGGCCATTAGTTGGGACTGACCCAATTCATATTAATTTGCAGTGACAAGGGGCTGGATGTTTTTTAATAATGGATTTCAGCTAAGGTTTTCCATGCCTTCTTGCACCTACCTTTGTGTGTTCCATACTTTTTTCCTCTGTTATTTCACATTAGTACACACAACTTCATTTCTGAGCTTGTTTTTGTTTTTTTGTATGTATGGCTTACTTGGGTTGTTGCCAACATTTCATGAAAATTTCCTATCAATAGCATCTTTGGAAAAATTTAGTAAGAAAAACACTTATTTCACCCGCTGTATGTGCAAAAGTGGTACTAAAAAAAAATTAACCCTCATACAGCCCTGTCTACAGAAGGAAAAAAAAAATGCTATTGGAGCCAGAATACAGCAATTTTAAACCTTATTTTGTTTAAAAATTTGACTTTTTTTAAGCAGTACAATCATATTGACCCACGGAATAAAGAGAACATGTCGTTTTTTTCCATTAAATGCAGTCGGATTCTGCTTTACAAGTTCCAGAATATTCATCTAATACAAATCAGCAAAATGATTATTCTTAGCACTAGGATGATATCAATATCAATTTTTTTTTTTTGAAAGTTCTAGATGGGTATGTTCTTGCGTATCAGACATTAGATTAGTAGGAAGTAGTCTGATTAAAACACTGCTAAAGTGTTAACTCTGTTAACACACAAAGGAAGCAGAAATTTTTAAAGAATGCAAGAGGCAGAATAGAGGTAAACAAGAGGCTACACATACAGTTGCAATCTTTATTAACAATATTCATAAATGTTCAGTATATCCAGCATTATTGGAGGTTTTATGCAACATTAAACTACTTGTAAATGTTGATACCAGTTAACTGCAGGACATCAATAAGCACAGTAATATTATACACCTCAAGGGTTTAGCAGAGTAACAAACTGTAGAGTTCTAGTTCATAAATTACTGTTTTTATCCTACCATTTTTTTCCATTATGTGTTCCCCAAATGTATATTCACATAGACTATTTCATATGTAGGTCACAACCCTGAAACACTCTTTACATGAGGCAATGTATATCTCACTGGGACGCATGCCTATTGCAGGATGGATATCAGTCTTCTCATCAGTTGCTGAACACTTCCTAAGAAGCGGCAGAATAGATAATGATGGTCACCTTTCATTGGCCTAGCAAACACCATTCATTGCCACCAGATTGAGGCATGTGGATCACAACGGTGACATGCAGATCCATGATAAGGGGGCCCTTCACATGCAATTCTGGCACACAAATCACTCTGGCATATCTGAGTGTTGGCCAGATCTGGGGAGAGGATATCCACCTCATCTCCTGTCAGCTGACCGTACAGCACCAAGGCAGGAGTATGCCAAACTAGCCTAAGCCGAATTTTATGGAAGGTTGTTTGCCTCTATAAAGCAAAATCATGCATAAATTCACGCCAGAGACATGAATTTAGGATGATCCTGGATGAGCCTGGAAACAGAAAACAGCTGCTGGGAATTTAAAAGGAGCTAAAATGTGCTACAGATTTACACGTCAATATTGTAAACTGTAAAAATTAGTACACTTGCAAAAAGGTTGTGCAAAACTATTGTATTTACAAAATGGCACAGAAGTGAATTCAACAGTCTATGCACATGCGCACTTCATCCAAATCTTCAACAGAAGGATCTACGCTACTACCCAGGAAAAACACCAGCTTTAACTAGGGGTCACTTTCATAGTGTACTAGGTTCACGAAAGGTTACAGCAGTGTGAGCAAATATTGCCCAAGTCAAATCCTATCGTTAAAGCTGAGAAAGGTTTAAGGCCATTCAAGTTAAAAGGGCAGAGTGAGAAAAACCTTTGAGAACCCAGTCTGATTTGACAGTTTTGCTTTACTCCCTCTCGAAACAGAAATTTGTGGTCTTAACCTTCAAAATAAACACCAAAAAAAATCTTAAATACAAAAACATAATACAGTATGAAGACCAGAAGGTAGAGAGAAAAAAAAAGCAGACATTAAAAATGGTAAAACTCAAGTGTCCATTGTTCACACCTGTCCTACCACTAGGAAATAGGCATTATGTACATTTGTCTTGATTTCAAGTAAATGACTTTACATTTCTATACCAAAACATCTGTTTATCAGTGCATCGGTTTATCGGTTTGAAACAACTAATCTGAAACTACAGAATTTCACACTCAAGACAGCAGCTTGCACTACTATTGCCTGCTAAGCTGCCAGACTGACTATTAGTGTACGGGGAGGAGCAGCAGAGAAAACAGAAGGTTTAGAAAGGAAGAGAGATGGAAATGAGGTGGTGTTCATGCAGGCGGGCCGGCTCATCAACCAGCCAGCTTGCTGGCCACTAGAGAAGGTTTCCTCTGGGGAAGGTCTTGTGGAGTAGGAATGTGATCTCCTGTGACCTCTGTCTTGTCTGGAGCAGCAGCCGGAAGTTGCTTGTTCTTCATCTTTGCTTTAGCCATGTTGTAGTCCCCAGAGTCAAAATATTTTTGCTACATAAAGAAAAGACAAAGTGTTATTCAACCTATTATCTGTAAGGACAATATTCACACTTGAAGGGGCATTTTAAAACTTATTCCTTAACCACAGGAACAGCAAACCATCTCTCCCTGTGCACAGAGTGGGGTTCTCTATGAATGCATGGGGACCACAATTTTTCAGAGACCAGTTCAGGTTTGAAGTGGATTTGAAGGGTCTTCATATTAGAAATACCCCACAAATGACCCCATTATAAAAACTGCACCCCCAAAAGTATTCAAAATGACATTCAGTCAGCATTTTAACCCTTTAGGTGTTTCACAGGAATAGCAGCAAAGTGAAGGAGAAAATTCACAATCTTCATTTTTTACACTCGCATGTTCTTGTAGACCCAATTTTTTTTATTTTTAAAAGGAGAAAATGTATACTTATATTTGTAGCCCAATTTCTCTCGAGTAAGCACATACCTCATATGTATATGTAAAGTGTTCGGTGGGCACAGTAGAGGGCTCAGAAGCGAAGGAGCGACAAGGGGATTTTGGAGCGTACGTTTTTTCTGAAATGGTTTTTGGGGGGCATGTTGCATTTAGGAAGCCCCTATGGTGCCAGAACAGGAACAAAAAAACCACATGGCATACCATTTTGGAAACTATACCCCTTGAGGAACGTAACAAGGAATAAAGTGAGCCTTAATACCCCCCCACAGGTGTTTCACGACTTTTGCATATGTAAAAAAAAATTACAAAAATTTCAATAAAATGTGTGTTTCCCCCCAAATTTCACATTTTTGCAAGGGTTAATAGCAGAAAATACCCTCCAAAATTTGTAACCCAATCTCTGAGTATGGAGCTACCCCATAAGTTGACCTGAAGCGCACTACGGGCAAACTACAATGCTCAGAAGAGATTGAGTCCTATTTGGCTTTTTGAGAGCAAATTTTGCTCGGGGGGCATGTCGCATTTAGGAAGCCCCTATGGTGCCAAACAGCAAAATAACCCCCACATGACATACCATTTTGGAAACTAGGCCCCTTGAGGAACATAAGGGGTACAGTGAGCATTTACCCCCCACTGGTGTCTGTCAGATCTTTGGAACAGTGGGCTGTACATAATTTTTAATTTGCGCATCCCACTGTTCCAAAGATCTGTCAGACACCAGTGGGGTGTTAATTCTCACAGCACCCCTCATTACATTCCGTGTGGGGTGTAGTTTCCGAAATGGGGGTCACGTGTTTTTTTTTTTTTTGCGTTTGTCAAAACCGCTGTAACAATCAGCCACCCCTGTGCAAATCACCTCAAATGTACATGGTGCACTCTCCCTTCTGGGCCTTGTTGTGCGCCCCCAGAGCACTTTGCGCCCACATATGGGGCATCTCCGTAGTCAGGAGAAATTGCATTACAAATTTTGGGGGGCTTTTTCCCCCTTTTACCTCTTGTCAAAATGAAAAGTATAGGGCAACACCAGCATGTTAGTGTAAAAAAAAATTCTTTTTTTACACTAACATGCTGGTGTAGACCCCAACTTCACCTTTTCATAAGGGGTGAAAGGAGAAAAAGACCCCCAAAATTTGTAAGGCAATTTCTCCCGAGTACGGCGATACCCCATATGTGACCCTAAACTGTTGCCTTGAAATACGACAGGGCTCCAAAGTGAGAGCGCCATGCGCATTTGAGGCCTGAATTAGGGATTTTCATAGGGGTGGACATTGGGAATCACTGGCGTAGAATACCCCTAACACGGTGCCTCCAGCTGTTGCAAAACTCCCAGCATGCTTGGACAGTCGACAGCTGTCCGGCAATACTGGGAGTTGTTTTGCAACAGCTGGAGGCTCCATTTTGAAAACAGTGGCGTACCAGACATTTTTCATTTTTATTGGGGAGGGGAGGGGGGCTGTGTAGGGGTATGTGTATATGTAGTGTTTTTTACTTTATTTTATTGTGTTAGTGTAGTGTAGTGTTTTTAGGGTACAGTCACACGGACGGGGGTTACAGCGAGTTTCCCGCTGCGAGTTTGAGCTGCCGCGCAAAATTTGCTGCATCGCAAACTTGCAGCCTGATACTCACTGTAAGCCCCTGCCCATGTGAATGTACCCTGTACATTCACAGGGGGGGGGGGGGGGGACGGACCTCCAGCTGTTGCAAAACTACAACTCCCAGCATGCACAGTCTATCAGTGCATGCTGGTAGTTATAGTTTTGCAACAGCTGGAGGCACACGGGTTGGGAAACAGTTAGGAAACAGACAATGTTTCCCAACCAGAGTGCCTCCTGTTGTTGCAAAACCACAACTCCCAAACATTCTCAGGCATGCTGGAAGTAGTAGTTCGGCAACATCTTTAGAGCCAGATGTTGCCGAACTACAACTCCCAGCATGCTTGGAGTTGTAGTTTGCAACATCTAGAGGACTACAGTTTGCAGACCACTAATACAGTGGTTCCCAATCTGTGCCCTTCCAGATGTTGCAAAACTACAACTCCCAGCATGCCTGGACAGTAAGGGCATGCTGAGGATGTGTAGTTTTGGAAGGGCACAGTGGTCCCAAAACTGCGGACCTCCAGATGTTGCAAAACTGCAACTCGCAGCATGCCCAGATGCCAAGGGCTGTCTGGGCATGCTGGGAGTTGTAGTATACAGAGTCCCAATACAGCAATGCATGTCGCTTTACGGCGACGTGCACTGCTGTAAAGGGACCGACCGCGGCTGAAGATCTACTCACCTGTCGCCGCCTTCATCGCCGGGATCCGGGTCTTCAGGAACGAGGTAAGTACCGGGGCCGGGCCCCAGCACTCCCCCGGTCTTCCTCCCGTCCTCTCTGGACTTCCAGGGGCCGGGCAGGATGGGAGGAAGTAACCCCCCCCCCCCCCCTGCGATTGGTTGGTTAACTAACCGAAGAATTGCAGGGGATCGGAGGAGGTGGCATGCTTGCCACCTCGCTCCTATACTTCAGCATGGTCCTGGCTGTCTGTGACAGCCGGGATCATGCAAAATTACCGGGCGGTTGGGTCCCAGAGACCCGATCAGCCCGGTATCGCCGCAGATCGCAAGGGCGATTTCCCTTGCGATTTGCGGTGATCGCTGACATGGGGGGCCTACATGGCCCCCCCTCGGCGTTTGCCCTGGATCCCTGCTGAAGGATTTCAGCAGGGATCTGCTTCCGATCTCCGCCGGAGACCAGGAAAAGACCATGACGTATGCATACGTCATGGGTCCTTAAGAGGTTAAAGGGGTACTCTGGTCAGGGGCGTGGAAATTTAAAAATAAATAAATACTTGCCCAATGGACTAAAACAGGAGCAATCTACTTGTCCCTCATGACAATCCACTTGTCTGGTCCAATTTTCATTGTTGCACACTTGTTATTTTGCCCAATAACAAACATAACTCTTATTTTTTCATCTACAGACCCATATAAAGGCTTGTTTTTTGCGGGATCGATTGTACTTTGTAAGAATACCTTTTATTTTTCCATAAGATATGCTCCAAAACACACACACATATACATACATATATATATATATATATATATACATATACATATATACATATATACATATACATATATATATATATTATACACACACATATATATATATATATATATATATATATATATATATATATATATATATATATATATATATATATATATATACATACACATACATACACACACACATATATATACATACATATATATATATATATATACACACATATACATACACATACATATATACATATATATATATACACATATATATATATATATATATACACATATATATATATATATATATATATATATATATATATATATATATTTATTAGTGAGGTGAAATTGGAAGAAGAGAAAAAACGCAGATTTTATTTATTTTAAAACTTCTTAAAGGACCCAGGATGTACCTGTGCGTCCTGAGTCCACTCCCTTTCTATAACACGTGGCCCTGCATCAACCTGTGGCTAATGGCACGCAGCACTGATCGCGATGCTGCATGCTATTAACCCTTTAGATGCTGTGTTCAAAGTTGACTGCCGCATCTAAAGTGAAAGTAAACTACCCCCGAGTAGCTCAGTGGGCTGTCCAGGACTGCCACCCCTAATAAAAGTTCTAATCACCCCCTTTTCCCATTGAACCCCTTAAGGACTGAGCCCTTTTTTGCAATTCTGAACACTGTCACTTTATGCATTAATAACTCTGGGATGCTTTTACCGTTTATTCTGATTCAGAGAGTTTTTTTTCGTGACATATTCCACTTTAACAGTGGTAAATTTTCGTCGTTACTTGTATCCTTTCTTGGTGAAAAATCCCAAAATTTCATGAAAATTTTCTAACTTTGAAACTCTGCTTGTAAGGAAAATGGACATACCAAATACATTATATATTGATTCACATATATAATATGTCTACTTTATGTTTGTATCATAAAGTTGATATGTTTTTACTTTTGGAACACACCAGAGAGCTTCAAAGTTCAGCAGCAATTATCCAATTTTTACCGAAAATTAAATCAGAATTTTTCAGGGACCAGTTCAGTTTAAGTGGATTTGAGGGGCCTTCATATTAGAAATACCCCATAAATGACCTCATTATAAAAACTGCACCAACCCCCCCCCCCCCCCCCCCAAAGTATTCAAAATGACATTCGGAAAGGGTGTTAACCCTTTAAGTGAAGGAGAAAATTCAAAAACTTCATTTTTTTACTACACACACGCATGTTCTTGTAGAGCCATTTTTGCGATTTTTACAAGGGGTAAAAGGAGAGAAACCCCCTCAAAATTTGTAACCCCATTTCTTTCGAGTAAGGAAATACCTCATATGGGGATATAAAGTGCTTTGTGGGTGCACTAGAGGGCTCAGAAGGGAAGGAGCAACAATGGCATTTTGGAGAGTTAATTTTGCTGAAATAGTTTTTGGGGGGCATGTCACATTTAGGAAGCCCCTATGGTGCCTAGGGTTTGCATAGGAGTGGACAGAGGTATTCTACGCCAGTGATAGCCAAACAGGGTGCCTCCAGCTGTTGCTAAACTCACAGCATGCCTGGACAGTCAGTGGCTGTCCGTAAATGCTGGGAGGAGTTGTTTTGTAACAGCTGGAGGCTCAGTTTTGGAAACACTAACGTACCATACGTTTTTTGTCGCAGCTCAAACTTGAAGCAGGAAACTCACTGTAAACCTGCCCATGTGAATGTACCCTGGGGGGAACCTCCACCTGTTGCAAAACTACAACTCCCAGCATGCACTAAGACCGTGCATGCTGGGAGTTGTACTTTTGCAACAGCTGGAGGCACACTGGTTGGAAAACCTTCAGATTGGTTGGAAAATACTGAGCTAGGTAACAGAACCTGTGTGCCTCCAACTGTTGCAAAACTACAACTCCCAGCATGTACTGATCGCCGAAGGGCATGCTGGGAGATGTAGTTATGCAACAACTGGAGGTACGCAACTACAACTCCCAGCATGCAGAGACAGCCGATTGCTGTTCGTGCATGCTGGGAGTTGTAGTTTTTCAAGATTTAGAGGGCCACGGTTTAGAAACCAAACTGTGGCCCTCCAGATGCTGCAACACTACAAATCCCAGCATGCCCAGACAGAAAACTGCTGTGTGGGCATGTTGGGAGTTGTAGTTTTGCAACAACTGGAGGGCTAAAGCTTAGAGACCACTGTATAGTGGTCTCCAAACTGTAGCCCTCCAGATGTTGCTAGGCAACTCACCGGCTTCCTTAGTCTGCACCAGGGAGCCAGCCGCACATGATCGCTGCCCGCCGCCGATGGTGACCTCCAGCGCCAGTCACCGTCGGTTCCCCCGTTCTGCCTGGACTACTGTGGGTGGGCAAAACGGGGAGCCGAACTTTAATCCCTCCCACCCGCTATTGGTCGGTCGCTTCTGACAGACCAATAGCAAGGATAGGAGGGGTGGCACCCCTGCCACCTCACTCCTATCCCTTCAGGGGGATCGTGGGTGTCTTTGAAAACCCCGATCCCCCTTATTTTCTGATCACCGGAGACCCGGAATCGCCGCAGATTGCCAACATTGAGGGGGTCTCAGTGCCCACCTCAGCAATGTGCCGGGATGCCTGCCGAATGATTTCCCACGAGTGTACCCATACGCCCTAAATCCATAAGGACTTTATGGATACGCCTGCCATCCTTAAGGGGTAAACAAACGTGGTATCGCTCCGTTCGCAAATGTCCGAATTATAAAAATATATCGTTAATTATAAAGAAGTCCTAAATTGCGTAAAAGAAGTCCAAAATAGTGTATTTTTGGTCACTTATGAAAAAATGAATTAAGTGATCAAAAAGTCTGATCAATACAAAAATGGTACCACTAAAAACTTCTGATCACGACGCAAAAAATGAGCCCTCATACCGCCCCATACGCGGAAAAATAAAAAAGTTATAGGGGGTCAGAAGATGACAATATTACATGTTTAAATTTTCCAGTACGACAAAATCAAACCTATATAAGTAGGGTATCATTTTAATCGTATGGAGCTACAGAATAAAATAGGTGTAATTTTTACTGAAAAAATGCACTGCGTAGAAGTAGAAACCCCCAAAATTTACAGAATGGTGTTTTTTCCCCAATTTTGTCGCACAATTACTTTTTTTTCTGTTTCGACGCAGATTTTGGGGTAAAAGTAGAATTGGTGGTGCAAAAAATAAGCCATCATATGGATTTTTAGGTGCAAAATTTAAAGAATTATGATTTTTTAAAAGGTGAGGAAAAACCGAAAGTGCAAAAACCCCGGTCCTTAAAGCGTACCCGTCAGATCAGTCAAAAAAACAAAACTGTTATGTTGCTCAGTATCTCATCCTGATCATGTACATGTACTTTGTATGTGTCTGACCTACATTTCTCTCAGAATTAGCTTTATTTCTGAAATACCTTAATTTTATCCCCCAGAAGCAGGGGGGTGGGTACTCACTGTGATAACCACTCCCCCTCCTCCGTCCAGTGCTTCCCAACCAGGGTGCCTCCAGCTGTTTCAAAACTACAGCATGCCCACACATCATTTGGCTGGGAGTTTTAGTTTTGAAACAGCTGGGGGATATGATTGTAGTCCTCTTTATGAAACACACACACAGGCTTCATATATTCTTACACATGCGCATTAGATAGACACACTGATAAACACATACACACATACACACGCTTGGACACTTTTTCGTCTGCAATGCATGTTTCTGCCTCTCTCGTTGATGTCTGCTGTGTGAGAGATGGCAGCAGTCTTCCTGCCCCTCCCCTTCTCTTCACATGAGTCTCTGCAGTGTGTACAGCCCCTCCCCCCTCCAAAACGTCCCGGAGTCCAGGACGAAGCAGTGTAGACAAAAGCACCGAATGCATCCCAGGAGGCAGGCAGGGGGGGGCAGTTCTTTGACTGGCTTTTTTAGTATGAAATACTGAAAATTTTCTAACGAAAGCAATTGCAAAACCTATTGGTTTTGCATGCTTTACAACATATCAAAAGTTTTTATATCTGAAAGTGCCTATTTAAGGGGTTAACTACACCATTTAACCTGCGGTCAAGCTAACATGTTATTTTGATACTTAAGGCAGCCTGATTACAGCAATACCAAAATTTGTATAGTTTCCATCACATTTTACAAATTTCAACTCCTTAAAACTGGTACTCTGTTGAAAACATTAATTTTTTTTTACATCAACTGGTGCCAGAAAGTTAAACAGATTTGTAAAGTACTTCTATTAAGAAATCTTAATCCTTCCAGTACTTATCAGCTTCTGTATGCTCTGCAGG
Organism: Hyla sarda; assembly: GCF_029499605.1. Taxonomy (NCBI): domain Eukaryota; kingdom Metazoa; phylum Chordata; class Amphibia; order Anura; family Hylidae; genus Hyla; species Hyla sarda. The sequence continues at coordinate 145,361,810 of NC_079192.1, forward strand.
AAGTTCCTTTCTTATGGAATTTCTTTTCTGTCGGACACAGGTGTCAGCAGAGAGCACTGTGGTCAATGTCAGGAACTGTCCAGAGCAGGATATGTTTGCTATGGGGATTTGTTCCTGCTCCGGACAGTTCCTGACATGGACAGAGGTTTCAACAGAGAGCACTGTGGTCAAACAGAAAAGAAATAAAAAAAAAAGAAAAGAACTTCCTCTGTAGTATATAGTAGCTGATAAGTACTGGAAGGATTAAGTAAGATTTCTACATTGAAGTAATTTACAAATCTGTTTAACTTTCAGGCACCGGTTGATTTAAAAAAAAAAAAAAAAAATTCCCACCCGAGTAACTCACCTCTGTAACCTGTCCAGGACCAAGGGTGTACAGATACGCCATCGAGCCCTGGTACTTAAGGACCAAGGGCGTACATGTACGCCCTGGTCCCGTTTATGGAGTTAAACCTTTCTCGCCAGCGGAGAACGTGTTAACATCTGTAGGTCCTGGTTGCTAGGGGCAGTAAGGACCCACGGCTAATGCCGGCCACCGATCGGGCCGATGACCGGCATTAATCCTTTAGACACCGTGTTCAAAGTTGATCACGGCTTCTAAAATGAAACTCAGTTGACAAAGGCCCCCTGCTGGCTGAAACGCATCTTGCGAGTCGCAACTCCTTTTCTTTGTGTGTGAATAAACACCCAAGGTGATTTAGCATCATTTGTGAGTGCCGGGATTTCTTTACCCACCCTGCTGATTACCTGTCCGCGGGCACCACACCACCGTGACAAGTGCCGACTCTCTGCTACCTCTATTAAAATGAAACTAACACCTATATTGACCCCCATAACTTTTCCGTATACCAGGCGGTATGAGGGCTCATTTTTTGCGCAGAGATCTGTAGTTTTTATTGGTACAAGTTTTGCTTATATTTTACTTTTTAATCACTTATTTTTGCAATAAAATATTACCACTTACAAATCTATTTAACTTTCTGGAGCCAGTTGATATATAAAAAGTTTTTTCCTGGATAACCCATTTAACATTATATTTTGATAGTTTGGACATTTGCGCACGGGGCGATACCAAATAGGTTTTATTTTTAACTTTTTTTGGGGGGGTAAAGTAGGAAAAAGGGACAATTCACGTTTTTATCCCCTTCAGGATGGAGCCCCTTTTGGCCTTAAGGACCGGAGCGTTTTTTGCACATCTGACCACTGTCACTTTAAAACATTAATAACTCTGGAATGCTTTTAGTTATCATTCTGATTCCGAGATAGTTTTTTCGTGACATATTCTACTTTAACATAGTGGTAAATTTTTGTCGATACTTGCATCCTTTCTTGGTGAAAAATCCGTAAATTTGATGAAAAATTTGAAAATTTTGCATTTTTCTAACTTTGAAGCTCTCTGCTTGTAAGGAAAATGGATATTCCAAATAATTTTTTTTTTTATTCACATATGCAATATGTCTACTTTATGTTTGCATTGACAAGTATTTTTACTTTTGGAAGACACCAGAGGGCTTCAACGGTCAGCAGCAATTTTCCACAAAATTTTCAAACTCCGTATTTTTCAGGGACCAGTTCAGGTTTGAAGTGGATTTGAAGGGTCTTCATATTAGAAATACCCCATAAATGACCCCATTATAAAAACTACACCCCCCCAAAGTATTCAAAATGACATTCAGTAAGTGTTTTAACCCTTTAGGTGTTTCACACGAATAGCAGCAAAGTGAAGGAGAAAATTCACAATCTTCATTTTTTACACTTGCATGTTCTTGTAGACCCAATTTTTGCATTTTTTACAAGGGGTAAAAGGGCAAAATTTTTACTTGAATTTGTAGCCCAATTTCTTTCGAGTAAGCACATGCCTCATATGTCTATGTAAAGTGTTCGGCGGGCGCAGTAGAGGGCTCAGAACCGAAGGAGCGACAAGGGGATTTTGGAGAGTACGTTTTTCTGAAATGGTTTTTAGGGGGCATGTTGCATTTAGGAAGCCCTTATGGTGCCAGAACAGCAAAAAAAAAAAAAACACATGGCATACCATTTTGGAAACTAGACCCCTTGGGGAATGTAACATGGGATGAAGTGAACCTTAATACCCCACAGGTGTTTCACGACTTTTGCAAATGTAAAAAAATAAATAACATTTTTTTTTTTACCTAAAATGCTTGTTTTCCCAAAAAAAATTAAATTTTTATAAAGGGTAATAGCAGAAAATACCCCTAATAATTTGAAGCCCAATTTCTCCTGATTCAGAAAACACCCCATATGGGGGTGAAAAGTGCTCTGCTGGCGCACTACAGGTCTCGGAAGAGAAGGAGTCACATCTGGCTTTTTGAAAGCAAATTTTTCTCTGGGGGCATGCCGCATTTAGGAAGCCCCTATGGTGCCAGGACAGCAAAAAAAACACAACACATGGCATATCATTTTGGAAACTAGACCCCTCGGGGAACGTAACAAGGGGTTAAGTGAACCTTTATACCCCACAGGTGTTTCACGACTTTTGCATATGTAAAAAAAAAATAAAAAATTTTTTTTTACCTAAAATGCCTCTTCCCAAAAATTTTACATTTTTAAAAAGGGTAAAAGCAGAAAATACCCCCCAAAATTTGTAACACAATTTCTCCCGAGTACGGCGATACCCCATATGTGACCCTAAACTGTTGCCTTGAAATACGACAGGGCTCCAAAGTGAGAGCGCCATGCGCATTTGAGGCCTAAATTAGGGACTTGCATAGGGGTGGACATTGGGAATCACTGGCGTAGAATTCCCCTAACAGGGTGCCTCCAGCTGTTGCAAAACTCCCAGCATGCCTGGACAGTCCACGGCTGTCCGACAATACTGGGAGTTGTTTTGCAACAGCTGGAGGCTCCGTTCTGGAAACAGTGGCGTACCAGACGTTTTTCATTTTTATTGGGGAGGGGAGGGGGGTTGTATAGGGGTATGTGTATATGTAGTGTTTTTTTACTTTTTATTTTATTTTTTGTGGTAGTGTAGTGTAGTGTTTTTAGGGTACAGTCGCACGGGCGGGGGGTTCACAGTAGTTTCTCGCTGGCAGTTTGAGCTGCAGCAGAAAGTTTGCCGCAGCTCAAACTTGCAGCCAGATACTTACTGTAATCCTCTGCCCATGTGAGTGTACCCTGTACGTTCACATTGGGGGGGGGGGGGGGGGGGGGGACATCCAGCTGTTGCATAACTACAACTCCCAGCATGCCCGTTGGCTGTCGGTGACTGATGAGAGTTGTAGTTTTGCAACAACTGTAGGCACACTGGTTATGCATCACTGAGTTTGTGACCTAACTCAGTGTTTCACAACCAGTGTGCCTCCAGCTGTTGCAAAACTACAACTCCCAGCATGTACGGTGCATGGTGTACGGTGACTGCTGAGAGTTGTAGTTTGCAACAGCTGGAGGGGCACCGGTCGTGAAACACTGAGTTAGGTAAAAAAAAAAAAAAACTAAAGTTTCACAACCAGTGTGCCTTCAGCTGTTGCAAAACTACAACTCTCAGCAGTCACCGCCAGCCAACGGGCATGCTGGGAGTTGTAGTTATGCAACCAGCAGATGCACCACTACAACTCCCAGCATGCACTTTAGCTGTTTGTGCAAGCTGGGAGTTGTAGTTATACAACAGCTGAAGGTACACTTTTCCATAGAAAAAAATGTGCCTCCAGCTGTTGCAAAACTATAAGTCCCAGCATGCCGATAAGGGAATGCTGGGAGTTGTGGTGGTCTGCCTCCTGCTGTTGCATAACTACAGCTCCCAGCATGCCCTTTTTGCATGCTGGGAGCTGTTGCTAGGCAACAGCAGGAGGCTGTCACTCACCTCCAACGATCCAGCCGCATGAGGTCAGTCCCTCGTCATCGCTGCTCCTGGGGCCCTGATCCCAACATTCACGCCGGGGATCGGGGTCCCCAGCACCCGGGGTGCACGTCCCGCACCCGCTCACGTCCTCCGGAAGAGGGGCGGAGCGGGTGCGGGAGTGACACCCGCAGCAGGCGCCCTGATTGGTCGGCCGGTAATCTGGCCGACGAATCAGGGCGATCGTGAGGTGGCACCAGTGCCACCTCACCCCTGCAGGCTCTGGCTGTTCGGGGTCATCAGAGACGGCCCCGAACAGCCAGTAATTCCGGGTCACTGGAGACCCGATCGACCCGGAATCGCCGCAGATCGCTGGACTGAATTGTCCAGCGATCTGCGGCGATCGCCGACATGGGGGGGCATAATGACCCCCCTGAGCGATATGCCGGGATGCCTGCTGAACGATTTCAGCAGGCATCCGGCTCCGGTCCCCAACTGGCTAGCGGTGGGGGCCGGAATTCCCACGGGCGTATGGATACGCCCTCGGTCCTTAAGGACTCGGGATGCAGGGCGTATCCATACGCCCTATGTCCTGAAGAGGTTATTGAGGGAGGGTATTTTTCCAATTTTTTTTAACTTTTTGTTCCCCTTTTTTATGTCCCCATTCGGGACTATTTATTGCAATCATAGGGCATAGCACTGATCAGTGTTATCCATGATCTTCTGCTCTGGCCTGCTCAATCTCAGACCAGAGCAGAAGACCCCTGAGACAGCCAGAGGCAGGTGAGGGGACCTCAGGCAGCCATGCTGGATGATCGGATCCCAGCGGCAGCACTGCAGGTGATCTGATCATCCATTTTAAGTGCCGCACATGCCATGATCTGTATTGATTACAGCATCTGAGGGGTTAATGGCAGACATCAGTTTGATTGCTGATGTCTGCCATAACCGGTGGGTTCCTGGCTGCTGACAGTAGCCGCGACCTGCTCTGCACCATGCGAGCACCAGTCGTCATGGTGCGCTAAGTACCACGACGTACATTGATGTCCGATGTAGTTAAGGGGTCTGAAAGACTCTATTGCCATTTTCTGACCCCTGTAGCTTTTTTATTTTTTTCATATATCGAGCTGTATGAGGGATAATTTTTTGCGCCATAATCTGTATCGGTACCATTTTGGTATTGATTAGAGTTTATCGCTTTTTTACTCTTTTCTAAGATGTTCTAAAAATTGCAATTCTGTTTTTTTTTCCCCTTCACATTCACCATACAGAATATATAATGTTTTATTTTAATAGTTCGGACAATTATGAATGCAGCAATACCATGTGTATTTTAATTATGTTTACATGTTTTTATACAGGAAGAGGGGGTGAACTTTTAATAAGGAAGGGGTTAATGTGTGTCTTAACCCCTTAACGACCACGGATGTAAATGTACATCCTGGTTTGGCGGTACTTTGCGCACCAGGACGTACAGTTACGCCCTGTGTATGACCGCGGTCATCAGAGCGGTGCTCATGTCACGGATGTTTTCCTTTAAAAAAAAATTAAAAGACTGAAAAATCCCCTCCCATTAAAAATGAAAATTGTCCATTTTTCCCCATTTTACCCCCAAAAAGCATAATTTTTTTTTTTTTTTTTTTTTTTTTATATAAACATTTGGTCTCGCCATGTGCGTAAATGTCTGAACTAGCAAAATATAATGTTAATGATCCCGTACGGTGAACTGCGTAAACATAAAATAAAATAAAAATATAAGTCCAAAAATGCTGCTTTATGGTCACATTTTATTCCCCCCAAAAATAAATGATCTAAAAGTTTTATACATGCAAATGTGGTATCGATAAGTACAGATGATGGCGCAAATAATGAGCCCTCATACAGCCCTATATACGGAAAAATTTAAAAGTTATAGGTGGTCAAAATAGGGCGATTTTAGATTACTGATTTTGTACAAAAAAATTTGATTTTTTTAAGCGGTACAAAAGTATCTAGCCATGGGTATTATTTTAATCGTAGTGACCCACAGAATAAAGAACACGTCATTTTTACCATAAAATGTACAGTGTGAAAACGAAACTCCAAAATGTGCAAAATTGTGGTTTTCATTTAAGTGTAATTCCCTAAAAAAAAAATATTTTTTTGGGTTCGCTGTACATTTCATGGTAAAATGAGAAGTACAATTGGTCACGCAAAAAACAAGCCCTTATATGGGTCTGTAGATGGAAATATAAAAGTTATGGATTTCAGAAGGAGAGGAGGAAAAAACGAAAACGCAAATATAAAATTTGCCTGGTCCTTAAGGTTAAAATGGGCTTTGTGCTCAAAGGGTTAAACTTTTATTAAACTTTTTCTGTTCTTCATTAGCAGTGACTGCATGGCTCACTTCATAAACTGAACACAACAGGGTGTATATGTATGCCCTGGTGCGTTTAGGACCAGGTGGCCAGGACATCAGATATACCCTGTGTTCTCCAGGGGTTAAGAGGGGTATTCTGGTGGGGGGTGGGAATTGTTTTTAAATCAACTGGTGCCAGAAAGTAAAAAAATATTCTATTTAATAATCTTAATCCTTCCAGTACCTATTAGCTGCTATACACTACAGAGAACATTTTTTCTTTTTGAATTTCTTTAGTACGTCTCAGGATACATCTGCTATGGGGATTTGCTCCTGCTCTGGACAGTTCTTGACATTGACAGAGGTGTCAGCAGAGAGCACTGTGGTCAGACAAATGAAATTCAAAAATAAAAGAACTTCCTCTGTAGTATACAGCAGCCCATAACTACTGGAAGGATTAAGATTTATTAATAGAATTTACAAATCTGTTAAGCTTTCTGGCACCAGTTGATTTAAAATAAAGTTTTCCACCGGAGTACCCCTTTAAGTAAGGTTCCAGTATCATCCATTACAGACACACAGAACTACTGTGTTTCCCCGAAACTAGTACCTACCCCGAAAATAAGCCCTAGCCGGATTATCGGGGTGGGCTGCAATATAAGCCCTACCCCGATAAGGCCTAGACCAGTGATCTCCAACCTGCAGACCTCCAGATGTTGTAAATGTTTGCAACATCTGGAGGTCCGCAGGTTGAAGACCACTGACCTAGACAATGCCCGGGCTGCAAATATTTAAAAGCAATCTAACTTACCTTCGTCCTCCGTTCCCCCGTTGCTAAGGAACCGGCCTCGCTGTCCTTTGCTGTTCTCGCTCGCCGGCCGGCTTCTTACACGACAGTCGGCTCAGTCTATCATCGGCCGAGGCGGGACATCGCTTTGGCCGGTGATAGGCTGAAGGCTCTGAGACGCCACAACACCAGGAAGCAGCAAGAACAGCGGAGGGACCATGAGGCCGGTGCCTTAGCAACGGGGGAAAGGAGGACGAAGGTAAGTTAAAGATTGCTTTTTAATATTTGCAGCCCGGGCACAGGAATAGATACAGCGCAGCGGCTGATAATTATTTGGCAGGGGGGAGAGAAGCTGCGCTCGCGGGTGACAAATGATCAGTACCCCGATGTGGGGATTGTGGGGTGCAGCGCTGGGCTGATAAACCGGCAGGGGTGGGGGGGGGGGGGGGGGCAGCTCGCGCATATCACATGATGATAATGGGGGGGGGGGGGGGGGGGGGGGGGATAAATACTGTGGAACCGCCATTTTGTTCAATGTGCATACCATAGATAAATAAGCCCTACCCTGAAAATTAGCCCTAGTGTATTTTTTGGGGCTAAACTTTATATAAGACCCGGTCCTATTTTCGGAGAAACACGGTAGGAAAACTATGTTGCTCTCTGACTTTGACACTGCTATGTCCCAACAATAGCACCTAGAACATTGAGCCAGATATTACTGAAAGATAACATTCTGCACTTACATACAATAAAGTCCACGTTAAAGGCAGGCAGGGGGCAGGGCTTGGCCAGCTCAATTTACATATTCATTGTCTGTGGCTCCACAACCTAGCAGAGTGAAGTCACAGACAAGTAAATTACGCTGGCGAAGCCCCGACCCCTGTACGTGATTCACTGAATTCAGCAGAGGATCTTATGGGGGACATCTCGGAACCTATTGGACATATTTAAGTACGTGACTCCCTCATTGGACTACTGTTCACTCACACTACAACCCAGTGTATTGGGTTTAGAGTGGGTGAACAGGCTAAGTTTTCCTTTAGGGGTACTCCCGTGGAAAATGTATTTATTTATTTTTAAATCAACTGGTGCCAGAAAGTTAAACAGATTTGTAAATTACTTCTATTAAAAACATCTTAATCCTTCCAGTACATTTTAGGGGCTATATACTACAGAGGAAATCCTTTACTTTTTAGATTTCCCTGATGTCATGACCACAGTGCTCTCTGCTGACATCTGCTGTCCATTTTAGGAACTGTGCAAAGCATCATATGTTTGCTATGGGAATTTTCTCCTGCTCTGGACAGTTCCTAAAATGGAAAGCAGAGGTCAGCAGAGAGCACTGTGGTCATGACATCAGAGAAATCTAAAAAGTAAAAGTATTTCCTCTGTAGTATATAGCCCCAAAAAAGTACTGGATGGGATTAAGATTTTTTTAATAGAAGTAATTAACAAATCTGTTTAACTTTCTGGCACCAGTTGATTTAAAAAAAATAATAATAATACATTTCCACCGGAGTACCCCTTTAAGCCTTTAGAGATGTGACTTAACACATCCATGGCCAGGAAATTGTTTAAGCAAGAAAGTATACAGAAGCAGTGAGAAATAGTAAATTATTCTCTTACCCCTTTCTGTAGCCTTTTTCTCAAGAAGTCTGACCCTCCTGGTTTAGGCCCCAGATGTGGATACCGTGCTTTTAATTTGGCCTCTTCGGCTTTTTCTGGGCTTATCACCTTATCCTCCATCTCCTTAAAAAGGAAAGTAAACTGAGTGAAATACAGTAAACATTTCTATTTACAACATCACGTGCTCAGCTTAAAGAGAATCACTTATATTTAATCTTACTAAAGAAACACTTTTGCTTTATGTGGAACCGAGCTCAATTTAACCATATTTTAAAATACATTTTGGTGATGGTTTTTCAAATTTTGCATTTTATCATCTATACTTTAGATCAAGATATCTTGCAGTTTCCATTATGGCCGCTAGGGCAAAAAATAAGCCGAGACTTCCTGTTCTGTAGAGATTATTTTCCAGCAGTGCCTTTCTTTTGAAGAGCACAGTAAAAGGTAACATTAGTTTATAGATAACACTGGATCCACCACCATTCACAGTACATATTAGCATCCTCCTTTATGTAGAATGACTTGTGAAAGATTCACAGAGAATGCTCTGTAGCGTTTTTTAATTCATCTGAATGGGACAGTTTTATGTCACTGTTCTATTACATGCTGCTCTTAGGCTATGGGGGAGATTTAGCAAAACCTGTCCAGAGGAAAAGTTGCTGAGTTGCCCATAGCAACCAGATTGCTTCTTTTGTTTTTGAGAAGGCCATATCAGAAATGAAAGAAGCGATCTGGTTGCTATGGGCAACTCGGCAACTTTTCCTCTGGACAGGTTTTGCTAAATCTCCCCGAATGTTCCCACACTAGAATTTTTGCATGGAATTCCGCATGAAAATTCTGAACAAATTTAAAGTCAATACACTTCAATGGGATTCCACTGTCCTGTTCACACACAAGAATTTCTGCTGCAGGAATTCCATTGAAGTGAATGTGCAATTCATTTCTGTAGAAGTCCCTGCAGAAATGCTGCTGTATAAACATAGCCTTAGGGTACACACCTTCCACCTCTAAAAGGGCCAGGGGCAGAAGGGCTGCTTCACAACCTGTTGTAACTAAAACCTGCCTACAATACCATATGAAAAATTATTAATTCTATATAAATCTAAGTGCCACAAGTGGAATGCTGAACCAGCATATCTAGACATTTTATAGGAGTCTACATGGATATAGTTAGCGCCACACCCCCAATATAATAGACGCCAAAGATTTCATTTGTGCAAACCACATTTTGCAAGACCCAGGCGTAGGTCTACAATTTTTTTTTATTTATAATAGCTGAAACAACATTAACATTTTTCCAATATACCAGGTGTACTGGTAGTTCTTGTCAAGAATAAAAAAGGGGGAGATTTATCAAAACCTGTTTAGAGGAAAAGTTGCTCATAGCAACCAATTAAATTACTTTCATTTTTCAGAGGCTTTTTGAAAAATGAAAGCAGCGATATGATTGGTTGCTATGGGCAACTCAGCAACTTTTCTATTGGACAGGTTTTAATAATCTCCCCCAAAGGGTTTGTTTCTATACCAAATCAGCCATGCTTTTAAATGGAAAACATCCTAAATGTGCTCATACTCCCTGATGTGAGACTTCTAAGGCTGATATATTTTATACCCTAAATTTTAAGTGGCTTAAGTGGAGTTTTATTTACCGTATTTTTCGCCCTATGGGACGCACCGGTATATAAGACACCCAATTATAAAGGTGCAAAATCTAGAAGAAAAAAAAAAAAAAGATTCTGCACCCAACAGTGATCTTCAACCTGCGGACCTCCAGATGTTGCAAAACTACAACTCCCAGCATGCCCGGACAGCTGTTGTCTGTCCGGGCATGCTGGGAGTTGTAGTTTCGTAACATCTGGAGGTCCGCAGGTTGAAGACCACTGGATAGGAGGCAGTACTCACGTGTCCCCGCCGCTCCGGACCAGTCACCGCTGCCCTGGATGTCTCTCCATCGCTTTGGGCATCATCTTCCCTGGGATCCACGCTCTCCGTCGCCGCCATGTCGCCGTCATCACGGCGCTACTCCTATTGGATGACGGGACGGCGTGCACGACGACGTGATGATGTCTAAGGAGAGCGCCGCCATGCAGGGGATCCCGGCCCGGAGCAGACACCGAGGAGGCAGGTAAGGTCCCTCCCGGTGTCCTGTAAGCTGTTCGGGATGCCGCGATTTCACAGCGGCGGTCCCGAACAGCCCGACTGAGCAGCCGGGTTAGTGTCACTTTCGCTTCAGACGCGGTGGTCAGCTTAGATCTCTGCGTCTGAAGGGTTAATACAGGGCATCACCGCGATCTGTGATGTCCTGTATTAGCCGCGGGTCCCGGGCAGTTGATAGGTGTGTATTCGACCAGATAGGTGTGTATTCGCCGTATAAGACGCACCAACTTTTCCCCCCCAGTTTTGGGGAACAAAAAGTGTGTCTTATACGGCGAAAAATACGGTATTCATTTTGTTAAATGCACTGCTTTGTGCCAATATGGAATGAACAGAGCCAACTGCTTCTGGCCACATTTTCAATGGTTAAAGCTACCCTGCAGACCAGCCTGCCCGCTGATCAGATATGGAGGGTCTATGCTAAGGATAGGCTACCAATATGAGTAATTGAAAAAAATCCTTTTACTCCACTGAAATAAATAAGGCTGAGCTGTTAAACCATATTGATCATACAATACCTGCACTACAATCCCCAATGATCTCCTGTACGGGGACCCATCTACTTACCTTCCATCGGCACGTTCTGGTCCCCACCTTCCTGGACGAGTGCAAGTGATGTCCCGCTCAGCCAGTCACCGGACACTTCAATGTCCCTCCACAGCCGGTAATTGGCTCAACAGGTTGTCATTTGCACTTGCCCAGAAAGGTGGGGGCTGGAGCATGCCAAAGACTGTAGTAATCAGAGCCCTGTACAGGAGATAGGCCGGAATCCCAGCAGTCAGACCCCACTCCCCAATATTGGACACATTCCCTATCCTGTGGATAAGCGTCTGATAATTTCAGTTTTCTAGACTTGTTCGCCAGGGTTGTTTGGTAGAAAAAACACAGAAGCACATGGAGTTACTGAAATGCCTGTTTAGCCAATTCCTGGCCACACAGCAACGCACCTCAGGCAGTGATTGGCAGAACAAGTTGAACCTGGCACCATTGGAACAGCAGCAGTGGGCAAACAGATAATGTGGAACATTTATTAACCCCTTAACGACCACGGACGTAAATGTACGTCCTGGTGCGGAGGTACTTAGCGCACCAGGACCTACATTTACATACTGTGTGTGACCGGGAGCACCGGAGCGGTGTTTGCGTCATACACAGCAGGGTCCTGGTTGCCATCCCTGAAAAATTCACTCCCCCAATAAAAAGAAAATTGTCCCTTTCCCCCCCCCCCCATTTTACCCCCCAAAAAGCATAAAGTTTTTAATAAACATATTTGATATCGCCGCATGTGTAAATGTCCAAACTATCGAAATATAATGTTAAAGGGGTACTCCACCCCTAGACATCTTATCCCCTATCCAAAAGGATAGGGGATAAGATGTCTGATTGCGGGGGTCCTGCTGCTGGGGACCCCCGCATTCTACCATGCGGCACCCACCTGTAACGGCTTCCGGAACCGCTGGAGGCCCTCAGGCTAATACCATCCCGACCATGGGGGATGTAAGATCGTGACGTCACGACTCTGCCCCCTCAATGCAAGTCTATGGGAGGGGACGTGACCGTATTCACGCCCCCTCTCATAGACTTGCATTGAGGGGACGGGTGTGACATCACACAGGGGCAGGGTAGTGACATGACGAACAGCGTAAACGTAAAAAAATAAAAAGTCCAAAAATGATGCTTTTGTCACATTAAAGCGCAAAAAAAAAAATGTAAAAGTGATCTAAAAGTTTTATAAATGCAAATTAGGTATTGATAAGAAGTACAGATGATGGCGCAAAAAGGGAGCCCTCACACCGCCCCATATGGAAAAATGAAAGCGTTATAGGTAGTCAAAATAGGGCGATTTTATATTACTGATTTTGTACAAAAAATTTTAGATTTTTTTTAAGCGGTACAAAAATAGAAAGGTACGTAATCATGGGCATCATATTGAACCACAGAATAAAGAATACATGTCATTTCTGTAAAGTGTACAGTGTGAAAACTGAAATAGCTGATCACTTATACCGATATTCTGGTATAGGTTATCCTATCCGCTATCGACCTGAAAGGTCGCAGATTATCAGTATCAGCCCTAAAAAAAATTAAAAAAAATGTAAATATCGATATCGGTCGATCCCTAAATTTGTCTTGAGAGTCTCCCTAGCACAGTACTCCCAGACTTCTAGTATGCTAGTCATACTCTTTACAAGATCCAGCTGGGGCATCATTCCAATGTTAGACTCAATGCCTGGCACACATTTTAACAGTCAGCTATTGTACAGAATGACAGACTAGTTCTGAAATTGCTGCACCATCATTTCCAGGCTGCATCTAATGTCAGATACCAAACATTTATAAAAAGGCGTGTGCCATGGCTCCATGATACAGCTGTCAGGACCAGCTCCGTGGGTACAAAGTTTTAATTTACACGTTTTCTAGGATAACAATTACTTTAATGGGGCCCTGTGACCTCTGTCTACTGTCAGAAAGTGCCACAGCATTTTTTAAATTGGTATTCCAGGGTTACCCAACTTTTAGCTATCCTGCCCATTATGAATAATTATGCTAGTTTTACATTTACTTGCTATACCGCTCTGCCATGGATTGTATTTTTCATCATTATATGGTCCCCCCGGTCTAGGTCAGGTCCTGATGACATTAGTCTTACAATTAGAGAGGAGCTGTAAGTGCGCTCATCTCTACTCACCATCTTTATATGGTTCCCCAGGTCTAACGTTCAGTTCAGGTCTTGACGTTTGTCTCACAATCCTTTGCGGCTCGAGGCGGCAGCTGGGATCAGGGGGCTTGGCTATTATTTTTGTATTTTCTCACAAGCCAGCCCCCATCTGTACGTCCCAACATCCCATGATCTCTGCAATCTTCACAGGGAACGCTGGCACGTCAGGACGTACAGATGGACAGCAAACGTCATCAGGGGGCTTGTGAGGAAATACAAGAAATAGCCAAGCCCCCCCCCCCCCCCCAATACCAGCTGCCACCTCGAGCCGCAAAGGATTGTGAGGCGAACATCATCAAGACTTGAACTGAACGCTAGACCTGGTGGGACTATATAAAGAAAAAGACGACCCACAGCAGAGCAGTATAGCCGTTTAATTGGGGAACACAGGTTCTCTAGTTCTGCTGACAGGTGGAATTCTCAAGGGATGTATATATATATATATATATATATATATATATATATATATATACACACACACAGCACACAAACAGAAAATATGACAAAAAAAGTCAAGCCTGTCACGGTAAGTATAAGGCTAGGATTCCACTTAGTTTTTTCCACAGAAAAAAAAACGCCAGAAAAAAACGCAAGTGCAACTTCCTGCATCTGAGGTTTTTGTATTTGAGTGGAAATTGCATTTTTGGCCCCTTTGGCGTTTTTTATTTTCAAAATTTGTTGGATATCAGATTTTTTTTTTTTATACGAAATTTTAATTTTTAATAATAAAGTGTGTGTGCGTGTCATCATTTTTTTAAATTTTTTTTTTTTTTTTTTTTTTTTTTTAGGTAGTACTACTTCTCCCAGCATGGAACAGACTGTTCCCTGATGGGAGTAGTAGTACCTGTACTAATAGACATATCGCCCCGGGTGTCACACCATAAAATAGCAGAGATGCGGAGCGGCTCTACACGGCTCTCACATCTCTGCACTGTACTCTGGCCAGTGATGTGAATAGAACACCACTCATTCATATTTTCCGCCCAGAGTGGGGATTGGCCGGATGGTTGCAGCAAATCACAGCTCTCAGAGGGAAATATGAATGTGTGATGTTCTATTGATATCACTGGCCGGAGTACAGAGCAGAGATGCAGAGCGCAGGAGAAAGCCACTTCGCATCTCTGCAATAGATAGGACGATCACAGCGGGTGTCAGGAGTGACATCTGCTGTGATGTTTCCTTAACTGCAGGTACTATTGTTCCCAACATGGAGCACACTCTGCTCCATGCTGGGAGCTGTAGTACCTGCATTAATAGACAGATCGCAGCGGATGTAACTTCTGACATCTGTAGCAATCTGTCTATTAATGCAGGTACTACAGCTCCCAGCATGGAGCAGAGTGTGCTACATGTTGGGAACATTAGTACCTGCAGTTAAGGAAACATCACAGCAGATGTCACTCCTTACACCCGCTGTGATCCTCCTGTATAATGTATAGATGCGGCCAGCCACTCTTCTATGGTCCCCTGCACTGACATATATATATATGTAGACACCTATTCATATTTCTAACAGTTGTGATTGGCTGGAACCATCTGGCCAATCACAGCTCTCTGCGGGAAACATGATAAGGTGTATATAAAAGGCAGTGCAGAGGACCATAGAAGAGCGTCCGGCCGCATCTATAAATTATACAGAAGGATCGCAACGGAACTCTGGGCAATCTGTCAATTAGTACAGGTATTACTCCCATGACGGAACAGTGTGTTTCATGCTGGGAGTAGTAGTACTACCTAAAAAATGTAAAAAATGAATGAAAAGTGAAAATTACACAATACTACATTTTTAGGCCCCTGCCCACATACATAAACTGATCCCTGTTTAAAAATAAAAATGGTTATAAAAAAGATAAATTTCGTTAAATACAATTTTTTCCATCACTACTGTATCTTATTTTCCCGATTTCAGGAGGAAAAAAAAAAAAAGCCATAGGCTCAACATACTGCGATTTTGCTAAACCTCCAAGGAGCTGAAAGAGTGAAAAAACGCCAAACTGAAAAACACAAAGTGGAAAAAGAATTTTGCGTTTTTTCATTGATTTACAACATCTGGCCGCAGCGTTTTTTGGCAGAAAAACGCCATGCAACAGAATTGGCGTTTTTCCCCAAAAAAAATAAAGTGGAATTCCAGCCTTACACCAATATTATAAACCAACTACCGTATATGCTAGAGTATAAGACGACTGGGCGTATAAGACGACCCCCAACTTTTACAGTTAAAAAATATAGAGTTTGGGATATACTCGCTGTATAAGACTACCCCTTCTACTGCGATGTACAGAACCTTGTAGTTCCCCCCACATTAGGTAGGCAGCATGTTCCCCCCCCACATTAGGTTGCAGTTCCCCATATTAGTAGGCAGCTCCCCCACATTAGGTCAGCAGTTCCCCCACAATAGTAAGCAGCTCCCCCCACATTAGGTTGCAGTTCCCCATATTAGTAGGCAGCTCCCCCACATTAGGTCAGCAGTTCCCCCACATTGGTAAGCAGCTCCCCCCACATTAGGTCAGCAGTTCCTCCACATTAGGTCAGCAGTTCCCCCACAATAGGTCGGGAATCGGGAGTTACCCCACATTAGGTCGGGAGCTACCCCACATTAGTAGGCAGCTTCCCCCCCCAGACATACAGCCTCCAGCCATATACAATGTATGGCTGGAGGCTGTATGTCTGTACTGCCCCCACAGTGTTCCGATTACCGCTCCTCCGGCCCGGGGTCACCATCTACTGCTATGGACCATAGCAGCAGTCCCGGGCCTGTAGGAACAGTGACCGGATCACTGAAGAAGATGACAGCCTTTGCCGGTCCGGGCATGCTGGTAGTTGTTGTTACACAACAGCTTGAGGCACCCTGGTTTTTAGTATCACGGGAGCAGATAATCATAGCTTTTCCTATGCCTGACATCCCTGTGTCCCGAAAGATCTTTTCGGGACATAGGGATGTCTGCCGGTCACTCACCATTCCCCGACCGGCACGCATCCTCCTCCGCCTCTATGGTTGTACGCACGGGACGCACGCCGGCCGGGGCCTGGTGAGTGACCGGCGGCGCGTCATCTTCAGTGATCCGGTCACCGCTCCTACAGGCCCGGGACTGCTGCTATGGTCCATAGCAGTAGATGGTGACCCCGGGCCGGAGGAGCAGTAATCAGAACACTGTGGGGGCAGTACAGACATACAGCATCCAGCCATACATTGTAGGCGTGCGTCCTCCTGCGTCTCTATGGGTATGGTTGCAGGAGGACGTCACTGACGTCCTGTGCGTACAACCATAGAGGCGCAGAAGCGGAGGAGGACCGCAGGAGGGCGCGCGCCAGTCAGGGAATGGTGAGTGACCGGCAGACATCCCTATGTCCCGAAAAGATCTTTCGGGACACAGGGATGTCCGGCATAGGAAAAGCTATGATTATCTGCTCCAGTGATACTAAAAACCAGGGTGCCTCAAGCTGTTGTGTAACCACAACTACCAGCATGCCCGGACCGGCAAAGGCTGTCCGGGCATGCTGGGAGTTTTAGTTTCACAACAGCTGGAGACACCATGGTTTTTAGTATCAGTAATTAGTTTTTATCTGCTCTGGCCGGCCCCCGCACATGGGAGCCGGCCCGGGCAGATAGTCATAAGTTTTCCTATCCCGGACCCCAATACCCGGCGTATAAGACGACCCCCGACTTTTCCCGAAAAAAAGTCGGGGTTAAAAAGTAGTCTTATACGCCGAAATATACGGCTGCTGGAGATGTATCAAAACCTGTGCAGAGAAAAACTTGCTCAGTTGCTCATAGCAACCAGATTGCTTTTATTTTTCACAGGCCTTAAAATAAACAAAAAAAGATCCCTCACTGTTCGTATATGGGGTATAAAGTTACCCTTTTGGTCTTTATCAAGTGAATGGGCTACAATAAGTATATGTCAAGAGCATTCCCGTTGAAAAAGCCGAACATGTTCATTCTGTGGGTGGAATTCAGATCCGCTTTGTGTACAGTGCAGCCAAATCCCACTGAAAACAATAGGAAGTTGCTGCAAGCAGATTACTCTCAGAATTTACTGTTGCAAATTCTGAGCAAAATTTATACTATTTAATATAAAGCAGCGTGGTCTGCAGTTATGTGTTAGCCCCTTAGGGTGCAGCCACATGTAGTCAATCTTCAGCCGTGCACTCTTCTACAGGCAGGCAAACAGAGCTACCCCCATCAGCCCCATGTGTACTCTATAAGGGTCTTTTTGATGCGCAGGATTTTCTGCTGCAGATTTCAATATACCGTATTTATCGGGGTATACCACGCACCGGCCTATAACACGCACCCTCATTTTACCAAGGATATTTGGGTAAAAAAAGATTTTTACCCAAATATCCATGGTAAAATGAGGGTGCGTGTGTGCGCGTGTATACCCCGATATACCCCCAGGAAAGGCAGGGGGAGAGAGGCCGTCGCTGCCCGCTTCTCTCCCCCTGCCTTTCGAGGGGTCTAGAGCGCTGCTGCCGGCCCTTCTCTCCCGCTGGCTATCGGCGCTGCTGCCCGTTCTACCCCCCTGATTATCGGTGGCGGCGCCGATAGCCAGGGGAAGAGAAGCGGCGCCGACAGCCAGGGGAAGAGAAGGGGCAGCGGCACCCATTGCTGGCGCCGCTGCCCCGTTGCCTCCCCCGGTGGCATAATTACCTGGGTCGGGTCCGCGCTGCTGCAGGCCTCCGGCGTGCGTCCCCTGCGTCGTTGCTATGCGCTGCACGGCGCATGACGTTAGTGCGCAGCGCCGTGCATAGCAACCACGCAGGGGACGCACGCCGGAGGCCTGCAGCAGCGGGACCCGACCCCGGCAACAGGTAATTATGCCACCGGGGATGGGGGAGGCAACGGGGCAGCGGCACCGGCAATGGGTGCCGCTGCCCCTTCTCTCCCCCTGGCTGTCGGCGCCGCTTCTCTCCCCCTGGCTATCGGTGCCAGCAGTGGGGCGCCGGCACCGATAGTTAGGGGGACAGAATGGGCAGCGGCGCAGATAGCTAGGGGGAGAGAAGGGCCGGCAGCAGGGCTCTAGACCCCAGGAAAGGCAGGGGGAGAGAAGCGGCCTAAAAAGTGCGTGTTATACGCCGATAAATACGGTAAACTGAATGACTGAACACACCTTGAAATCCTGTGCATCAAATCTGTGCAGAATACTGTACGTGTGAATAGACCCTTAAAGAAACTGAAAAGGGGGCCACTAACCTGAATACACAGGCTTAGTGTGGGTGACCTTCATTCTAACAATGCGCTTCTTACCTAAAGCCATCTGGCTGTTGTGATATCCAGCAAAATGTATACATGCCAATTCTGGGAAACCAGCAATAGGGCATTCCCAATTAGCTTTTAAGAATACTTAAGTCTACAGGCCGTTCTGCCCGCCCCTTTATTAATATTCACTGCTAATGCAGCACTAGCGATGAGGCAGCTCCTGGGCAGGTAGAACGGAGAAGAAATAAAGATGTCAGTATTGCTAACTTTAATTTCTCCATATACAGGGCTGTATGAGGCAGACTGTACAAGATGAACAATGGCAGCAAGTGTTGTAGATGCTTTTTGCACCTCTCCACATGATTGACAGCCTGAATCCCCACTCTGCTCCCTAGGCAGACAGAGCAGAGCAATAAAGCAGACTGTCAATCATGCGGAGCGGGCAAGATTACAGGACGAGTACAGCTTCCCGCCCAGGGGACTACTTACAGGGCAGCAGGGGAGACTTTATATCCTCATCATCCCTGCGGACAGGAATGTCTCCTGGGGATTTTAAGGATGAAGATTTTACCATATATAAGGCGATGCTATGTGTTTTATATATGGTAAAATATCTGATGCTTGATTCCCTTTAAGGCCAGCTAAAATATGTCTAAGATCTCCATCTGACATAACTTTATGGTATTAATGACATATACAGGCTCTTATGCATGCGGTGTTCCCCTGTATGTTACGGGGGAGGCAGCATATAGATCTTTATATAAATGGAGGCCTAGAAACACTTTCCTGATGTATATGAAGGGAGGCCTAAAATTAGGGATCGACCGATATCGTTTTTTTTAGGGCCGATACCAATAATCGGTGTAGGTTAGGGCCGATAGCTTATACCGATATTCCGGTATAAGTTATCAGCTATTTATCCCCCCGCGACACCGCTGCAGATCATCGATTTAAAGCGGGCGCTTTAAATCAATGCACTGCAGTGGCTTTTGCGGTGCCATAGACCGCCGCCGCCCCCGCTTCTCTCCCCCTGCCTGTCCGGGGGTCCTGAGACCTTTCACCCCGACCCGCCGCACCGCACCGCCCCGGCCCCGGCCCCATTGCCTCCCCCGGTTTTATAATTACCTGTTTCCGGGGTCCACTCTACATCTGGCTCCTCCTGAACTGTCACTGTGCGCACTGACGGTGACGTCACGCACAGCGTAACGCAGGAGGCAGCAGGAGCAAGAAGAAGCGTGGGCCCCAGGAACAGGTAATTATAAAACCGGGGATGGGGGAGGCAATGGGGCCGGGGCGGTGTGACGCGGCAGGGCATTATCGGTTTATCGGCAAGGCAATTGCCGATACCGATAATACCCAAAATCATGATTATCGGCCATACCGATAATCGGTCAATCCCTACTAGAAATACTTTCCTGATGTATATAAAGGGAGGCCTAGTGAGGATTTCGTGGTGCATATAAGGGAAGGCCTAGAGATGTTTTCTTGATGCATATAGGAGGATGTTTTATTGTACAGAGGAGGAAATAGATGCTTTTCTGGTGCATATAAAGGGAGGGTACAGATCTTTTTATAGTTTACTTAAGGGGGGGGGGGGCAGAGATGATTTCAGAGCATATAAAAAATGTGTGTGGTTGGGGGGGGGGGGGCGTTCGGCACTACAGGTGCTTTTCTGTAGTATTGGCTAAATGTACAAGGAAAGCTGTTTGAACACAGCCTAACAGATCCTCGTCACGTTGGCTTATAGACATGTGGGACCATCCTGTATAAAAATAAAGTACAGATGTTATAGAAGCCTCCCCATGTTCAGACATCAGAAAAAGCCATTGTGGATCTGTGGTAGAAACCTGAGGAATACACTCACATCTCTGCCATGGGTTCACTGCTATAAATCTGCTCGTACACCAGCCCCAGTCAATGGTGCTCATTCACCTAATGCAGAATCTGGGTAAGAAGTGTTTTAGGCACTTTATTTATCCAAAGCGAATTAGTATAAACTACAGTATGGATTCCCACTGGATACAACTGCATACAAAGTCCAACCACATGTCAAGGCTGTCAGTCTTCTACTGCACTGACTGGCCCTTGTAATCACATCTGTGCCTATGCTAAGGCCTGGGCCATGTGCTGCTCATGGCTGATCAGTAGGTATCAGGCAGTGCCCACTCATGTAGGCAGACGGCCTCCCCTTAAGTCAGTGTTTTCCCACCGGGGTGTCTCCAGCTGTTGCAAAACTACAATTCCCAGTATGCCCGGACAGCCTTTGGCTGTCCGGGCATGCTGGGAGTTGTAGTTTTGCAACAGCTGGAGGCACCACGGTGGGAAAACACTGCCCTAGTACATAGAACCCTTATTGGTGCACACACAGCATAGGCCATCTGTCTTATAGGACACTTGTGTTAAAAAAAAATAATAATAATAATTTGAGGTCATCAGAAAATAAAAAGGTACTGAGCCAAGAAGCCTCTATTATATGGAGAGTGAGCCAAGACACTGTCACAGCCCAGACATACAAGAAGGGTGAGGCTGCAGGATAACATGTATCCTCATGAAGATCGCACATAGGTGGGGCCAGGAAGTCAGAGATCCCGCCGGGAATGGCTGCTGTACAGGAGACGACCGGGAAGCGGACACAGGCCCGGCAAGCATAATTGCTCCTCCACCGATCAACATACATGGAGGATGTAAATGTCACCCCTTAGCCACGAGTGGTCTCGCCTTCAAAGCGCTTAGCCTACACAGTGCGGCCTGTACCAAACAGTGCAAAGGGGGGGGGGGGGCATCTGGAGATGCCGGGAATGCAGTTCCTATGGGTCTTGAGCCCACTTCATGTGACTCATCCTCCCGCGCCTCTCCGGGTGTACACGCCTCACCGAGCCTCCAGCCGCCATGTCCCGCCACACTTACCTTTTGTTCGTCAGTAGAGTTTTCCTCCTGAGCTCTGGTCTCCTGGTTATCCGCGGACATGTCGGTGGAGATACGGCGGCCTCACAGCACCGTCCGACACTAGGCAGCCTCCTGGCTCCTCCTACTCCAAGATGGCCGCTACGCTAAATGCGTCACTCTCGCGTGTCAGCGACGTCAAGAACGAGCAGGGAATCCTCTTCAAGCGTACTGCGTGCTCCAGCACGTGATGTCGTCTACAGCAAAGCATCATGGGAAGTGTAGTTTCTTCTATCCCAGGATGAAGTAGAGTCGTAAAGGAACAACTGTTTATGTATGAGAACAATAGATTCCACATAACTTACATGAATGAGGATAGATTTACATCCAATGTCAGTGGTCTCCAAACTGTGGACCACATGTTGAAAAACTACAACTCCCAGCATGCCCGGTAGTTGTAGTTAGGCAACAAATATGTAATCCCATTATTACTAATGTCTACAGTTCAGTGAACACACATTTTCTATATGAACAAGAATCAGTGGTTAGGTATTTATCGATAGTAACTATTTGAAATTGTTGCATCTTATGTGGCACACAAGACCCTACCACCCTTAGGAAAATACCCTAAGCACAATTTTTTTCTTTTCATTCTTACACGTTAAGTAAAGGGTTAATCAAGTAATAAAAAAAATTGCCGACATATAGGCCATGACATGGAAAACACGGGCAGACATTCTGCACATTTGAATGTTCCGGCAGGCGCTAGGAACACTTGGAAATGTGCTGTATCGTAGACGGTGATGCCTTTCCGACCGGAATCCGCAGAAAGAAGACATGTCTATTTATTCTGTGGATGCTGGAATCGAGATTGTTTCTTCTGTGGAAATTCCATCATGTTTACAGTGCAGCAGAATCCCATTGAAATCAACGGGACTCCTGCGAAATTGAAAATGGCGCATAGGTCCAGTACAGAGTCACTATCTGACTCAGTTTGGCCATGGAAATCAATGTGGTCCACTGCATCCCTCTATAGGTGGGATGATGACAGATCCGACTAAAGGGAGCACTAACGTAGTGTGAACCTACCCTGAGCCAGAGGCATAACTGGTATCTTTTGGGCCCTGATGCAAAATCTGCAACAGGGCCCCATGTGCCAATTATAAAATTGGTCTCCTATGGGGCAGATGTGCCTTTGGGCCCCCTTAGGCACCAGGGTCCCATTGCGACTGCTACCCCTGCACCACATACAACTACACCCGTGCCCTGAGCCCTTGAACCGATGGGAAGATTTATTAAAAGCTGTTTGGAGGAAAAGTGGAGCAGTTGTCCATAGCAAGCAATCAGATTGCTCTTTTGTTGTTAAAAAGGTTTATGTTTGTGTGTATGTTCTAGCATCACTTCCAAATGGCTGGAAATATTTAGATGAAACTTGGTGCACATGTTACTTATATGTACACTAATAATATATAGGATAGTTAAATAAGCCTTACTCATCCCTATTTGCGAGGGTTGGATTTTTTTTGTCTGAAGTCCCATGCAAGCCTATTACTCCACAAGCTCCGCTCTGCATCTCCTGTTGAGTGTGTTGGTCCAGATTGCAAGCCACACTCCTCCCACAATCCACTTATTTTTGGCCCTTTCTGGGTTCCACTCAAGGCCAAAAACACAATTTTTGCCTGATGGGGGGCAATCACTGACCTTTCAGGGTCATTGTAGATTCCTAATTGTTTCTTTCTTAGGGTATGTTCACACTACGGATAATGAACGGAATCTCTGCCCGCAGAATTCCGCGAGCGGAGATTCCATTCTGGCGGCCGGCGCCGCAATACTTTGGCGGTAGGACTGCGCGGCACTGTGCCGTCACCATTGACGGCTATGCAGTGTTTGCGGACTTCCGCACAAAGAATATACATGCTGAAATTCCGCAGTGTGAAGGGTCTCGCGGAAGACCCATTCACACTGATGTTTATGTTCACAGCACATAATTCCATTCGCGGCATTCCACTCATGGAATTCCACAGAAATTACGTAGTGTGAACATACCCTTAGTTAAAGGAGAAGCAATGTCACAGTTTTAGCTGATCACACGGCAGGACACCTTTCATCCCTTCCATAATCTGTGTCTGTACCATAGTGCCCTCCAGTGGGTTCAGGCGCTGACATAATAATGACCCATTATTTCTACCGGGTCTCATTTTTTATCTAATTTTGGAGCCAAATACTTGTCATTGGGGCATATTTCTTACAAATTAATTGACTTGTTTGATTGAAATTCCAAGGGAAAAAAATTAAATAAAATGCACATACAGTTCTGTATGGTTCCCATTGACTCCCATGTAAAAAAAAATAAAAATGTATAGGTTTCAATACGGTTTTTCACCCGGACCATAAAAAGTGGTAGGCTACGGTTTTGGGTAAAGGAAAAGAAACTGACAAAACCATTCAGGCTGCAAAACGGACACAACCTGATGCATCTTTTGGCATATGGTTTTCAATACAGTTCCATACAGTTTTCAAATTGAAAACGTATATGGGAAATTTATGGCAAAAAGTGGTGTGAATGCAGCCTGTTGCTGATTCCAATGCAGATTTTCTTTATTAGATCCATTGCACTGTTTCTGAGTTATGGATAACTCCTAATATGTAAGTTATCTTGGTGCATTGGGGGGGGTTGCGGTTCCCCAGTCCCCTTGGTGCACTGTTCTGCCCACACCAGTCCTGTGATTCAACCCCCTTCACAAATATCATACTCTTAGGCGACCAATGCCATGGGTCATTGCCTAGCCTAGGACATGTTGACCACATCCGGAGCAGGAAGAAGACGGCGGCGAAGGAACGAAACAAGATACTGGGACATTGGGGGACTGGAGGCAGGCAAGTCATCTTGAGTGTTTTATTTTCTTGCATCCCAGTCATTGTGGAAAATTTCCTCCATGAGACCACTTCTTTAAATTACTCACATCTTTGGCAGGGTCCAGGGATACACTCGGGGAGCTTTATCAAAACCTTTGCTGAGAAAAAGTTGACCAGTTGTCCATAGCAACCAATCAGATCGCTTTTTTTTACTTTTTCAGAGGCCTTTTAAAAAAAAAAAAAAAAAGAAGTGAAAGAAGCAATCGGATTGGTTGCTATGGGCAACTGGTCAACTTTTCCTCTGCACGGGTTTTGATAAATCTCTGAGTCCTTAATGTAGGCTCACAGTGAGAAGTCACAGGGTGTTATATCTGGAAATTGTGGAAATTGTGGCGGCCAAGTCTAGGTGAACTTTGCATTTGTTCATTGCAAAGAACAAATTTACTTTGGATGAGGACCTCATGTCTTCTATAAGGCTAGGTTTACACTGCGGAATCTTCAGGCAGAAAAGTTCCGTCCGGAGATTCCAAGTGCGGCCAGCGCCAGGACCGTGTGGACACGGCAGTCTCCAATAGCAACACTATTCTTCAGGCGGAAATATCCAAACGGATTTTCCGTTCACAAATTCCGAAGTGTGAATTTGTCAACGGAAACCCATTCACCATACAGTACATTTTAGCAAGCAGAATTTCTGCCTGCAATTTCAAAACGGAATTGCAGGCGGAAATTCCGTAGTGTGAACCTAGCCTAAGGGCACAGTTTTTCTGAGCCTTAAAAGGGGTACTCCGGTGAAAAACATTTTTTTTTTTAATGAACTGGTGTCAGAAAGTGAAACAGATTTGTAAATGACTTCTATTAAAAAATCTTTACCCTTCCAGTACATTTTATCAGCTGTATGCTAGAGGAAATTCTTTTCTTTTTGAATTTCTTTTTTATCTTGTCCACAGTGCTCTCTGCTGACACTCAGCATAGGTTTGCTATGGGGATTTTCTCCTGCTCTAGACAGTTCCTGATATGGGCATCAGGTGTCAGCAGAGAGCACTGTGGAAAAGACAAAAAAAAAGAAATTCAAAAAGAAAAAGATTTACAAATCTGTTTAACTTTCTGGCACCAGTTGATTTAAAAAAAATAAAAAAAAGTTTTCCACCGGAGTACCCATTTAAATTCTAGCATCATGGCTATTGATCTTCCCACTGAGGTGAAGGTTGCCTCATTGCTGAACACTAGCCTGTCAAGTGAATTCATCCTCTTGCATTCTTCCTTGCAAGTCAATGCAAACATCACAGGATTTGGGTTTGCCATCTTGTTTTAGATGTAAACTATATGACTTAGGCCAGGTTCACACTACGGAATCTCTGGGCAGAATTTCTGCTGGAGATTAAGCCAGCAGCACTAAGATCGCACGGACTGCATTGCTGTCCCCATAGACGGCAATGCATTTCTGGGTGGATCTTTTGGGAGATCTGCTCAAAAAATGCATTGCCATCTTTGGGGACAGCAGTGCAGTCCATGCGGTCTTAGTGCCCACCAGCCAAATCCCTGGCAGAAATTCTGCCCAGAGATTCCGTAGTGTAAACCTAGCCTTACAATGCAGATATTCCTTACCGTGGTTTGTGGCAACTGTAGTTCCACACTAGTCAGCCCGATTGTCTCTCAAGGACTATGCCACCCAAACTTCTTCCATATAAAGTGGCTTATATTGCTTCACCCAAAGCAAATTTAAATTTTTATGGGGAGCACGTTTACCAAACTAACTGTGAAATTGTTACAGTAACGTCACAACAGACCCAGATATTGCAAATTACAAACACGCAAAAAGCTTTTTCTTGCCTCAATATAGTCATCCTATATATTTCACAGTTTTTTTTTTCCATGTACAGCAGCCAGGGTAGAGTCACTAGGGCTTTAACAACATCCTAAAAAAATTGTTGTAGTCGAAAGGCAGGAGATGATTCAAAAAGGAAAATTAATCCTATTTCTCTTCTGTATCTACTGCAGAAAATACATAAAAATCTGCAACCCATAATGGGGGCAATTTATCAATGACTGATACCAGAAAACAAAAACTGCATGTGTGAATACAGCTGGATTCTCTAGGAACTGCAGCTGTTTGGTTACATCCATCCAGTACACCAGTATTTCCCAACCAGGGTGCCTCCAGCTGTTGCAAAACTACAACTCCCAGCATGCCCGGCCAGCCTTTGGCTGTCCGAGCATGCTGGGAGTTGTAGTTTTGCAATAGCTGGAGGCACCCTGGTTGGGAAACATAGCAGTACACAGTTGCACAAGCACACAAGGCTAGTTAAAACAGACTATGAAGGCATTCATCTACTGGGTGTGACAAAGTGCTCAAATGTCATCCTGAGTATGGTTCATATTGTTGATGTTGTAAATAATCTGGTTTGTGTACTGCAGGTTGTGGGATGCTACAAAAGAACTGGAAAATGTATTTAGGACAGATTGTCCCAACCATTTGTGATCCACATGTAATATAGTTTAACCGAATGTGGCTCCTGATGATTACAAAAGGAGAAAAAAAAAATCTAAGCTGCTTATATTTGCTAACTCTGGTAGTTAGGTTATGTCTGCCCCTTTGACAAATCTTGAGTCTCCTATGGCAAACCACACAGCAGGGGGATCTTAAAGGGGTTATCCAGGAAAAAACGTTTTTATATATATCAACTGGCTCCAGAAAGTTAAACAGATTTGTAAATGACTTCTATTAAAAAAGCTTAATCCTTTCAGTACTTATGAGCTTCTGAAGTTAAGGTTGTTCTTTTCTGTCTAAGTGCTCTCTGATGACACAAGTCTCGGGAACCACCCAGTTTAGAAGAGGTTTGTTATGGGGATTTGCCTCTAAACTGGGTGGTTCCTGAGACACATGACATCAGAGAGCACTTAGACAGAAAAGAACAACCTTAACTTCAGAAGCTCATAAGTACTGAAAGGATTAAGATTTTTTAATAGAAGTAATTTACAAATCTGTTTAACTTTCTGGAGCCAGTTGAGATATATTATATATATATATACACACATATATATATATATATATATATATATATATATAAAAATGTTTTTCCTGGAATACCCCTTTAAGCCACATGTGGCACTCAAGCACCTAGTTGTGAACCACTACTTTAGGGCATATTCACACAGTACAGATTTGATAAAAAGCAGCTTTCAATTAAGATCCATTCCTTTTATTTAGCATAAAATAATTCTTTTAGGGTAGGGTCACAAAACTGATCCGCAGCGTATTTTAGGCTGCGGATCCGCCGATGACCTGACCCCATAGTGTGCCTCCTGCTGTGCCTGTCTGCACGTAGCGGCAATCCACCGCTATGACCTGTGAGTCGCCACACGCACAGTGGGGTATATTTATCAAAGGATTTAGACTGTTTTTTCCTGTCTAAATTTGTCGCACAGAAAGTCACAGTCTAAATATGTGCGACTTTTCTGCGACTTTTGCTTTAGAGGATTTTTAAAACATGATGCATTCTAGTCCATTTTAGACGGAAAAATGCATTGGTGCTGAATTTATCAAAAGCGACTTTTCAGCGACAAGTCGCATCGGCTAAAAGTACACCGAAATGTCAGACCATGCTGGAGCAGGTTTAAATATAGTCTAAAGCATAGATCACAAAGTCTGTGCACAGAATTTATCAAGAGCCGTGCGCCTTTTGATAAATTAGGGGCACAATAGACCGGCCTAACCCTCTGTAGTTTGGTCTATATTGATGCGGGACACAGACAGCGTTGATAAATCTCCCCCAGTGTATAAAATATGCTGCGGATCAGTTACGTGAGACCCTACCCTTAGGGTACGTTCAGACGGGCGCATTTCTTTTCAAGCTCGCAGCAAATTTCCCGCTAAGAATTTGAAAAGGGGCGAGGTCTACGTGCGCTACAAGCAGCAGATTTTTGCCAGCGTAATCTCCACTGTTAAAAATCCTCTGCAGACCCTATTGACTTCGATGGGGTCTGTGGTCAATTTTCAACAGCAGAGATTCCGCTGGCATAAGTCTGCTGCTGGTAGCGCAAAAAAATAAATAAATAAAACAACTCACCAGATCCACAACTGTGGATTTCACCACTTCAACGCCACAGCGGATCCTCTGTGAGTACATCTTCAGGGTACATTCACAAGGGCGGATGTTCTGCAGCAGATTTTGTTGACTTCAAATGGGATCTGCTGCACGGTTTACTGCAGTGGAAAATCTGCCCATGTGACCATACCCTCAAACTGCACTGTGTCAATTTGCGTTAGCCATGTGTAAGTACCCTAAATAATGCCAAACCTATAATTCCTCTGGAATCTCCATGTCCAGTCCACAAAGTCTGCACATAAGACCACACAAGTGTCGTCACACGTGCTGTATGTTCCTGCGTATTTTCTGCTTTCTTATTTCTTAGGGTAAGTTTGCACTTGACAGATTTGCAGCAGAGTTTTCTGAATGGGGTTGCTTCTGCAACAGGTTTAGGGGTTTCTCCTGACCAAATTCTGATGAATAATACAAAGACATTTCTGCAGTAAATTGACCACGTGAGCCATTCCTCAAGAACAACTTTAAAGGATGTAAATACAACTTGCATTGGGTGCAACCCTAGAAGAACTTTTTATTGCACTGAACAGACTAATAATTCTTTTAGGGCAGCAATGTCCCCTGTGCTAACTGGTTTGAATTTAATGTAGCCTTCTGGCATCACCAGTAAAATGTATCTATACAATAAATCAACACCAAAGTATCGATTTATATATATTTTAGAATTCAATATTACTGTCAAAAATACATTGTATGATTTACATAGGTTTTGTGCTACATTAGAACACAAAACAAATCACTGTAGTAAATGAAACATTAAATATTAAATAAACAAAATAAAACAAAAAGGTGTAAACACTAAACTAACATGGAGAATCGCTAATGCAGCACGCACCTAATCAAAGTGGTATTACATAGTAGAAAAATGGATTAGGACTCTATTCTTTTCCAGTCTACACAAAATGACACAGAATGCACTGAATAAAATCTCGGGAGCTGGTCCATTCTTGGGTCACGTCTATTTAGACCAGAGTCAGGGATGTCAAGCCAATTTTATTTTTTGTCAAAGATTTTCTTTACTGTGGTTAGCTCAGCATCTGGATGAAAACTGTGGGTTTGTTGGAGTTTCTATGTAAGATTTCAGTTCATATGCTGCCCCACTGTCAACTTCCATGGACTTCCGAGAGAAAAGAAGTCTAACATCTTTGTGGAGGTAGATCTTTCCAGACTTTGAACTTTGGAACCTGGAAAGAAATTAACAGTTTTAAGAATTAAAGTGCCCAGATGTAGAACATTTATAGAGTTGTGCCTCTGTATTTGTCCCCTGAATATAACATTTATGGTGTTATTAATGCTAGGAATTCCATTTGCAAAGTACAACATTTGCTAATATAAACAGTAATGGCCATAAATGTTGGCACCCCTGAAATTTTTCAAGAAAATGAAGTATTTCTCACAGAAAAAGATTGCAGTAACATGTTTTGCTATACACACGTTTATTCCCTTTCTGTGTATTGGAACTAAACCAAAAAACGGAGGAAAAAAGCAAATTGGAAATAATGTCACACTAAACTCCAGAAATGGTCTGGACAAAATTATTGGCACTCTCTCAAAATTGTGGAAAAATAAGATTAAAGGAGCATCACATGCTGGAAACAAACTCACATGGGGCAAGTAACTGGCTTGGACAATATAAAAATAACATCTGAAAGCAGGTAAAAAAGGAGAAAAGTGCACTTAGTCTTTGCATTGTGTGTCTGTGTGTGTGCCACACCAAACATGGACAACAAAAAAAAAGGAAAAAAAGAGAACTGTCTGAGGACTTGAGAAGCAACTTGTGGAAAAAATATCAACAATCTTAAGGTTACAAGTCCATCTCCAGAGATCTAGATTTGCCTTTGTCCACAGTGCGCAACATTATCAAGAAGTTTGCAACCCATGGCACTATAGCTAATCTCCCTGGGCGTGGACAGAAGAGAAAAATGTATGAAAGGTGTCAACGCAGGATAGTCCGGATGGTGGATAAGCAGCCCCAAACAAGTTCCAAAGATATTCAAGCTGTCCTGCAGGCTCAGGGAGCATCAGTGTCAGCGTGAACTATCCGTCAACATTTAAATAAAATGAAACGCTATGGCAGGAGACACAGGAGGACCCCACTGTTGACACAGACATAAAAAAGAAAGACTACATTTTGCCAAAATGAACTTGAGTAAGCCAAAATCCTTCTGGGAAAACATCTTGTAGACAGATGAGACCTTTTTGGTAAAGCTCATCATTCTACTGTTTACTGAAAACGGAATGAGGCCTAAAAAGAAAAGAACACAGTACCTACAGTGAAATATGGGGGAGGTTCAATGATGTTTTGGGGTTGTTCTGCTTCCTTGAATGTGTGAAAGGCATCATGAAATCTGAGGATTACCAACGGATTTTGGGTTGCACTGTACAGCCCAGTGTCAGAAAGCTAGGTTTGCGTCCGAGATCTTGGTCTTCCAGCAGGACAATGACCCCAAACATACGTTAAAAAAAACACCCAGAAATGGATGGTAGCAAAGCGCTTGGGAGTTCTGAAGTGGCCAGCAATGAGTCCAGATCTAAATCCCATTGAACACCCGTGGAGAGATCTTAAAATTGCTGTTGGGAAAAGGTACTCTTCCAATAAGAGAGACCTGGAGCAGTTTGCAAAGGAAGAGTGGTCCCAACATTCCGGCTGAGAGGTGAAAGAAGCTTATTGATGGTTATAGGAAGTGACTGATTTCAGTTCTTTTTTTCCAAAGGGTGCACAACCAAATATTAAGTTAAGGGTGCCAAATATTAAGTTAAGGGTGCCAATAATTTTGTCCAGCCCATTTTTGGAGTTTGTGACATTATGTCCAATTTGCATTTTTTCCCTCCCTTTTTTGGTTTAGTTCTAATACACACAAAGGGAATAAACAAGTGTATAGCAAAACATGTGTTACTGCAATCCTTTTCTGTGAGAAATACTTCATTTTCAAGAAAAATTTCTGGAGGGGGCCAACATTTATGGCCAGGACTGTATAATATGTAAATTGTTTGTGATCATAGGGACTATTCAGATTTTATTGTATAGATCATAATTGCTCTATTTTATTATATTTTACTACTAATGAGTAGTTACGGATTTGATTGACATCCGATTGTCATATGATGTAATGTTTGTGGTGTGAACCAGTGATTAAAGGAGTAGTCCAGTGGTGACTCAGTGGTGAGCAACTTATCCTCTATCCTAAGGATAGGGGATAAGTTGCAGATCGCGGGGGGTCCGACCCCTGGGGCCCCCTGTGATCTCCTGTACGGAGCCCCAACAGCCCGCGGGAAGGGGGCGTGTCGACCTCCGCACGAGGCGGCGGCCGACACGCCCCCTCAATACAACTCTATGGCAAAGCCGAAGCGCTGCCTTCGGCAATCTCCGGCTCTGCCATTGAGATGTATTGAGGGGGCGTGTCGGCCGCCGCCTCGTGCGGGGGTCGACACCCGCTATCTCGGCGGAGAGCCGGGGCCCCGTACAGAGAGATCGCACGGGGCCCCAGCGGTCGGACCCCCCGCGATCTCAAACTTATCCCCTATCCTTAGGATAGGGGATAAGTTTTTCACCATTGGACTACCCCTTTAAGTATTTACTGTTATATACTCACTCTTTGTAAACCACAGTTCTACTAGGCCTGATGAAGAGAATTCATTTTTAAATTTGAAAGCTGTAGCCTTTTGCTCAATACATATTTTTTATTAACTCCATCTTATTTTAGAGATCTATCAACATGAGAGGAAGCACCTTGTACTGGTCGGTTTTCCCAACACACAGGGAATTTGATTTACCTTGTCCACTGGACTCAGCGGACCAGGGTTGACAAGACAGCTGATCTTGACTTGGGATTCTACATGTCTCACGAGATGTTGCACTCTTAGTGGAACACGATCCGGTAAGAGGCTGTGTTAACACATCTGTCCCATTATCATACATTCTTCACGAGGGCGCACCTTAATTTCTTCTTTTTTCTAGGATGCTGCTGCTCTAGTTAGTAACACTGTATAAGTCATGCTCCTTAACCCCTTAAGGACTCAACCCATTTGGGCCTTAAGGACTCAGAAAATTTTATTTTAGTTTCTTCCTCCTTGCCTTTTAAAAATCATAACTTTTTTTATATTTTCATCCACAGACTAGTATGAGGGCTTGTTTTTTGCATGACCAGTTGTCCTTTGTAATGACATTACTCATTTTAACATAAAATGTATGGCGCAACCAAACAAAATACTATTTGTGTGGGGAAATTGATAAGAAAACAGCAATTTTGCTAAATTTTGGAAGGTTTCGGTTTCATGCTGTACACTATTTTATACGGTAAAATATAAAATTTTTTTATTCTGCGGGTCAATACGATTGAAAGGATACCAATGCTTACATACTTTTCTATTATTGTACCACTAAAAAAAAAAAAATATAAAAAAATAAAAAAAAAATCGCTAACATTTTAACAAAATTTGTGCGTTTACAATCCCTCTATTTTGCTCACCTATAACTTCTTCATTTTTCTCTATAAGCGGGAGTATGAGGGCTCCTTTTTTGCACCACGTTTACATATATAAAAAACTTTTAATACATTTTTTATAAAAATTTTTGGGGACTAAAATAAAATGTTATAAAAAAAAAAGCAGCAATTTTGGACTTTCTTTTTTACGTTCACGACGTTCACCATACGGGATTATTAATATTATATTTTAATAGTTTGGATATTTACGCACGCAGCGATACCAAACATTTTTATTAAATAAATGTATTTTTATTTTTTTTTAACACTTTTTGGGGGTAAAATTGGGAAAAAGTGAAAATTTAAATTTTTATTGGGGGAAGGGTTCTTTCAAAAAATTTTTACTTTTATTTTTAAACTTATGTCCCCTTAGGGGACAATTTATAGCAATCATTTGATTGCTAATACTGTTCAGTGCTATGCATAGATGAACAGATTACAGATGAACAGGATCGCCGCCGCCGCAGCAGCATGCATTTTTCTGACCGCACTCCCGCAGATGTCGTGATCTGTATTATTCACGGAATCTGAGGGGTTAATGGCAGACATCCGCACGATCGCGGATGTCGGCCATTACCGGCGAGTCACTGGCTGCTATCAGCAGCCGGGAACTGCCGCACATGACTCTAGCATCGCTCTGATGCTCGCAGTCATGTACAGGACATAAATGTACGTCATGCTGCTTTAAGTACCACCGCACCAGGACGTACATTTATATCCTGCGTCATTAAGGGGTTAATAAACTGCAGTATTTAAGTATATGGGATAGACAGCCTTGTACACTTCGCTTTCTCCATCGGTCACATACATTTGAGTGCATGCTTGACTGCGATCCCATTTAAAAAAGGGAACACAGCACACCTGATCCCAAGATCAGTGGGGGTGCAGTCCCCTGTGATCATATATTGTCTATCCTTTAGATATGTGTTAATTTTGTGACAACACTTTTAACCGCTTCCAGATTTATTTTGCCGCATCAGGCTTTTTTTTTTATATAATTTTTATTTTAGTTAACTTATTTCTTAATATTGTGGGTGTAGTAAATGTATTAAATTATGTTATTTCACATATTATGTACCCCATAAAGTCATATTAGACCTTTTTGGGACATTTTCACAATAATTCCTTTATTTAATTGCAGAATTTCGACTCTCCTCATTGAGGACTGTGTATATTGGGGAAAGCAGGAAAGGCATAACAAAGTCCTTGGCTCTTTCTAGAAAGCCTGGCTGTCACATGCTGCTCCATCACTCTGCAAGGACGTAATTTGCTGGCTAGATGTTTATAGTCAGACTGCATTGGAATGTATCGACATTTATAAGTTTGAAAATAGTAATTCTTTTGGTTTTGTGTGTTTTTATTATCTGTAATAGGGCCGTATAAATAAAAATAAGAAAAAATATAAAGTTATATTTTCAGACAGATAAACTGATTGAATACATTTATAGTGTAATTCTATACTGTAGATGGATATGGGATTACCTCAGGTGGATGAGGTAGCGCAGTGTCCGCTCTTCTGTCTTCATGATGTTCTCAGGGACTGTTACTTTCTTATCTCGTTTCCCAGGAACAGAAAACGTTCTCTGTCGCAGGAATGTCTGGTGATTGGGTGGCATTTTTTGCAAGTCATATTTCACCACAAACATCTTCACCACAGTCTTGTTTGGATTAAATAAGGTCTGAAGTGCAAAGAGAAGAATGCTAAATAGGTGAATTTAATACAAAGAATTACAGAGACTTCTTACTCACCTCCAGCGTCCTGCTCTGGTCCCAACTTTTTAATCTGCAGTGGGATGTGTTTTCACTGGGAGGCCCCTGGGCCTAGTGTGTCATACTGCAGCTCGGCAAATTGCGCTGCCCACTAGATGTCCCACCTGGGCAAGAGATTTGCTGAGTGGCAGACACATTGGGCCCAGGTGCTTCCCAGCGACAACAGTCATGCTATAGCTCAGAAAGAGGATCAAAGACAGGGACTGAAACCGGACACCGGAGGCACTGCTAGAGGTAAGTAGAAGTTTATTTTTATATTCCACACAATGGGCATAGTTAGGGGCGGAAAGAAAATAATAAAAATAAAACCCTCTCCCACTAGATAAACCCTTTAACCCCTTAAAAGGACCAAGCCCATTTTGACTTTAAGGACCTGGCCAATTTTCGTTTTTGCACTTATGATTTTTAGAAGTGGAGTAGGAAAAAACAAAAAACTCTTTAAATTTTGCACATACAAACCCATATTTGTAATTGCAACATTTAATAACAAAATCTACGGCAAAACCAAAAAATACTTGTGGGGTGAAATTGAAAATAAAACTCCCATTCTGTAAATTTTGGGGGCTTCCATTTCTACAAAGTAAAATTTTCAGTAAAAATGACACCTTATCTTTATTCTGTAGGTCCATACGGTTACAAGGATACCCAATTTATGTAAGTTTTATTTTATTTTACTACTTAAAAAAAAAAAAAAAATTATAAACTACATGCACCAAAATTAGTATGTTTAAAATGGTTATCTTCTGACCCCTTTAACTTTCATTTTTTCCCGCATACGGGCCTATATAAGGGCTAATTTTTTTGCGCACTGATCTGTAGTTTTTATCAGTACCATTTTTATTCTGTCCTGCAGATAGGGTATAAGTGTCTTACACTGCAGATCTCCTTTAAGGTAGTGATGTTTCATGGACACTGGACACTGTCTCCTGCACTTTTTATAACATTCTGTATAATCTTTTGTAAAGCCACAAAGCTCAATGACAAGTCAGTCTCTGGACGACATGGTGTAAGGGAAAACCTGCCAGGCTTCAAAGTCTGTGAAAAGGGCAGCTATTGCAGTTTGGGAGGGGATGTATAGTAAGTGCCCACTAGGTAAACCCTTTACAGGCCTTTGGCAGAAGTTTGGTTAACAGGAAGGCCCCCCCCTCATCAACTCATCCTGCTGGTGGTCACTGCAGTACTAACTGGTAGTTTTGCACAGTTTTAGAGATCAGAAAACAGATAATTGAACATACCACTTGAATAGTTCCAGAAGGAGGTATGCGATATCCCCTTTTGCCAAGAGATTCCAGTGTAATGTTACCCTATTATATAAAAATATTATTAATAATAAAAACTAACATAATAGTCTACAAATCATAAGGACAGTTTTTCTTTAATAAAAAATAAATAAATAAATCACCAGTTTTCAATATAAACATGTAACAAAATCTCCCTACATAGAGGGAATCAAACAAAGATCTATTAAAGAGTATCTGTCACTAAACTAAACTTTTAATATATTGTTCCTTATGTTATTATAAGACACTTTGCTATTTAATATGATTGAAATGGCCACTATGTGGCTTCTGTTCCCAAACAGTAAATTTGGTTTCCACCCGGACTTGCAGAAGTCCAAATTCAGGGAGTGTGTGTGGGGCATGGCAAGTCACTGCTGGGGAACGACCACTTTCTCCTGCCAGGAGCTCACACAATGAACAAGGGGATAGGTATGATACAGAGCTTTTTTGTAGGGCAGGAGGAGTGTTCGGAGTAGTTAGTGGATATAATCTGAGTTACTTTAGGTACTCTAACAGTAATAAAGAGCAAGGGGACATGCCTGTCTGTGAGGCCAGGCCGGTCTACACTAAGCAGCCAACACAAAAGGAGCTCCCTATCAGGGCACAAGTACCAAAAACGTGTAATAAAAAAAGGGGGAGAATTCAGAAAAGAGAGGAAGAAAAATAGACGAGGGGAGAGGGAAACCGATAAGAAGTGAAAGGGAAACACCTAGGATCACGGAGGACAACACGAGACACACACAAAATAAGGGTGACAGTCACAACTTCAACAGGGGAAGGGGAAGAAAAGATGGTGGCACCTCAGGGAACCAGGGGGAAGTAACTCAGTCGTGCAATAAAGCAAGATATTCAGACATTTCCTGAAGAGCGGACCAGTAAAACCAGGTCTGCGTAAGGACATCTTATTTCACATGACATCTTAATCAGGGGTCAAGTCCAGGGAAAAAAAGTGCAGGAACTCACCCAAGATTTCCACTGAAGGGCTG
Source organism: Hyla sarda (assembly GCF_029499605.1). Lineage (NCBI taxonomy): Eukaryota > Metazoa > Chordata > Amphibia > Anura > Hylidae > Hyla > Hyla sarda. The sequence goes on from NC_079192.1 coordinate 145,398,789, forward strand.
GTCCCGCAGAACTCCTGCTAATGGGAACTGTGTCCCTGCTGTGGAAAAAGTGCAGGAACTTAGTTCCCACGCATTCCTGCAGGACTTGAACCCTGATCTTAATCCAGCTAACAAAATGGAACTAGATGGCTAGGGCTCCATGGTGACTAGACCTCAATGTTTCCTTATTGAAGAATATACTTTTGACAATTACAAGATTATTGACAATTTGGGCCATGTTTGTATTCTTGGGAATGTCTTTTCTGCCCCAGAGAAAGGATGTTCTCTAAGTTAAGTTTTTAATCTACATATATGTTTTCCATACAACAAAAAAAAAAGAAAAGAAAAGAAAACACACAACACTAATTTCTACATTTGGATATTCCAAGTTTACATGAGTTTTTATTTCTATGCATCATGGAGCAAAAGTCAACAGTGAAAATACTTTTAGTTTTAGACAAAATATGCTTTTAAAAAGGGGTACTTCAGGGAAGTATATATAAAAAAATTGAGCTCCAAAGCCACCACACTACCTGGATATGTTCCCTATAAACCATCCTGCCTGATATGCATGGCTCCTGTGGCCTCTGTTGTCTTTTCTGGCTGCTTGATATTTGCCATCCTTCTCTCTCCTTGCCTACATCTCCCAGTAATCACTGCAGCTCTGCTCTGCCAGCCAGCTCACTCCACACCCTACTGGTCTGAGAAGCTGAGAGAGGTTCAGTATCTGATTTGTTGAGGCCACACACACACCTACCAGTTCTCAACACTAAAAGGAGCATGACTCATCAGTGCAGGACAGAAACCACATAGTCTTTGTCTCAGGAGGGTGGGGGCTACTTTCAGAGAGGGATTTTGACAGAGATAGGATGGCCACCTGGATGATGTAATTCCCTCACTTCATGCATGTAAGTGACAACCAAAGAGGGGAAACTGCTCTGTATAGCTAATGAATAATATTCAGACAACTAAATATGTTGATGAGAGGGAAAGGATTAACTATGGGTTTAGTTCCCCAGAGTACCCCTTTAGGTGTAGTAAAATCTATATAGGCACATTTTCCTATCTTACCATGTAAGGGGAAGGAGCATTATCCTCTGAAACACTGAAGAAAGAAACTCTAACAGGCAACGTCATGTGGGTTGGACAGAATACTCCACTTGCTCCAACATCTGCTGTAAAACCTTCAACTGTGCCTAGAGGTTCTAATCGATAATTCAGGACCGACTCCTGAAAAGGATTCAGAGAAGACAGGTAAAGGGAACGGACACTTTAATAGCCTTCAGGTTATTGTAGGGAGACAACTCAACATCTATAAAAGTAACATACCATTAAAATAGTACCCAATGAGACTATAATAAATCAACAAGCAAATGTTTCATAGTTAAAATGACATATTCAGCTTATTAGGCATCCTCTAAGGCTAGCCAATAAGTTGCATAATGATGAGTACAGTTAAATAAAATACATACCTCAAAGTTTCCAAGAAGGCTCAGACAAGGAGCAGGTGGAGCACTGCAACTAAGCTGTCTGTCTGTGCACTCTACACCATTCTCTGTTTTCTCACAGTGACGTCTGGTCAGAGTAAAAAAGGACAGATCAACATTAACATGTACAGTAAATGCATAAAAACAAACAATAACTTAATGTAGGGATTTTAACCAAAAGGGTCTGGCATACGAAGTACAGTGAAGGTTATAAGGCTTAAAGGGGATAAGATGTCAGATTGCCGCGGTCCCGCTGCTGGGGAGCCCCGGGATCCCCGCTGCGGCACTGCGCTATCATTACAGCACAGAGCGAGTTCGCACTGCATGTATTGACGCGCAATACAGGAGCATCGTTACTTCACAGCACGCCCCTTTCAATACAAGTCTATGGGAGGGGCGTGGTGGTTGTCACGCCCCCTGCCATAGACTTGCATTAAGGGGACTGGCCGTGATATAGGTTTCATCTATTCTATAATATACTGTTGATTTATTGAATGTTGTATGCAGACTATCCCATTTTCATAAGATTTCTTATATGGATCTGTAAAGCCTTGAGAGCAGGTAGCATTGCATTCTCTAAATCAGATCCCTGAAGTGTAACAGACCTCTTTCAGCGACGAGGAGTTCTTAGCCCTTCTATATTATATAATAACATAGCTGAATCTAGTCAGCAGAATGAACATAACATGTACAAGCAAGTAAAGGTTGAAAATAACTAAATAAATAAATACCTCTTTGTGGATAAACCTTTAAACTGCAGTAAGGAAGTGTCCAGATCAAAATACCCTGACTGTGTCTTTCTTTGTGGTACCTGGGTAAAACAAACATATTCTTTTATCTGGCAGACCTTAAAGGGGTACTCTGCTGCTCAGTGTTTGGAACAAACTGTTCCGAACGCTGGAGTCGGGAGCTTGTGACATCTTAGCCCCACCCCCTCATGACATCACACCCCGCCCCTCAATGTAAGTCTATGGGAAGGGGTGTGACAGCCATCACGCCCCCTCCCATAGGCTAGCATTGAGGGTCGGGGCATGACGTCATGATTGGGCGGGGCTATGACATCACGAGCTCCCTGCTCCAGCGTTCGGAACAGTTTGTTCCAAACGCTGAGCAGCGGAGTACCCCTTTAAGCAGAAGGCACATTGAAGAGAAGACATGGGCGCTGGCTAACAAAGCATTGTTAATATGATGTGTTAAGCCAAGTGCCCACTATGTACACTGAAGAACAAGCCATCCAGGCTCTGCTCACCTGATAGAAGGACAATACATTTCTACATTTCATAAAACATACTGGACAGGCTTATTGCCTCTGTGTACATTCCTATCTGGCTGGATGCCTTAGATAGAGGCAGACTGTTACATTATGGGTTTTAACATAGATTAAGTGAAAGGACAATTCTGCACATAAATTTAATATGTTTCGGCAAGTGACAAAATACCACTTAACTAGACATTTACGACTACAGCGCACACAGAATATATTTACTAAATACAGCTCTCTCTTTAGACTATAAGGATATGTTCACACTAAAAATATGGCAAGGAAAATATCCTCGCTGGAAGTTTAAAGTCCCATTTACTTCATGAGATTTTACTCATGGATTCCGTAAGACTAGACATGTTTATTCTTTCGGCAGAATTTGGATCCTCATTGGAAGTTTTAAACGGGAGTCTGAATTAGACGGAATGCACGCCAATTTCCTTGCATACTGCCTAAATTTCCTCAGTGTAAACTTGCCCTAAAAACACAGTCTGTAACTATCAGCGGTTCAGGATTCGACATATCAAAGCCGGATCAATGTGCCTCAATCTTTGGTTCATATACAGATTCTCTCTAGGATGTTACTCTGTTTGTAGAACAGATTTCTTTCTACCAATGGAGACACAATCCACTACTTAAGCTCCAAAGGTTTTGGTGCAAAAAAAATTGAAGTAAAAAATAAGCAAAACCCAAGACTTACTGGACTGGAAAGTAAAGGTAAACCTGTGCAGGGGTGAAATGCCTTGGTAGAGATCCCATCGAGAGAGTGAAAACCCTTTTTCTTCCAAACATTAGAAGGTCGCAGAGGTACAGACTTCTGGGAACAAACAAGACAGCATGTCATATAGTGTACACTACACTGCAGTATAATAGATAATGACAAAACAAAAAGGTTTCAGATTTGTAAACCTGTATCCTAACAGTGCATAATTCATAAGTTGGACAGAGCACAGGAAATATTAGAAATATTATTAAAGTTTTACACAGTACGCTGTTAAAATTGTTAGGGTGTCACTATGTAATGTCTGAATCTATTTTTCCACACCACTTTACAAAGAAATTAATAATATAATTCATATTATTCTATTTCCTACAATGGACAATTACCATCTATCCAAACATTGGATTGGGCGGTTATGATGAGGGAGCATTCACATCATGTTTTTGCAATACAGTTCCCGTATACGTTTTCAATGTGAAAACTGTACGGAACCATATGCATTGACTTTTCATTGAAAATCGTATGCCAAACAGTGCATCTGGTTACTTCCGTTTCGAGTCTTGTGCGGTTTTGTCAGTTTTTTTTCCCTGTACCCAAAACCGTAGCCTACAATAGTTTTTGGTCCGGGTGAGAGTTAAAATTTGTACACCCGTTTTGATACAGTTTAGTCCAAAATCTGATACAGGAACTGTATTGCAAAAACATGGTGTGAATGCAGCCTAAGACTGAATGGAGCAATATTTCAGCCTATGGCTACGAGGCGGATATAAACAAAAGAAGAGTGATCTACGTAGCCGTCTCCATAAGTCCTACAAAAACTTTGAAGCGGCTGAGCTTGGGATGCCCATTCTAGTAACTAGTGGAAGTTTTAGTACAGCATCCTCTAGGGGAATAAGTGTTTATTGTGGAAGAAACCCTTTAGCATACACAAATAAATACCCTCTGTAAAGTGTGTATACTCCATCTAATGTGTAAAGACCTTTTACACAGCCAAGTGTTTTTGCATGTAAGGCTAGGGTCACGTTTGTCTATTTGTATTTCTATTACAGTATTGGCACATAGGGTAGTGTGAATATCAGTATACATGGTAATAAGGTACATTTCTATGTGGAGCTCCACCTTTTTGCAGTTATAATTCTTATAGGTTCACATATGCACAATTGTCAAGTTTTCTGTTGAGTCATAGAAAAAAAGGCAATGTCAGATCCCTTGCATGCAAACATCAATAAGGCTTGGAAATCCAACAAACGCTAAGTCAATAAGGTCTGCCATCTATCAGTCTAGCATTTTACCAGACAAAAGACCACCATCACAGATTATGTTAAAAATCCTGGACAAAGGCTCATAATGAAACCTATGATGTAAAAGGGAAAGAATCTTTAGTTTCCTGGGGTAACCACTACATAGAAGATTATCCAACGCCATGCAAATATGTTAAAAGGGGTCATCCCAAAAAGACAATTCCTTTGGGGGGGGGGGGGGGGGAAGCTTGTGAACCCCCCTGGCTGTCAGTTGACTTATGCTACATGTTTCTTCTGCAGAATTCATGATTGCAGTTTCTAAAGAAAGAAAGAATAAGACTTCAATTCTTTCTGTTGATTCTGCTCAGATATTACTTGACCGCACATTTCCAAGCGGTCCCAGCACCCGCCAGATTATTCAAATGTGCAAAATGTCTGCCCGTTTTCTGGGCGGACATTGCGCACATTTTCTCCCATGCTAATTCTGACTTATTGTGGTATTAAAGTGGTACTCCGGTGGAAAACTTTTTTTTTTTTTAATCTACTGGTGCCAGAAAGTTAAACATTTACTTCTATTTAAAAATCTTAATCCTTCCAGGACTTCTCAGATGCTGTATACTACAGAGGAAGTTGTATTTCTTTCTGGAATTCTTTCCAGTCTGACCACTGTGCTCTCTGCTGACACCTCTGTCCATGTCAGGAACTGTCCAGAGTAGAAGCATTTTTCCATAGCAAACCTCTCCTGCTCTGGACAGTTCCTGATACAGACAGAGGTGTCAGCAGAGAGCACTGTGGTCAGACAGGAAAGAACTCAAGAAAGAAAACTTCCTCTACAGCTGATAAGTGCTGGAAAGATTAAGATTTTTAAATATAAAGTAATTTACAAATTTGTTTAATTTTGTGGCGCCAGTTGATAAAAAAAAAAAAAAAAAAAAGTTTTCCACTGAAGTACCCCTTTAAAAACGGAACGTCCATGCAGTATTTCCTTGTGGAGAAGACTGCCATCAATCTCAATAGAATTCTGCTGCTCAGCTAACAGTACAGAACTTATGAAACAAATTGGTTTCTGCAAAAAGACTGAACATGTTCTGGTGGAGTCCATTGGAGAAGTCCAGTCACTGTGGGAAGTAAAGGTCCTATTCAGACCTTTGTGTGTCCATGGTATCAGACAAGAAACAGAGTGTGACCGGATCTATCTGTTCCCAAATTCTTGCTAGCTTACAAATGCTATATTAGTAGAAAGTCGGGGTCAGCTAGATGGCAATATAACTTCAGGATAAGACTGCATAAAATCTGTAATCTGTTACCATAGGGAGCTGTAGACACAAACACATAGCATTTAAAATAAATTATAGGACCTAAATCAAAGCTGTGATGGTGCAACTGCCCTTTAACTATCTGATGCAAAGCTACAGAAATAAGACCCTTAAAGGGGGTTGTCCAGAGAAATTTTCCATTTCACTATTGCATCCAGGCTGCCCAATAAAATAATAGCTTTAAAGGGGTACTCCGCCAATATACATCTTATCCCCTATCCAAAGGATAGGGGATAAGATTGCGGGGTCCTGCCGCTGGAAACCCCCGCGATCTCTCCTGCAGCACCCTGTGTCCTCTGCTGCATGGAGGGAACTTCGCTCCGTGCCTGATGATGGGCAATACAGGGGCCGGAGAATCGTGACGCAATGGCCCTGCCTCCTCGTGAAGTCACGGCCCATTCCCTCTAAGCAAGTCTATGGGAGGGGGCAAAGTCGTGACATCACGATACTCCGTCCCCTGTAGCGCCCATCACCAGGCATGGAGCAAAGTTTGATCTGTGCAGCAAATGACACAGGGTGCTGCAGGAAAATCGCGGGGGTTCCCAGTGGTGGGACCCCGTGATCAGATATCTTATGCCTTATCCCTTTGGATAAGGGGATAAGATGTCCAGTGCCGGAGTACCCCTTTAAGTCCCCTTCCTCGTAGCCAATAGTATCAGGGCGCCCTGTCTGTAACCAGTGACACTGGTTTTCCTTGAGCTGCACGGCGTAGCATCTACAGCTGTGGTAACTGACAGTGCCACTCACCCAATCGTTCACAAAAGGTGGAACACCACTGTGGTCTGTGATTGGTTAGGGGCTCTATGGCATCACATCTACAGCTCTGGGACGCCTAAGATCTGCGGAGGCCCTGCCCTGATACAGGAGTCTAAGAAGAAGTGCGGAAAGCGTGAAATAAAACATTTTACCGGGCAATCCCTTTCCAGCATACCTTATGCTCTGGTCAGTTTTCCTAAAAGTAACATTTGTACAGCATTGTCCATGATTTTTCAAAATGATACACATTTTACATTTGGTGAAAACGATGCCTTGTGGGATTTCAGAGATTTCTGCGCCATTCTCCCCTCTGTATATAATTTTGCATTAGGAGACGTAGTTGCACGACAGTAATTTGTCTAAAAAGCCTTTTCCAAGCTGCAGGATTATTATGCGACAGCCAGTGCACAATGGGGGGGGGGAAAGAAAAAACAAACAAACATACATACAGTCATGGCCGTAAGTGTTGGCACCACCGACATTTTTCTACAAAATGAAGTATTTCTCAGAAAAGGATTGCAGTAACACATATAGCTATACACATGTTTATTCCCTTTGTGTGTATATTGGAACTAAACCAAAAAAAGGGAGGAAAAAAAGCTAATTTTGCATTATGTCACACCAAACTCAAAAAATGGGCTGGACAAAATTATTGGCACCCTTTCAAAATTGTGGAAAAATAAGATTGTTTCAAGCATGTGATGCCTCTTTAAACTCACCTGGGGCAAGTAACAGGTGTGAGCAATATAAAAATAACACCTGAAAGCAGAGAAAAAGGAGAGAAGTTCACTTAGTCTTTGCATTGTGTGTCTGTGTGTGCCACACTAAGCATGGACAACAGAAAAAGGAGAAGAGAACTGTCTGAGGACTTCAGAAGCAAAATGTGGAAAAATATTAACAATCTCAAAGTAACAAGTCCATCGCAAAAGATCTAGATTTGCCTTTGTCCACAGTGCGCAACATTATCAAGAAGTTTGCAACCCATGGAACTGTAGCTAATCTCCCTTGGCGAGGACAGAAGAGAAAAATTTATGAAAGGTGTCAACACAGAATAGTCCAGATGGTGGATAAGCAGCCCCAAACAAGTTCCAAAGATATTCCCACTGACGCTCCCTGAGCCTGCAGGATAACTTGAACTATCCATCAACATTTAATTGAAATTAAACGCTATGGCAGGAGACCCAGGAGGACCCCACTGCTGACACAGAAACATAAAAAGCAAGACTACATTTTGCCAAAATGAATTTAAGTAAACCAAAATCTTCTGGGAAAATGTCTTGTGGACAGATGAGACCAAGATAGAGCTTTATGGTAAAGCACATCATTCTACTGTTTACCAAAAATGGAATGAGGACTACAAAGAACACAGTACCTACAGTGAAATATGGTGGCGGTTCACTGATGTTTTGGGGTTGTTTTGCTGCCTCTGACACTGGGTGCCTTGAATGTGTGCAAGGCATCATGAAATCTGAGGATTACCAACGGATTTTGGGTCACACTGTACAGCCCAGTGTCAGAAAGCTGGATTTAAAGTCCATATCTAAATCCCATTGAACACCTGTGGAGAGATTTTAAAATTGCTGTTGGGAAAAGGCGCCCTTCCAATAAGAGAGACCTGGAGCAGTTTGCAAAGGAAGAGTGGTCCAACATTCCGGCTGAGAGGTGCAAGAAGCTTATTGATGGTTATAGGAAGCCACTGATTTCAGTTATTTTTTCCAAAGGGTGCGCAACCAGATATTATATTATATATATATATATATATATATATATATATATATATTAAAATATTAATATATATATATATATTAAAATATTAATATATATATATATATTAAAATATTAATATATATATATATATATATTAAAATATTAATATATATATATATATATATTAAAATATTAATATATATATATATATATATATATATTAAAATATTAATATATATATATATATATATTAAAATATTAATATATATATATAATTAAAATATTAATATATATATATAATTAAAATATTAATATATATATATATATATATATATATATATTAAAATAATATATATATATATATATATATTAAAATATTAATATATATATATATATATTAAAATATTAATATATATATATATATATATATATATATTAAAATATTAATATATATATATATTAAAATATTAATATATATATATATATATATATATATATATATATATATTAAAATATTAATATATATATATATATATATTAAAATATTAATATATATATATATATATTAAAATATTAATATATATATATTATATATTAAAATATATATATATATATATATATATATATATATATATATATATATATATATATATATATATATATATATATCTCAACTGGCTCCGGAAAGTTAAACAGATTTGCAAATTACTTCTATTAAAAAATCTTAATCCTTCCAATAGTTATTAGCTTCTGAAGTTTTCTGTCTAACTTCTGCCCTGGAGCTGTGCATGATGGGAGAATATCCCCATAGGAACTGCACAGCTCCCGGGACGTGAGTCATCAGAGAGCAGTTAGAAAGAAAACTACAACTCAACTTCAGAAGCTAATAACTATTGGAAGGATTAAGATTTTTAATAGAAGTAATTTACATATCTGTTTAACTATCCGGAGCCAGTTGATATATAAAAAAGTTTTGGCCTGGAATACCCCTTTAAGTTAAGGGTGCCAATAATTTTGTCCAGCACATTTTTGGAGTTTGGTGTGACATTATGTCCAATTAGCATTTTTTCCTTCCTTTTTTTGGTTTAGTTCTAATACAAACAAAGGTAATAAACATGTGTATCGCGAAACATGTGTTCCTGCAATCCTTTTCTGTGAGAAATACTTCATTTTCTTGAAAAATTTCAGGGATGCTAACATTTACGGCCATGACTGTGCTTGCCTCCTCTGCTGCTCCTGCTTTCAGATCTTCTGGTCCCTGCTGCGGTCAGGTTCTTTTTCCTTCCAGTAAGATTTTGTGCCCCACAGGAAGTTCCTGCAGCAACTATACCACATCGGAAGGAGGAAGAACATAAGCACAGTGGAGACTGAAAGATCTGACTGTGGAAGAATATAATAGGTAGAATATACTTACTATATTCTATCAAAGTGCATTTTTTTGATAACCATTCTAGGAAAAAATTCTGTATGTGTATATACGTACTGTTTGGTCTGTATTCTTCAGCCTCTCACAGCTCAGACAATTTTCAATGGCTTTCCCCTGTTCTTGTGCACCACAGTCACATTTGGTTGGATCCTCATTCTCATCATGAGCAGTCTTCTGCTTCTCTTGGGTCTCTTTAGCTTTCTGACTGTCTCTATCTTTTGTAACGTAGTTTTCAATGCTGTGAAGTTGGTTGCTATGATCAGACCCATGTGCTTTCCTCGTGTTACTTTCCGTACATTTAGGCTCTAGTGTCTGCGGAACACCACAGGTTTTAAATGCCACAACATTTCGTGAACAGTTTTTGCGATTATCAAGATGGACACTGTCGCTACTTCTACTTTCAGCAGAGCTGGTTTGCCTGTTGGCAGGACAGACGTTCAAGGTGCTATGACTGGAGAGATGATGAAGTGTTCCTTTACTGATGTACTTTTCATTCTGTTCACTGTACTTTAAGTCTCCTCTATCAGGAGCCATAAAAATATTTTCCTTACTGGACAATGAGAAAGATGGTGGGGTGTATTTGTTTACTGAATGTTGAAATGTGTCTAAAACAGGTTCATGGGCTTGAACTAAAATGAGTTTCCGCCTAGCTTGTGGTTTTGGTGAAGTTCTACCATCAGGACAAGGTCGGGAGGAAGTTATGTGTGTGTCTAAAGCAGCTTTTTGTTTTCGGTCACCATTTTCAGGGGTTAGAGTCAGATCTGAAATAGAAGCACACATGACAGGTGTTTCAATCTTGTTGAAGTTTTCGTCTTCACATGGGTTTCTTAATATTTTGCAGCTCATGGGGGTGGGGTCGTGCATTTTGAAGGAACGAGTTGTTATGTGTGATGTTGTCTGATCACACTGAAGCAAGTGCTGTGCTATTCTTGCTATGACTTCCTGGCGTTCCTGAATTAGGGAGCCTATTAAAGGATTGGTCTCTGTCTGTTGGTGTACAGGGGAGTTGTTGGGCGTGTCAACCAAAGATAGCGATTTGAAGTTTCTTACAGGCGATCCTTGTAGGGCTGTTTTAGGATCACTTATACTGAAACAATGAATCTTAGATGGTGATGTTCCAACGTCACAGCTATTGCCACATCCAGAAATTAACTTTACATTTTTACCAGGGAGCATGAGATTCATGCTAAGACTTGTTTTAGCCTGCAGTAGTCCATCAGATCCAACAGTCCATGTCTGCTTGCTACATGTATGCTGAAAACTGGGTGCACTTTGCTGGCTGCTCTCCTGATGCTCTCGAGGTGGAGGACCAATTTGCTCATGTGACAAAAACTTCTTTTCATATAAGCCAAGATTACTGTGGATGCTACAGTTCAACACTGGATAACTGGATTGTCTAGGCAGAGACTGGACACTGACTTTCAAGGCCACGTTATGAGACACATTGGGGACAGGAAACACATGTTCAGTGGGTGGATGAGTAAAATTCCATTGTAGCTCACCATCAGCTGCACTTATTCTGTAGAAGAGACACACAGAGACAAAAGGGGAGAGCGTTATGGAAACCCGCACAGAGAAAAAGTAGAGCAGTTACCCTTAGCAACCAGAATGCTTCATTTTTAAAAATGCCTCTAAAAACATAAAAGCAATCTGATTGGTTGCTATGCGCAACTGCTCAACTATTGTACTATAAGACTGAATCAGTAGGGCTTAAATAAATGGAAGTATGTTAATAAAAAATGACTAAGCTACATCCAGTGGGATAACTGATAAAATATTTTCGGTCCCCGGAATACCCCTTTGACTTATTTGAGTTTATTCTAACATATCAAAGGCTGACATTTATGCAATTGTAGTTGCTTTTCAGTCAGAAAGGGAGAACATTGTTTTCCTATGAAGCATTGATAAATATCATCAAGGCTTGAGAGTCTTGATCCTTATTTCGGATTTTAATCAAAGGTATATCTGTTAGACCATAAGTGGCATGTGAAGTTGCCATGTGCAAGTTAAGATAAGGCAGTTGCTTAAGCTGTTGAGCAATGCAAAAAGGAGAAAACCACAACTTCCTGCAAACAGGTCTGCCATAGGTTTGATAGCAACTTTATGTCACATTTCAAGCTAAGATTTTGTGACAACTTGCCACCCCCATCATGTAAATAATCCCAGGACTTCTAAAATCATAAGATGTTATGAACAATGTTTGTATTTTAAAGGCTGTACATTCTACCAGCTCCACATCACTAAACCAAGTAAATAAGGGAACTAAATATTACACATTTAAGTGGATGTCTGGCTTAGTCAATCCACAGCTCTGTGTAATCAGTCTGAATCAGTACATTGTTTCCCACCATTCAAACTGTGGCCTTCTGGTCTGAAAAGCTTAGGAACCTGCTTACATAGTGAGTAGTCTCACATCTAGAGGGGGCCTGGGAGGGGAAACCTTATACTAAATAAGTTGTCTGCCTTTTATAAAGGGTATACAGATGCAATAAAGTGTTCTAAAATGTATTCTCACTTTTTACTGAGAAGCCAGCTTACCTGTAGATAATGTTGCGGGGTACAGCTCCATGAGAAACACTTAACCAGGCGCTTAACTGAGAAAAGAAAACAAATGAACGGACAGCCAACAGAAGAGTCTTCTCTTCAATAAAACGGTCTCCACTCCTATAAAAATAAAAAATAAAATCATTCAGTGAAAAGGCAACAACATTTTTCCAGAGACAGAATTGTGTGGAGAAGGGTACAAAAAACCATTTATGCAGCACCGAAAGTTCCCAAGAGCACAGTGACCTCCATAATTCTTAAATGGAAGAAGGTTGGAACTAGGACTCTACAGCTGGCTGCCCCACCAAACTAAGTGATCTAGGGAGAAGAGGTGACCCAATGGTCACATGGCTGAGCTCCAAAGATCCTGTATGCATGAGGAAACTTCCAGAGAGTCCGTCATCACTGTTTATAAAGCCAAGATAGTGAAGTGCTTCAGTGTGTACTCCCCTGTATAATATCCTCTGAAGAGTTGAAGACATGCAGGTGAATTGGATCACTCACCAAATGGGGTTGTGCATCTGCAGGCACAACACACACAGGGTTTTAGAGAAAGGTGAACAAACCAAAATACAAAAGATATCTTAAACAATTTTAAATCTTTTTTGTACATTTTTATGGGGCAGCCATATTGCCTGAGCTAACCCCCTCTGCTCTTTAACAGCAGTTTAGAGAGAGACTTTCTTTACAGCAGCCAGATAAAAACAGGAAACTCTGAAGTCTGGAGAAAACTTACTGACTGCTAAAACCCATGACAAAGATTATGAGGCAACCATAGGCAATATTTTGATCAAACTTACTGATTTCGGCAGGACAGATTCACCCTTTAATGTGTATTGGAACCTCACAAAAGACGAGGTTGGGGAAAGAAAATGGGAGAGATAGTAGTTTGCCGAACCAATATTTGGGTAACTGCTATTGTATGTTTAACCCCTTCACGACCCAGCCCATTTTCACCTTCAGGACCTGGGCATTTTTTGAACATCTGACCACTGTTACTTTAAACATTAATAACAGTAGAATAAGAAAAAAGTCGGCAACTCACCGGAGCTGGTTTTCAAGCAGTTTCTTCTTTATTAGTACTCACATGCATGGGGAGAGAAAAGACGTACAGGGGGTACAGCTGTCTGGCTACGGGACAGTTTCACATGTTCCACATGCTTCGTCTGGCCTATGCTGAATAACTAACTCGTTGCTCTAAATACAGGTGAGGGCTTCTTACTAACCTATCCCCTGATGACACGTAGTTAGTGATGGGAAAGATGGGTGGTAACCTAATAAGGTAATGGTCCATCTATAGAAGTAAAATCATGAAATACAAAAATGTGTAGATACGTAACTTTAAAAACATGGGGCTAGATCAACTCGATCATTAAGACCCAAAGGGCCAGTTGCTTCTGTTTTTAAAATCCAGTAGGTTTCTCTCTGAAGTAAATACTTGTGTATGTAACCTAAAATACACGTAGTATACCTGGTCTATGCTCCACTCTTTCTATTCCTGCAAAAGATATGGCTTCTGGATTGGCTCCGTGCGCTTCAACTATGTGGTTTATCAGACGCGGCGCACCTTTTCGGGTGCGTAAAGAATAGATATGTTCGCGTATGCGATTGCATAAAGGTCTGATAGTTTTACCCACATAAAAAAAGCCGCACGGGCAGAATATTACATACACGACATATTTTGTGCGACAAGTAATGAGGGTTTTTACTGTGTGGGTTATGGGTCCTATGCGCATAGTTTTTAGACCATTATTTAATTTACAATAATTACAACTTCTGCATTGGTGGTTACCTACAGGAGCCATATCTTTAAACCAGGATCCTTTTGTAGTTTTGGGTTTATTTGTATGATTTTTCAAGACGTCACCTAATGTTTTATTTTTTTTGTATGCTATGAGTGGTTTCCTTATTGCTACATTTCTCAAATCCTCGTCTCCTTCTATTATAAACCAGTTACTCCTAATCGCTTGCTCAATGACTTTGTTCACTGGTGAATTTTTAAATGTAAAAATAAACCTCTTATCTTCTTCGTTTTTCTTTTTCCTATTTTTACACTTTAGTAGGTCCTCTCTGTGTAAGTTGTCTGCTCTGTTTCTAGCTGTTATCAACATAGTATCTGGATATTTCCTTTCTTTTAATCTACTTTGTAATTCATCTGCTTGGATTTTATACGTGTTGTCTGATGTATTATTTCTTTTGAGCCGGACAAATTGTCCGTACGGAATTCCCTTTTTGACACAATCTGGGTGTGAGCTTTCGTAGTGTAGTATTGTGTTTTTAGCTACACTTTTACGGTAACCTTCGCTTATTATATTGTTATCTGTTGCTATCAAGCGAACATCTAAGAATTCGATTGTTACTCCCCCTATTTGAGACGTAAAGGACATATTCATGTCATTAATATTATTTAGATATGTAACGAAATCTTGAAACTGGGACTCTGTCCCTGACCAAACTATCAGGAGGTCATCCACGAATCTCGAATATGACTGAATATATTGAATGAAAGGGTTGTTACTAGAGTAAACATAATTATTTTCTAATATCGCTAGGAAGATATTTGCGTATGTACAGGACACCGGCGTCCCCATCGGGATCCCGGTGTCCTGTCTATACCACTCCTCCTCATATTTAAATGTACTGTTAGTCAAAATAAAGTTAAGGGATTCGCAGACGAAGTTAATATACTCTGTTGTTTTGTCTGTGTTTTCCAGAAACTGTCGTACTGCCCTGACTCCCGCTGCGTGGGGGATCCGGGTGTATAAGCTTACGACATCGATTGAACATAATATCCATCCTGTCTCCCATTTTAAGTCTCCCACTAACTGCAGTAGGTGTTGAGTGTCCTTAATATAAGCAGGTATGGCTGTTAATACAGGACGTAATAACCAGTCTGTATAGTGGGATAAATGTTCGGTGACTGAGCCTACCCCCGAGACTATTGGTCTGCCCGGGGGGGGATTTTGTCCCTTATGTACTTTGGGGAGATGGTACCATGATGGTGATTTAGGTGACTCTGGAATTAGTTTCTCCGCATTTTTTTTAGATAATATACCTTCTGTAACTTTTTTGTGTAAGAATGACTTTAGATCATTAAGTATTTTAAATGTGGGGTCTTTTTTGACTAACAGTACATTTAAATATGAGGAGGAGTGGTATAGACAGGACACCGGGACCCCGATGGGGACGCCGGTGTCCTGTACATACGCAAATATCTTCCTAGCGATATTAGAAAATAATTATGTTTACTCTAGTAACAACCCTTTCATTCAATATATTCAGTCATATTCGAGATTCGTGGATGACATCCTGATAGTTTGGTCAGGGACAGAGTCCCAGTTTCAAGATTTCGTTACATATCTAAATAATATTAATGACATGAATATGTCCTTTACGTCTCAAATAGGGGGAGTAACAATCGAATTCTTAGATGTTCGCTTGATAACAACAGATAACAATATAATAAGCGAAGGTTACCGTAAAAGTGTAGCTAAAAACACAATACTACACTACGAAAGCTCACACCCAGATTGTGTCAAAAAGGGAATTCCGTACGGACAATTTGTCCGGCTCAAAAGAAATAATACATCAGACAACACGTATAAAATCCAAGCAGATGAATTACAAAGTAGATTAAAAGAAAGGAAATATCCAGATACTATGTTGATAACAGCTAGAAACAGAGCAGACAACTTACACAGAGAGGACCTACTAAAGTGTAAAAATAGGAAAAAGAAAAACGAAGAAGATAAGAGGTTTATTTTTACATTTAAAAATTCACCAGTGAACAAAGTCATTGAGCAAGCGATTAGGAGTAACTGGTTTATAATAGAAGGAGACGAGGATTTGAGAAATGTAGCAATAAGGAAACCACTCATAGCATACAAAAAAAATAAAACATTAGGTGACGTCTTGAAAAATCATACAAATAAACCCAAAACTACAAAAGGATCCTGGTTTAAAGATATGGCTCCTGTAGGTAACCACCAATGCAGAAGTTGTAATTATTGTAAATTAAATAATGGTCTAAAAACTATGCGCATAGGACCCATAACCCACACAGTAAAAACCCTCATTACTTGTCGCACAAAATATGTCGTGTATGTAATATTCTGCCCGTGCGGCTTTTTTATGTGGGTAAAACTATCAGACCTTTATTCAATCGCATACGCGAACATATCTATTCTTTACGCACCCGAAAAGGTGCGCCGCGTCTGATAAACCACATAGTTGAAGCGCACGGAGCCAATCCAGGAGCCATATCTTTTGCAGGAATAGAAAGAGTGGAGCATAGACCAGGTATACTACGTGACAAGTATTTACTTCAGAGAGAAACCTACTGGATTTTAAAAACAGAAGCAACTGGCCCTTTGGGTCTTAATGATCGAGTTGATCTAGCCCCATGTTTTTAAAGTTACGTATCTACACATTTTTGTATTTCATGATTTTACTTCTATAGATGGACCATTACCTTATTAGGTTACCACCCATCTTTCCCATCACTAACTACGTGTCATCAGGGGATAGGTTAGTAAGAAGCCCTCACCTGTATTTAGAGCAACGAGTTAGTTATTCAGCATAGGCCAGACGAAGCATGTGGAACATGTGAAACGGTCCCGTAGCCAGACAGCTGTACCCCCTGTACGTCTTTTCTCTCCCCATGCATGTGAGTACTAATAAAGAAGAAACTGCTTGAAAACCAGCTCCGGTGAGTCGCCGACTTTTTTCTTATTCTACTGTTATAAGACTGCTGTACCACGTCCAGTCAGAGCACCACCAAAGTTTCATTGAAGCAGCCAAGCCAGCTACCCTATGCCCACGAGTCCTAGTATTACAGACTGAGTAGTGCCGATCTGTCTGTCTACTTTATTTGCGGTTAAACATTAATAACTCTGGAATGCTTTTAGTCATCATTCTGATTCAGAGATTGTTTTTTCGTGACATATTCTACTTTATGTTATTGGTAAAATGTCACTGATATTTGCATCCTTTCTTGGTAAAAAAAAAAATCTAAAAATGTAACGAAAATGTTGCATTTTTCTAACTTTGAAACTCTCTGCTTGTAAGGAAAATGGATATTCCAAATAAATTACTTTATGTTTGCATCAAAAAATGTACGTGTTTTTAATTTTGGAAGACACCAGAGGGCTTCAAAGTTCAGCAGCAATTTTCCAATTTTTCTCAAGATTTTCAAAATCGTACTTTTTTTTAGGGACCAGTTCAGGTTGGAAGTGGATTTTAAGGGTCTTCATTTTAGAAATACCCCATAAATGACCCCATTATAAAAACTACACCCCCTAAAGTGTTCAAAATGACATTCAGTAAGTGTTTTAACCCTTTAGGTGTTTCACAGGAATAGCAGCAAAGTTAAGGAGAACATTCAAAATCTTCATTTTTTATTAGACCCAATTTTTGTATTTTCACAAGGAGTAAAAGGAGAGAAATCACCCTAAAATTTGTAACCCAATTTCTCTCAAGTAAGTAAACACCTCATATGTGTATGTAAAGTGTTCGGCGGGCGCAGTAGAGGGCTCAGAAGGGAAGGAGCGACAATGGGATTTTGGAGAGTGAGTTTTTCTGAAAGTGTTTTTGGGGGGCATGTCCCATTTAGGAAGCCCCTATGGTGCCAGAACAGTGGACCCCCCCACATGTGTCCCCATTTTGGAAACTACACCCCTCATGGAATTTTATAAGGGGTGCAGTGAGCATTTACACCCCACTGGCGTTTGACAGATATTTGAAACAGTGGACTGTGCAAATGAAAAATTGTATTTTTCATTTTCACAGACCACTGTTCCAAAAATCTGTCATACACCAGTGGGGTGTAAATTCTCACTGCACCCCTTATTAAATTCCATGAGGGGTGTAGTTTCCAAAATGGGGTCACATATGGTTATTTATTGTTTTGCGTTTAGGTCAGAACTGCTGTAACAATCAGCCACCCCTGTGCAAATCACCTCAAATGTACATGGTGCACTCTTCCTTCTGGGCCTTGTTGTGCGCCCCCAGAGCACTTTGCGCCCACATATGTGGTATTTCCGTACTCGGGAGAAATTGCATTACAAATTTTGAGGGTCTTTTTTCCCCCTTTACCTCTTGTGAAATTGAAAAGTGTGCGGCAACACCAGCATGTCAGTGTAAAAAATTAAATTTTTATACACTAACATGCTGGTGTAGACCCCAACTTCACGTTTTCATAGGGGTTAAAGAAGAAAAAGCCCCACAAAATTTGTTAGGCAATTTCTCCCGAATACGGCGATACCCCATATGTGTCCCAAAACTGTTGCCCTGAAATACGACAGGGCTCTGAAGTGAGAGAGCACCATGCGCATTTGAGGCCTAAATTAGGGATTTGCATAGGGGTGGACATAGGGGTATTGAACGTCAGTGATTCCCAAACAGGGTGCCTCCAGCTGTTGCAAAACTCCCAGCATGCCTGGACAGTCAGTTGCTGTCTGGCAATACTGGGAGTAGTCGTTTTGCAACAGCTGGAGGCTCCGTTTTGGAAACCGTAGCGTACCAGACGTTTTTCATTTTTATTGGGGAGGGGGGCTGTGTAGGGGTATGTGTATTTGTAGTGTTTTTTACTTTCTATTTTAGGTTAGTGTAAGTGTAGTGTAGTGTTTTTAGGGTACAGTCACACGGGCAAGGGTTCAAAGCAAATTTGCTGCTGGGAGATTGAGATGCAGCGCAAAATTTGCGCCATCTCAAACTTGCAGCACTCATGGTAAACCTCTGCCCATGTGAGTGTACCTGTACATTCACATTTTTTTTTGGGGGGGGGGGGGGGGGGGGGTCAAACATCCAGCTGTTGCAAAACTACAACTCCGAGCATGCCCTTTGGCTGGTGTTACGCAACCAGTGTGCCTTCAGCTGTTGCAAAAACTACAAATCTCAGCATGCAGTGACAGCAGAAGGGCATGCTGGGACATGTAGTTATGCAACAGCTAGAGGCATACTGCTACAACTCCCAGAATGCCCTTTGGCTGTCCGTGCATGCTGTAGGTTGTAGTTATGCAACAGCTGAAGGCACACTGGTTGCAAAACACTTGAAAGTTTATTACTTAACTTAGTGTTTCCAAATCAGTGTGCCTCCAGCTGTTGCAAAACTACAACTCCCAGCATGCCCAGGCATGCTGGAAGTTGTAATTCGGCAATATCTGAATGATCAGATGTGGCCGAACTACAACTTCCAGCATGCTTGGGCAGTCTGGTATGCTGGGAGTTGTAGTTTTGCAACATCAGTTTGGAGACCACTGTATAATGGTCTCCAATCTGTGCTCTTCCAGATGTTACAGAACTACAACTCCCAGCATGCCTGGACAGACTGAGCATGCTGAAATTTGTAGTTTTGCAACATCTGGAAGAGCACAGATTGGAGACCATTATACAGTGGTCTCCAAACTGTGGACCTCCAGATGTTGCAAAACTACAACTCCCAGCATGCACAGAAAGCCAAAGGCTGTCTGGGCATGCTGGGAGTTGAAGTTTTGAAACTCCCAGAGGCAGCTGTGAGATTGCTTTACGGCAATCTCACTGCTGCCAATGAAGATGCCGCCCTGCTGCTGGAAACTCACCGCCGGTGTGAGGTGAAAAATTAAGACCCGTGAAAAAATTGGACCGCCTCTGTCGGACGCACCACAGCCGGGACCTCATGGAGGACGCCGCTCGCGCTGGTACCGCTCGGGACACCGCATGGCCGGGTAAGTGACGCCGGGGGACGGGTAAGTGACACTTAGCAGAGCGGTGTGTGTCCCGATCCCCGTGATCAGGACTCACACCGCGCTGCTAAGTATTCTCATAGCGAAACGCTGCTATCAGCTAGTCAGATTTGACTAGCTGATAGCAGCAATCGCTTGGGGGGGGTAGGATGAAACCCTCCGTGGTCGTATGGTAAGATGGCTGCCTATCAGTGATAGCCACCATCTTACCGGGTGCTGCGGGATGCCGCGAGTAGCGGCAAAAATGCTCATGACGTACCTGTACGTCATGGGTCGGGAACACCTTCCCACTCATGTCGTACAGGTATGTCATAGGTCAGGAAGGGGTTAAAGGGGTATTCCTGGAATTTTTTTTATTTGACTATGCTACAGGGGCTGTAGAGTTCGTGTAGTTCATAATATAGTGTCTGTACCTGTGTGTGGCGGTTTTCTCACAATTCTTATGTGATTTTTCACCCCAATATTTATTTTTAACAGCATACAAAATAACTGCTGTCTCGGATTTTTCCCAGCTTACAATGCGGTCGAGACCTGATTCACTAGTCAGCTGATGACAGGGAGCCTGTCTGCTTCAATGGGTGGAGGGATCAATCTGCAACTAATGCAACAGCTGGAGGCACCCTGTATTGAAGACCACAGGTCTGCAGCTCATTTATGTTTCAATGGGTGTGGTATCTGATGTTTGGGAAGGAGGAAAATGGAATCATGGGATTTGTAGGCAAACAAGGAAACTGAAAACAGGAAATACAAATTCACAGAAAGCTAGCCACAGTGTAATGGTAATATCACAGCATAGCCATTTATCCCCAAGACGAGCGCAGATCCTTCCTAAGCATGTCCATTACTGTCTGCCAGGTATGTACTAAAATCACCTTATGCTGGATAATCCCTTTAAGGTCAGCATTAAAAGGTTGGTCCATAGTTTTGTGTTTAACACACACTTTATAGCAAATGATAATGGAGATGTGCCTATTTTCAACTAAATACAGATATCTCTCTCTATCTATATATTATATATGCTCTTAGTTCCAGTATTAAGTAGGCTATTAAGGCATTACAATTGTTCTTATTTACATCTACAGATATGGAAATTACAACCCTGGTGGTGCCTGGCACTGAACACGAATACCAATATAAAGAAACAAAGGAGCCAATGCCTGCTCACTGACAAAACTTCAAGAACCACGTAAACAGTTTTTTTCCAGGAAAGACTGTTCAGGAAAAGGAAACGTACTGTCTGGGAACTGGCTCCAGAGTCCACCGCTCCAGCAAGAGGGCATCTTGTTTCATTGCGGGATCATTGAAATCATTCCCCTCCGTTCCAGATGCTTCATCACTATAGCAACAGTCTGGTAACAGCATCACCTCCACCATGATAGGAAGATTATTCCTCCACAACAGGGTAACCTCAGATCTTGTTTTCCTGGCTTGTCGGCACTGAAAAGAAAATATGCAATTTAATATTTGGAGTAGAATCTAAAAGGCATCTGACTAATAAAGCAGTCTTTTGTCTTTTGAAATGGCGTATTCGATTTTTCTAGAGATAAGAGTCATACTTCAATATAAAGTGAAATAAATCTATTTAAGAAATAAAAAAAGACTGTCCTGCGGTGGTAATACTACATACACACTTGTCAGTACTGCAGGGTGTGTGTACGCTTTATAGCAACTGAAATACATGGGATCCATACACCAGACAATGTTTGATTATTACAGCCGCCTCCTCCAGAACTTTTTAAATAATCAATTTTATTTATTTAATGTATTTTAACAATGTGGTAAATTTGCATAAAATACATTTGGGGAGATTTATCAAAGATTGCTTTTCTTGACGTGCCACGGATTTATCATTATGGCACACTCTCTTTGATAAATTTGGCGCACCTGCGCCAAAATCACGTTTTCACTTATCTACACAGAATTCACGCGGAAAAACCATTCAGCTCTACAGGAGGTGTGAGGAGAGCTCTGCAGAGTGGTGTGGAGACCTATAACCAGTTTGTGAATAACTGTATTATATTGTAAATACATGCATTTTAGGCCCCTTTCTCACTATACATTCATCCTTTTTTAAGATCCGTTATAATGTTCTGTTACGAAAATCCTGAAAATCTCATTATAGTCTATGGGATTTTTACATTATCCGTTTTAACCCGTTATAGCCCGTTATTAATAACGGACGTTATTTTGTGATGGGAGAGAGTAACGGGAGAAATAGAACGGAAGAAAGAGTGCATGCACTATTTCTCCCGTTAATCTCTCCCATCACAAAATAACGTCTGTTATTAATAACGGGCTATAACTGGTTAAAACGGATAATGTAAAAATCCCATAGACTATAATGGGATTTTGTAACGGCAGATTTTCAGGGTTTTCATAAGAGAACAAATAACGGATTTTTAAAATGGATAAAGGTATAGTGTGAAAGGGGCCTAAATTACATCTATAAAATAAAATGTCACTATACTGCAACATTTTTTAAATAAAACATTCTAAATATATTAACAAAATAAATAATATAAAAACATTCCTTTGCATTTACAATATTGCTTGGTGTGAGTTTTCTACTGTAGGTAGTCAGAAAAGCAGACACATAAGCAAGGCTGAAGCTGGTGTACATTCCTGGAGCTTTTTAACCCCTTAAAGGGGTACTCCGCCCCTAGACATCTTATCCCCTATCCAGAGGATAGAGGATAAGATGTCAGATCGCTGCAGTCCCGTTGCTGGGGTCCCCGGGGATCGCTGCTGCAGCACCCCGCTATCATTACCGCGCAGAGCGAGATCGCTCTGCACGTAATGACGGGCAATACAGGGGCCGGAGCATTGTTACGTCACAGCTCCACCCCTCGTGATGTCACGGCCCGCCCCCGTCAATACAAGTCTATGGGAGGGGGCGTGGTGGTCGTCACACCCCCTGCCATAGACTTGCATTAAGGGGACGTGCCGTGATGTCATGAGGGGCGGAGCCATGACGTCACGCTGCTCCGGCCCGCCCCTGTATCGCCCGTCATTACGCACAGAGCGAACTCGCTCTGCGCATTAATGAGGGCGGGGTGCCACAGTGGCGATCCCCGGGGTCCCCAGCAGCGGGACCGCGGCGATCTAACATCTTATCCCCTATCCTTTGGATAGAGAATAAGATGCCAGGGGCGGAGTACCCCTTTAAGGACCAGAGCGTTTTTTGCACATCTGACCACTGTCACATTAAACATTAATAACTCTGGAATGCTTTTAGTTATCATTCTGATTCAGAGATTGTTTTTCGTGACATATTCTACTTTAACATGGTGGTAAATTTTTGTGGTAACTTGCATGCTTTCTTGGTGAAAAATCCCAAAATGTGATGAAAAATTACAAATAACATTTTTTTTTATTCACATATACAATATGTCTACTTTATGTTTGCATCATAAAATTGACGTGTTTTTACTTTTGGAAGACACCAGAGGGCTTCAAAGTTCAGCAGCAATTTTCCAATTTTTCACAAAATTTTCAAACTCACTATTTTTCAGGGACCAGTTCAGGTTTGAAGTGGATTTGAAGGGTCTTCATATTAGAAATACCCCACAAATGACCCCATTATAAAAACTGCACCCCCCAAAGTATTCAAAATGACATTCAGTCAGCGTTTTAACCCTTTAGGTGTTTCACAGGAATAGCAGCAAAGTGAAAGAGAAAATTCACAATCCATTTTTTACACTTGCATTTTCTTGTAGACCCAATTTTTGAATTTTTACAAGGGGTAAAAGGAAAAAAAATTATATTTCTATTTGTAGACCAATTGCTCTCGAGTAAGCACATACCTCATATGTCTATGTAAATTGTTCGGCGGGCGCAGTAGAGGGCTCAGAAGCGAAGGAGCGACAAGGGGATTTTGGAGAGAACGTTTTTCTGAAATGGTTTTTGGGGGGCCCCTATGGTGCCAGGACAGCAAAAAAAAAAAAAAAAAAAAAACACATGGCATACCATTTTGGAAACTAGACCCCTTGAGGAACGTAACAAGGGATAAAGTGAGCCTCAATACCCCACAGGTGTTTCACGACTTTGCATATGTAAAAAATATTTTTTTTTTTTTACTAAAAATGTGTGTTTCCCCCCAAGTTTCAAATTTTTGCAAGGGTTAACAGCAGAAAATACCCCCCAAAATTTGTAACCCCATCTCTTCTGAGTATGCAGGTACCACATAAGTTGACCTGAAGTGCACTACGGGCGAACTACAATGCTCAGAAGAGAAGGAGCCCCTAGGGTGCCAGGACAGCAAAAAAAAAAAAAAAAAAAACACATGGCATACCATTTTGGAAACTAGACCCCTTGAGGAACGTAACAAGGGGTACAGTGAGAATTTACTCCCCACTGGTGTCTGTCAGATCTTTGGAACAGTGGGCTGTACAAAATTTTTCATTTTCACAGACCACTGTTCCAAAGATCTGTCAGACACCAGTGGGGTGTAAATTCTCACTGCACCTCTCATTAGATTCCGTGAAGGGGTGTAGTTTCCAAAATGGGGTCACATGTGTTTTTTTTTTTGCCTTGGTCAAAACCGCTGTAACAATCAGCCACCCCTGTGCAAATCACCTCAAATGTACATGGTGCACTCTCCCTTCTGGGCCTTGTAGTGCGCCCGCAGAGCACTTTGCGCCCACATATGGGGTATCTCCGTACTCAGGAGAAATTGCGTTACAAATTTTGGGGGGCTTTTTTTCCCCCTTTTACCTCTTGTGAAAATGTAAAGTATGGGGCAACACCAGCATATTAGTGTAAAAAAAATTTTTTACACTAACATTCTGGTGTAGACCCCAACATGTCCTTTTCATAAAGGGTTAAAGGAGAAATAGCCCCCCAAACCTTGTAACGCAATTTCTCCCGAGTACGGCGATACCCCATATGTGGCCCTAAACGGTTGCCTTGAAATACAACAGGGCTCCAAAGTGAGAGCGCCATGCGCATTTGAGGCCTAAATTAGGGATTTGAATAGGGGTGGACATTGGGAATCACTGGCGTAGAATACCCCTAACAGGGTGCCTCCAGCTGTTGCTAAACTCCCAGCATGCGTTGACAGTCAATGGCTGTCCGGCAATACTGGCAGTTGCTGTTTTGCAACAGCTGGAGGCTCCGCTTTGGAAACAGTGGCGTACCGGACGTTCTTATTGGGGGGGGGGGGGGGGGGGGAGGGTACTGTGTAGGGGTATGTGTATATGTAGTGTTTTTAACTTATATTTTATTTTATTTTGTGGTAGTGTAGTGTTTTTAGGGTACAGTCACATGGGCAGAGGATTACAGCGAGTTTCCCAGCGCAAAATTTGCTGCATCTCAAACTTGCAGCGAGAAACCCACTGTAAAACCCTCGCCCGTGTGAAGGTACCCTGTACATTCACAGGGGGGGGGCGCACCAGCTGTTGCAAAACCACAACTCCCAGCATGCATGGTCTGTTAGTGCATGCTGGGAGTTCTAGTTTTGCAACAGCTGGAGGCACACAGGTTAGGAAACAGAGTTGGAAACAGACAATGTTTCCCAACCAGTGTGTCTCCAGTTGTTGCAAAACTACAACTCCCAGCATGCCCAGACAGCTGAAGGGCATGCTGGGAGTTGTAGTTTTGCAATATCTGGAGGGCCCCAGTTTGGAGACCATTGTATAATGGTCTCCAAACTGTGTTCTTCCAGCTGTTGCAAAACTACAACTCTCAACATGCACTGACTGTCCAGGCATGCTGGGAGTTGTAGTTCGGAAACATCTGAAGGGCCAGATGTTGCTGAACTACAACTCCCAGCATGCCTGGACAGTCAGTGCATGGTGGAAGTTGTAGTTTTGCAACAGCTGGAAGAGCACAGATTGGAGACCATTATACAATGGTCTCCAAACTGGGACCCTCCAGATGTTGCAAAAACAACAACTCCCAGCATGCCCAGACAGCCAAAGGCTGCCTGGGCATGCTGGGAGTTGTAGTTTTCAGACTCCTAGAAGCAGCAGTGAAGATCTTCACTTGTGCCTCTGAGGACCATGTACTTACCTGCCAGTCCTGTCGCTGCTCCTCCACGTGGCCGGTCCCGCCGCTGCTCCAGGTAAGGCCGCAGGTCCCCGCGAGCCACCGCAGCCATCTTCCCCCGTTCTGCCCGACTTCCAGGGGCGGGCAGTGCGGGAGATCTGAACTTTCACCCCAGGCCACTGTGATTGGTCCAGAGGGACCAATCACAGTGATCGCTGACCAGGACCATCAATGGATGGTCCTAGGGGGTGAAGCAGAAGTTGTCTCCTGCTGGAAACAGCGGGACTTCTGCTGGTTAACCCGTGCGATGCTGCGCATCGTCGGGTTAACTGAATGTCATTTATAAACGTCGGGATGCGCGAACAACCCAGCGTTTATATATGACATTCTGTGGGAAGGGGTTAATCAGATGCACCTAGATCTGCAACAGTCGCAGTTGACAGATCAGGGTGCACTGCAAAGTGAAAAACCGTCTATGTAAGCAAGATGAAATTTTCAGTGGAGGGATGTAAACAAATGGAAAGTTGCAGACAAGTTGCGCCAAATATATGGGAAAATAAGCTCTACAGTCTTTGATAAATCTTTGTCATTGTCTTTAAAATAAAACCATAGGTAGAACAGGATAAACAGATAAAATCCCTAGATCTACCCTAGATACAACCCTGGGAGGAAGAACTCAAATCTAACTGGTTCCTGACATAACAGCTTAGGCAACGTTCACAATGTACCAGCGCAGCTGGATGGAGTTTTAGGGTAGAGTCACACACACTGCATCTGCAGAGTATTTGAAGATGTGAATGCGCTGCCGGCAGTCACAGAGCGCAGCTCCCTGCTGCGGCCGGGTAGATGTGTGTCAGTTTGTGACTTCCAGTGGGAAATCCACAACTACGAGCGGACACACAGAGCTACAGGGAGGATGAAGCTCGCTCTGCCGTTACTCTGTGCAGGCGGCTCATTCGCGGTGTCAAATATATTCTGTGGATGCACTGTGTGTAACCCTACCCTTAGAAGGAGCAAATCACACAATGCATGGGTTTGAGGTCATACTGCATATTTTCAAATAGCCTAAGGGTATTCAGTAGTGACCTACAGGGCAGTGTCCAGTCTTAAATAATTTAACATAAAAAGACAAGATTATTTATTAATAATTAAATGTATGGGAAATACCTTTTAAGACTTTGCAAAAAAAAATTCACCTTTAAATAATTTTGAAAATAGGAAAGGAAACTGATAATGGAGAGGACACAACACTGACACTCTGGGATAAGGCATAACTCTACTGCTTTATAGCAGAAGGCCTATCAGGAGAAGTGGTAGTCCAGTTGTGTTTACCTGACATACATCTTTTACACTGAAGTTTTAGGTTTTAAAATATACCTGTCACTTAGAAAAGCTATTAACATGTCACAGGGACATGTCAAAAGTCTTGATCACTCTGGGTCTTGGTGCCGAGTCTCATACCAATCAGTAGAAAGAGACCAGAGAAGTGCACAGCATTGCCATACGATTGCAGGCTCAGCGGGGATAATCATCAAGACATGTGTAGAGTAAGAATGGTGCAGTTGCCCATAGCAACCAGATTCCTTTCATTTTTATCAAGGCGTCTGAAAAATTAAATAAGCTATCTGATTGGTTGCTATGGGCAACTGGTCACCTTTTCCTCTGCACATGTTTTGATAATCCCCCCCCATAGAGATCTTTGTCTTGTTGCTCCATAGACATCTACTGGAGCAGCGACACAAAGATTTGCCTGAATCAGGATGGGTCTCTGCACAGAGACCCAGACCAAATCAAAACCTCTGACATGTCAAAAGTTTTTCTATGTGACAACAGGTAATAAAAATTAAGTAAATAAATAAAAAATATATGTACCTTCGGCACCTTATCACTGCATTCATGCTTATTAGCCCCAGGCTGACTGGATTGTGCTGGAGGGCAGTGAAGACCTTCTGTCCTGCCTTTTACTGAATGCTCAGGAGTGCGACCTTCTGTGATCAGTAGAGCCAGGTACACCAGGAAATCCTCCGCTTCATATTCAAAGAACTCATCCAACGAGTCTACAAGAAAGCACAATATATACAGTTAACTCAGGATCAAAAGCTGCTAAACCGACAAAGCAGGACTTTTCCATTCACATTTTACTATCATGAACACATACCCTGAACTGCCAGAAACATTCTCCAATTTATTCCTGGCACAACTACTGTAAGTGAATGTCAGGAACATCTGGTATTACTTCACCTATACCTAGCAGGGCTAAAGATCTACTAATTAAAATCTATTACCATGTTAAAAAAGGAGTTTTATAAATTGACATCAAGCGAGAAGAAAATGTCACAAGTTCTCGAGATAAGATTTGCCCCATTCCATTTGGTTACCTGGTTTATAAAGTGGTACTCCGCTGCTCAGTGTTTGGAACAAACCGTACCGAACGCTGGAGCAGGCGCTGGGAGCTTGTGACGTCATATCCCCGCCCTCTCATGATGTCACACCCCTTCCCATAGACTTGCAGGGCTATTACGTCACGAGCTCTTGGCGCCTGCTCCAGCGTTCGGAACAGTTTGTTCCAAACGCTGAGCAGCGGAGTACCACTTTAACCAGCCCACACAGCAGAAATAATATGTCAGTGTTGTGGTCTGATCCCTTACAGTATACTCAATCCACAGCTGTTAAGGGAAGTAAGCAACACTAGGTACGTGTCTATTAGGACTATTTTGTGTCAAATGGTGATACAAAGTAAACGCATTGTCCTTTATGTCACATTATGGCAAGATCAATTCTTATTGCAACATCTATCTTTGATCTGGAGTGTTCCCAAGTTTAGTGACTGATATCGATGTTTGCGAAGCGTTAACAACATTTGTTTTTCAAAATGTTTTTTCATATACAAGCACCAAAGCTGGCTCCGAGACAACACAGGCTTTTCCTTGCACCATCTGGATACACATCCCCCACTGCCTTTTCTGGCATCATAGTCTTAAAGTGTGAAAATAAATAATCTAAAAAAAAAAAAAAAGGCTCACATTTTCCAATATTTTCACAGAAGAGAAATGCTTTCATGTTACACCGATATGGGATTTCTGTAAAGGTTCCTACTGCAGGTGTCCCTTCTTGCAGCTGGCACTAGATGCCTCATATACCCACTTCAACCATATGGGCCAGCTAGGAGTCCCTTTATCCAAAGCTGCGACCTGCTAGCTACAGTCTCCTTCACCAATGCCAGCATGGCAGATTAAGGCCGCACATTCCACAAATCCTTAACAATGTGACGTTACACAACTGTATGTCCATTTAAAAGTATATAGCAGGAAGGGAGTTCGGAAATCTAATTAAATTAAAAAAATACATACAAAATAATATATACATACAGTGATCCCTCAACTTACAATGGCCTCAACATACAATAGTCTCAACATACAGTGGTCTTTTCTGGACCATTGTAAGTTAAAACCAGACTCAACATACAATGTACAGACAGTCCAGATCTGTGAAACGTGTCAATGGCTGGAAGAACTGACCAATCAGAATAGACAATAAGTGGTAAAACCCCTGTATTACTGAAATGCCTGCACTGACTGGTGTCTGGTATCGCCCCCTACAGTACAGGGAGGTATTACATGTTCTGTACACTTTACCTGTATCAGGGATAGCTGCTCCTTTGGACACCAGGTGAGGGCGGCTCCATGTTACTTTTTTAGGACAGTGGCCCTCATTTACTTAGAAAATCGGGTTGTAAGTCTATGCTGCTTTCTTACCCGACTGCTTTTTTCCCCTGGTATTTATTATTATGTCGCATCCTGTTTGTCGCACGTGGGTTTTGTAGGTTTTGGTTTCCAACTCCTCTGAGTTGTTGGGAAAAAATCCACAACAATTCAACAAATTCGGGTTGGAAACCTTTATAAATACGTGGGAAAGCTCAGAAATGTTGGGTTACGCCCCTTTTTCGGGTTTGGGAGAATCCACATCGGGTCCGTGGGGAAAAAATGTTGCATCGTGTCGCAGACTGGCGCACTATGTCTGCGACATGTCGCAGACAAAGATGCGCCAAAAAAAAAAAAAAAAAAACGACAAAAGAGGTCGGGTTTAGAATAGTAAATGAGGGCCATTATGTGTACTGGACAGGACCCTGAAGAAGCTCCTGTCCTCTACATAGACCAGTGTTTCCCAACTAAGGGTCCTCCAGCTGTTGCAAAACTACAACTCCCAGCATGCCCGGACAGCCTTTGGCTGTCCGGGCATGCTGGGAGTTGTAGTTTTGCAACAGCTGGGGGCTCCCTGCTTGGGAAACACTGACATAGACCGTGATTTACAGCTCCCAGCAGATCTTTATTACTTTTATAAGGATTTGCTTTATAAGGATTTTCTTTATCTATATTAGTTATCTACTTATTTTTCTTTAATCCTCACGTTTTCCTATTTTTTGGATGACATTTTGGTGGCTTCAGAACCAATTACCAGGTTTCCAGGAGTTCTGGTCTCAACATACAATGGTTTCAACATAGAATGATCGTCCTGGAACCAATTAATATAGTAACTTGAGGGACCACTGTACTGCCTATTTAATCGTTTTTTCTATTCACATTAAAAAGCTCTACTTAGGCTACGTTCACACAGTATATTTTTACTTGTCTCTCCTGACGATAGACAGATGCACATAGGAAAAAGCCGAAAACCTCCAATGAAGGGTTAATGTTTCTTCTACGCTTGTAAATGTTATGCATACTGAAACACTGGTGTGGAATCATTTGTTTCTTTATGAAGAAGAAGAATTCATAAGAAAAGGACAAAGATCTCATTGTACTAGTTCCAGTCAGAGCCCATACAGTAAGTACCACCAGCTGGCAGGACTGCTCACACATTACCCACACTCACTGCTTTGTTTACGTTTATGACAGCATTTCTATAAAGGTTTAATAGATTGCCATGAATGTCAAATCCCCAATTACAGCAAAGATTATGGGAGGAATAATAGCGCAGTAATAGAAGTGAAGAGCACGCCATAAAACTGACACATGATGGCATCACTCATCCTACACAGAACATCAGTCATATTTACTGGGGGGACTGGGAGGCAGCTTTCTGTATGCAGTGTGGTGGGGATATGTGTCACAATATTACAACTACACTAAGGATTAATGCTTCATAACCATCTGGAGGCCAAGAACTCGAAGAGACAACTATTGTTTGGAATATGGAAGTGGCCTTATGTGTCAGTGTAATGCAAAATAGTATGGGTGTCCTGAAAACTGCTTTAAAAAAAAAAAAATAAAAAAAAAAAAAATAAAATAAAAAAAAAAAAAGGTACTCCCCTGGAATTTTTTTATTTTATTTTTTTAAATCAACTGGTGCCAGAAAGTTAAAACAGATTTGTAAATTACTTCTATTTAAAAATCTTAATCCTTCCAGTACATATCAGCTGCTATATGCTCCACAGGAAGTTTTTTATTTTTTTATTTATTTTCTGTCTAACCACAGTGCTCTCTGCTGACACCTCTGTCCATGTCAGGAACTGTCGAGAGCAGGAGAGGTTTGCTATGGGGATTTACTCCTGCTCCGGACAGCTCCTGACTAGGACAGAGGTGTCAGCAGAAAGTACTGTGGTCAGACAGAAAGGAAAATTAAAAAGAAAAGAACTTCCTCTGGAACACACAGCAGCTGATAAGTACTGGAAGGACTACATTTTTAAATAGAAGTAATTTACAAATCTGTTTACATTTCTGGCACCAGTTGATTTAAAAATTTTCTTTTAATAATTAATAATAATAAATAATATAAAAAAAGCTTTCCAACGGAGTCCCCCTTCAAGATAGGGGGAGAGAGAGAAAGAGAGAAAGAAAGAGAGAAAGAAAGAGAGAAAGAAAGAGAGAAAGAAAGAGAGAAAGAAAGAGAGAAAGAAAGAGAGAAAGAAAGAGAGAGAGAAAGAGAGAGAGAAAGAGAGAGAGAAAGAGAGAAAGAGAGAAAGAGAGAGATCAAGCAAGATCATGTGATACAGGTATCAATTAAATTACAGCATCATTAGTACAAATATATAAAATCCAAAGCATGTAATACAAAAGTGAAGCATATCATTGCGCTGTTACAAGGTGTCTCTGTGCTACAGGGGTGAATAAAGTGTCCCCACAGTATGTAAACTAATTATAATCAACAAAATATACATAATCATAACAGCTGAAAATATGTAATTAACTTACAGGGCGAGAAAGAACCACTATATATTTTTATATATACACACAGCTATAGAGGCAGAAAGGAAACTGCTGCTTAAATTAGGCTTTTATGTTCAACATCTTAAAAAAATTTAGATGATTTTTTCTAATTTTCCAATTTAATATCTATATTTTAAATTAAGCCTGGAATCTTACAGTTTATTATTCCAACCACTAGGTTCAACACTAAGTTGATCCTTCCGGTTCAGTACAGATCACTTTCCAGCAGTGCCTTCTTATCATAGACAGAAGTACATTGAAAGGTGACACCAGTATAATGATAAAACAATAGATGTTCACAGCTCAGCCTCCCCATGGAAAGGTCACAGGCCATGCCTGAAACCTTTCCCATCCATAGGACAGCTGCAGTCTATTTTCACTTATGTCCTTGCTGTTAAGAATATCTCTAAATGCTGTTGAAAACAGCTCAGATGAAATGGCTGCTCCCATGGATAACTGCTAAGACTAAGCTCTTATATGATAAGCCATAGTGTCTGAGTTGTGGGTCAGCGCTTTAGGTGTTAAAGAGCAGCAGACATCAGATGAACAATGCGCGCCCTCTTGTTCCTCATTGTGTCTGCTTCATCCCATCTCCTATCCACTAACGCCCCCCCCCCGAATTGTGCTCTCCCGGAGGGGAATAGCAGCTTTAATACCCCGATCTCGCAGTGTAGAGAAGCAGAGGTAAGAGGCTTCTGTATGGGGACACCTCAAAACCAAGGGGAAGCCTGCAGAATTTTTGGGGAAATCTCCTTTAAAAGACCATCTCCACCTCTAGTCATCACCTGAGGCTGGTGGGGCCCAACCTGGTATAAAAGGGGCCACAGACAAGTTGGTAAGAGCAGCTTCACAGTGATGTCACATGACCATGTCTTCCAGTCAACAGGAAGAACTTTTTGCAGGGGAGGTTTTTTTTTTTTTTTTTATGGTTATGGATAAGAGGGATCCCCACATTATAGAGATGTTATGTCATCCTGGCATAGAGAAAACCTGACATAATTGACTCATAGATCATGGTGTGATGTTATGCGGAGCATATGACATTTGTCAAGTCCTGCTGCTATAGGTAGTACATGTGCTGTTGTACAGTTATTACTCAGAAAACCTAGTAAATTACTAGAAATGCTCTTCTACTGTCCTATGGTACAAGCAATGTGTGCTTAGTGTGAGCAAAGTAATTCCAGGCACCAAAGCCTAAAAGAACAGCATGTCATCCCTATAAAGACAGGGTCCTGGAGAACACACACAAGGATGAGCCATGATACAGTCACATAAGCTGCTTTGCATTACTGTAACAATAAATCCTAATAATAATAATAATAATAATAATAATAATAATAATAAATGCTTTAGCCGACCATTACATCAGTCATGCCGTATTCACAATCGCTACTGTCTAATGTAAATGCAAATAAAGTTTTATTTGCACAGGGAAGTGGGATATAGGGATTTACAACCCAATTCATATGGGTCAAGGAATAAAAACAGGGAGAGCACCAAGTGACCCCTTCGGTTACAATATCATGTATCAGCAGAGTCACTTGTAGGATATTGCTTGTGACTTTCCCATAAATAGCAGAATAGGTGACAATTGTGTAGAACGTGCAGCTGATGTCATCCATTACTCAGGGGCTGTATACATAGACCACATTCATTTGTCTACAGGGCTTTGTTTCAGGCTTCAGATATAAACATATTTTCACTACACAGCTCTTTCAGTGCATCTTGTATAGAGACATTATTACATATGGCTCAGCAAATGGCAAGTGTCTTGTCTACAATGATAACAGTGATGACATAACATGGGCTATACTATAAATAACCATTGAGTACAATCCTGTACACACTTGTTTAACCCATCTGACACCCCAGGGGGCTACTATACATTTGCAGAGCTGTCAGTGGGTTAACTCTTTCGGCACTGTCACAACAACAGATGGCTAGATCTACTGTAGGGACATTCACTTGTAGAGATGAGCGAACTTACAGTAAATTCGATTCGTCACGAACTTCTCGGCTCGGCAGTTGATGACTTATCCTGCATAAATTAGTTCAGCTTTCAGGTGCTCCTGTGGGCTGGAAAAGGTGGATACAGTCCTAGGAGACTCTTTCCTGAAAGCTGAACTCATTTATGCAGGATAAGTCATCAACTGCCGAGCAGTTTGTGACGAATCGAATTTACTGTAAGTTCGCTCATCTCTATTCACTTCAGCAGGTTCAGGCTGAAAATTGTTCTTTCTATTTTACAAATCTACCAGATTGACAGCTAGAGGTAAGTAGATGTCCTGTGGAAAGCAGAATAAAGTCACATTGAAAAACCTGTCACACAAGCCTGAAGAAAACCCTTAGGCTAGGTTCACACTACGGAATTTCCATCAGCAATTTCGCTTTGAAATTGCAGGCAGAAATTCCGCTTGCTAAAATGTATAGTGTAGTGAATGGTTTTCCCTTCACAAATTCACACTGCGGAATTTGTGAACGGAAAATCCGCTTGGAAATTTCCGCCTGAAGAATGGCGTTGCTCTTTCTTCAGGCGGAAATACTCGCGGAACACAATGCAGTCTATTGGAGACTCACTGATTCAGTCGGCGCTGACCGAATCTCTGGGCGGAAATTTCGCCGTTGGCTGTCCGGGCATGCTGGGAGTTGTAGATTTGCAACAGCTGGAGGCACGCTAATCAGGAAACACTAGCCAACTGGCTGCACATGCATAGTGTAGACACTCCCTGTATGCAAAGCCCATTGCTATTGATTATGGAGTAGGGCCATAACCGCACAGTTCTATAAACAGAATGGTAAGCTAGCTAGGGTGGAGATATAGGGGTGCAGAGGTTTAGGATGTACCCATTCTAGTTTGCTAAAAAGTGTCCATAGCTGACAAGTGATAGTGGAATGAGGGACGAGGTGTTGTGTTACATATCTTGCTGCATGGTCCAAAAAGCTTTAAAGCCATGCATCTGGGTTGTGGGGTTACAATACATTTACACAATGAGGGACATTTATCAAAACCTGTTTGGAAGAAAAGTTTACCAGTTGCCCATAGCAACCAGATTCCTTCTTTTATTTTACAGAGGCCCTTTTTTAAAATAAAAAAAGTGATCTAATTGGTTGCCATATCCCTCACATGGGTCTCCGGCATCAAAGTGCAGTAATAGCGGTCTTTTATTCCCCAGATGCATTCACATTAAATACTTCTGTTGTCTGTAGATTTAAAAATAACAATAATAAAAAAGGGGCTAATGTTCTCCATAGATTAATTAAATAAAAAAAAAGTGTGTGTGTGTTTGGGGGGGGGGGGGAAGGTGACACACACACACCCATATCGGGGTTTCTGCGGCAGAAACATCAGCTGAGGAAATTAAGTTGTGAGCACAGTGCAGCAGAATCCCATTGAAATCCATATACAGAAATTGTGCTGTGTGAACATAGACTTATAGTAGAGGGGGATTATCCGGTACCCACATGCTCCAAAGGCTGTCCAGGCTTGCTCAGAGTGGTCATTTTACAACAGCTGGAGGCGCACTGGTTGGGATACACTGCCACTATTATAGTTATGCCCCTTGGTCTTAGGTTCTCTTTAAACGCATGTGGTCTCTATGAAGTTTGTCGCCAAATGTCTTGTCTAACTTTTTTGTTTTCCTATTCCCTTGTATCATTTAATTTTTCCTATTTGTTGGCTCGACCTTCTGTGTCATCCTTTTTATGTTGCTGTTGTAAAGTTTGAAAAATCTGTTTAATAAAATAAACATATATATATATATAAAAAACGCATGTTGCTTACTGGGACAATATCTCAGTGCTGCAAGAGTAACACGGATGTTCCCATAGAGGCACACTTCAACCCAGCCATCCCTAGAAGCATAAGGACTATTTACAGATATCACTGACAGTATGGTAGTGATCCATAAAAATTATAATGATAATATAGGTGGTGTTGGCAGATAAGAACCAGTTGGCCCATCTAGTCTGCCCAATATCCCAAATACTATGAAAAGTCCCTGGCCCTCTCTCATATAAAGGATAGCCATGTAGTGTGTATAATATATATATATATATATATATATTATATATATATATATATATATACACATATACACACACACACACACACACCTCATCCATGCTTTAAACTCCTTCACTGTATTTTCAGCGACCACTTCTGCAGGAAGGCTATTCCATGCATCCACTACTCTCTCAGTAAAGTAATACTTCCTGATATTCCTGCACAAACTTTTGCCCCTCTAGTAAAAAACTATTGCCTCGTGTTAGTTTTTCTTCCTTTAAATGGGCACTGTTACCAACTTTATTTTTTGATATGTTGGGGGGGAGTGAACGGGCTAGCAAAAAAAAAAATAAGTAAAAAAAATAAAAAAAAAAATAGGATGGTGGGAGCTACCCTTTAAATATATTTTCCTCCTTTACAGTTTTGATTCTCTATTTATTTAAAAAGATTATTAAAAATAAATAATTCCATTATTTAAATAATTTCATTATTAGTGGCACCATGCTCCGCGGCACTATAATATATTATATATAAATATATATATATATATATATATATATATATATATATATATATATATATATATATATATATATATATATATATATATATATATATATATATTCCCACTGGTCCCTGTTCCCATTGGGGCTCACAATCTAAATACCAAATTCTACTATTAGTATGTTTTAGAGTAAGTGGCCACTTAGTGACTAAATTATAAGCCATCTTGCACTTTATTAGATATCTTGATTGACCATATCAAGAAGTTGGAGTATCATTAATCCCCATACATGTAAAAGTAGTAAATATCTGAACAGACATTTTATTTGGAATAACATATGCACCAGATGTATAAAATGGCAAAGC
This sequence comes from Hyla sarda, assembly GCF_029499605.1. Classification (NCBI taxonomy): domain Eukaryota; kingdom Metazoa; phylum Chordata; class Amphibia; order Anura; family Hylidae; genus Hyla; species Hyla sarda. The sequence goes on from NC_079192.1 coordinate 145,436,012, forward strand.
AGGGTATAGTGCAGTGTTTCCCCAACCAGGGTGCGTCCAGCCGTTGCAAAACTACAACTCCCAGCAAGCCCGGACAGCCAGAGGCTGTCCGGGCATGCTGGGAGTTGTAGTTTTGCAACAGCTGGAGGCACCCTGGTTGGGGAAACACTGGTTGTGTGTGACTCCGGGTGCAGAAAGTCATGTGAGGTGCAAAGTGTTGCTGAAGGGAAAGATAATGAAAATGTAAGTTCTGCTGAGAAGAGAAATTAGTTACACAGGGCAAAGAGGTATTAACCCGAGGAGCGGCAGTAATTCTCCAGCGGAGATCAGAGCGGCCACGGCCTGACGTCTAATAACCGTGGATCCTGTAGCTGGAGCAATTAATCCTCTCAGTTCATCATTGCATGATCCTCAGGTACCTCCACATGAAAACACCCTGTGAGTGGGGCATGGAAAGCTATAGCAATACTGGGAGACAAAAGAAAACACTTCAAATAAGCATATAGAGAAACTGAAAACCTATCTCCATTTAGCTATACAGATTGTTAAGGAGGAGGGGGAGGCAAGGAACCTGATAAGTAAGGACAGAGGCATTTTTTCTTTAATATATTACGCAGTTTCATATCTTTACATACTATTGATTGATGGAAATTTTCGAATCGGAGATACACTCACCCAGGATCCATAGCATGTATCCACATCATCTGTCAGCATGATGTAATAGATCAGCTGATTCACAGTATGGTTGTGGGAAAAAAACACAGTATAGCTTGAATTTTTTCATACAAATCTTTGCTCACTCTGAGCTTAAAAGGGGTACTCCACTGGAAAACAAAAAAAAAATAAAAAAAATAAACTGGTGCCAGAAAGTTAAACATATTTGTAAATTACTTCTATTAAAAAAAAAAAAAAAAAAAAAAAAAAAAAAAAAAAAAATCTTAATCCTTCCAGTACTTAGCTGCTGTTATGATCCACAGGAATTTCTTCTCTTTTTGAATTTCTTTTCTGCCTGACCACAGTGCTCTCTGCCGACACCTCTGTCCATTTTAGGAACTGTCCAGAGCAGGATAGGTTTTCTATGGGGAATTTACTTGTACTCTGGACAGTTCCTAAAATGGACAGGGGTGTCAGCAGAGAGCACTGTGGTAAGGCAAAAAAGAGAGTAACTTCCTGTGGATCATACAGAAGCTGATAAGTACTGGAAGAATTAAGATTTTTTTAATAGAACAAATTTACAAATCTGTTTAACTTTCTGGCACCAGTTGATTTAACATAAAAAAAAACATTTAGATATATATATTTAGAGATATATATATATATATATATATATATATATATATATATATATATATATGTTTTCCAGTAGAGTACCCCTTTAGGAGTCCAGTGGATGGTACTATTCAGTGACTGATACATGTTAGGACAGCTGTCAATCATTGAGTGAAACCGGCCCACTAGCATTCTAAATCTAGAAAGATCAAAGTTATACTAAACGTTTATTTTACCACAACACTATCTAGCAAGATGATGAGCTCCTCCTGCTTTACAACACGATGCTGGCAGATTTGTCAACATTTTCATTAGTGACCTCTTTCCTTTAAGGTGGGTACTCCACTGCCCCAGCGTTCGGAACTAAAATGTTCCCAACACTGGGTGCAGGTTTCGGGGGTTGCCACACCACCTCCCATAGACTTTCATTGAGGGGGCATGCACGTGATGTCACGAGGGGGGCGTGATGTCACCACCGAAGCCTGCACCCAGCATTTGGAACATTTAGTTCCAGACGCTGGGGAAGTGGAATACCCCTTTAAGATTCATGTGACCTTTAAGCATTATACCAATATAATTCTGTCTCAATCTGCCACCAATAAATCCTTAGTGAGAAAGTAAACAAAGGTATGTCTGATACAATAGATAAGATGCCTATGTTAAGTAAGAGATGGCTGCCACCTGTTCTTCCCACTACCATAAAGTGATGGCATAACACTAGGATCTCATGGCTATATGACCAGCAAGGTCCTGACTTTTTGAGATCCCCACAGATCATGAGAAAGAAGAGGACTCAGCTCTGCCATCTTTGTTCACCCTACTGACTTTGACTGGAGTGGCAGCATGCACGATTGACAGACAGAACATAAAGGACCACTATTTAAGCGATCAATAACTGCAGGGCTGTTTAAAGGAATTTGAGGGCCTCAAGCAAAAAGAACATGGAGGCCCCCCTCCTTGATGTTCACGCACGTCATGCTCTAGGGCCGGCGTCATGATGTAGTAACGCCGCCCCTTGAATTCTAGGAGCGCGACGTGAGTAAATGTCGATACGAGGCCCCCACATTAGGTGCAACAGAGTTCCCCCACATTAGGTAGGCAGTGATCCCCACAGGCATACTTCCTCCAGCCATATACAGTGTATGGCTGTAGGCTGTATGCCTGTGTGCTGCCCCACTTCAGCGCTCCGACCACCGCTCCTCCAGTCTGGCCATGGCATTAGTTCCCGGGACCAGAGAAGCGGTGGTCGGAACACCGAAGAGGAAATCCCGCTGGTCACTTACCAAGCTGGCCAGCGCACGTCTTCCTCCTCCTCGATGCTCCGGTCTTCTGCGCCTCCGTTGCTATGGGCGCACGCAGGGGGCGTCGGTGACGTCCACTATCTCCCGGCAGCCCCTGTGTTTTCAAACTTAACTCTCTGGGGCCCCGCGTTAACGGGGGCATCCCTGTGTCCCGAAAACATCTTTCGGGACACAGGGATGTCCTTAATAGTGATGGGGGGAATTGCCCCGTCGCTACAGGATGGGCAAGCACCGGCTCTGCTCGGGTCCCCGGGCCAGCTCGGGGCACCAAGCAATTGCTTGCTTTGCCTGTCCTGTAGCGACAGGCCTGGATAACTGCTTCATTGATGGGGGTCTGACTGCCAGGATCCCTACATATCTAGAGTACAGGTGATAACTTTGAATACTGAAAGAAAACATTGAAAAACCATGTATCTGGTCAGCTATTACTGAAATCCAAGCACGACATATGAGTACGTGAACATTCAACGCAACTACCAGCCATAAAATGTCTGGTCAGCGTATTAACAGTATTGCGGAGCCCGGAACGTAACACTTCTAATCACTCAGATGAACTGAGCATTGTGCAGGCAAGTTATGGATATCACCAAACACAGCAGGAGTCGGGTAATAGATGAAGCAGAGCAAAACAAGGAGGCGGCACTGCAGGTGCCTGTGTCAAAGTATCATTTACATACAATAAGAGCAGGCATGTAAATCCATGCCATCACCCGATATGCATGTAGGCCCAATTTTGTTACCTAGGATACAAAGACCAAAGAATTAGTGACGAAAGGAAGAGAACATGATCTTTACACTCTTAAAGGGTTACTCCGCTCCCCAGCATTCAGGAACTCAATGTTCACATTGAGTTCCTGAACGCTGTGTGGGCTTCCATGTTCACGCCCGCCCCCTCGTGACGTCACGGCCTGCCCCTTCAATGAAAGTCTATAGGAAGGGGGCGAGATGGCCGTCACGTTCCTTCCCATAGACTTGCATTGAGGGGGCAGGCCGTGACGTCACATGACGGGGAGTGATGTCACGAGGGGGCGGGCGTGAACACGGAAGCCCACACAGCGTTCAGGAACTCAATGTTCCGGACATTGAGGAGTAACCCTTTAAAGGGGTCCTTTATTTTATTTATTTTTAAATCAACTGGTGCCAGAAAGTTAAACAGATTTGTAAACTACTTCTATTAATAAAATCTTTATAGCAGCTGTATACTACAGAGGAAATTCTTTTCTTTTTGAATTTCTTTTTTGTCGTGTCCACAGTGCTCTCTGCTGACACCTGATGCCCGTATCAGGAACTGTCCAGAGCAGGAGAAAATCCCCATAGCGAACCTATGCTGCTCTGGACAGTTCCCGACATGGACAGAGGTGTCAGCAGAGAGCACTGTGGACAAGACAAAAATGAAATTCAAAAAGAAAAGAATTTCCTCTGTAGCATACAGCTGCTAAAAAGTAATGGAAGGGTAAAGATTTTTAATAGAAGCATTTTACAAATCTGTTTAACTTTCTGGCACCAGTTCATTAAAAAAAAAAAAAAAAAAAAAAAAAAAAAAAAAAAGTTTTCCACCAGAGTACCCCTTTAAGTGTTCCTAAATCATTGTGTGCTTAAGCCAGAGTTTTGCAACCAGTGCGCCTCCAGCTGTTGCGAAACTACAACTCCCAGCATGCCCGGACAGCCAAGGGCTGTCCGGGCATGCTGGGAGTTGTAGTTTCACAACAGCTGGAGGCACCCTGATTGAAGCAAAAGGCTAACCAAGAACACATTCGTATAAGTTTAGTGGTACAGACCTCCTGGTAAGGAGAGGTGGCTGTCCATACGAGAATGCCTTCCTCTATTGTAAATTAGGCGAGTTGTGGAACACTTAATAGGAAAGAGAGGTATATGCGAAGCAGGGGACCCCCATTCTGCTACATGAAACATACTGTTAGACATTGTCATATAGCTGGGAGATAAAATTAGGCCCCATTTTGGAGGATGCAGTTGTCGCACAAAAAACAAGGTGTATCATCTTAAAACAGAACAAAAAAATAAATAAAAAATAAAAAAAGGAACCGGCATCATGTTTTAATAGTTAACTTTCCGTTCCATTCAGGAAGTCCTGGTTGTAAAAAAAAAAAAAAAGCATTTTAAGTAACTCTTGCTTTTCCCTTTCCTATAGTTTGGCTATCTGTATGGGGGCTTCCAGACTTTCTCCTGATGGCAGATGTCTGTAAAGACTGTTGTCATTCAGACTCACTGCATACGCAACTGCTGTTTAGCCTCATGTGTACAGCATGACGTCATGAAGTGTACTTACCAGAGCTGCCATACAGCTGACTGTATTATTATAAACATGGAACAACCTCCCACAAGATGAACACTCATCTGCCTTTACTCACACATCAAACCCTTGGGTTGGGGAAGTGGATCTGACTGCCCTTGCCCTCAAATGAGCCGCTGTCCCTGATTTTGCAGAATGTGCCAGTTCACCCATTTAGGCTGGATGAGCAGGGTTGAGCAGCTGCCAGTTCCCTTTCTCGCTGAGCCAAGGGCAGCGGCCCCATAGGACCTGCATTACATACGTTTTGTTTCCTTCTATATAAAAATGCATTTTAAGACATCACTAAACAATACACTAAGAATATTTATCACCATTTTATACCGACACAAAAGATTCTGGTCTGTCGCCTTATTAGACAAGACAAACTTCCTAATAAACGATGTGAAAAGAGCCGTGTTATGTATGAGGTTAGCTACCTGTCTCCACCCTCAGCATCATCTCTAATCCAGCTAAGTAGTCAGCACAGAGCAGAATTTACATTCCGGTTCTAGCTAGTCTGCTTAACCACATCCTCTAAGGCAGCGTTATCCAACCAGGGTGCCTCCAGCTGTTGCAAAATTACAACTCCCAGGATGCCTGGACAGCCGAAGGCTTGAGGCACCCTGGTTGGGAAACACTGCTCTAATGTATGGTGATGTCCTCATGATCCCCTAACATGAACTACAATACCCATCATTGTGGAGTATGTGCTGGAACGATTCACGCAGCAATAATCACAGGACAGATTAAATCACTATAAACTAGACAGATTTCCCATTCAGAAGTCTGGAAAAGCTGGATAACAACCCCTATGGAAACAGAAATGTGTGCATCATGCTGCCCGCCACCATCTTGCAGTTGCTGTCTCCTCAGCAATAGCACCTAGGAGCTGCTGACTGACTCTGCATTTGCACTCTTCAGTCCATGTTAAAAAATAAATAAATAAAAAAAATAATAAAAAACGTATGCGGTTGCAGTACGGTTTTTAAACCGGAGTCAAAACCGTGGTTGACCACGATTTTGTCTCCGGTTTAAAAACCGTACTGCAACCGCATACGTTTTTTTTTTAACATGGACGTCAATGGGAAACGCACATGTATACGGTTCCATACGGGAAAAACGTATACGTTTTTACTTTGCACATGTGCATTTGAACCCTAAAGTCCCCACCCAAGACCCCTCCTGTTAAAAATGGACAAAATTTTCAAAAACGTATGGTTTTTTTTCTATAAAAACTGACGGAACTGTATACAATTTTAAAAACAGTATACTGTTTAAAAACGCATACGGTTTACTTTTTTCCATACTGTTCCATCCGTTTTTTTTGCCATACGGTTTTCTTTAGAAAAACGGATTGAAAACAGTATGGCAAAAACGTAGAGTGAACCCAGCCTAAAATAGGAAATTGGTCTTGTTTTTTAGGCCTTGATTTTTATTGGATAAAAGGAAGGTTAGTAGTGGGGTCTCAATCCCTTTCTAGGTGGCTACAGGTTCTCAGACTAACCCAGATCAGCACAGGTGCTGAAGACAGCTCATCACTAGTAAGCCACCTATATAAACAGGGAGGAGATCTGTCTAGTCAGCACTGGACATTTATTTTGTGTTTTTAATGCCTGTGTGTGAGGCTATAAGGGAGAGAAGCCCTGTTTAAGACTTAAGTCCATGTACCTTTGCCTAACAGCTATTTGCCTGCCTCATTACAACAAATCTCCCACTTTTGGTATTAAAAAAAAAAAAAAAAATATTCGGAATGTCCACATTAAATGCATATGCATTCTGTGCAGAGTCCGCAGGAAGAATGAACATTTTCTCTTTTTTTGTGGATACGGAATTTCCGTGCCAGAAATATCTGGCACAGCAATTCCGCCGTGCTCACAGCACAGCAGAGTCCCATTAAATTTAGATTCCATAGTGTGAACATAGCCTTAGGATTTTAATTTCAGGCTGTATTGCCCAGTTCTACTTCTGGACCTGTGATCTCTATTTGTGACACTCCAAGGGGGAGATTTATCAAAACCTGTCCAAAGCAAAAGTTGCCCTTAACAACCAGATCACTTCTTTTATTTTTGAAAAGGCAACTGAAAAAATAAGAAGCGATCTGATTGGTTGCTACGGGTAATTCAGTAACTTTTACTCTGGACAGGTTTTGATAAATCTCCCCTCAAGTGTCTATAGCAGACTACACTCTATACCAGCGGTCTTCAAACTGTGGCCCTCCAGATGTTGCAAAACTACAACTCCCGGCATGCCCGGACAGCCAACGGCTGTCCGGGCATGCTGGGAATTGTAGTTTTGCAACATCTGGAGGGCCACAGTTTGAAGACCACTGCTCTATACAGTAAGAAAATCATTGGCAGAAAAGCTTCCCGTCTGCTGGAACGGGCACAAAAGTCAGACAGAAACTGCACAACTTTCCAGCACTGCACAATACTACTTGGCAGAAAGAGAGGTGCTAAGGCTTTATTGTTAATGGGAAATACAGAATACAAGAGAGACCCCGAGCAGAATGCCATACATAAAGAAGGCGAACCAGGGGGTTCCTAATGCCGAATGCGAATGACACCGGATACAAATGTCATTTATGTAACATGTCGACACTAGGGTGCAAAGAATCTTTGAAACAATAGAATATGTAATTACAACAGATTCTGTATTCCTGAAGATTATCTACTCGTGAAAGGAATTTTATTACAATACTTTTCACTACCCATTCTTAAAAATGGGGCCTGTTGGGGCTGCTGGAGGAACTTCTTTTATAAGCAAGTTTATTTTATTGCTTTACAGCGATGATGGGAATGAGAAGGCACTGGCAGCAGTGCATGGAAGAGGACTACCCTGTCCTGAACACACACATGACTACATGAAGCTTCCCACACAGTATACAAGGCATGGAGTGACTATATAAAGTGTTTGTCACACACCTTTGTTGTGTTACCATAGTACACAACAGTGTCAGTGTCTCCAACTCCACGTGAAGGCTACAGACACTGCCCGAGGGGCACACTCAGTAACTTCTGCTCCAAGATTTTTGTCTTTCACAAAGAAGGAAGAGAAAAAAAAAAAAAAAAAAAATAAAAAAAAATTCACATAGCAACAGGCTGAGGTTTGGGATTGGCGGGCGCATGTCCTCAGACAGGAGAGGGCTTCTATGGTTTCCTGCTCCTTGGCAGCCAGTGTTCTGTTTGTTTCTCCTCCTGTGAACTCCGCTGGATTTTGCTCCACTTCAGGATCTCAGGCAAGAACATCCACATAAGCCATAAAATAATAAACACGTGAGCGCTCGCTCTAAAGATGGACTGATACCAGAGAACGGGGACAGCAGAGCGGCTCTGTAATACAATACCAGGGTGCAGATAATAGAAGAATAAGGCCTCTGTTCACACTTGTGACACGGTTTCTGTCAGGAGTTCTGGCGTGTTTAACGGAAATTAAGATCTGTTCCATAAATGGCGCCACGGACCTGACGTACGTGGCCCTATACAACCTCTGATCTGTGGAGGCCTCATACGGCCCATAAAAATACTATAAATGGGACAAGCTTCTTCAGATTCTGGATTACAGTTCTTATCCAACAAGTGTTAGTTTAAGATCACGTTTCCCAAGCAGGCTGCCTCCAGCTATTGCAAAACTACAACTCCCAGAATGTCCGGACAGCCAAAGGCTTGCTGGGAGTTGTAGTTTTGCAACAGCAGGAGAGTATAATATGGCAGCATACATAGTATAGTACCATACAGTCTAACATCTGTTGTCCACTTTTTGGTTTATGTAGAGAAAAAACAAACATACAAATTAAACAAACAAAAATAAATAAATAAATAAAAATACAAACATAGGTGAAAATATATATTATATTAAATAAATATATATTTCTGCTCACACACCAGTGCCATAGGCCACTATCTCAAGAAAATATGGCCAACAAATCGGTACTGAATTTTGTGAGCTAACAAAAAGGGACTAAACATATGATCATGTGACCAGGTATTCCATAACACTGTCCGGTATAACATAGGTCAGTGTTTTGTAACCAGGGTGCCAAAGGCTGTCCGGGCATGCTGGGAGTTGTAGTTTTGCAACAGCTGGAGGCACCCTGGAATAGGTGAATAAGCAGTATACTGAGGAGCAAAACTTTAAGGGGTTATCCAGGAAAAAACTTTTTTTTTTTTTATCCATCAACTGACTCCAGAAAGTTAAACAGATTTGTAAATTACTTTTATTAAAAAAAATCTTAATCCTTTCAGTACTTATGAGCTGCTGCAGTTGAGTTGTTCTTTTCTGTCTAAGTGCTCTCTGATGACATGTGTCTCGGGAATCGCCCAGTTTAGAAGCAAATCCCCATAGCAAACCTATTCTACTCTGTGCAGTTCCCGAGACAAGCAGAGATGTCAGCAGAGAGCACTGTTGCCAGACAGAAAAGAACAACTCATCTTCAGCAGCTGATAATTATTGAAAGGATTAAAAACATTTAATAGAAGTCATTCACAAATCTATTTAACTTTCTGGAGCCAGTTGATAAAAAAAATAAAAAATAAAAGTTTTTCCTGGAATACCCCTTTAAAGTATTAGCTCAGGCTGAACCATTTCGCCGCCATGTTTGTCAGGAATTGTGAAGGAGCAGCTTCTCTCCATCTCTCCTCTGTGTGATTTGTTTGTAACAGATAACTTTATTAACAATGTCACCTAGAGACAGACAGAAGCGTTATACACATAACTACATGCAGTACACAAGTAGTTGTTGCCATAATATTATTCCTATGGATGTAACTCTGTTGCTAAGTGAATGCTAAGGGTTACATGATGTGTGTTGAGAAGGTATGGAGGGTCACATACATCTGATGTCATATTCCGACAGGACACGGACTAATCTGTGGGCTGTACCATTTTACTGTGCAGACAGGGGTCTCTGCTGTAGTAAGTTACACAAAATTACGGACAAATCCATAGCTGTTTTTATGAGGAAAGTAATACGTCCCTGATGTACAGCATGCGCAGAGATGCCTATTAGAGATGAGCGAACTTACAGTAAATTCGATTCGTCACGAACTTCTCGGCTCAGCAGTTGATGACTTATCCTGCATAAATTAGTTCAGCTTTCAGGTGCTTCGGTGGGCTGGAAAAGGTGGATACAGTCCTAGGAGACTCTTTCCTGAAAGCTGAACTCATTTATGCAGGATAAGTCATCAACTGCCGAGCCGAGAAGTTCGTGACAAATCGAAATTACTGTAAGTTCGCTCATCTCTAATGCCTATGGGTTCTCACCATCCTCATGCACGATTCACTAGGAACTTTGAGCAACTGTACTCCAAAAACAATACAACCGAGGAAGCCTATATCCTGTAAAAGGCTGGGTTCACAGAGGAGAATGTGGTTCTGGGCCTACAGTACAGAGGGTTAGGTCAGATGTGCTTTAATCTGCTGTGGATTTCACATTAGAATAAAGTTGGTGAGACCCGAGTCTGGATGCGGCTTCCCCTTTCTCCTCCTTTAGGACATATCCATCGCTGGCCATGCCAATAGTGTATGGGGGAGATTGCTGTCATCGGAATGCATGTTCAGCCATCTCATATGTACATGTATATGGCAAGCCTTAAAGCAAAACTGACAGCTGGTTCACCTGCACTAAACACAATACACAAGGTCATGATGCGGGTAAACCAGATAAAAGTTCTGGTCCCGGAGAAAGACCCATTATTGGCCGGCATTGAAGGGATACCTCATTTTAATTTGAAGAGATACCTCATTTAAAGGGGTTATCAAGCATAAGGTGATTTTAGTACATACCTGGCAGACAGTATTGGACATGCTTAGGAAGGATCTGCACTCGTCTTGGGCTAAATGGCTATGCTGTGATATTACCATTACACTGTGGCTAGCTTTCTGTGAACTTGTATTTCCTGTTTTCAGTTTTCTTGTTTGCCTACAAATCCCATGATTCCATTTTCCTCCTTCCCACACATCAGCCACCCCACCCATTGAAACATAAATGAGCTGCAGACCTGTGGTCTTCAATACAGGGTGCCTCTTGCTGTTGCATTAGTTGCAGATTGATCCCTCCACCCATTGAAGCAGACAGGCTCCCTGTCATCAGCTGACTAGTGACTCAGGTCTCGACCACATTGTAAGCTGGAAAAATCCGAGACAGCAGTTATTTTGTATGCTGTTAAAAATAAATATTGGGGTGAAAAATCACATAAGAATTGTGAGAAAACCGCCACACACAGGTACAGACACTATATTATGAACTACACTAACTTTACAGCCCCTGTAGCATAGTCAAATAAAAAAAATTCCCGGAATACCCCTTTAATTCAAATTTTCATTTTAACCCGCACTATAATGCTGTATATTGGGTTAAAAGGGGTACTCCGCTGCCCCAGCATTAGGAATATTTTGTTCTGAACCCTTGAAGCAAGTGGCGAGGGTCGTGACATCACTGCCATGCCCCCACGAGGGGGGCATGGCCGTGACGTCACGACCCCGGCCACCCACACTTAGGGTTCTTAACAAATGCCGGGTGCTGCACAGAGATCGCGGGGGTCCCAGCAGCGGGACCCCTGCGATCAGACATCTTATCCCCTATCCTTTGGATAGGGGATAAGATGTCTAGGGGCGAAATACCCCTTTAAGTATGGGTGAACGTCTGTCAGTTTTACTTAAAACACTTCCAAAATGTTTATATTGTTCAGCTATTATTCATTAACATTTATGACAATAGAACAATCTTTGTGATAATGTTAGTAACTTCTACAGATTCTAAGAAATATAAGCCATGGCTAGAGCGTTCAGCCTTGAACATTTGCCTTTTCAGGGAGATAACTTATGCTTGTGAAGGTTATTAAACAAAGACCGAACACAGGAGATAAATATCAGCCAAACAAGACTGGTGGCAGCTTATTTCCTTTCAAATGTATAGAAGGTTTGTTATATTACTTTTGCACAATAAAAACACAAGTGTATTTTAATGTAATGCTGAAATCTAAGATCCATAAATGTCTTGCCCCGATGACAGAGCTGTGTAAAGTGGTTTTTCTCCTTCCCAGGATGGCTTTTAGCTTTCACTGGTATCATTTGACGCCTGCTCCACCACTGTGACTATTAAATGGGCACTATCAGATATAAAAACTTTTGATATGTTGTAAAGCATGCAAAACCAATATGTTTTGCAAATGATTTCATTAGAAAATTATCAGCATTTCACACTGAAAAGCCAGTCAAACAACTAATCCCCTGCCTTCTGGAATGCATTCAGTCCTTCTCTGTACACTGCTTCGTCCTGGAGGGGCTGTACACACTGCAGACTCGTGTGAAGAGGGGGGAGGGGCAGGAAGACTGCTGCCGGGCTCTCACTGATGTCTGCTGTGTGAGAGAGGCAGAAACGCATTGCATTGCAGATGAAAAAGTAAGTGTCCTTGCATGTATGTGTGTGTGTGGATATATGTGAATGTGTGTTTATCAGTGTGTCTATCTAATGTGTATGTGTAAGAATATATGAAGCCAGTGTGTGTGTGTGTGTGTGTGTGTGTGTGTGTGTGTGTAAGAATATATGAAGCCTGTGTGTGTGTGTGTGTGTGTGTGTGTGTGTGTGTGTGTGTGTGTGTGTGTGTGTAATAAAGGGGGACTACAATCATATTTCTCCAGCTGTTGCAAAACTAAAACTTCCAGCATGCCTGCCCAGCCAAATGATGTGTGGGCATGCTGGGAGATGTAGTTTTGCAACAGCTGGAGGCACCCTGGTTGGGAAGCACTGGACTGTGGAGAGTGAGGAGGAGGGGGAGTGGTTATCACAGTGAGCACCCACCCCCCTGCTTCTGGTGGACAAAATTAAGGTATTTCAGAAATAAAGCTAATTCTGAGAGAAATGTAGGTCATAGACACATAAAAAGTACATGTACATGATCAGGATGAGATACTGAGCAACATATAACAGTTTGGTTTTTTTGAGTGATCTGACGGGTACGCTTTAAGTCAGTTTGTTGTAGTAAACCGGCAACCAATATATAAATATAATGTGAGGAATTTTGCCACAAACTTTTCTACAGTAATTTTTTTTACTTGTAAAAAGCTATAATTCAACAGAATTTAATTAAAATTTTTCTCAAAATATTTTTTAGATAGTTTTTTTCTATTGACTACATTTGTTATTCTTCAAGTCCTATACAGAAGCCTAATGGCATAGTGCCAAAGATGCAAACCAGGCCACTGACTATTTACAGGCAAATCCACAACCTTGATGTGCACTATGTTTCAGGGTTACTAGTAGAGATGAGGGAACTTACAGTAAATTTGATTCGTCACGAACTTCTCGGCTCGGCAGTTGATGACTTATCCTGCATAAATTAGTTCAGCTTTCAGGTGCTCCCGTGGGCTGGAAAAGGTGGATACAGTCCTAGGAAAGAGTCTCCTAGGACTGTATCCACCTTTTCCAGCCCACCGGAGCACCTGAAAGCTGAACTAATTTATGCAGGATAAGTACCCGGGGCCTCGGTCAGGTCACCCGGTAACTCTCCTCCATGTCTCCGCAGTTCTGCTTGAGTTTCCTGCGCCCGCTCGGAAGTCACATGCCCCCCGGGAGTTGTAGTCCCCTCCCAGCTCCACAGTCAGTTCAGTGTGGCTCGGACTACACTTTCCAGAGACGCTGTGCGACCGGACGTTTCTCTACGCCATCAAGCATTGGAGTTGGTTGCTATGGAAACGATATTGTGGTATTTGAAAAATTTATTTCGTAAAGAAAAAAAAAAAAAAAAACACACACACACACACACAGACACACACACACACACACACACACACACACACAGCGGTATTTGGTATGAACCGGCATATCGCCTAGCACTGCTAGGAATATATGGGGGGGGGGGGGGGGGGGTTTGTGTTAAGCATTCACTGCACCAGCACAGAGTGCAAAAGGTTTTATGAATAAAAAATAAAATAAAATAAAAACTGCCTATGCACAAGAATCTTTGCCTGGCTTACTGTGTACTTCATCAGTCCTTGCCACTAAACCTGTTGCAATTTGTGGTAAACCACATGACACTTTACCACGCAGTTCTTTGGCCTTTGGCTGTCTGGGCATGCTGGGAGTTGTAGTTTTGCAACAGCTGGAGGCACCCTGGTTGGGAAAGACTGCACTAGGTAAACCTAGTGCCTGCTCAAAAGCCTTCAGAAGCCTCCTGTCCTGCTCATCCACTGCCAGCTCTCACATGAAACCTTTAGTACACTTGGACAGAATGACTTATGCAGAATGTTTTTATCTTTTTGTACAGATCCTTCCAAGCACAAAATCAAATTGTAACATCGGTCAAACTCCGTGACCTACTGGCTGCTGCTGTTCATTCAGTTATCTACGTCACATAGTAACAAATGATCTGCTAGCACAGGAGCCAGAGAACAATGAACAAACTTACATGAAGCCGTCATAAAGCTTTCTGTTATGCAACAGTCATGTGTGTCAATGTGAACAGCAGGTTAAGTTACCAGAGGACCGCATTACCAACACTGACTAAAACCTGAAAACCTACACACATCTTAGCAAGAATCCTTGAGATTAGAACACAAGGTCTGTGCTATTTTCAGCATATCTATGTTAAATATGCAGGCTGATGGAAAGAAAACACAGATGAGAATTATCTCCAAGTAGGAGGAGGAGGAGGGGGGATCAGCTCAGAGGAGAGCCCAGGCCATTGGGTGGCTGTAATGAAGCAGGAGGAGGAGGAGGGATCAGCTCAGAGGAGAGCCCAGGCCATTGGGTGGCTGTAATGAAGCAGGAGGAGGAGGGATCAGCTCAGAGGAGAGCCCAGGCCATTGGGTGGCTGTAATGAAGTAGGAGGAGGAGGAGGGATCAGCTCAGAGGAGAGCCCAGGCCATTGGGTGGCTGTAATGAAGCAGGAGGAGGAGGGATCAGCTCAGAGGAGAGCCCAGGCCATTGGGTGGCTGTAATGAAGCAGGAGGAGGAGGGATCAGCTCAGAGGAGAGCCCAGGCCATTGGGTGGCTGTAATGAAGCAGGAGGAGGAGGGATCAGCTCAGAGGAGAGCCCAGGCCATTGGGTGGCTGTAATGAAGTAGGAGGAGGAGGGATCAGCTCAGAGGAGAGCCCAGGCCATTGGGTGGCTGTAATGAAGCAGGAGGAGGAGGGATCAGCTCAGAGGAGAGCCCAGGCCATTGGGTGGCTGTAATGAAGCAGGAGGAGGAGGGATCAGCTCAGAGGAGAGCCCAGGCCATTGGGTGGCTGTAATGAAGTAGGAGGAGGAGGAGGGATCAGCTCAGAGGAGAGCCCAGGCCATTGGGTGGCTGTAATGAAGCAGGAGGAGGAGGGATCAGCTCAGAGGAGAGCCCAGGCCATTGGGTGGCTGTAATGAAGTAGGAGGAGGAGGAGGGATCAGCTCAGAGGAGAGCCCAGGCCATTGGGTGGCTGTAATGAAGCAGGAGGAGGAGGGATCAGCTCAGAGGAGAGCCCAGGCCATTGGGTGGCTGTAATGAAGCAGCGCACACAAGGAGAAAGCCAGATAAAGATCCTTTATAAGAGGGCTCCACTTCCAAATGAAGGGGGGGTGCAAACCTCTTCACCTTAACCCCTTCCCTCTTTGGCGATTTTTCATTTTTGCACTTTTATTTTTTCCTCCTCACCTTCTAAAAATCCATATGAGGGCTTGTTCTTTGCACCAACAGTTTTACGTTGAAATACCATTAATAATTTCAAACACAAAATCTCGCGCGAAACCATTAAAAAAAAAAAATTATTTGTGAGGCAAAATAAAAAAATAAAAAATAAAATAAAGCAATTTTGTCATTTTTAGCTTCCGTTTCTACACAGTGCAGTTTTCGGTAAAAATTGCACCCTATATTTATTCCGTAGGTCCATACGGTCCAAGGATACCAAATTTATATAGGTTTGATTTTATTTAACTACAAAAAAAAATAAAAAATAAAAATTGAACTACATGCACCAAAATTAATACAGTGAAAAATATCCTGTTCTGACCCCTATAACTTTTATATTTTTCCGTATAAAGGGCAGTATGTGGGCCAAGTTTTTGCGCCGTGATCTGAAGTTTTTATTAGTACCATTTTTGTTTTGATTGGACTTTTTGATCACTTCATTTTTTATGGTATAAAGTGACCAAAAATACGCTATTTTGGAATTTTTTTACGTGTACGCCATTGACAGGGTGGTTTAACTAACAATTTATTTTTAGAATTCGGACATTTACGCACGCGGCAATACCACAAATGTTTATTTACATAGTTTTTTTTTAAATGGGAAAAGGGGGGTTATTCAAACTTTTTAGGGAAGGGTTAAATCACATTAACACTTTATTTAGGGGACTACAACATTGCACACACTGATTTCCTACACTGATCACTGTCATGCAATAGCATGGCATTGATCAGTGTTATCGTCGCTTGACTGCTCCTGCCTGGATCTTAGGCACGGAGCAGTCATTCGGCGATCGGACACCGAGGAGGCAGGTAGGGATCCCCCTTCACGCCCTGCAAGCTGTTTGGGACGCCACAATTTCACCGCGGTGGTCGCGAACAGGCATTAGCCGTGGGTCCTGGTTGCCTACAGCAACTGGGACCCACAGGGTATGATGCGCGCTCACCTGCTGAACGGGGAGGGGCCTGTTATCTATGGGGGTAGCAAGGGGCGGATCACAGGGCCAAACTACTAGGCAAACGTACAGGGTGAGCAGAGGGGCTTTAGTCCTCTTCTTCATCGACATCCGTACTGTCCAAGATGGAATAGTCTCTAAGCAAGCTGTGGACCAGTCTGTAGCAGTCCCGGACACACATGTACTCCCTGTTGTAGATGAGGCAGTTTTTGCCCAGCCATATATCATCCTTAGAATAGTTCATAAGGCGGCAGGCCTCCTGTATAAAGGACAACTGTAGTGCAATATACCTTATCCCCTATCCGAAGTTATAGATCGCGGGGGGTCCGAGCGTTGGGGCCCCCCGGGATCTCCTGTACGGGGCCGTGGCAGTATGGTGGAAAGGGGGCGTTCCGTCCACGCATGATGCGGCCAGCCAACACGCCCCCTCCATGTACACATAGAGATACATCTGCTGGGACGAAACTGCACTTCCTGCAGACTGCCACGGCCCCGTCCAGGAGATACCGGGTTGGCCCCAGCGCTCGGACCCACCGCGATCTATAACTTATCCCCTATCCTTTGGATAGGGGATAAGTTATGTTGCACTGCAGTACTCCTTTAACCCTTTTATATAGTAAGCAAAAGGTTTAGAAATGTAAGTAAAATGTTAGCTGTCAACACTGTAAAAAAAGCAATGAAAGCCTGGGAATCATGGACCTATGGGCATATGTCAGGAATTGGTTTTCATTAGCCATAAAGTAGGTGACAGGTCTATCCACTTTTTGAAACCCCAAAAACCATAAAAGGTAAATACATATCCAAAATTATCCCCTATAAATATGCCTGAGAGATTTTCAGAAAACTGAAGCATCATATTGTTTTGCTGGCATCTTGCAAACAAACAGGAAGCCCTTTCCCCTCCTAGTGTCCATCATCGGTGGAGAGCGGCTGGTATCAGCAGTATGCACCAGCATGACAGAGAGGTGGGGAGTCTATATGGACTGGAATGGAATCTGATAGCTGGGGAATACTGAAGAAACTAAGGGTGCGTTCACACGCTCTATGTTTTTGCAGGTTTTTCACTGAGTATTTGACAGGGGGCGGGGTCTTCTTGGCTACCCGCAGCAGATTTTCCATGGAGGAATTTATGCTGCGGAAAATCCGTCGCAAGCCCCATTGAAGTCAGTAGGGGCTGTGGCTGATTTTCCACAGCGTAAATTCTGCAGCGGAAAATCTGCTATGGACAGCCGAGAAATGCCCACCCCTTTCAAATACGCAGCGGAAAACCCGCAAAAACAAAAAGAGCGTGTGAACGCACCCTTAGAAGGGAATCAGCACACCTCCAAGAATTCTGTAGTCTGGGTAGGCTGTGATACAGGACACATTGGGGGAGATTTATCACAAACCTGTGCAAAGGAAAAGTTGCCTTTTTCTGGTGTTTTCTGTAATACGACCACTACAGTTATTGAGCCAAAGCCAGAAGTGTTTTAAAAAGGAATAGGAAATATAAAGGAAGGACTTCTACTTCTCCTTCCTGATGGATCCGCTCCTGACTTTGACTCAAAAACTGCAGTGGCAGTATGCCAGAAAAAAAAGTGTGGAAACCTATCCTCAGGGTGGTTTACACACTGCTCATTTGAAGCAAAGCCAGAAGTGGATCCATAGGGAAAGGCCAATATAATGGGGGAGATTTATCAAAATCTGTCCAGTGGAAAAGTTGACCAGTTGCCTATAGCAACCAATCAGATCCCTTCTTTCATTCTTCAGAGGCCTTTTCAAAAATGGAAGAAGCGAGCTGATTGGTTGCTATGGGCAACTGGTCAACTTTCCCTCTCGACAGGTTTTGATATATCTCCCACAATGTGTTTTTATGAAGGACAGGGGAGTTTAACTATTGCAAGAAATATCTGGTGGTGGCTTATCTCTCCTTAGGGCACAAAAAAGAAAAAAGGATCGGCCATGTTGAAATCCAACTGCTGGACCCTTCTCTCTCCCACATTATGTTAGGGGAAGAGTTCGGAGACCCCAAAAACCTCAGCTAGTGGAACAGTTCAATTGATATTATGTTGGTTGGCTTTACTTTACCTGAATGCCCCCATTGAGATTGCCTAAGTTCCTCCACTAGGTCGCAGCTTAGTCCTATACCTGCCATGACAACTGACCAGCACTGGCATGAGCCACCTGGCAGGCGGTGGAGGAAATAACTGCCAAAGGCTGAATACATTGGTGGTAAATCCACAGTACATGCCCTGTCAAATCTTATTAACCACGGAAAAATCTTAATATGAAGATACAGGACAAAATAAAATGACCCAAAGTGTGATGACCCAAAGCAAGCGTCAACCTGGTAGGTACAAAGGGAACAGATTTTTGGTTTCTCATATTCAGACTCAAGCCAAAACATACATTAGACATAGATCTAGAGAAAAAAAAAAAAAAAAAATTTCATCTTGCTGCAGGCATCCAATGAGCTGCTCCCCTTCCTTTCCTATAGAGCTGTAGTCGGCAGGATCGTAATGGAGGACATTCTGTCCCCCCTGAAGGTATTTAAAGAACTGTACAGTACTGTATGCGATGTCACACATCACATACAATACATATACACACTATACACCCCATACATCATTGTTTCCCTATCAGTGTGCCTCCAGCTGTTGCAAAACTATAACTCCCAGCATGCCCAGACAGTCAATGGCTGTACATGCATGCTGGGAGTTGTAGTTGTGCAACAGCTGGAGGCACCCTGGTTTGTTAAACACTCCCCATACAATGGTCATCCCAGAACCAATTAGCAGTTTCCCATAGAGATATGTATTCAACATACAATGGTTCCAAGGCCCCAGAACCAATTACCATTTTTACATAGACATACGTACTCGACATATGATGGTTTCAACATATGATGGTTCTCCTGGAACCAATTAATATCATATGTTGAGGGACCACTGTATAGTTATTGTTATTTATTAAAAAAAAAATATTATAAATAACTAAAAAATGTTATTATATACACATATACACATACATACACATATATACACACACATACTGTCCTGGAAGTGTAATTTCCCCAGCACTCATATCTGGATGTTCTTTTATAAACTGGATAATTTTCTTCCATGAAATGCTCACATCATCTACAACAGTGTTTTTTCAAACAGTGTGTCTCCAGCTGTTGCAAAACTACAACTCTTAGCATTCCCGGACAGCCAAAGGCTGTCCGGGAATGCTGAGAGTTGTAGTTTTGTAACAGCTGGAGGCACACTGTTTGGAAAACACTGATCTAAAAGTGAATGCACCAAGGCCAGACTACAGGATAAAAGCCTCCCCAGCCACTGCCTAATATAGGCCATAATCACTAGGTGAAGTTGACATGTTCTGGTCATATTACCCTGAATATTTATACACCTTCGCTATTTATAAGCTGTTCTAAATCAGTCCAGAGGAAACGCTGGGCCGCCACACCAGCGCACCTCCAAAAGGCTGCATTCAAAGCCATACAAATACCACAACTTGTTATTGTTGGATGACACCGCCTCAAGAAGAAAATAAATAAAAATCACAATAAGAAGAATGGCGCATAACTATTCACATCAGGCCACAATTCTATTTTAATCTAGCGGTAACTCAAGTCTTAATTCACAATGTAAAGGAATGCATCAGCAGACAAAAGGGTCCGGCTGGGACCACGTCATATTTAAGCTTGGAGAGAGCCACAAAACAAAGACTGAAGAAAACCTTTCCATTGTTTACCACTTCAGTTTCGTAGTCACACGAGGCCTCCATGTAAACATAGGCAGCCCGGTTATTTATGGAGTGGGAGACTGAGATACACAACTTTTAACTGGTGTAACGTGATCTACATTCGACCCAAGACAAGCTTGCTTTTGTACAGATCAGCTGCTCCTCAGAATACTACACAACCTGCCAGCTCAGCTATTCATTGGCTTAACTCTTCGCTGTCTGTCCTCTCCATCACAAGTAACTTGACACCCTCTGTTCTGCTGGTGATCCTGGGCTGATAAGGGGCTATGCTAAACATTACAATGTGTGCCTACAGCTGGAGGTGGGAATATGGCTATAGATAAGTGTCACCTACCTGTAACTAAACAACTCCCATCATGCCAGGGCAGACAATGGAAGTTGTAGTTTTGCAAGGGACCACAGATTGGGAAACCATAGTATAGACAATTATTACTAAAGACAATAACACTCTGCAACAGTAAAGCCAAACAGTCTGGTAATATCCAAACAAAGCTGGATACATACAACAGATACAATGTAACAACACAGAAATGGTAAATATGTAACAATAGGTTTCTGATAAAGAGGAATAGTACAAGGCCAGAGGTGAACCTGTACAAGATCCCAGGGGGCCATTCCTCCTATTACACCTATAGAATGAGGTAATCTGGGAATACAATGGTGCCATAAACCTGCACTGTATACAGGGAAGGAGCTGTGATGCATACAAGAGTGGAGACAAAGGGAAGGCTGGATTCTGGGGCCCAGGGAACAGACAGACCCACATCCAGGGCCCATCACCTCCAGCCGATGCCAGGGACCTACTTCTTACGGGTGTAGACATGCACCACCATAGTGAACCTGGCAGACAAGGGGGCACACACAGCACTGGTGCTTACCTCTGTCTGGCTTCATCCTCTCGGCTGTGTCACAGGAGGTTTTCATTGGCGGCTCTGGGGTCCTCCACACTAGTGGGGGGCACTCTGTGTTAGGCAAAGCCGCACACCCGGAGCGGGCATCAGTGGTGAAGACCTGGCACCTGTCTGTCCTTACCCTCGATGCCCCGTCCTGGCACCTGTCTGTCCTTACCCTCGATGCCCCGTCCTGGCACCTGTCTGACCCTACACTGGATGCCCCGTCCTGGCACCTGTCTGACCCTACACTGGATGCCCCGTCCTGGCACCTGTCTGACCCTACACTGGATGCCCCGTCCTGGCACCTGTCTGACCCTACACTGGATGCCCCGTCCTGGCACCTGTCTGACCCTACACTGGATGCCCCGTCCTGGCACCTGTCTGTCCTTACCCTCGATGCCCCGTCCTGGCACCTGTCTGTCCTTACCCTGGATGCCCCGTCCTGGCACCTGTCTGACCCTACACTGGATGCCCCGTCCTGGCACCTGTCTGACCCTACACTGGATGCCCCGTCCTGGCACCTGTCTGACCCCACACTGGATGCCCCGTCCTGGCACCTGTCTGACCCTACACTGGATGCCCCGTCCTGGCACCTGTCTGACCCCACACCTGTCCGTCCCTGACAGTGCCCACACTGGATGTCCCGTCCTATCTACCCTTCGCTTTCTCCGGCATCACACTAGAGGAACCCACCGTGGGCTGCAGTGTGATGATCGGGTGACTCACCCGACAGGGTCACCACCAGGCAATCCACGTCTGGTTAGTGCCTACAAGGCGGACCCTGCCATGTACACAGCTGATTGCTTCCCCCTCCCCCTCGCCAGGTCACAGCTGACACATTGTCGCTCCAGTTTATCAATAGGAGTCGCAACTGCACACCGGCGCCTGGAGAGGTCGCTGTTCTCCTCCTCGGTCAGGGCTCGGTAGTGACTCCCCCCTCTGGTGACTTGAGTAATGTCGCTCCCACTCGGTGTCAGTGACCTGGCCCAGCTTCCCCCACCCGAGCTAATCCCGCGGCCATCCTCCCTCTCCCCCGTGACAGGTCAGCTCCCGTCCCGCTACATGTACCCCTGGCTCTGCCCGGTGCCCTCCCGAGGCTCGGCCTGCTGCACCATCTCTGCTGTCCGGTACTGTGGGGCACCCTCCCGTCCGCCTCTCCCCCTGGCCTCACTGCGAAGTGCGACTGCCCGGACCATGAGCGCCCCACCGGGACATGGCAAGTCAGGGAGCAGTCTGGAGATAGCACTCATCAACGAGTCACCGGGAGAACGTCCGTCCTATACCCACAGCACCAGGCCTCCTGTCACCTCGCTGACCCCGCTACCCTCCTCACTGACTCTCTCCCCGACTGTCACAACACTGTCTATACTGCGGCCCGACGGGTCACGTGTCACGAAAACAGCCAATCCCCTGGCGTCACTTCCTCTGCCTCTTGAGGCTCTGCCAGGAGCCGCGTTGCCGTGGTAACCAGACCGTGAGAATCTTCCTGTAATAACAATAGTCCGGTGGTCCCCCAGCGCGTACACGTACAGGCCCCGCACAGGTGGACGGTACACGGTCTATACACACGGACGCTCAGCTGCTATCGCTCCGGTGAATTTGTTACATCCATAGACGTGAGGTGAAGGTTTGCGCATGCTCCCCGGGTACTGCTGTGGCTGGATGGCTTCAGTCAGTGTATGAGCAGCTGCTGACATCTGATAGATGGCATTCTATGGAAAGGATGGGGCACCCCATGAATAGTGAGACCCCATGAATAGTGAGCCCCTTCCCCATGCTGTATTGGCCAATTTTAGTGTTGAGCACAAATATTTAAATGCAAATTCTTATCACGAATATCAGCACTTAGCGATTTTGCAAATATATAGAATATAGTGCCATATATTCATAATGACGAATATTCTTTTTTTGTTTTTGTTTTTTTCACATGCAAATTTTATGCAAATTTTCCATGCAAATTTTCGCATGGAAGAAAAGTAAACAAACATAGCAAATATGCGAATTTCACAAACATAGGACGAATAATCGTCAATATATTTGTGAAATATGGCAAATTCGAATATGGCCCCTGCTGCTCATCGCTATTGGCTATTAGGCACCAGTGGGCCTTTGCCTAGGGCAGCACTGCAGAGAGGGGCAGCTATCCAGCCAAAAATATTATTCCATAAGGGGCATTAGAGGTTAAAGGAAATCTGTAGTGCTTTGAACTTTATCCCCTATCAGTTTTAGATCTCGGGGAGTCCGAGCTCTGGGGCCCCCTGCGATCTGTACGGGGCCGCGGCAATGTACAGGAAAGGGGGTGATCCGTCCCCGTATGACGCGGCAGGCGGCACGCGCCTCCACGTATCTCTATGGGATTCATGGAGGGGTGTGCCGGCTGACACCCCCCCCCCGCGATCTAAAACTTAGGGGATAAAGTTCAGAACACTACAGATCTCCTTTAAAGAGCCACCCTGCTCCTCATCTCACCATGTGGCTGCGGTCCTGAAGTCCTGTATTGTTTGTACAGTTAAGCACAAGTCACTTTCTGTGTATAACTCTACAAGACACTCAGTGGTGTCCAAACTATAGTCCTCCAGATGATACAAAACTACAATTCCCAGCTTGTCTGGCCAGCCAACGGCTGTCTGGGCATGCTGAGAGTAGTAGTTTTGTAACATCTGGAGGGCCATAGTTTGGACACCACTGGATTTATCAAAACCTGTGCTCGTGCAGTTACCCATAGTAACCAATCAGATTGCTTCTTTAATTTTTAATGAAAGAAGCAATCTGATTGGTTGCTATGGGCAACTGCTCCACTTTTCCTCTACACAGGTTTTGATAAATCTCCCCTATAGTGTTGTGCCTTTGTGATCCAAATTTTTTACTTCCTACATAAAATAGTGACGGATCACATGTAGAATCATCCTAATGGGTATGTTCAGTCCAAGTGCCCAGGGCAGTACGAGCTGTAAGGGTGCGTTCACACGCTCTTTGTTTTTGCGGGTTTTCCCCAGCGTATTTGAAAGGGGCGGGCTCTTCTTGGCTGTCCATAGCAGATTGTCCGCGGCGGAATTTACCCTGCGGAAAATCCGCCGCAGTCCCTACTGACTTCAATGAGGCTTGCAGCGGATTTTCCGCAGCGTAAATTCTGCCGCGGACAATCTGCTATGGACAGCCGAGAAGAGCCCGCCCCTTTCAAATACGCTGCGGAAAACCCGCAAAAACAAAAGAGCGTGTGAACGCACCCAGAATACGGCCCTGTCCATGTGTACATTTCGGGTAGTCGCCTCTGATTTCTTGATATGATTCCTGATTGGGAATTTTTTAGGAGATTGGTTACTACAATCTGTGGTTAACACCTTCACCCTTTTAGGCCTGTTTTTTTTTTTTTTTTTTTACATTTATTCATTGCCGCATTCCAAAAGTGTTTTTTCTGTCGCTGTAGCTGCATGGGGATTTGTATTTTACAGAATGTGCATTTTTTAACTGCAACTGTAATTTATAAACGGCAACTTTTTAAAATTGTTCCAAATGTTTAAGCAAACACGTACATATTCTTGCGTAATCAGCAAGGACCCCACTTTGAAACTTGCTTAGATCTACACTAGCTATTTATGATACATTTAAGAGTAGTAAACATGATACACACCCAACTTAATTTACATAGACAATGAGGAATTCCCCCTATAAGTGTCTGGCTCGGTTTCTCTGTGTATGCCCGAGCCATAGCTCGGTGAGGTACCTGGTGTTGGACCCCAATGTAGCCTGTGGGGGTGCAATGTAGGGCAGATATTGTAACCCTGGGGGCAGATGTTATTAACCCCTTCTTGTCGTGACGCCTGGGCGTGGTTTAGCCTTAACCACCCAAAGGTAATACCGCTGGTCCTCGGCTAGGCACGGGGGCAATGAAGACACCGACGCCATGTTACGGACAACGGTAGCTTTACTGAGGGTAGACAGGTGATACAGTCTATGCAGTACAGCCAATATCCTAAGGAGGTGACCAATGACACAGGGGTACCTCACAGGCTTTCTGGGACTTGCAGTATGTAGAGACACTTTAGTGCAGGCCACGGGGACTATATAGAAGACTTGAATGACTTGACAATTGACATGAAGATGACTTTGAGCTTACTTGAGCTTACTTTTTGGCTGCAGACTTTAGGCTTGAGGCCTCCAATGCTCTGGACACAGACACACTGAGACGACTGCGCTGGACCTCAGAAAGAGCAAGAATGCTGGGAGAGATTGTAGCTCCACCCCTGGTTTTATAGGGGTGTCTAGCAAAGAGCCCATAGGTCACTTAAGGGGTCACCTGGTCACTAGTGCATCCTGGGTAACAAGCACATGGTCACAGTAATTAACCCCTTAAGGACCGAGCGTTTTTCTGTTTTTTGCACTTTCATTTTTTCTTCCTTAACTTTAAAAAATCATAACCCTTTAAATTTTGCACCTAAAAATCCATATGATGTCTTATTTTTTTGCACCACCAATTGTACTTTGTAATGACATCAGTCATTTTACCCAAGAATCTACAGCGAAACGGGGAAAAAAAACATTGTGCGACAAAATGGAAGAAAAAATGCAATTTTGTAACTTTTGGGGGCTTCCGTTTCTAAGGAGTAAATTTTTCAGTAAAAATGACACCTTGATGTAAAAAAGGGGGGTGATTCAAACTTTTATTAGGGAAAGGGTTAAATGATCTTTATCAACTTATTATTTTTTTTTTACTTTTTTTTTGCAATGTTATAGCTCCCATAGGGGGCTATAACATGCAGTACATTGATTCAATACACTGATCACTGCCATTGCATTCAATGGCAGGGATCAGTGTTATCGGCGGTTGATTGCTCAAGCCTGGATTTCCGGCTTGGAGCAATCAATCGACGATCAGATGCGCAGGAGACAGGTGAGGGGACCTCCTGCAGTGTCCTAGCTGATCGGGACATCGCAATTTTATCGCGATGGTCCCGATCAGCTTGGCTGAGCAGCCGGGATGCTTTTACTTTCACTTTTAGACATGGCTATCAACTTTAATCGCCGCGTCTAAAGAGTTAATGCCGGACATCATCCCGATCGCCAATGTCCAGCATTAGCGTGGGTCCCGGCTGCTTATAGCATCCGGGACCCACCGGGTATGATGCGCACTTACCTCGTGAGCGCGCATTATATATGGAGATGCGCATATGGACGTTCATAAACGTCCATATGCGCTAAGGGGTTATAGAAACATTACACTTTTAACATATAACATATGTGCATCGGGGATAACACTGCAGGGGGCCCTGGGAACATAAAGGGACTCTGCCTGACAGGGCAGGAGAAGGGCATGGGGAAACACAATCCCGTACTGGGCCACCATACCAACCTCACTGATAACGATGACATTGACCATCATTGTGGGAGATTTATCATTTAAAGTGTACCCTACTCTTTTTTTTACCGCCGTTTTTTCTGTCTAACTTTTTCCTTTGCAGCGTGTAATTTATCATAAGTGTGTACTGTAGATGATGAATTCCCTGCCGGTTTGCATGGGTGGGAAAAGCTCTAGCTTACGAGGTTTTGTACGTGTACTTTTGGTCGGCATACTTTAGCGCCTGGAAATTGGGGTTTGCGCAATTTTTGGCAACTTATTCTAAAAGTCACCTATGATAAATAAGGGTGCACTGCATGTCTAAATCGGAAATAGGTGTACTGCTACTCAAAAACTTAGGAAACGTCTACTGCAAAAGTCGCACAAATGTCGCTATAATTACATGACTTTTTTTTTGCGTGTTTGCAGGGTTTTTGTGTTTTAGTTTTTTTTTCAAAGTTCTAAAATCCGTCATTTTGACCTTTTGGGATTGCTAGACCATTTTTTTTGAGTGATGGATGCAGTGTCACGAATTTATTATCTGCGTGTTTTTGTTTTTTGCGCAAATTTTGCTGCAACTGGCTCACAATTTCATGTGCCCAAGTTTATAAAAGTATCCAACAAAAGGATGATAACATAATTAATAATAAAAAAAAAAAGGTGAAAAGTAAACAAAAAAAAAAATACATGTTCAACTGAAACTTCCGTATCTTGAACAATAACTTTTTTTTCCCCTGGCCTGCGAGGTAAACCACTACTCAAATGTAGGGAGACTCTTTGCAGACCTTTCTTTAGACATTAACCCCTTAAGGACCCGGGCTTTTTCCGTTTTTTCATTTTCAATTTTTCCTCCTTAACTTTAAAAAATCATAACTCTTAAAAATTTTCACCTAAAATTATATATAATGGCTTAATTTTTGCGTCACTAATTCTACTTTGTAATGACATTAGTCATTTTACCCAAAAATCTACGGTGAAACGGGAAAAAAAAATCAATGTGCGACAAAATTGATGACAAAAACACTATTTTGTAAGTTTTGGGGGCTTCTGTTTTTACGCAGTACATTTTTTGTCAAAAATGATACCTTATCTTTATTCTGTAGGTCCATATGGTTAAAATGATACCCTACTTGTATAGGTTTGAATTTGTATCACTTCCGAAAAGAATCATGAATACATGCAGGAAAATTTATACGTTTAAAATGGTAATCTTTTGACCCCTATAACTTTTTTTATTTTTCTGTGTTCAGGGCGCTTTGAGGACTAATTTTTTGCGCCGTCATCTGAAGTTTTTAGCGGTAGCATTTTTGTTCTGATCAGACTTTTTGATCACTTTTTATTCACTTTTTTGTGGTATAAAAAGTGATCAAAAATGCGCTATTTTGGACTTTTGAATTTTTTTGCGCGTACGCCATTGAACGAGCTGTTTAAAAAGCGGTATATTTTTATAATTCGGACATTTCCGCACGCGGCGATACCACATATGTTTATTTTTATTATTATTTACATAATGTTTTTTTTATTTTTGGAAATGCCGGGTGATTCAAACTTTTATCAGGGGAAGGGATAATTGAAAGGGTTAATGATTTTTTTTACACTTTTCTTATGCAATATTATAGCTCCTATAGGGGGCTATAACATTGCATGTACTGATCTTTTACACTGATTGATCCATCTCCATAGGAATGCATCAATCAGTGTTTTCGGCGATTGAATGCTCAAGCCTGGATCTCAGGCTTGAAGCATTCATTCGGCGATCGGACAGCACAGGAGAAGGTAAGAAGACCTCCTCCTGTGCTACATCTGTTCGGGATGCCGCGATTATACCGCGGCGATCCCGAACAGCTCCCTGAGCTAGCCGGGCACTTTTACTTTCCTTTTTAGCCGCGCGGCATAGCTTTGAGCGCGCGGCTAAAGGGTTAATAGCGCGCGGCACAGCGATCAGTGCCGCGCGCTATTAGAGGCGGGTCCCGGCTTCACTATGATGCCGGGCCTGCCGCGATATGATGCGGGGTCACCGTGTGACCCCGCGTTATATCGCAGGACCGGGACTCATGACGTACGCATACGTCATGGGTCCTTAAGAGGTTAAATGGGTTCTCTGGTGCTTAGACATCTTATCCCCTATCCTTTGGGGATAGAGGATAAGATGCCTGATCGCTGGGGACCCCCGTGATCTTGCACGCGGCACCCTGTTTATAATCAGCCCCCTCCTATAGCTGTCACGCCCCCTACCATAGGCTTGCATTGAGGGGCGGAGCGTGACATCACACGGGGGCGGAGGCGTGACGTCACATGCTGTCGGCCCTGTGGTCGCTGATAATCAGACCCGGAGTGAACACGCTCCGGGGACTGATTATAAACGGGGTGCCGCGTGCAAGATCACGGGGGTCCCCAGCGGCGGAACTCCCGCGATCAGGCATCTTATCCCCTATGCTTTGAATAGGGGATAAGATGTCTAAGCACCGGAGAACCCCTTTAATTTGCCTTAAAATTAAAACTAGAACAAATAAAGCCAAACACACAGACAAACAAGCTCCTCAGAAGCAGGGTAGACAGGATCTGAAAGCGGCAGTAGAAAACAATCTGGGTGCAGATCTGCACGAAATTTAGCATGGTAACTGCGACAATATGATAACTTTGGAGCAGCACCGCCAAAAAAAAAAACGCATCTAGACAAACAACAAAAATTATCTAGCCAAGACCATCATTGATAAATAACCCCCATTCTCTTTAACAAATTTTTGCTCTCTTCCTTCAATATCCTCTACAACCCACTAGAATTTAAAATAAATTGAGTTGATAGCCAGTTCTGTTAATTGTCTTATTGAGTGGGTCAATTGAGGATTGAGTGGGCAGAAAATAATGTTTATTGGAAAAATGTAGTTGCACTAAAACAGCCAGAAACCTGTTTACATTAGAGCTTATTATGATACCGGTATTAACTCCTTTGCGACCCATGAGGGTTTAATCCGAAAAATGAACAGCTTTCAATACCTGGCTCTAATCAGGGAAAAAAATCTAGGCAACACATTCCCTTTAAGGAGATGAGATTGGTAAGTGTGGGTTTCAAGGGTGATTGAATAGGAATCTGTCAGTTGCAAAAAATAGCTGTGTTATCTGATTACTGTTTGCAAACGTATAAAATTGTTACTTTCTAGCTTAACCCGTAGATGACACAGGGGGTACCTCCGCATACCAGGGCATACCTGTTCATTGTCTGTAAAGCAAGAGCATCGGCAATCTCACCGATTCCTTTCATTAACCCTTTAGACGTCATGTTCGGCATTAATCACAGTGGCCCTCACCACGCAATCATGGACATCCGATTAGTCAAAATAGTGGCTGGAGGACTCTTACTTATCCTGCTGTATAAGTAGAGCACTGATTTCCCTGTACAATGCTCTGCAATAACATAGCATTGTACAGTGAATGCAATTAATGAATGCATAAAATAGTTCCAGGAAAAAGTGTAATATAAATAATAATACACTTTTTTTTTTCAATTATATAAAAGCCTCTCCCCTAATAGTAAAATGTAAATCACTCCCTCCCTTATTCCTGTTTTACAAAAAATGAAAAATGGGGGACAGCGAGCCACTGTTGAGACAGACGGAAGTGTTTGCCCAGGATCCCCTATTAATAGAGCCTGCATGAAACAGTTTTTACCAGTAGAGCACAGATCACAAAGATCAATGTGATACAACAGAATCTCATAAAAGTTTAACACACATACATTAATTCCTTTCATATGAAAAGTTTAAATGACCCCCTTTAAATTTTCTCCATATAAAAAAATATGTAAGTATAATAAAAGTAAACATTTTTGGTATTGCCATGTGCAAAATTGTCTAAACTATTAAAATATAACATTATGTATCTCATTTTGTAAATGGCATAAATGTAAAAAAAATATAAATATATAAAACCACAATAAAAAACAAGCAATCAAAAAGCCAGATCAGTACAAAAATTGTACCAATAAAAACTAAGATCACAGCACCAAAAATTAGTCCTCTTACAGCTAAAATTCTAAATAAAATGGGTCAAAAATAGCAATCAAAAGAAAAATAATGTGAAAAAGTAGAATTTTCTTTAACCCTTTCCCAACCCATGACATACATGTACGTCATGGGTCGGCTTCCATTCTATGCCACGGTGTGGCCCCGCATCATAGCGGGTCGGGCCCGGCACCTAGCAACGGTGGCTAATAGCGCGCTGCACTGATCGCGGTGCCACGCGCTATTAACCCTTTAGACGCGGCATTCAAAGTTGAATGCCGCGTCTAAAGTGAAAATAAACTAATGCCGGTTAGCTCAGGGAGCTGTTCAGGATCGCCGCGATGAAAGCATCCCGAACAGCTTACAGGACAGCCGGAGTGTCCCTACCTGCCTCCATGCTGTCCGATCGCCGAATGACTGCTCAGTGCCTGAGATCCAGGCATGAGCAGTCAAGCGGCAGAATCATTGATCAATGGTTTCCTATGAGAAAGTGTACAGTGGGGATCAAAAGTTTGGGCACCCCAGGTAAGAATTTGTATTAATGTGCATAAAGAAGCCAAGGAAAGATGGAAAAATCTCCAAAAGGAGAAATATCCTCTGTTCGGAATGTAATTAAGAAATGGCAGTCATCAGGAACAGTGGACGTTAAAGCAAGATCTGGAAGACCAAGAAAAATATCAGACAGAACAGCTCGCAGGAATGTAAGAAAAACTATTCAAAACCCACGTTTGACTGCACAATCCCTCCAGAAAGATCTGGCAGACACTGGAGTTGTGGTACACTATTCCACTATAAAGAGATACTTGTACAAATATGGTCTTCATGGAAGAGTCATCAGAAGAAAACCTCTTCTACGTCCTCACCACAAAAATCAGCGTTTAAACTTTGCAAATAAACATATAGACAAGCCTGATGCATTTTGGAAACAAGTTCCGTGGACCGATGAGGTTAAAATTGAACTTTTTTGCCGGAATGAGCAAAGGTACGTTTGGAGAAGAAGGGGAACAGAATTTAATGAAAAGAATCTCTGTCCAACTGTTAAGCATGGGGGTGGATCAATCATGCTTTGGGGTTGTATTGCAGCCAGTGGCACAGGGAACATCTCACGAGTAGAAGGAAAAAGCGATTCAATAAAATTTCAGCAAATTTTGGATGCTAACTTGATGCCATCTGTGAAAAAGCTGAAGTTAAAGAGAATGGCTTCTACAAATGGATAATGATCCTAAACGCATCTCAAAATCCACGAGGGATTACATCAAGAGGCATAAACCGATGGTTTTGCCATGGCCTGCACAATCTCCTGACCTCAACATAATTGAAAATCTATGGATAGACCTTAAAAGAGCAGTGCGTCACAGACAGCCCAGAAATCTCAAAGAACTGGAAGACTTTTGTAAAGAAGAATGGGCAAAGATACCTCAAACAAGAATTGAAAGACTCTTGGCTGGCTACAAAAAGCGTTTACAAGCTGTGATACTTGCCAAAGGGGGCAGTACAAGATATTAACTCTGCAGGGTGGCCAAATTTTTGCAGACGCCATTTTTTTGTTTTCTGTTATTTTAAAAGTGTAAATGATGGAAATAAAATCTAACTTTTGTTGACATATTATAAGAATGTCTAATCTGTAATTCGATGCCTTTTGGAGATTTTTCCATCTTTCCTTGGCTTCTTTATGCACATTAAAACAAATTTTTACCTGGGGTGCCCAAACTTTTGATCCTCACTGGAAAAGATCAGTGTGTGCAGTGTTATAGCCCCCTTTGGGAGCTATCACATTGCAAAAAAAAAGTGGAAAAAAAAAGGTGAATAAAGATCATTTAACCCCTTCCCTAATAAAAGTTTGAATCACCCCCCTTTTCCCATTTAAAAAAAAACTGTAAATAAAAATAAACATATGTGGTATCGCCGCATGCGGAAGTATCCTAATTATAAAAATACATAGTTAATTAAACCGCACGGTCAATGGCGTACGCGCAAAAAAAATCCAAAGTCCAAAATAGCGTATTGTTGCTCACTTTTTATATCATGAAAAAATGAATAAAAAGCGATCGAAAAGTCAGATCATTACAAAAATGGTACCGGTAAAAACTTCAGATCATGAGCAAAAAAATGAAAAAGTTATAGAGTTTAGAATATGACAATTTTAAACGTATACATTTTCCAGAAGTATGACAAAATCGAACCTATATAAGTAGGGTATCATTTTAATCGTATGGACCTACAGAATAAAGAGAAGGTGTCAAAAATGTACTGCGTAGAAACGGAAGCCCCCAAAAGTTACAAAATTGTGCTTTTTCTTCAATTTTGTTGCACAATGATTTTTTTTCCGTTTCGCTGTAGATTTATGGGTAAAATGACTGATGTCATTACAAAGTAGAATTGGTGGTGCAAAAAATAAGCCATCATATGGATTTTTAGGTGCAAAATTGAAAGAGTTATGGTTTTTTAAAGGTAAGGAGGAAAAAACGAAAGTGCAAAAACGGAATCCATATTGCGTATTATTGTAAATGTGCCGAACTAAAGAAACAAGATATCATGTTAGTTTGACCACATGGTTAACAGCGTGAATAAGAAGCTCCCCCTGAATTTGTTACAAATAATAGTTTTTCGGTTTTTGAACATATGAAAGAAATGAAGGAAATGAAGGAAGTTATTACAAAATACAATTGATCTTGCAAAAAAAAAAAATGAAAAAACAAGGTTACTTCATTTATATAGGTTTTATTTTATTTTAATACTTAAAGAAATTATAAACTACATGCACCAAAATTTATATGTTTAAAATTAACATCTTATGACCCGGATAGCGCAATTTTAAATGTACTGATTTTGTAAAAAAAAAAAAAAAAAAAGTTTAAATTTTTTAAAAGCAGTACAATAATAGAAAAGTATGTAATCTTGGGTATCATTTAACCGTATTGACCCACAAAATAAAGAGAATGTGATTATTACCGTAAAGTGTACAGTGTGAAAACAACCCCCCCCCCCCCCCCCCAAATTAGCAAAATTGTGATTTTTATTTCCTTACTATACATTTTACGGTAAAATAAGTGATGTCAAGTGATGTGAATGGAAATATAAAAGAGTTATGGATTTTAGAAGGTGAGAAGGAAAAAATGAAAATGCAAAAATAAAATTGGCCATAAGGCCAAAATGGGCTATGTCCTTAAGGGGTTAAATGTGATAATTGAGGGATCAATGAAGTCAAAGGTCTATCAGAACATTTTGCATCAGAATGTAAGGGCAGCAGTCTATAACCTCAAGAAACATTATGTGATGCAACTAAAGCATGGCCCAAAGCACATAGATAAATAAACTAAAGAATGGTTGAAAATAATTTGTGTTTTGGAATGGCCCAGTCAAAGTCTTGACCTTAAAGGGGTACTCCGGCCCTAAGACATGTTATCCCTTATCCTTTGGATAGGGGATAAGATGCCTGATTGCGGGGGTCCCACCGCTGGGTACCCCCTCAATCTTTCATGCAGCACCCCGCTATCATCAGCCTCTGGAGGGAACATCGCTCCGGGTCTGATGAATCACATTCACGGGGCTGGAGTATTGTGACGGCATGGCTCTGCCCCTCGTGCAAGCCAATACCAGTGGCAGGACCCCTGCAATCATGCATTTATCTTTTGCATAGGGGATAAGATGTCTTAGGGCCGGAGTACCCCTTTAAAGAGCATTTGTTGTCATTCTGAAAAAGCATAATGTGTTATATAATTCATGGCGCTCCCCGTAATGGTCGCACACGTGCACTATCTGCCTTTTAAAGGGCTCATTGTCAGGAACCGGACTGGTATGTGGGTAGTGGATCCCCTGTGTCTGTGAGGCGGTGACGTGGGCCGTACCAGGGGACTGGTTCTAAGAAGTTACTGGTTTTCACCAGAGCTCGCCTCAAGGCGGGATGGACTTGCTGCAGCGGTAACTCCCAGGTCGTATCCCCTGATTGCGTCTCGACCTCACAGACGGCTGAGATTGGCGTGGTACACAAGGACAAGGCGAAGGCAGGGTCGGACGTAGCAAGAGGTCAAGGCAGGCGGCAAAGGTTCGTAGTCGGGGGCAGCGGCAAGGGTCTGGATACACAGGCTAGGGATACACACAAAACGCTTTCTCAGGGCACTAGGGCAACAAGATCTGCAGAGGACAGGAAGGGGAAGTGGGTTTATATATGAATGGAGGTGATTGCACTTGATTGGGCCAGGCACCAATTAGTGGTGCACTGGCCCTTTAAATATCAGAGAGCCGGCGTGCGTGAGCCCTAGAGAGTGGGACCACGCGCGCCGGGACGGGACAGAACGAGGATGGGGTAGGTGAGCAGAACGGGATGCGACCAGCGGGCAGGCACGTCCCGCCGCGCGGATCGCATCCCCGCCGGGGGAATCAGAGCAGCGCTCCCGGTCAGCGAATCTGACCGGGGCGCTGCATCAGAAGATGAACGCTGCGAGCGCTCCGGGGGAGGAGAGGGACCCGGAGCGCTCGGCGTTACACTCATTCTCCCACCAAACTGCCAATCACCACCCATATAAGGTTGCTCCGCCCATTTCCTGGTGCCTGAGCAATATTGTAGTTTCCACTAGAAAATGTGTATGTTCTGTCCCGGTGTACCTGTACCTGCTTTTCTGACCCTGTCTATGCTTGACCCCTCTATACCATGCTAATTCTCCAGTGCATGACATGGACTGTCAACCCCTGTCTGTGTAATTCATCAAGCTTGCTACCACCTGGCTGCACCTAAGCCCACTCAGCTATGCTACACGAGTCTTGCGTAACCTTCACCTACAGCATCAGCCTACTACACCTACCTGTATTCCCGGTGCCTGGCACCTGGATGTTCAGGCCTGGAAGACCTGCCGCAACTTATCTAGGGCCACTCTTGCGGAAGTGACCTGGTATCTCCCTTGCAGCTTCTGCATCCTGGAGCTAGATAGAGGTAAAAGCCAGAGGAATACTTAGACTCTGCTTCCAAGTTTGGCCCAAAGTTAAACTGGTAGGTGGCACAGTAGGTCTACACTGTTGGGACATTACAGACATTCAATATGGAAGATAAACTGAATGGATTGCTTTCAGAAAAGCCTAAAACCCTGTGATATTGGACACTTGCCAGGATAAGGACAAGCTTGTATATGTATAGAAATACAATAGAAGTGTTTTGTTCCACTTAGTTATGCTGCAAACTTGCTAGAGAAATAACTTTCAGGATTAAGTTTTCAATCTCTACAGATCTTGCACAGTAGTTTCCATAGATGTTATTGAGGTTGAAATGTGAACATGGTACGGTCCTTGTTACATACCTCAGACGTCTCAGAAGAATGTGGGCAGTGTGTCAAGGTGTGCGCTCTGCTATTCCTGAATAATGAGCTATGTATTGAGGTCATTATCATTTTTGTCAGCTGCTTCACAGGAAAGGTGCAATTACAGAGGAATGTATGATGATGCGTGTGGCTGAATTATAAATACACCAGTAACCTATCATTAATATAGTGAACGGGAATGGTGCCTTAAAGCAAAACATGGATTCATATGGTCAAGGTACACATTATACATAATATTTTACACCAGTTTGTTTGGCTTCTTATTGTAGAAAAAATGGCAAAAACAATAATCACAGGTGTAGAAACTCTAATTCAACTTCTGTTGTAACTTCATGTATTTATAGGGTGGGAGATGATTCTAGCCTTTCAATTTTCCAGGGATGGATTCAACTGGGTAGTCAGTAGAGATCATCATGACAAGTGTTCACAACTTCTAAATCACTCCGGAAACTATCCCTAAGACAACACTGCCTATAAACATAGTAGTATCTGTACCAACCTTATTTTTAATAGATTTACCAGGATAGACACTTATCGCCTACCAAGATAAGCAAACTTCAAAAAATTTGTTTCGGGGGGTTTGCTTGAATCTGCCATTTGTTCCAAATTTGATAGCTAATTGAATTCATCCCACACTTTCTGGACCAGGTGCAGAGTGCCTTTCCCAGCGAGTGTACAGAGTTGAGTGAGGCCAGTAATTGGCAGCCACATAGGTGTATGGACATGTCATCACCATAGCACACTGGACCAATACAGATTGGGGCCACCAGAGCAAGGGAGCTAGAGCAGCAGGGGGTTTAGCAGTTGAGTATTTTATAATGTTATAGCTTTTCCCCTCCTTGACCAAGTTTTTTCCAAATCTTGGAAAACACCTCTTATAGTCTTATATGTAGCCTTCTACTGTCATAACAGCTGATGGTTGGGGGAGTTTGCAGATATAACTCTCATGGTAACCTCTTCACTAGAGGACACAAAAAGGTCTAACAGGAAGGTACTGGTACATATACAGTGCTTTGCAAAAGTATTCATCCCTTTTGGTGTTCTTTTTCCCCCTGGTTTGTTTTGTTACAACCTTAATTTCAAATGTATTTTGATATAATATTTATGTCATGGATCCCACATAATATCATGAAATACCTTGTTTAAAAAACGATAAAATAAAAACTAAAAAGTTGTGAGTGCATATGCATTCATTCACATATGTATTCTGGTTCAACCAAATAACTAAAGAAGTCGAATGAATTGAATGTGGTCACAGTGTCACATGACCTGTCACATGCTGATGAGTTCACCTGTTCCTGTAAGGCACCTGAGTCTGCAAAATAAATATCCTAATTAACCCCTTAAGGACCGGGGTTTTTTCCGTTTTTGCATTTTCGTTTTTTGCTTCTTGCCTTTAAAAAATCATAACTCTTTCAATTTTGCACCTAAAAATCCATATGATGGCTTATTTTTGGGGCCACCAATTCTACTTTGTAATGACATCAGTCATTTTGCCCAAAAATCTACGGTGAAACGGAAAAAAAAATCATTGTGCGACAAAATTGAAAAAAAAATGCCGTTTTGTAACTTTTGGGGGCTTCCGTTTCTACGTAGTAAATTTCTCGGTAAAAATGACACCATATCTTTATTCTGTAGGTCCATACGATTAAAATGATACCCTACTTATATAGGTTTGATTTTGTCGGACTTCTGGAAAAAATCATAACTATATGCAGGAAAATTAATACGTTTAAAATTGTCATCTTCTGACCCCTATAACTTTTTATTTTTCCGTGTATGGGGCGGTATGAGGGCTCATTTTTTGCGCCATGATCTGAAGTTTTTAACGGTACCATTTTTGCATTGATAGGACTTATTGATCGCTTTTTATTCATTTTTAAATGATATAAAAAGTGACCAAAAATGCACTATTTTGGACTTTGGATTTTTTTTTGCGCGCCCGCCATTGACCGAGCGGTTTAATTAATTATATATTTTTATAATTCGGGCATTTCCGCACGCGGTGATACCATATATGTTTATTTTTATTTTTATTTACACTGTGTTTTTTTTTTTATTGGAAAAGGGGGGTGATTCAAACTTTTAATAGGGGAGGAGTTAAATGATCTTTATTCACTTTTTTTTTTCACTTTTTTTTTGCAGTGTTATAGGTCCCATAGGGACCTATAACACTGCACACACTGATCTCCTATGCTGATCACTGGTTTCTCATAAGAAACCAGTGATCAACGGTTCTGCCGCATGACTGCTCATGCCTGGATCTCAGGCACTGAGCAGTCATTCGGCGATCGGACAGCGAGGAGGCAGGTAGGGGCCCTCCCGCTGTCCTGTCAGCTGTTCGGGATGCCGCGATTTAGCCGTGGCTATCCCGAACAGCCCGACTGAGCTAGCCGGCAACTTTCACTTTCACTTTTAGCCGCGCGGCTTAGCTCTGAGCGCGCGGCTAAAGGGTTAATAGCGTGCGGCGCCGCGATCGGTGCTGCACGCTATTAGAGGCGGGTCCCGGCTTCACTATGACGCCGGACCCGCCGTGATATGACGCGGGGTTACTGTGTAACCCCGCGTTATATCGGGAGAGCAGGACCAAGGACGTACCGGTACGTCCTTAGTCCTTAAGGGGTTAAGCGCAATTATATCCATTGTATGAAAAGCGATAGAACATGGCCCAACTACAAACCAGACTGGAGATATCCACCCACTAAAACCTACTGAGCATGCAAGGAGGACTTTAAACATAGATTCAACATAGCTGGAATGATAACACTGAAATAGCTCCTAAGAACTACAGAAGACATGGAAGTAGCTGTTCATAGGACCACTATAAACCATACACTACATAGAGTGGAACATCATGGAACAGTGGGTGGCATTGAAAGAAAAAAAAAAGCATTAACTCCAAGAAAAAAAAAAGGCAGATTTCCTAAGCACATGGAGCAGGGGTCTCAAACTCAAATTATCTGGGGGCCATTGGAGGTAGAGGCTCAGTAAGGCTGGGCAGCATCAAATATTCCAAACAAAAAGATGAAAAATTTAAAAATGTACAACTAAAACAATCTTAATAGCAGTTCTAAATATTAACGGTCCTCAAGAACATAGGCTTCTCTTACCTCCTACTTCTTGTTGCCAGAGACCTGGCAGCGCTTCCTCCTACACAGCTCAGCAACATTTGGCTTGAGTGATGAAGCAACTGAGACCCTCAATATGGTTTGAAGATGCTCATCAGTAAGTTTGGCCCTGAACGTTGACTTATTTAAGTTCATGGTGGAGAAGAACTTTTCACACAGATAGGTACTCCCAAAAAGGCACATTATCCGTGTGAACATCTTGAAAATTTCAGGAAAGCTGGTGGGCAATTCTCTCATAAATTGTCCAAGCTTGCTTTTTTTTTTTACCATTCACCTCCCTGAAGGGGGGCTGCATCTTCCACATTGAAGGAGA
This sequence comes from Hyla sarda, assembly GCF_029499605.1. NCBI lineage: Eukaryota > Metazoa > Chordata > Amphibia > Anura > Hylidae > Hyla > Hyla sarda. Next base: position 145,475,189 of record NC_079192.1, read on the forward strand.
AGGGGTCAGCAAACAGTTGAAAAGTGTCTGTGTGTGTCTTGAGGTCTGCAAACCTGTCATCAAATTCTTCCTGTAGCTTTGCAATGGCAAATGGCTCATGGACTTGCAAAAGCCAAGTCCATGAGCCATTTGGCATCCCTTAGTACAGGAACAACCACCCCATCCTTCTCCATGAAGACTTTGACTTCTGTTCTCAACTCAAAAACCTCTTTAAGATATTTCCCCTGCTAAGCCAACGCACCTGGGTGAAGTATATAACATCCTCATATACTGACTTTATTTCCTCTTAAAAGGTGCAGAACTGCCGAAGCCTCAAGCCCCTGGATCTGATATGCTTGATGCATTTCACAACATCAGACATCACATTGTCAAACTTCAGGTATTTGCTGCAAAGGGCCTGCTGATGGATAATGCAGTGCAGAGCAATGACCTCTTCCACACCCTCCTCTTGTAGTTTTCTTTGAACATGTGCCACAAGTGCATTTTTCCTCCCTGTCATTGATGGCGCTCCATCGGTTGTTATTCTTGCAAAATTTTTCCATATAGAGTAATACATAAATTCAGGTGTACTACTGTGGTAGATGTAAACAGTGACATATGGCTAATCCTCAAACTGATGTTAAAATTGAGACATTAGCCAGTAAATCCTTATATGAAGGACATACCTGAGCCCGCACACCAACACCAAGGTTTCTCAAGTGGCATGGGACCTAACACATCTTATACTTGAAGGTGTATAAACTCCACATTTAATGCGCCTTGATCACTATCTAGGCAGCATTAAGGTTCACCTGTGAGGCCGGCAACACATTAGCCAACTTGGGTGGGGCTTATAGCCTGCCTCCCTCCTCCCATTGTATGTGTGCCCAGCCACGCTGGAGGTAACTGGGAGCAGGCTGTGAGTCGGACCTAATGCTGCTGTAATTGCCCACTGGCCCCTGGTATTGCCCATACGGCACAGGTAGGTTTAGTGTTTGGTCCCGTGTCACTTGAGAAACCTTGGCATTGGTGTGCAGGCTCAGGTATGATATACTGGCTAATGTCTCAATTTTAACATCAGTTTGAGAGTTAGCCATATGTCACTGTTTACATCTACCATAGTAGTGCACCTAAATTTATGTATTACTCTATTTATTACACATCCACACCTTTCATTTGGTTTTGGATGCCATTGTGGCACTTGTAGTCTGCTGCAGGCATCCCCCATTGTATGCATTTTATACTGGGCATTGCCCTTAGCAACAGACAACAAGTGCAGGATCTGCTCCCCCAGCAGAAATGCACAACTGCATTTGGTGTTGAGCACCTCCTGCTTTTTGAGACCACGTTTTTTTCTTCTTTTTGTTTAAAATTGTTCCATAGTAAGCCAACATCCACAATGGCTTTAAACGGCTGGCAGAATATCTCCTGAGCATTGGTCTGGTCATGCATTAGAATTACTGTGAGCAACTACTCCAAAACTTCAAAATTGTCATCAACACCATGGACATATATTACGAGCTGCGCAGTGTCAGTAAGTCTGGGCTCTCATCAAGAGCGACTGAGTATGCATGGAAATGTTTAGCTTTTTCACGCAGTTGCTCATAAATGTTACCAGACAGGTCAGAAATGCGCTCTGCCACTGTGTTGGCTGAAAGGCTGATGTTGTTAAATGGGCACTGTCAGATTAAAAAAACTTTTGATATGTTGTAAAGCAAGCAAAACCAATAGGTTTTGCTATTGCTTTCATTAGAAAATTTTCAGTATTTCATACTGAAAAAGCCAGTCATACAACTGCCCCCCCCTGCCTGCTTGGACACATACTAGTCCTGCTGTGTCCATGCGTCATGGACACACTTCCTTGATTGACAGCTGTGCACACAGGGCTCACAGCTGGAGGAAAAATCCTCCCACTGTCAGCTTGTGTCCCGCTACTGTCAGTGAGGACAAGCTGGGAGTTGTAGTTTTGCTAATGCTGGGGGAGATGTGAGCAGACTCCCCTCTGAGCATAGTGAGGGAGGGGGTGGAGACCTGCAGAGTGAGGCCACGCCCCCTCCCTTTGAGAGGAATTCAGACTAGGGAGATAAATTAAAAGTTTAATAAATAAAAATAAAGGTGCTAGACACATAAAAATTACATGTACATGGTCAGGATTAGGTACTGAGTGATATATTAAAAAAAAAAATGTTGTTGGATCTGATGGGTACGCTTTAAACTGACCCTTCATTTCTGGATAGACTATACTTGCAGCCTGTGACATTCACTTTTTGATGAACTCGCCTTCTTTGAATGGCTTTCCTGCCCTAGCAATCATCTCACTCACCATTTAACTAGCTTTGACTGCTGCATCACTCTATTTGTTTTCTTGAAAAGCTCTTGTTGCCTCAGTTGAATTTTTTAAGTATGGCGACCTAGGCCTCTCTCTCATCTCCCTGGTATTTTGCATACTCCTCAGCATGTTTAGTTATATAATGATGTCTGATATTGCACTCCTTGTGCATCGCAACATTCTTGGTGCATATAACACACATCGAAATGCCCCTGTGCTCAACAAAACAATATTCCATCTCCCACTTCTGAAAAAGTCTGTGCTCATCGCCAACCTTTCTCTTCACAGCAAGTTTTGAGTAAGACATGACTGGAGCTGGGTGACTAAAAACGTATTTGCACTGTGCACAACAACACTAGTTTGTCTCAACTGTACTGCATACAGCAGCTGCAGCCTACAGAGACGCTGCCATTGTGTCACAGATTGCGCCCCTGCCACCTCTAATGTTCACACTCCAGGACAGTCCCTATGACCCTGGCTACAGGCCTGCGCACACTTCTACTCTATGTTCTCAGTCACACACACACTCTTCTCCGTATGGGACGTCCACCTGCGCACTACTCCCCTTACTCCTCTTCTCCTTTTGGCACTACCAGCCAATCACAGATAAGGAAGAGCGCTCAGCCTATCAGGGCAGTGAGACCATATTCACTCAGCCCTGACAGGAAATTTCTGTGGGTGGAACGAGCGCTCAGCCTATCCAGAAATTTCCTATCAAGGCTGAGACCATATTCGCAGCCCTGCAGTGCCCGCAGTGAGCTCAGGTTATGCAGTGGGACATGGAAGAAGGTCCTCTGGTCAGATAAAATTGCACTTATCGTGCCATAATTCAAACATTTCCCATCACTTTAAGAATATAATTCTCACAATAAAGGATGGGGGTGACAGCATCATGCTTTAGGGATGCTTTTCATCATCAGGGACTGGAAAACTGGTAAGCATTGAAGAAAAGTTGAATAGCAGGAAATACATAACAATTCTGGAGAAGAATCTGTTTTAATCTGCCAGAGATTTGAGACTGGGATGGCTTTTCACCTTCTAGCAGGACAATAGCATTAAAATACTGTTAAAGCTACACTAGAGTGCTTTAAGAGGAGCATTTTTATTTCTTAGAATGGTGTAGTCTAGGCCTTCACAGCATGTCATCCTGTAGGCCATGATCATGTCAAGGAAGGTCCAAGTCTAGTGAGCAGGCTAACTTTTCTTGATATCATGGCGTACAAGATCACTTAACTGCAACAGTAGGACTTTTCTTGACATTAAGGGAGGAGGTAGCCAACATCAGCTGCATATGTGTCTGCTAGACCTACCCTTACTGCATGGCTGTCCGCAGTAAAGTGATCCCAGTCACATTACTGAAGGCAGGGAAGATCCATTGGGCCCCAGACAGCCGTATGAGCCTGCCAAGAGAGTCTTACATAATCAGATGGACTTGGACAGAGACAGGCCACGGTAAGTACATAATCACAGTGGTCACAGTGAGTGCAGCCACACCGTGGCCACAGTAAGGAAACAGCCCTCTCAATTATTTAAGAGTTAGGACAAGGGTTTAGCATATTTAGAAGTACATATATATGCATATATATATATATCAAGGCTGATTTGTGAGTCGCTCACCCCGTGCACGCCCACCTCGCCACCTGTGCCGTAGACCGGCCGGTACCGCCTCCGGCTACTCACTTGTAGAAGAAGAAACAAGGTCCTGCACTAGGTTGCAGGTAAAAACTTCTTATTCCTTTATTTCAAGATTCTGCAGTACAGGGTAGAAAGTCTGACGCATTTCGCTAAAAAGCTTAATCGTAGACGATTAAGCTTTTTAGCGAAACGCGTCAGAGTTTCTACCCTGTACTGCAGAATCTTGAAATAAAGGAATAAGAAGTTTTTACCTGCAACCTAGTGCCGGACCTTGTTTCTTCATATATGTATATATATATATATATATATATATATATATATATATACACAAAACTCCATGAACATTAATAAAAAATAATCAACTTTAACTGATGAACACTTGGAAAACATTTTGAAAACATTGATTGTAAACATGATTCCAGAAGAGGATGAACTGATTGTTAACATGAAGTGTAATACATCCCATCAACAGTAACGAAACCTACAAAAATGTATACAAGAAAGAGAAGGTCAGCTACTCTCGTCCCTTGTGCACGGCCAAAACTCGAAGCAGTAGTACAGACAAAACATGGTGCAGGGCATCGTCATGCAAAGACTTCAGATTTATTGAATAAAAGCTTGCTTCACGGAGACCTACACAGGAATAAAACGTACCATGGAACAGGAAGAAACACTGATGACGCCTTTCAGATCATGTGACAAAGGGTCTAAGTGGGCTCAAAAGACTGAGCAGGGGCATTCCCCAGCATGTGTGACATCATCTAATGTCCTGGGGAGAAATCCTCCCTCACTCTTCTACCTATAGCCCAGAGCAGTTCAGTATGAGATGAGCTGTGATTGGCTGAGGCCACACATACCATCCGCAGCTCTCAGCATTGAACTCTAGTGTGTCAGCTTTGCCCAGCAGCTGCAAAAGGGAGCTAAAATATTTAGCACAATATTAAGCACTATATTCAGTTCTATGTACTGAAGACATCATGACTCTACAGTCTAGCTCAGCTCAAAGGGAAAGGGAGCTGAAACATTCAACTCTATACGCTGTGCTAAGCTGAGGTCCCACCTGCATTTACTGGATTTTGTCTTTGTCAGGCTGCTGAAGGAGACAATCTGCAAGCAGAACTTCAGGCAGGACCAGAAGTAGAACCCATGGTGGCCAAACTTTAGGGGTTAATTTAACACATAAAGTTACAACATTTTATAAAGAAGTATATTAGAAAAGTAATTCAAATTGGCTAATCTATAATATATAAATTTTGTTATTAATGACAGGTACCATTTAAATAAGCCGCACGTCAAAGGCGTAAATGTAAAAAAATAACAAAGTCCAGAATTGCTGATTTTTGGTCACTTCATATACAAAAATAATAATAATAAAAAGCGATATAACAGTCAAAACAAAAATGGTACCAATAAAAACTATAGACTACAGCACAAAAGATAAGCCCTGTATAAGAAAAAATAATAGTATTATAGGGGTCAGAAGTGGACAGTTTTAAGCATACACAGGGGTGTTAAAAAAAAAAAAAAATTGTCCAAGGGACAGAACACCAACAGAACACAATCTACTTGTCCCTCATGACAATCAACTTGTCCGGGCCAATTTTTGTTTTTGCACAATAGTTTTTTCCTCCTCGTACTATAATAGCCATAACTCTTTTACTTTTTCCATCTACAAACCCATATGAAGGTCCTTTTATTTTTGCATAACATATGCTCAAAAAAAATTGGCAAAATTTAAATAAAAGATAATTTAGCAAATTTGGTGTTTTTTTTAATGCTACTTACCATTTGACCTGTTAATTTGATACTTTAGGTCGGCCTGATTACAGCAATACCAAATTTGAATAGTTTCTGTCATGTTTTACTAAATTTAAAAAATTGTGCTGCGGGGGGGGGGGGGGGGCATTCAACCCCAATAGCCCGCCAGGGAGCATTTATATATGCCTTTAGACGCCGCTGTCACCTGCCCGGCGCCCGGAACTACATGTCCCGGGCGTCGGGCGATAGGATTTCCACATCCCTGCAACTTAGCCAAGTTTTGCAGGCCAGGTCAAGACCAAGACCTCCATTGAGAATTAGTGGCATTATGATTGTGAAAATTATACACCAATGCAACTGTTCTGTTTTTGTCTTATTATTTGGCTGTGTTGCATTAAAAAGTTTCTGTTTGTTTTTCCTATTAGAGATCAGATGTCTGTTCATCAGAAATTACTGTTCCCTCTTCCTGCAGCTGATAAGAGCTGGAGACACAAGGCAAATGCGGACCAATGGCTAATATTGCCCTATGTGTTAGACTCTGCATTCATGGAGCAAAAGCTTGTTTGTCAGCTGATCACATCCTTTTTATGGGCCTAAAGAACTATTGTTAGTTGCTCCCATATCTCCCCATGTTCACGGGTAAGTATGGCAGACAGTGATGCACCAAAGGAATTGTTGGATCATCCTTATGGCCCTGCCTACACAATAATTGACCCATGTAAAGGCTTCTTAAATAAGTGCCAAAAGGACCCTTAATTCGGTCACTTTTAACCAGTTGCCGACGAAGGTGCACTACTGAGACGGCAAGCAGTGTATGACGCGGGCTCCCTACTCGGGCCGCGTCATACCGCCCGGCCCCCAGCTGATTCCTGTAGCTGAGGGCTGGCGTTAATAGCCGACATGCGGATTGCAGCGGGTGGCTATTAACCCTTTAGATCGCCGCTGTCAAGTTCATCCACTGCTGAGGTAGCAGCAGGCTTTATCAATCGAACGCAGGGCACACAGATCAGTGTGGTTTTATGAAGTGTAAAAATAAAAAGTAAAAATGTTTAAAAACACACACATTAACCCCTTCCTTATTAAAAGTTGAAATCACCCCCCTTTTCCCAAATTCCATATAAAAAATATGTAATAAAAATAAACATATGTGGTATCGCCACATGCGTACATGTCCGAACTATAAAAATATATCGTTAATTAACCCCTTAAGGACCCAGGATGTCCGGGGACGTCCTGGCACCCTGTGCTTTAAGGACCCAGGACATCCCCGGACGTCCTGGCGCTTTCCGGTCCCTGATGCGTGCCGGGCAGAGATCGGAAGTGGATGCCTGTTGAAATGCTTCAGCAGGCATCCAGGGCAAATGCCGAGGGGGGCCATGTCGGCCCCCCATGTCGGCGATCGTCGCAAATCACAAGGGAAATTTCCCCTGCGATCTGCGGTGTTACCGGTCTGATCGGGTCTCTGGGACCTGACCGCCCCGTAATTTTGCATGATCCCGCTTGTCACAGACAGCCAGGACCATGCTAAAGTATAGGAGCGAGGTGGCAAGCCTGCCACCTCCTCCTATCCCCTGCAATTCCTCGGTTAGCTAACCGACCAATCGAAGTGGATCTTCGGCGGCGTTGCGGGACCTTTGCAGCAGTCCAGACTGCCATAAAGCGATCTGGACTGCTCCATCTGGTCCCCTTACACTACAACTCCCAGCATGCCCAGACCGCCCTTGGCGTCTGGGCATGCTGGGAGTTGTAGTTTTGCAACATCTGGAGGTCCACAGTTTGGAGACCACTGTGCCCTTCCAGAAGTTGCAAAACTACACATCCTCAGCATGCCCTTACTGTCCAGGCATGCTGGGAATTGTAGTTCTGTAACATCTGGCCCTTCAGATGTTGCAGAACTACAACTCCCAGCATGCCTGGACAGTTTTGGCATACTGGGAGTTGTAGTTTTGCAACATCTGGAAGGGCACAGATTGGGAACCACTGTATTAGTGGTCTGCAAACTGTAGTCCTCCAGATGTTGCAAAACTACAACTCCAAGCATGCTGGGAGTTATAGTTCGACAACATCTGGCTCTAAAGATGTTGCCGAACTACTACTTCCAGCATGTCTGAGAATGTTTGGGAGTTGTGGTTTTGCAACAACTGGAGGCACATTGGTTGGGAAACATTGTCTGTTTCCTAACTCAGTGTTTCCCAACCCTTGTGCCTCCAGCTGTTGCAAAACTATAACTACCAGCATGAACTGGGAGTTGTAGTTTTGCAACAGCTGGAGCCCCCCCCCCCCCCCCCCTGTGAATGTACATGCTACATTCATATGGGCAGGGGGCTTACAGTGAGTATCAGGCTGCAAGTTTGCGATGCAGCAAATTTTGCGCGGCAGCTCAAACTCGCAGCGGGAAACTCGCTGTAATCCCCCGCCGTGTGACTGTACCCTAAAAACACTACACTACACTAACACAAAATAAAATAAAAAGTAAAACACTACATATACACATACCCCTACACAGCCCCCCTCCCCAATAAAAATTAAAAACGTCTGGTACGCCACTCTTTCCAAAATGGAGCCTCCAGCTGTTGCAAAACAGCAACTCCCAGTATTGCCGGACAGCCGTTGACTGTCCAAGCATGCTGGGAGTTTTGCAACAGCTGGAGGCACCCTGTTTGGGAATCACTGGCGTAGAATATCCCTATGTCCACCCCTATGCAAATCCCTAATTCAGGCCTCAAATGCACATGGCGCTCTCACTTCGGAGCCCTGTCGTATTTGAAGGCAACAGTTTAGGGCCACATATGGGGTATCGCCGTACACGGGAGAAATTGCCTAACAAATTTTGGGGGGCTTTTTCTCCTTTCACCCCTTATGAAAAGGTGAAGTTGGGGTCTACACCAGCATGTTAGTGTAAAAAAATAAAATGCTGGTGTTGCCCTATACTTCATTTGCCCTTCATTTTGACAAGAGGTAAAAGGGAAAAAAGCCCCCCAAAATTTGTAATGCAATTTCTCCCGACTACGGAGATACCCCATATGTGGGCGCAAAGTGCTCTGCGGGCGCACAACAAGGCCCAGAAGGGAGAGTGCACAATGTACATTTAGGTGATTTGCACAGGGGTGGCTGATTGTTACAGCGGTTTTGACAAACGCAAAAAAAAAAAAAAAACACATGTGACCCCATTTCGGAAACTACACCCCTCACGGAATGTAATGAGGGGTGCAGTGAGAATTTACACCCCACTGGTGTCTGACAGATCTTTGGAACAGTGGGCTGTGCAAATTAAAAAATTTGTACAGCCTACTGTTCCAAAGATCTGACAGACACCAGTGGGGGGTAGATGCTCACTGTACCCCTTGTTACGTTCCTCAAGGGGTCTAGTTTCCAAAATGGTATGCCATGTGGGGGTTATTTTGCTGTCCTTGCACCACAGGGGCTTCCTAAATGCGACATGCCCCCCGAGCAAAATTTGCTCTCAAAAAGCCAAATATGACTCCTTCTCTTCTGAGCATTGTAGTTCGCCCGTAGTGCACTTCAGGTCAACTTATGGGGTACCTCCATACTCAGAAGAGAAGGGGTTACACATTTTGTGGGGTATTTTCTGCTATTAACCCTTGCAAAAATGTGAAATTTGGGGGGAAACACACATTTTAGTGAATTTATTTTTTTTTACATATGCAAAAGTCGTGAAACACCTGTGGGGTATTAAGGCTCACTTTATTCCTTGTTACGTTCCTCAAGGGGTCTAGTTTCCAAAATGGTATGGCATGTGTTTTTTTTTTTTTTTTTTTTTGCTGTTCTGGTACCATAGGGGCTTCCTAAATGCAACATGCCCCCCCAAAACCATTTCAGAAGAACGTACTCTCCAAAATCCCCTTGTCGCTCCATCCCTTCTGAGCCCTCTACTGCGCCCGCCGTACAATTTACATAGACATATGAGGATTGTCCTTACTCGAGAGAAATTGGGCTACAAATATAAGTATACATTTTCTCCTTTTACCCCTTGTAAAAATTAAAACATTGGATCTACAAGAACATGCAAGTGTAAAAAATGAAGATTGTGAATTTTCTCCTTCACTTTGCTGCTATTCCTGTGAAACACCTAAAGGGTTAAACGCTGACTGAATGTCATTTTGAATACTTTGGGGGGTGCAGTTTTTATAATGGGGTCATTTGTGGGGTATTTCTAAGATGAAGACCCTTCAAATCCACTTCAAACCTGAACTGGTCCCTGAAAAATAGTGAATTTGAAAATTTTGTGAAAAATTTTTAAATTGCTGCTGAACTTTGAAGCCCTCTGGTGTCTTCCAAAAGTAAAAACACATAAATTTTATGATGCAAACATAAAGTAGACATATTGTTTATGTGAATAAAAAAAAAATATTTGGAATATCCATTTTCCTTACAAGCAGAGAGCTTCAAAGTTAGAAAAATTCATAATTTTCAAATTTTTCATCAAGAAAGGATGCAAGTTACCACAAAATTTTACCACTATGTTAAAGTAGATTATGTTACGAAAAAACAATCTCGGAATCAGAATGATAATGAAAAGCATTCCAGAGTTATTAATGTTTAAAGTGACAGTGGTCAGATATGCAAAAAATAGCCGGGTCCTAAGGTGTAAAATGGCTGGGTCCTTAAGGGGTTAAACTGCAAGGTTAAAATTAACCCTCATACTCGCTCTGTACACATAAAAATAAAAAAATTATAGGGGGTCAGAATATGACAGTTTTAAATGTATTCATTTTCGTGCATGTAGTTATGATTTTTTACAGAAGTACGACAAAATCAAACCTTTATAAGTAGGGCATCATTTTAATCGTATGGACCTACAGAATAAAGAGAAAGTGTAATTTTCACCGAAAAATGTACTGTGTAGAAACGGAATCCCTCCAAACTTACAAAATTGGAAAAACCCTGTGTCCTTAAGGGGTTAAATCACTTTTGACATGCTGTAAAGACATCAGAAGTTTTGATCAGTCAGGGTCTGATTGTTTTGACCATGACTGATAGCTAGAACTAGCTGGAAGAAGAGCTTGATAAGCGAGACAAACCTACAATATAAATCTATGGGATTGTCTTGGACAGTCACACTTTTCTTACCATTCGTTCTAACAATTGGTTGGAGTCTGATCAATCATAACTTTTGATATGTCTTTAGGACATGTCAAAAGTTTTTAAAAACATCAGATTTACTTTAAAGAGTACCTATCACCAAACTAAGCTTTTAATATATTGTTCTTTATGTAATTATAAGACACTTTGCTATTTACTTGCTGTTGCAATTCTCAACCTTTATATGTTTTTAATGTGATTGAATAAATGGCCACTAGGTGGCTCTGTTCTGTTCCCTGACCCAAGTCAAACAGCTAGTTTGGTCTCCACTTGGACTTGCAGAAGTCCAAACACAGGGCATTGCGAGGCACAGCTCTAGCAGGCTTCAGTGACATCGCACCTACTGGAGAATGTCCAGTGTCTCCTGCCGGGAGCTCATACAATGTGAGCAAGGGGAAAGGTATGATATAGAGCTTTTTAACCCCTTAACGACGCAGGACGTAAATGTACGTCCTGGTTATGTGGTACTTAAAGCACCAGGACGTACATCTACGTCCTGAGCATAACCGCGGGCATCGGAGCGATGCCGGCATCATGCGCGGCAGGTCCCGGCTGTGGATCGCAGCCAGGGACCCGCCAGTAATGGCGGACACCCGCGATCCCCGCCATTAACCCCTCAGATGCTGCGATCAATACAGATCACGGCATCTGCAGGATCGCGGTCACTTAACAGGATGATCGGATCGCCCGCAGCGCTGCCGTGGCGATCCTATCATCCTGCACGGCAGACGGAGGTCCCCTCACCTGCCTCCACTGTCTTCCGGGAGTCTTCTGCTCTGATCTGCCTTCCCGCAGACCAGAGCAGAAGATGACCGATAATCCTGATCAGTGCTATGTCCTATACATAGCACTGAACAGGATTAGCAGTCGAATGATTGCTATAAATAGTCCCCTATGGGGACTATTAAAGTGTAAAAATAAAAGTTAAAAAATAAAGTAAAAAAAAAATGTGAAAACCCCATCCCCCAATAAAAACGTAAATTGTCCCATTTTCCCTATTTTACCCCCAAAAAGTGTAAAAAAATTATTTTATATACATATTTGGTATCGCCGCACGCGTAAATATCCGAACTAATAAAATGTAAATGATCCCGTACGGTGAAAGGCGTGAACGTAAAAAAGAAAAAGTCCAAAATAGCTGATTTTTTTTTATAACATTTTATTCCCCAAAATTTTTATAAAAATTTAATAAAAGTTTTGTATAAGCAATTATGGTATTAATAAAAAGTACAGATCACGGCACAAAAAATGAGCCCTCATACCACCGCTTATACGGAAAAATGAAAAAGTTATAGGTCTTCAAAATAGGGGGATTTTAAATGTACTAATTTGGTTAAAAAGTTTTCTGATTTTTTTTAAGCGCAACAGTAATGGAAAAGTGTATAATCATGGGTATCATTTTAATCGTATTGACCCAGAGAATAAAAAACACATGTCATTTTTACCATGAATTGTATGGAGTGAAAATAAAACCTTCCAAAATTTGCAAAATTGCGGTTTTCTTTTTAATTTCCCCACACAAATAGTATTTTTTTGGTTGCGCCATACATTTTACGGTAAAGTGAGTGATGGCATAACAACGGACAACTGGTCGTGCAAAAAACAAGCCCTCATAGTAGTCTGTGGATAAAAATATAAAAGAGTTATGATTTTTTTTAGGGGAGGAGGAAAAAACAAAAACGTTAAAATAAAATTGTCTGAGTCATTAAGGCCCAAATGGGCTGTGTCCTTAAGGGGTTAAAGCTCGGAAAGGAGGGGTGTTAGGAATTTTTAGGGAATATAATCTGAGTTAGTTTAGAAAATATGGTTTGATGACAGGTACTCTTTAACACAGGAACAAACACCCTATCTGCCAAAACCTACCCCATCTGCCTCCATGGATGTGCTCACCTTGCCTCAGAGAGCTTCTCTCACACACGTCCATCCTTGGTTAGTATTGTTATCTCTCTCCATGATTGGTGCAGATCTGATGACTGGTGGAGAATTAAGATTATATATATCTGTTATGCTAGCACATTCATCAGGCAGCACAAATAGTCTGTATCTGTTAGTCATCATGTAACTGCACAAACAGGATCCAGTGGAAGCTTAAGTGAGCCAGCTATTGGTCTCCTTAGTCATATGTGGCCATACTAAACAATAATTATGCTATTCTGCCCTTAGATAAAACTACATATTCACATGTGAGCTAGTGTAATATGATATCTCTAATACTCTTATTTTAAAAAGTGCAGAAATTATTATACCATTATAAATGAAAGAGAAATATATCCAATCTACTGGTATCTTCTCCGAACCACACAGCTCAGCATTTTTCAGGCATGCAGTATTGTTCCATTTACACTCCTTTCTAGTTTTTATTGGCATGTCTGTATCTTTGTCTCTATCAAAAAAATGTTTTCACTCCCTCCCTCCCTCCATATTAAGTGCAAGTGTCTATCACATATCAATGCCACACATTTCAAAGGTACAACTGACTACATCTGGTGCAGAATTATCTCCCAGTCACTAAGTAGCATTGATCCACTTCCCTCCCACAATCTTTAGGTTTCTCTGTTCTTGCTCTATCAGCATAGGTGATCCAATTCCTTAACACATCATCCAGTCCATCTCCCCCGCTGTCATTTCTCGCCTATATTGAATCTAACCTCTCTGCTGAAATCTTTCCCTCTTTTGAAGATGTGTGATAACCCCATTACTGAAAAAAAGCTACTGACGGTTTTAGTCTCTCGTTTATCGGTAAACTCTAATAATGCTTGGTCTATTCTCAGTTTATCAGCTATTTCTCTGCTAATGCTCTTCTTGACCCTTTATTATTTGGTTTCCACACTTACAATCCTTACTAAACTGGTGTCCTGACAGCCAAATGTAACTACAACTACTCTCTATTGATTCTTCAGTATCTCTCTGCAGAATTTAAGGACTCCTATTTTGCATTGATCATGCTGAATCAAAGCATATTTCTAGATTTATACACCTCTTGCAAGTGGCATACATGTGAGATACTGAGCAACAAGTCCAAGGAAGAGCTCAGCTGGCTCCAACTGCTATTGCACCTGTGCTTTAGTACTCCACTTTCTTGACTTTAACCCCTTAAGGACCAAGCCCATTTTCATCTTAAAGGGGTACTCCGGTGCTTAAACATCTTATCCCCTATCCAGAGGATAGGGGATAAGATGCCTGATCATGGGGGGCCCGCCGCTGGGGACCTCCGTGATCTTTCATGCGGCACCCCGTTTATAATCAGTCCCCGGAGCGTGTTCACTCCGGGTCTGATTAGCGGTGACCACAGGGTCGACGGCGTGTGACGTCACGCCTCCACCCCGTGTGACGTCACGCTCCACCCCTCAATGCAAGGCCATGGGAGGGGGCGTGATATCTGTCACGCCCCCTCCCATAGACTTCCATTGAGGGGCGGAGCGTGAGGTCACACGAGGCGGAGGCGTGACGTCACACGCCGCCGGCCCCGTGATCGACAGTAATCAGACCCGGAGGGAACACGCTCCGGGGACTGATTACAAACAGGGTGCCGTGTGCAAGATCACGGGGGTCCCCAGCGGCGGGACTCCTGTGATCAGGCATCTTATCCCCTATCCTTTGGATAGGGGATAAGATGTTTAAGCACTGGAGTACCCCTTTAAGGACCAGGCCAATTTTATTTTTGCATTTTTGTTTTTTTCCTCCTCGCCTTCTAAAATCCATAACTCTTTTATATTTCCATCTCCAGACCCATATTAGGGCTTGTTTTTTGCGATACCAATTGTACTTTGTAATGAAACCTCTCATTTTACCATAAAATGCACGGCAAACCCCAAAAAATATTTTTTACAGAGGAAATTTAAATGAAAACCATAATTTTGCACATTTAAGAGGGTTTCGTTTTCACACTGTACAATTTATGGTAAAAATGATATGTGTTCTTTATTCTTTGGCTTAATACGATTAAAATGATACCCATGGCTAGATACTTTTCTATTTTTGTACCGCTTAAAAAAAAATCAAAAACTTTTTGTACAAAATCAGCAATCTAAAATAGCTCTATTTTGACCACCTATAACTTTTTCATTTTTCCGTGTATAGGGCAGTATGAGGGCTATTTTTTTGCGCCGTCATCTGAACTTTTTATCGATACCACATTTGCATATATAAAACTTAAATTTTTTTACGTTTACGCCGTTCACCGTACAGGATCATCAACATTATATTTTGATATTTTGGACAATTATGCACGTAGTGATACCAAATATGTTTATAAAAAAAAAATCCCGCTTTTTGAGGGTAAAATGGGAAAAACTGACAATTCTCATTTTTATTGGGGGAAAGGATTTTAAAATTTTTTTTTTTTGATTAGAAAAAAATTATTTTCCTCCCGAGTACTTCTTTAACCCCTAAATGACCAAGGACATGTATACATGTCCTTGTGCCGTTAACGGAGTATGGCGGGGGCTTCCGACTCGAGCCCGCACCATACCGGCCGGCCCTCAGCTGATTCTTGTAGTTGAGGGTGGGCCTT
Organism: Hyla sarda; assembly: GCF_029499605.1. Lineage (NCBI taxonomy): Eukaryota > Metazoa > Chordata > Amphibia > Anura > Hylidae > Hyla > Hyla sarda. The sequence continues at coordinate 145,490,506 of NC_079192.1, forward strand.
AATAGCTGGCATGCAGCGATCGCCGCGGCCAACTATTAACCCTTTAGATAGCTGTAAACACTCCCTGGTGGTCCAGTGGGGTGGATCGCTGCCCCCTGCAGCGCGATCGCGCGAGGGATTATGTGGATGATTCACTGCTGAGGTAGCCTGTGCTCTGCTGTGGCTGCTATGCGCTGAGAATGATAAATCGGGTGCAGAGCACACAGATCAATGTGATTCTATGGAATCATTGATCTGTATGAGGAATCTAATGATTCCTCCTAAAAGTTTACTAAAAGTGTAAAAAAAAAAAAAGTTTCATTAAAAAACACATTAACCCCCTTCCTTATTAAAAGTTTAAACCCCTTCCTTATTAAAACATCCCCCTTTTTCCAAATTCCATATAAAAAATATCATAACATAATAAAAATAAACATGTGGTATCACCGCGTACGTAAATGTCCGAACTATAAAAATGTATAATTAATTAAACCGCACGGTCAATGGCGTATATGTAAAAAAATACCAATGTCCAAAATTGCATATATTTTTGGTCACTTTGTACACTCTAAAAAAATTATCACAAAGTCGCATCAAAACAAAAATGGTACAGATGAAAACGTCAAATCTTGGTGCAAAAAATGAGTCCTCATACCGCCCCGTATATGGAAAAATAAAAAAAAGTTATAGGGGTCAGAAGAAGAGATTTTAAACCTACTGTAACACTCACGTTTCTGAAGACAGGAACTCCGGTGTATGTGGATCCACTGGACCTGTGTGGCAGATGACCGTACCAGGGAGCGGAGTCTAAGGTGCCGCTGGTCTTCACCAGAGCCCGCCGCAAAGCAGGATGGTCTTGCAGCTGCATGCGACACCCAGGTCGCTACCCCTGGCACGGCTCGACCACACAGGCGGCTGAGGAGATGCGAGGCACAGGAGGGATGAGGCAACTCGTAGTCAGGATAGCTGTAGGTCAGGGCAGGCGGCACAGTAGCGTAGTCGGGATGTAGCAGGAGTTCAGTAGGCAGGCGGCAAAGGAGCAATGTCAAGTCACAAGAGCAGGAGATCTGGTACACGGCAAGGCAATACAAAGGAACGCTTTCTCTAGGGCACAAGGCAACAACGATCCGGCAGACAACTGAGGAGGGTGGAGGAATTTAAAAACAAGCCACAGGTGATTACACTAATGAGCGTACTGGCCCTTTAAATCTTAAAGCTCCGGCGCATGCACGCCCTAAGGGATGGGGACACGCGCGCTGGAGCAGAGAGTTGGAGGCAGAGGCAGGAGAAACACCAGGAGAGTGACAGACTGGGGCTCGCATGCGGGCGCGTCCCACAATGCGAGTGCCAGCCCCGTTGGCAGCAGAAGTTAAGGGGACCATGCGTGTGAGGCTGGAGCGCATAGTGTAACACCTACTAATTTTTGTGCATAAAGTTATAATTTTTGTGGTAAAATTATTGATTTCATTACAAAGTAAAATTGGTGGCGCAAAAAACAAGCCCTCATATGAGCTGGAGAGGGTTCAAAGACGGGCAACCAGAGTAATACGGGGAATGGGAGGACTACAGTACCCAGAAAGATTAGCAAAATTGGGGTTATTTAGTTTAGAAAAAGAAGGCTTAGGGGGGACCATGCGTTCACGGCCAGCGTGTGAGGCCGGAGCGCATAGTGTAACAGTACCCCCCCCCCCCCTTTTGCTCTCCCCCTCCTTTTTGGAGAGAGAAAACTCCTGAGAAGGTCACGGTCCAGGATATTCTCCTCAGGTTCCCAAGATCTCTCCTCAGGACCGTAACCATCCAAATCGACAAAAAAAAATTTGTTACCTCTCAAAGTTTTTGCAGCAAAAATCTGTTTAACTTTGTAGACGCCAGATGAGCCGGAGACAGGTGTTGGGAGCCGGAGACAGGATTCTTCTGAGAGAACCGGTTTACGACAAGAGGCTTGAGGAGAGAGACGTGGAAGGAATTGGGAATACATAACGTAGCAGGTAGACGGAGTTTGTAGGAGACAGGGTTGATCTTTTGTAGAATCTGGAAGGGACCAAGGTAGCGGGGACCGAGCTTGTAACAGGGGATATTGAAGCGATTGTATTTGGATGAAAGCCACACCATGTCACCAGGAGAGAAGGACAGAGGAGGTCTTCTACTTTTATCCGCTTGCGCCTTCATGCATGAAGAAGCTAGGGACAACGACTATCGGGTCTGTTGCCAGATGGTGGAGAAGTCACGGACCAGCTCATCAACAGCAGGCACACCGGAGGAGACTGGGAGAGGAAGAGGAGGACAGAGATGGAGTCCGTAGACAACAAAAAAGGGAGACGACCTCGTGGACTCAGAATCCTTAAGATTATATGAGAATTCAGCCCAGGGGAGAAGGTCGACCCAATCATCTTCGCGAGCTGAAACAAAATGCCGAAGATAAGTCTCAAGGATTTGATTAACTTTCTCCACCTGACCGTTGGACTGAGGGTGGTAGGCCAAGGAGAAGTCCAGATTGATGTCCAGATGGTTACAAAGGGCTCACCAGAACTTAGAGACTAACTGCACCCCTCGATCTGAAACTATATGCTGTGGAAGACCATGTAATTGAAAGACATGCAACAAGAAGTACTTCGCCAGCTGTGGAGCAGAAGGAAGACCTGGTAGAGGAATGAAATGAGCCTTCTTTGAAAACCGATCTACCACGCCCCAGATGACAGTGTTATTATGAGAAGGTGGCAAATCGGTGATGAAATCCATTTCAATATGGGACCGGGGAGTCTCTGGAATGGGTAAAGGCTGTAAGAGTCCTGCAAGTCTTTGCCGAGGAGTTTTGTCACAGGCACAAGTTACACAGGACCAAACAAAATCAGAAACATCACTTTCAAGATGGGGCCACCAGTAGTGCCGGGAAATAAGAAGTAGGGTCTTGCGTATTCCAGGATGTCCTGCTGTCAAGGAAGAATTACCCCATTTCAGTACCTTGCGTCTCAATCTGGTGGGCACAAAGGATTTTCCCGGAGGAACTTGTTGAATCTCGGCAGGAGCTGCAGGAATCAAATGGTCAGGAGGAATAATATGCCTAGGCGTAAAGTCCGAACCAATGACGTTAGAGGACCTTGTCTGCTGGACGGAAGTGAATGAAGAAGTGGGGGGGGATTCAAACACTGAGCATACTGAAGGTATAGAAGATTTATGATTGGAGTAGATGTTGACCGGATGAGAAGAACCTTCCAATAGATGTCGCCATTCCTCCAAAGCTAGCTTGATAGCAAGGAGTTCACAATCTCCAATGGAGTAATTCCTCTCAGCAGGAGAGAAATTTTTGGAGAAGAACCCACAAGTTACACTCTTGCCCTTGGCATTTTTCTGAGTGAGGACGGCACCCGCTCCAATAGATGAGGCATTAACCTCCAAAGCGAAGGGCCTCTCTGGATCAGGTCTTGTAAGCACAGGAGCAGAGGCAAACGAAGACTTTAAACCCCTTAAGGACGCAGGACGTATATTTACGCCCTGCGCCGGCTCCCGCGATATGAAGCGGGATCGCGCCGCGATCCCGCATCATATCGCGTCGGTCCCGGCGCTCATCAACTGCCGGGACCCGCGGCTAATACCACACATCGCCGATCACGGCGATCTGCGGTATTAACCCTTTAGAATCGGCGTTCAAAGCTGACCGCCGCTTCTAAAGTGAAAGTGACCCGGCTGCACAGTCGGGCTGCTCGGGACCGCCGCGGGGAAATTGCGGCGTCCCGAACAACTTACAGGACACCGGGAGGGCCCTTACCTGCCTCCTCGGTGTCCGATCGGCGAATGACTGCTCCGTGCCTGAGATCCAGGCAGGAGCAGTCAAGCGCCGATAACACTGATCACAGGCGTGTTAATACAAGCCAGTGATCAGCATAGGAGATCAGTGTGTGTAGTGTTATAGATCCCTATGGGACCTATAACACTGCAAAAAAAAAGTGTTAATAAAGGTCATTTAACCCCTTCCCTAATAAAAGTTTGAATCACCCCCCTTTTCCCATAAAAAAAATAAAACAGTGTAAAAAAAATAATAAAATAAACATATGTGGTATCGCCACGTGCGTAAATGTCCGAACTATAAAAATATATCATTAATTAAACCGCACGGTCAATGGCGTACGCGCAAAAAAATTCCAAAGTCAAAAAAAGCGCATTTTGGTCACTTTTTATACCATTAAAAAATGAATAAAAAGTGATCAAAAAGTCCGATCAAAACAAAAATCATACCGATAAAAAATGGTCACGGCGCAAAAAATGAGTCCTCATACCGCCCTGTACGTGGAAAAAAAAAAAAGTTATAGTGGTCAGAAGATGACATTTTTAAACGTATAAATTTTCCTGCATGTAGTTATGATTTTTTCCAGAAGTGCGACAAAATCAAACCTATATAAGTAGGGTATCATTTTAACCGTATGGACCTACAGAATAATTATAAGGTGTAATTTTTACCGAAATATGCACTGCGTAGAAATGGAAGCCCCCAAAAGTTACAAAATGGTGTTTTTTCTTTGATTTTGTCGCACAATGATTTTTTTTTCCGTTTCGCCGTGCATTTTTGGGTAAAATGACTAATGTCACTGCAAAGTAGAATTGGCGACGCAAAAAATAAGCCATAATATGGATTTTTAGGTGGAAAATTGAAAGGGTTATGATTTTTAAAAGGTAAGGAGGAAAAAACGAAAGTGCAAAAACTGAAAAACCCTGAGTCCTTAAGGGGTTAAACGGGAGAAGGCCTCTTCAGCCTCTCGAGGCCAAGATTTAGAATTAAATGCCTTTTTAGTGAGAGCCACAATAGGAGCAACCAAGGATCAAAAATGTGGGATACTGACGATAATAGTTTGCGAATCTCAGAAAGTGTTGAATCGCACGTAGGCCCGAGGGAAGAGGCCAATCCAATACTGCAAACAACTTATCTGGATCCATCTGCAGGCCCTGATGAGAGACAATGTAGCCAAGAAACGTAAGATTAGATTTCTCGAACAGGCATTTCTCCAGTTTGGCGTAGAGATGATTCTTCTGTAGTCACTGAAGAACCAGACGAACATGAGTACAATGCTCCTCTAAGTTGGAAGAGAAGATCAGGATGTCCTCTAGGTATACGACAACACAGGTGTAGAGAAGATCACAGAAGATATCGTTGACGAACTCCTGGAAAACGGCTGGAGCATTGCAGAGACCAAAAGGCATTACAAGATACTCAAAATGTCAGTCACGAGTATTGAAGGCCGTTTTCCATTCATCTCCCTTGCGGATACGTATGAGGTTATACGCACCACGTAAGTCCAGCTTGGAGAAGACCTTAGCACCACGTAGGCGGTCAAAAAGTTCTGAGATAAGAGGTAGAGGGTAACGGTTCTTGACCATGATTTTGTTAAGTCCCCTGTAGTCAATGCATGGATGGAGTGAGCCATCCTTCTTCCCTACAAAGAAGAAACCTGCTCCAGCAGGAGAAGAGGACTTACGAATAAAACCCTTTTGGGGATTCTCCTGGATATACTCAGCCATGGCTTTGGTCTCAGGAACTGAAAGAGGATATATCCTCCCACGAGGCGGAGTGGTACTAGGCAGAAGATCAATAGTGCAGTCATAAGGACGATGTGGAGGCAGAGATTCAGCCTGTTTCTTGCAGAAGATGTCTGAGAAATCTTGGTAAGGTGGCGGCAAGCCAGGTGAAGGTGAAAGACGAGAAACAAGTTTACGCAAAACAGGTTGGAGGCAAAAATTTTGACAGGATTGTCCCCAGTGAATTATTTCTCCAGTCCTCCAATCCAGTTGCAGGGAATGGCGTTGCAGCCAAGGAAGGCCAAGAAGAATCTCAGAAGTACAGTGTGGCAGAACATAGAATTCAATCTTTTCTTTAAGCGATACTCTCACTTGCATGATGAGAGATTCAGTAAGGAAGTGAACCTTACAGTCCAGATTTTGTCCATTAACAGAGGAGATGAACAAGGACTTGGCAAGTCGAGTAAGGGGAAGATGATACTTGTGGACTAAAGCCGCATCAATAAAGTCCCCTGCTGCTCCAGAATCCAAAAATGCTGTAGCGCTGAAGGAAGACTTGGCTGAAGCAAAGACTTGTACAGGAATAGTTAAGCTTGGAGAGGTAGTCTTCACACCCAGGGACGCCTCTCCCATGTACTCTAGGTGCGGGCTAGCACAATACAAACACAAATTCTCATTGCGTCGTTGTGACTTCTCCTGTTGCGTAAGACGAGAAAGATCTCCTTGTATAACCTCTTCGGCAAGAAGCGCAAAAGACAGAAGAGGTGGATGTTGGCACACAGGTGTCAGGCGGGCAGATTCCCTCTCAGAGCACAATTCCAGGACTGTCTTGCAGCTGCAGGCGACACCTAGGTCACTATCCCTGGCACGGCTCGACCACACATGTGGCTGAGGAGATGGGAGGCACAGGAGGGATGAGGCAACTCGTAGTCAGGATAGCAGTAGGTCAGGGCAGGCAGCACAGTAGCGTAGTCGGGACGTAGCAGGAGTTTAGTAGGCAGGCGGCAAAGGAGCAAGGTCAAGTCACAAGAGCAGGAGATCTGGTACACGGGAAGGCAATACAAAGGAACAATTTCTTTAGGGCACAAGGCAACAAAGATCCGGCAGACAACTGAGGAGGGTGGAGGAATTTAAAAACAAGCCACAGGTGATTACACTAATGAGCGTACTGGCCCTTTAAATCTTAAAGCTCCGGCGCGTGCACGCCCTAAGGGACGGGGACACGCGCGCCGGAGCAGAGAGGTGGAGGCAGAGGCAGGAGAAACACCCAGAGAGTGACGTACTGGTGCTCGCATGCGGGCGCGTCCTGCGATGCGAGTCCCAGCCCCGTCGGCAGCAGAAGGTAAGGGGACCATGCGTTCACGGCCAGCGTGTGAGGCTGGAGCGCATAGTGTAACACCTACTAATTTTCATGCATAAAGTTATAATTTTTGTGGTAAAATTATTGATGTCATTACAAAGTAAAATTGGTGGCGCAAGAAACAAGCCCTCATATGAGCTGGAGAGGGTTCAAAGACGGGCAACCAGAATAATACGGGGAATGGGAGGACTACAGTACACAGAAAGATTAGCAGAATTGGGGTTATTTCGTTTAGAAAAAAGAAGGCTTAGGGGAGACCTAATAACTAAGTATAAATATATCAGGGGACCTTACAGAGATCTCTCCCATGATCTATTTATACCCAGGACTGTATCTATAACAAGGGGGCATCCTCTATGTTCAGAGTAAAGAATTTTTCTACACCAGCACAGACGGGGGTTCTTTACTGTTGTTACGCCGAGCGCTCCGGGTCCCCGCTCCTCCCCGGAGCGCTCGCTTCACTCCCTCCGCTGCAGCGCTCCGGTCACGTCCTCTGACCCGGGGCGCTGCGATCCTGCTGCCAGCCGGGATGCGATTCGCGATGCGGGTAGCGCCCGCTCGCGATGCGCACCCCGGCTCCCCTACCTGACTCGCTCCCCGTCTGTTCTGTCCCGGCGCGCGCGGCCCCGCTCCCTAGGGCGCGCGCGCGCCGGGTCTCTGCGATTTAAAGGGCCACTGCGCCGCTGATTGGCGCAGTGGTTCCAATTAGGGTTTCCACCTGTGCACTTCCCTATATTACCTCACTTCCCTTGCACTCCCTTGCCGGATCTTGTTGCCTTAGTGCCAGTGAAAGCGTTCCTTGTGTGTTCCTTGCCTGTGTTTCCAGACCTTCTGCCGTTGCCCCTGACTACGATCCTTGCTGCCTGCCCCGACCTTCTGCTACGTCCGACCTTGCTTCTGCCTACTCCCTTGTACCGCGCCTATCTTCAGCAGCCAGAGAGGTGAGCCGTTGCTAGTGGATACGACCTGGTCACTACCGCCGCAGCAAGACCATCCCGCTTTGCGGCGGGCTCTGGTGAAAACCAGTAGTGGCTTAGAACCGGTCCACTAGCACGGTCCACGCCAATCCCTCTCTGGCACAGAGGGTCCACTACCTGCCAGCCGGCATCGTGACAGTAGATCCGGCCATGGATCCCGCTGAAGTTCCTCTGCCAGTTGTCGCTGACCTCACCACGGTGGTCGCCCAGCAGTCACAACAGATAGCGCAACAAGGCCAACAGCTGTCTCAACTGACCGTTATGCTACAACAGTTGCTACCACAGCTTCAGCAGTCATCTCCTCCGCCAGCTCCTGCACCTCCTCCGCAGCGAGTGGCCGCTCCTGGGATACGCTTATCCTTGCCGGATAAATTTGATGGGGACTCTAAGTTTTGCCGTGGCTTTCTTTCCCAATGTTCCCTGCATCTGGAGATGATGTCGGACCTGTTTCCCACTGAAAGGTCTAAGGTGGCTTTCGTAGTCAGTCTTCTGTCCGGAAAAGCCCTGTCATGGGCCACACCGCTCTGGGACCGCAATGACCCCGTCACTGCCTCTGTACACTCCTTCTTCTCGGAAATCCGAAGTGTCTTTGAGGAACCTGCCCGAGCCTCTTCTGCTGAGACTGCCCTGTTGAACCTGGTCCAGGGTAATTCTTCCGTTGGCGAGTATGCCGTACAATTCCGTACACTTGCTTCAGAATTGTCCTGGAATAATGAGGCCCTCTGCGCGACCTTCAAAAAAGGCCTATCCAGCAACATTAAAGATGTTCTGGCCGCACGAGAAATTCCTGCTAATCTACATGAACTTATTCACCTAGCCACTCGCATTGACATGCGTTTTTCTGAAAGGCGTCAGGAACTCCGCCAAGATATGGACTCTGTTCGCACGAGGCGTTTCGTCTCCTCGGCTCCTCTCTCCTCTGGTCCCCTGCAATCTGTTCCTGTGCCTCCCGCCGTGGAGGCTATGCAGGTCGACCGGTCTCGCCTGACACCTCAAGAGAGGACACGACGCCGTATGGAGAACCTCTGCCTGTACTGTGCTAGTACCGAACACTTCCTGAGGGATTGTCCTATCCGTCCTCCCCGCCTGGAAAGACGTACGCTGACTCCGCACAAAGGTGAGACAGTCCTTGATGTCTACTCTGCTTCTCCACGTCTTACTGTGCCTGTGCGGATGTCTGCCTCTGCCTTCTCCTTCTCTACAGTGGCCTTCTTGGACTCTGGATCTGCAGGAAATTTTATTTTGGCCTCTCTCGTCAACAGGTTCAACATCCCAGTGACCAGTCTCGCCAGACCCCTCTACATCAATTGTGTAAATAATGAAAGATTGGACTGTACCATACGTTTCCGCACGGAGCCCCTTCTTATGAGCATCGGATCTCATCATGAGAGGATTGAACTTTTGGTCCTCCCCAATTGCACCTCGGAGATTCTCCTTGGACTTCCCTGGCTTCAACTTCATTCCCCAACCCTGGATTGGTCCACTGGGGAGATCAAGAGTTGGGGGTCCTCTTGTTCCAAGAACTGTCTAAAACCGGTTCCCAGTAACCCTTGCCGTAACTCTGTGGTTCCTCCAGTAACCGGTCTCCCTAAGGCCTATATGGACTTCGCGGATGTTTTCTGCAAAAAACAAGCTGAGACTCTACCTCCTCACAGGCCTTATGATTGCCCTATCGACCTCCTCCCGGGTACTACTCCACCCCGGGGCAGAATTTATCCTCTCTTTATCCTCTCTCTGCCCCAGAGACTCTTGCCATGTCCGAATACGTCCAGGAGAATCTAAAAAAGGGCTTTATCCGTAAATCCTCCTCTCCTGCCGGAGCCGGATTTTTCTTTGTGTCCAAAAAAGATGGCTCCCTACGTCCTTGCATTGACTACCGCGGTCTTAATAAAATCACGGTTAAGAACCGCTACCCCTTACCCCTCATCTCTGAACTCTTTGATCGCCTCCAAGGTGCCCACATCTTCACTAAATTGGACTTAAGAGGCGCCTATAACCTCATCCGCATCAGAGAGGGGGACGAGTGGAAAACGGCATTTAACACCAGAGATGGACACTTTGAGTATCTGGTCATGCCCTTTGGACTGTGTAATGCCCCTGCCGTCTTCCAAGACTTTGTCAATGAAATTTTTCGTGATCTGTTATACTCCTGTGTTGTGGTATATCTGGACGATATCCTAATTTTTTCTGCCAATCTAGAAGAACACCGCCAGCATGTCCGTATGGTTCTTCAGAGACTTCGTGACAACCAACTCTATGCCAAAATTGAGAAATGTCTGTTTGAATGCCAATCTCTTCCTTTTCTAGGATATTTGGTCTCTGGCCAGGGACTACAGATGGATCCAGACAAACTCTCTGCCGTCTTAAATTGGCCACGCCCCTCCGGACTCCGTGCTATCCAACGCTTTTTGGGGTTCGCCAATTATTACAGGCAATTTATTCCACATTTTTCTACCATTGTGGCTCCTATCGTGGCTTTAACCAAGAAAAATGCTGATCCCAAGTCCTGGCCTCCTCAAGCAGAAGACTCCTTTAAACGACTCAAGTCTGCCTTTTCTTCGGCTCCCGTGCTCTCCAGACCTGACCCTTCCAAACCCTTCCTATTGGAGGTTGATGCCTCCTCAGTAGGAGCTGGAGCTGTTCTTCTACAAAAAAATCCTTCCGGGCATGCTGTCACTTGTGGTTTTTTCTCTAGGACCTTCTCTCCAGCGGAGAGGAACTACTCCATCGGGGATCGAGAGCTTCTAGCCATTAAATTAGCACTTGAGGAATGGAGGCATCTGCTGGAGGGATCAAGATTTCCTGTTATTATCTACACCGACCACAAGAACCTCTCCTACCTCCAGTCGGCCCAACGGCTGAATCCTCGCCAGGCCCGGTGGTCTCTGTTCTTTGCCCGATTTAATTTTGAGATTCACTTTCGTCCTGCCGATAAGAACATTAGGGCCGATGCTCTCTCTCGTTCCTCGGATGCCTCAGAAGTTGATCTCCCTCCGCAACACATCATTCCACCTGACTGCCTGATCTCCACTTCTCCTGCCTCCATCAGGCAGACTCCTCCAGGAAAGACCTTTGTTTCTCCACGCCAACGCCTCGGAATCCTCAAATGGGGTCACTCCTCCCATCTCGCAGGTCATGCGGGCATCAAGAAATCTGTGCAACTCATCTCCCGCTTCTATTGGTGGCCGACTCTGGAGACGGATGTTGGGGACTTTGTGCGAGCCTGCACTATCTGTGCCCGGGATAAGACTCCTCGCCAGAAGCCCGCTGGTTTTCTTCATCCTCTGCCTGTCCCCGAACAGCCTTGGTCTCTGATTGGTATGGATTTTATTACTGATTTACCCCCTTCCCGTGGCAACACCGTTATTTGGGTGGTCGTTGATCGATTCTCCAAAATGGCACATTTCATCCCTCTTCCTGGTCTTCCTTCTGCGCCTCAGTTGGCTAAACAATTTTTTGTACACATTTTTCGTCTTCACGGGTTGCCTACGCAGATTGTCTCGGATAGAGGGGTCCAATTCGTGTCTAAATTCTGGAGGGCTCTCTGTAAACAACTCAAGATTAAATTAAATTTTTCCTCTGCATATCATCCCCAGTCCAATGGACAAGTAGAAAGAATTAACCAGATCCTGGGTGATTATTTGCGACATTTTGTTTCCTCCCGCCAGGATGACTGGGCAGATCTCCTTCCATGGGCCGAATTTTCGTATAACTTCAGGGTCTCTGAATCTTCCTCCAAATCCCCATTTTTCGTGGTGTACGGCCGTCACCCTCTTCCCCCCCTCCCTACCCCCTTGCCCTCTGGTCTGCCCGCTGTGGATGAAATTTCTCGTGACCTTTCCATTATATGGAGAGAGACCCAAAATTCTCTCTTACAGGCTTCTTCACGCATGAAGAGGTTCGCGGATAAGAAAAGAAGAGCTCCCCCCGTTTTTTCCCCTGGAGACAAGGTATGGCTCTCCGCTAAATATGTCCGCTTCCGTGTCCCTAGCTACAAGTTGGGACCACGCTATCTTGGTCCTTTCAAAATTTTGTGTCAAATTAATCCTGTCTCTTATAAACTTCTTCTTCCTCCTTCTCTTCGTATCCCTAATACCTTTCACGTCTCTCTTCTCAAACCACTCATCCTCAACCGTTTTTCTCCCAAATCTGTTCCTCCCACTCCTGTTTCCGGCTCCTCGGACGTCTTCTCGGTCAAGGAAATTTTGGCTGCCAAAAAGGTCAGAGGGAAAAATTTTTTTTTAGTAGACTGGGAGGGTTGTGGTCCTGAAGAGAGATCCTGGGAACCTGAGGACAACATCCTTGACAAAAGTCTGCTCCTCAGGTTCTCAGGCTCCAAGAAGAGGGGGAGACCCAAGGGGGGGGGTACTGTTACGCCGAGCGCTCCGGGTCCCCGCTCCTCCCCGGAGCGCTCGCTTCACTCCCTCCGCTGCAGCGCTCCGGTCACGTCCTCTGACCCGGGGCGCTGCGATCCTGCTGCCAGCCGGGATGCGATTCGCGATGCGGGTAGCGCCCGCTCGCGATGCGCACCCCGGCTCCCCTACCTGACTCGCTCCCCGTCTGTTCTGTCCCGGCGCGCGCGGCCCCGCTCCCTAGGGCGCGCGCGCGCCGGGTCTCTGCGATTTAAAGGGCCACTGCGCCGCTGATTGGCGCAGTGGTTCCAATTAGGGTTTCCACCTGTGCACTTCCCTATATTACCTCACTTCCCTTGCACTCCCTTGCCGGATCTTGTTGCCTTAGTGCCAGTGAAAGCGTTCCTTGTGTGTTCCTTGCCTGTGTTTCCAGACCTTCTGCCGTTGCCCCTGACTACGATCCTTGCTGCCTGCCCCGACCTTCTGCTACGTCCGACCTTGCTTCTGCCTACTCCCTTGTACCGCGCCTATCTTCAGCAGCCAGAGAGGTGAGCCGTTGCTAGTGGATACGACCTGGTCACTACCGCCGCAGCAAGACCATCCCGCTTTGCGGCGGGCTCTGGTGAAAACCAGTAGTGGCTTAGAACCGGTCCACTAGCACGGTCCACGCCAATCCCTCTCTGGCACAGAGGGTCCACTACCTGCCAGCCGGCATCGTGACAACTGTAAGAGCAGTGAGACCGTGGAATTCTCTTCCCTGAGAAGGTGGTCACGGTGAACTCTGTAAAAGAGTTCAAAAGGGGTCTGGATGCATTTTTGGAGAATAATAACATCGCTGCTTATGGATACTAGATATATAGGGACAGAACGTTGATCCAGGGATTTATTCTGACTGCCATATTGGAGTTGGGAAGGAATTTTTACCTCTAGTATGAGGGTTTTTGCCTTCCTCTGGATCAACTCAGTAGGGACTCATTAGGGTTATAGGTTGAACTTGATGGACTCTGGTCTTTTTACAACCTTATGAACTATTTTACTATGAGTTTGTAGGTGGAAAATTGACAGCGTTATGATGTTCAGAAGGTGAGGAGAAAAAAAACGAAAGTGCAAAAATGGAAAAAACATGTGGTCCTTTACCCCTTAAGGACCCAGGGCATATAGGTATGCCCAGATGCCTTGGTACTTAAGGACACAGGGTGTACCTGTTTGCCTGTGGGAATTCCGGTCCACACCGCTCGCCGGGGATGCTTGCTGAAATCGTTCAACAGGCACACCATGCAAACCCCTGGGGGGGGGGGGGTCCTGCGATCTGCATCGATTCCGGGCTGATCGGGTCTCCGGTGACCCGATCGCCTGAAAAATAGAATTGATCGGAGCTGTCAGAGACATCCCCGTTCATTCTAAAGGATAGGAGCGAGGTGGCAGGGGTGCCACCTCCTCCTATCCCCTCTGATTGGCCGGTCAGCACTGACCGGCGAATCGCAGGGCAGGTGCAGGGGGTGAAAGTTAATGGCGGCGACGGCTGCGGAGGCCGTTGATGTGGGGGGACTGGCGGCAGATACCTTGAGGACAGGCGGGGACCGGCGGCAGAAAGGAGGCGCAGGCAAGTGGATGCGGCGGCGACATCAGAGGCAGAGGCAGCAGCCTTTGGCTGTCTGGGCATGCTGGGAGTTGTAGTTTTGCAACATCTGTAGGGCCACAGTTTGGACACCACTGTGCAGTGGTCTCCAATCTGTATCCTTCCAGATGTTGCAAAACTACAACTCTCAGCATGTCCAGACAGTTTAGACATGTTAGGAGTTGTAGTTCTGTAACATCTGGCCCTTCAGATGTTGCAGAACTCTAACTCCCAGCATGCATGAACAGTCTCGGCATGCTGGAAGTTATAGTTTTGCAACATCTAAAAGGACACAGTTTGGAGACCACTATACAGTGGTGTCCAAAATGTAGCCCTCCAGATGTTGCAAAACTTCAACTCCTAGCATGCCGTGATTGTCCAGGCATGCTGAGAGTTGTAGTTCAACAACATCTGGCCCTTCAGATGTTGCCAAACTACAATTCTCAGCATGCCTGCGCAGTCTGGGCATGCTTTGAGTTGAATTTTTATAACCTCTGGGGGGCTACAGTTTGGACACCACTACACAGTGGTCTCCAAACTGTTTTCCTCAAGTTGTTGCAAAAATACAACTCCCAACATGCCCATCGGCTTTCAGTGCATGCTGGGAGTTGTAGTTTTGCAACAACTGGAGGCACACTGGTTGGGAAACATTGTCTGTTTCCTAACTCAGTGTTTCCCAACCTGTGTGCCTCCAGCTATTGCAAAACTATAACTCCCAGCATGCACTGACAGACCATGCATGCTGGGAGTTGTGGTTTTGCAACAGCTGGAGGTAGACTGGTTGGGAAACACTGAGTTAAGTAACAAACTCTCAGTGTTTTGCAACCAGTATGCCTCCAGCTGTTGCATAACTACAACCCCACAGCATGGACAGCCAAAGGGCATGCTGGGAATTGTAGCTTTGCAATTATAGTGGCAAATTTTCAGCTGCAGCTCAAACTCCCAGCGGGAAACTTGCTGTAAACCCCCGCCTGTGTGAGTGTACCCTAAAAACACTACACTACACTACACTTACACAAAATATATGGTAAGCACTACATATACACATACCCCTACACAGTTACCACCCCTCCCACTCAATAAAAATGAAAAACTTCTCACACGGCAGTGTTTCCAAAACAGAGCCTCCAGTTGTTGCAAAACAACAACTGCCAGTATTATCGGACAGCCATTGACTGGGAGTTTTGCAACAGCTGGAGACACCCTGTTTGGGAAACACTGCCGTGGGGTAATTTTTACGTCCACAAATCAACAGTTTAGGGTCACATATGGGGTATCTCCGTACTCTGGAGAAATTGCCTTACAAATTTTGGTGGGCTTTTTCTCCTTTTACCCTTTATGAAAAGGTAAACTTAGGGTCTACTCCAGCATGTTATTGTAAAAAAGGTTTATTTTTTTACACTAACATGCTGGTGTTGCCCCATACTTTTCATTTTCACAATAGGTAAAAGGAAAGAAAGACTTCCAAAATTTGTAACGCAATTTCGTTGCGGAAATACCCCATATGTGACCCTAAACTGTTGCTTTGTGGACGTAAAATGCTCTGCAGATGTACAACAAGGCTCAGGAGGGAGAACACCATGTACATTTGAGGCGATTTGCACAAGGGTGGCTGATCGTTACTGCAGTTCTGACATAAACGCAAAAAAATAAATACCCACGTGTGACCCCATTTTGGAAACTACACCTCTCATGGAACGTAACAAGGGGTATAGTGAGCCTTAACTATCCACAGGTATTTGAAGAATTTTTGTTAAAGTTGGACGTGAAAATGAAAATTTTTTATTTTTTCACTAAAATGCTGGTGTTATCCCAAATTTATAATTTTCACAAGGGGTAATAGGAAAAAATCCACCCAAAATTTGTAACCCCATTTCTTCTGAGTATATAAATACCCCATATGTGGATGTAAAGTGCTCTGCTGGTGCACTACAATGCTCAGAAGAGAAGGAGCGCCATTGGGCTTTTGGACTTCCATTCCAAACAAATTCTCTCTCTAATAGCTCAATGGTGCTCCTTCTGTTCTGAGCATTGTAGTTCGCCCACAGAGCACTTTATATCCACATATAGGGATAAACATTTTGGGAGGCTTTTTCTCCTATTACCCCTTGTGAAAATGAAAAATTTTGAGGTAACACCAGCATTTTAGTAAAAAAAAAATTCATTTTTACTTCCAACTTTAGTGGAAATTTGTCAAACACCTGTGGGGTGTAAAGGCTAACTGCACCCCTTGTTACGTTCCTTGAGGGGTGTTGTTTCCAAAATAGTATGCCATGTGGGCTTTTTTTTTTTTTTTTTTGCTGTTCTGGCACCACAGGGGCTTCATAAATGTGACATGCCCCCCAAAAACCAATTCAGCAAAATTTGCTTTCCAAAAGCCAAATGTGACTCCTCTTCTGAGCATTGTAATTCGCTCGCAGTGCACTTGATGTCTACACATGGCACATGGGGTATTTCCATATTCAGGAGAGATGGGGTTACAAATTTTGGGGGGCATTTTCTCCTATTACCCCTTGTAAAAATGTAAAATTTGGGGGAAAACCAGCATTTTTGTGAAAAAAAAATTCATTTACACATCCGACTTTAACGAAAAGTCGTCAAACGCCTGTGGGGTGTTATGGCTCACTGTACCCCTTGTTACATTCCTTGAGGGGTGTAGTTTCCAAAATAGTATGCCTTGTTGTTGTTTTTTTTTTTTGGTGTTCTGTTTCTCCTTCACTTTGCTGCTATTCCTGTGCAACACCGAAAGGGTTAACACCCATTCTGAAGGTTTTATAATGGGGTCATTTATGGGGTATTTATAATAAGAAGGCCCTTGAAATGCACTTCAAAACTCAACTAGTCCCTGAAAAATTCTGATTTTGAAAATTTTGTGAAAAAATTGGAAAATTGCTGCTGAACTTTGAAGCCCTCTGTTGTCTTCCAAAAGTAAAAACATGTCAACTTTATGATGCCAACATAAAGTAGACATATTAAATATGTGAATTATTATATCATTTATTTGTGATGTCCATTTTCCTTATAAGTAGAGAGTTTCAAAGTTAAAAAAGCTAAATCTTCAAATTTTTCATCAAATTTTGGAATTTTTCACCAAGCAATTATGCAAGTATCAACAAAAATTTACCACTAACATAAAGTAGACATGAGCATGTCACGAAAAAACTATCTTGGAATCAGAATGAGTCCTTAAGGGGTTAAAAGGGTAGTCCACTGTAAGGGTGCGTTCACACGTTAGTAACTAGCAGCGTTCATTCATTTGAATGGGTCTGCAGACAGTCCGCAAATCTGACACTATTGCGGACTGTCTGTGGACCCATTTACATCAATGGTAGCGTAACTCGCAGCGAGATTCCCGCTGCAAGTAATAGCGCACCCTAAAACATTTTTTTTTAAATCAACTGGTGCCAGAAAGTTTAACAGATTTGTAAATGACTTCCATTTAAAAATATTTATCCTTCCAGTACTTATCAACTGCTAGATTCTCCACAGGAAGTTCTTTTCTTTTTGAATTTCCTTTCTGTCTCACCACAGTGCTCTCTGCTGATACCTCTGTCCATTTTGGGAACTGTCCAGAGCAGGATAGGTTTGCTTTGGGGATTTGCTTGGACTTTGGACAGTTCCTAAAACGGACATATATGTCAGCAGAGAGCACTGTGGCCAGACAGAAAGGAAATTCAAAAAGAGAAGAACTTCCTTTGGAGAATATACCAGTGTGAAAATTTTTTTTTTTTTTGAGAGCGCTACTGTGTGACAACGGGGGTCAAATGAAACAGAGGTCTGAGCCAGCACTTACGCAGGACTTACTTTTATTAGAAAAAGAAGTCAAAAGGTAAAACAGGACAACGCTTTTCGGTGCTCACTCGCGCCTTCCTCAGGTCCACAATCACAAATCTGTGTAGTCCTGGCCAGGGTTCTTGCAGGCGGGAGAATATAGCAGCTGATAAGTACTGGAAGGATTAAGATTTTTTAATGGAAGTAATTTACAAACCTGTTTAACTTTCTGGCACCAGTTGATTTAAATTAAAAAAAAAGTTTTCCAGTGGAGTACCCCTTTAACCCTTTAACCTCTTAACCCCTTAAGGACGCAGGACGTAAATGTACGTCCTGGTAAGCTGGTACTTAACGCACGGATCGCACGGATGTCCGCCATTAACCCCTCAGATGCCGTGATCAATACCGATCACGGCATCTGCAGCATCGCGGTCACTAAAATGGATGATTGGATCGCCCGCAGCGCTGCCGCGGCGATCAAATCATCCGGCATGGCAGCTGGAGGTCCCCTCACCTTGCTCCGCTGCCTTCCCAGCGTCTTCTGCTCTGATCTGCCTTCCCGTAGACCAGAGCAGAAGATGACCGATAACCCTAATCAGTGCTATATCCTATACATAGCACTGAACAGTATTAGCAATCGAATGATTGCTATAAATAGTCCCATATGGGGACTATTAAAGGGTAAAAATAAAAGTAAAAAAATTAAGTAAAAAAAAATGTGAAAACCCCCTCCCCCAATAAAAACGTAAATTGTCCCATTTTCCCTATTTTACCCCCAAAAAGTGTAAAAAATGTTTTATATACATATTTGGTATTGCCGCGTGTGTAAATATCCCAACTATTAAAATAAAATGTTAATGGGGGCGTGGCCTGGACGCGCATGGTGGCGGTCGCATAATCCCTGTGCTCCGCTAGTCTCCGGCAATAGAGCGGCTCAAACCGGCTCATCTCGGCTAATTTAACTACCCTCGAACTTGCTAATTCCTGCTGCACCGAGTGTGTGATGGCTCGGACGAAAAAAGCCAAGAAGAGCCCACTGAAGCTCACCCAATTCTTCCCGGCGGCTGACCTACAAGATGGCGCGGGCGGCCTGCCAGCTGCGAGCGCAAGAACATCTCCAGAAGCCGGGAGCTCCCCTTCATCTATGAGCTCCGGTCATCCACGTGGACCTTCCTCCCCAGGCTCGGCTGGTTCGGTTTCCAGTGGCTCTACCTCTCGCTCTCCTCCGGCCTCACCTGAAGCTGCCTGCTCCTCTCTCCGGCATTCCTCCGCTCCTACCGGTAGGTCCTCACCTGGCCCTTCCTCGCCCCTCACGGAGGCCGCGCTAATGGCAGTTGCAGCAGACCTCACTTCCACCATCCAGAAGGAAATACGTGCTGCAGTCTCTAACCTCCAAAAGGAACTCCACTCGCTTGGATCCCGCACTTCTCATGTGGAGAACAAGATGGGAGAACTTACCTCGGCCCACAATGCTGTAGTGGACAAGGTTTCCTCCCTCGAAGAAGATATCGCGGCTATTAGGTCCAAGATGGCGGACATGGAAGATCGCTCCCGGAGGAACAATCTCCGCATTAGGGGAGTACCGGAGGAGGTCAAAACGGAGGATTTGGCTGGCTTTGTGACGGACTACTTTGCCTTGCTTCTACCAAATGCATCTTTGCCAGATCTTCTCCTGGATCGAGTCCACAGGCTACCCAAGCCGAAATCTATCCCGCAGACGGTGCCGAGGGATTTCATTCTACGGGTGCACTTTTTTCATCTTAAGGAGAAGATTATGTTTGCAGCCAGGAACCCGCCTGCTCTGCCGACCAGGTTTACTTCTCTCTCTATCTTCGCTGACCTCTCACCCGCTACCATGGCTAGAAGACGAGAGTTTACCAAAGGCACTGGCCTACTTAGAGCTAATGGAATCTCCTATAAGTGGGGGTTCCCCACTAAAATCATTGTCACCTACAACGGATCTAAACACCTAGCTGCCTCTCCTGAGGATCTGTTAGAGCTGTGCTCCAAGTGGCACCTCACTGCCTCTTCAACTAATTCACCACAGATTCCTGCGGAGGTCCCCACTGCGCCTCAACCATCTCCGACGAAGATGACAGAAGACTGGACTGTGGTACAGTATGGAAAGCGGAAATCTTCTTAACTTTCTTCCAAATGTCATAGTTGGGGTGTAGTTCTTATATTGCCGGTCCGGCACATGTTAGATATGGGTATAGTTTCTCCTGTATCTCCCCCTAAATTGCTCTCTCCTGGAGTAATTTGTCACTCTGCATTCTATTTTACAGTTTGTGTCCTGTTGACACTTATGTGGTATATGTCTGTTTACAGCCCCCCCCACGCACACCCACAGTGTTGAGAACATATGTCCCTTTTTATTGTGAATTTGTTGTCAATGTTAACCTCTTGCCCAGCGATCCGTCTCCTTCTCCGCCATGGTAATACAATTTGTCTCCCTTAATGTGAGGGGCCTGAATTCCCCCTTCAAACGATCAATGGTGTGGGCTGAAGCCAAGCGTTTGCAGGCAGATTTACTCTGTCTGCAAGAAACTCATTTACTGGAGGCTGATTCCACCCGTCTCCACCATAAAAATGACCCGCATATTTTCTTCTCTCATGCGCACCGGAAAAAAAGATGTGTTGCGCTTGCTATCAGAGACTCTATTGCAGTCTCAGATGTGAGAATGGAGGCGGATGAGGGCGGCAGGTATTTGATCTTACATTGTCTACTTAACCTAATTAAGTATTCTATTGTTGTTATCTATGCACGCAACACTAAACAACATGCTTTCATCAAACATGTCCTGTCCAGGGTGGCGAGGTCCTCTCCTGCTGACCGTTTACTAGTTGTGGGTGATTTTAATGTCACCCTCTGGCCCTCTATGGATTCTACTTCCCCCACACACCTTACTGAGCCCACGCCTATTTTCCGAACGATCTCCGACAGAGGCCTATTTGATGTCTGGAGGATACAGCATCCTGGTGAGCGCGATTTTTCCTTTTTTTCTCACCCACATAGTTGCTACACCAGAATTGTTTTTTTCCTAGTTACTAACCCCCTTTTACAATCCATATCCACATCGCAGATCCATAATATTACATGGTCGGACCATGCCCCTGTATCCCTCACTGTAGAAGAGTCATACCCTACCCGCCGATCATCATTATGGAGGGCCAACCCATATATCCTCCAACACCCCACTTACCAACCTGATATGCGCTCCAGCATTGAATCCTTCTTTTCTATCAATAAGGGCTCTGTCTCATCTGAAGCGGTTTTGTGGTGTGCCTTTAAGGCCAACGTTAGAGGTACTTCAGCTCATCATACCAAACAGATTAACACCAAACGGCTTTCCCTCCAACAGGACCTCGCCATCCTGCACAGACAAAACAAGATATCTCCCTCTCCAAGCCTACATTCGCGCATATCTGCGCTGAATACTGAACTTCGTTCCCTGGACCTGCACAAATTCGACCTGGCACTATGTCGTCTGCAACTCCAGACATACTGGCTTGCCAATAAGCCGGGGAAAGTTTTAGCTAGGCAAATTAAGGTGAGAGCAGCCAGGAGCCGCATTCCATTTTTATCCTTACCTGATGACACGAAAGCTTTTGACCCCCAATCCATTGCTAATGCTTTTGCTTCCTACTACTCTTCCCTATACAATCTCACTTCTGACCCCTCCTCAACGGCACCTACCCCTCACTCCATTTCTTCCTTTCTATCCTCGGTTTCCTTGCCATCTCTGTCTTCGGAGGCTGTCTCCTCTCTGACCCTCCCTTTTTCATCCTTAGAGGTTTCAGAGGCAATCGGGACATTGAAGGGAGCAAAGTCACCAGGTCCTGATGGGCTGGTAAATGATTTTTTTTTAAATACTTGCCGACACATTGATACCTCATTTGACAGATCTCTTTAACGATATGGCTCAAACGTGCCAGATCCCACCTGATATGCTAGAAGCTATCATAGTCACCCTCCCCAAGCCAGGGAAGCCCCCTACATCACCCCCCAACCTTAGACCGATCTCTCTTCTAAATTGTGATCTCAAACTTTATTCCAAATTGTGGGCGATTCGCCTTTCAGCTATTCTCCCATCCCTAATCCACGCCGATCAGGTGGGGTTTGTCATGGGCTGTCAGTCCTCCGATGGCACTAGGCGGTTTCTTAACATCATTAACATGGCATGCCGTGGTCGGACGCCTTCTCTTCTCCTTTCTTTGGATGCGGAGAAGGCGTTCAACCGGGTGCATTGGGGTTATCTCCGGGAGGTCCTCGCCAAATTTGGTTTTCCCCCTCCCCTTATTACCAGTCTGATGGCGTTGTATTCCTCGCCATCCGCCAAAGTGTTTTCATCCAACGCTCTATCCTCCTCATTCACCATATCGAATGGGACTAGGCAGGGGTGTCCCCTGTCCCCCATTCTCTTTACTCTGGTTATGGAACCCTTTGCAGAACATCTCAGGTGCGATACTGGTATTACCGGCATAACTGTTGGCAGCGAAGAGCACAAAATTGGACTATTCGCAGATGATGTCCTGATTGCCTTGTCCTCTCCCCTACAATCTCTACCCAATGTCTTGAACCTTATCTCTCTCTTCAGTGAGGCTAGTCTTTATAAACTTAATACCTCTAAATCAACCGTTCTACCTCTTTTCTTGTCTCAGTCTGATACTACACAGCTTAAATCTAGGTACCCTCTTCAGTGGGCTACTGAAGGCATTACATACCTAGGGGTTTTTCTTACACCTTCCTTGTCCTCACTTGTTTCCTCTAATCTCTCTGCTTTGACCTCTACCCTCTCTTCTGAAATCAAGCGCCTCTCTCATATTCAGCTCTCTTGGTTTGGCCGCATAGCGGTCTCCAAAATGTTTCTTCTATCCAACATTCTGTATCTCTTCCGCAACTTACCTGTTACCTTCCCTGTCCCTGCTATTAAAAGACTCCAATCCTTACTTATGCATTTTATCTGGCAGAGTGGTAGGGCGAGAGTTGCGGCCAAGTTATTGTTCCTTCCGACTAAATTTGGGGGCTTGGGGTGTCCTGATCTAATCAATTATTACAGAGCTTCCCACTTGGTGAGTCTCAAGCAGTGGTGGAGGAGCGATACAGATGCCCGGTGGCTTCCAATGGAAGCGGCTATTGCTAAAGTCCCGTCTCTACAGCATTTACTTTGGAGAGTGGCCATCCTTAAAATTCCCCTATCGTCTCCTAGCCCTACCATCTCTGCCTGTCTCCACATCTGGAACTTTGCACTCTCTTCTGGGGTCCTTTCCCTTTGTACCCTCCCCTCTACTCCCTTCTCTGTTATACAACATCTTCTTCCTCACATTGACTTCACTAACTGGACGAATGGGGGGGTCAAGAGCTTGGGTGATGTATGCTCTTCTACCTCTCTGCTCCCCTTTTCAACATTTGCCCCCAAGTATCGCATACCTCATACTGATTTTTATAAGTTCCTCCAGCTGCGGCACTTCATCTCCTCACATTCTTGGCCTTCGGGAGCAGGTGATAAGCTATACGCTTTCTACTTTTCCAATACCGTAGGGATTAGAGGAGGAGTGTCTAAAGCATATAAACATTTACAATTATTGCGAGCCTCTGACACCCATCCCTTTCAACAATTGTGGGAGGGAGACTTGGGTAGGGATATCTCGGGGGACCAATGGCTATCCCTAAATTCTCTCCCGTTTAAGCTCTCTAAGTGCACCAACCATGTTGAATCTGCCCGAAAACTTTTGTACCGTTAGTATTACACCCCGGAACAACTGTCTAAGATATACCCTGGAACGGACCCTACCTGCTGGAGGTGTGGCGCTCAAGTGGGGACCTTCCTACATATTTGGTGGACATGCAGTGCCTTAATGCTCTTCTGGTCTAGAGTTCTCCACCTACTCCATGATGTTCTGGACATAGTTATCCCCTGAGGTCCAGACTTTGCTCTACTCTCCAATCACATTGTTGACCTCCCTAATCAATGCAAAACTATTGCATTTCACATTCTTACGGCTGCTCGTCTTCTTATTGCCTCTTCATGGAAGTCCAAACACGTTCCGGACTTTGCCCACTTGCGCACCAAGATAACATATGCCTGTGAAATGGAGAGAATGATAGCCCGCAGACAGGGCAAGGAACAGAACTTTATTCATTTGTGGGACAGATGGTTGCGGTATATTGCCCGTAACCAATTAGCCGCTCAGTGAAGAAATACTCAATCTCCGCCTTGCTTTATGATTTTATTTACTTTGTTTCTTTTATCTTTCCTTTTTACTAAGTCGTATTCTCTTACTAAGGACCTTCTCGATTAGTTGCTCACTAACCATGCTCCTGGGCTCGACATTGTTCGCTACCACTTGCTTACAGTTCGTGTCGACATTTGTGACAAAACATTTATTCTAAGGGTTGTGCACCTTCTCCTTCCCCCTCCCTTCCTCCCCATGTCGGTATCCCTTGTTTGTTTCTTTCCTCTCCCTCTCTCCCTTATCTGAGTTTGATAGGCTGTATTGTAATCTGTGTGGTCACCCGTCCACATGCTATGCTTGTTTGTGCTTTATATACCTGTAAAACCTGATAAATAAAGTTTTGAAAAAAAATAAAATGTTAATGATACTTTATGGTGAACGGCGTGAACGTAAAAAAAAAAAAGTCCAAAATAGCTGCTTTTTTATAACATTTTATTCCAAAACAAAATTAATTAAAAAAATATTAAAAGTTTTATATAAGCAAATATGGTATCAATAAAAAGTACAGATCACGGCGCAAAAAAATGAGCCCTCATACCGCCGCTTATACGGAAAAATGGAAAAGTTACAGGTCTTCAAAATAGAGGGATTTTAAACGTATTTATTTGGTTAAACAGTTTGCGATTTTTTTTAAGCGCACCATTAATAGAAAAGTATGTTATCATGGGTATCATTTTAATCGTATTGACCCAAAGAATAAAGAACACATGTCATTTTTTACCGTAAATTGTACGGCCTGAAAACGAAACCTTCCAAAATTAGCAAAATTGCAGTTTTCTTTTTAATTTTCCTACACAAATAGTATTTTTTTGGTTGCGCCATACATTTTATGGTAAAGTGAGTGATGGCATTACAACGGATAACTGGTTGCGCAAAAAACAAGCCCTCATACTAGTCTGTGGATGAAAATATAATAGAGTTATGATTTTTTGAAGGCGAGGAGGAAGAAACGAAAACGTAAAAGTTGTTCTTAGGGCCCAAATGGGCTGAGTCCTTAAGGGGTTAAGATCCTGGGGTTTTTGCACTTTTGTTTTTTCCGCCTTACCTTTAAAAAATCATAACTCTTAAAATTTTGCACCTAAATCCATATCCATACGATGGCTTATTTTTTGCAACACCAATTCTAGTTTGTAATGACATTAGTCATTTTACCCAAAGGCGAAACGAATAAAAAAAAAAAAAAACATTGTGCGACAAAATTGAAGAAAAAGCGTCATTTTGTTACTTTTGGGGGCTTCCGTTTCTACACAGTACATTTTCTGGAAAACATTACACATTATCTTTATTCTGTAGGTCCGTACAATTATAATGATACCCTACTATGTAGGTTTGATTTTGTTGTACTTCTGAAAAAATTCACAACTACAAGCAGGAAAATGTATACGTTTTAAATTGTCATCTTCTGACCCCTATAACTTTTTTTATTTTTCTGCATATGGGGCGGTATAAGGGCTAATTTTTTGCGCCATGATCTGAAGTTTTTAGCGGTACAATCTTTATATTGATCGGACTTATTGATCGCTTTTTATTTATTTTTTCATGATATAAAAAGTGACCAAAAATACGCTATTTTGGACTTTAGAATTTTTTTACGCGTACACCATTGACCGTGCGGTTAAGTTAATTATATATTTTTATAATTCAGACATTTCCACACGCGGCGATACCACATATGTTTAATTTTATTTTTATTTACACAGTCTTTTTTTTTTTTATGGGAAAAGGGGGTGATTCAAACTTTTATTAGGGAAGGGGTTAAATGATTTTTATAAACTTTTCTTTTCACTTTCTTTTTGCAATGTTATAGCTCCCATAGGGGGCTATAACACTGCACACACTGATCTTTTACATTGATCAATGGTTTCTCACAGGAAACCATTGATCGATGATTCTGCTGCTTGACTGCTCATGCCTGGATCTCAGGCACTGAGCAATCATTCGGCGATCAGACACCAGGAGGCAGGTAAGGGGACCCTCCTCGTGTCCTACAGCTGTTCGGGATGCCGCGATTTAGCCCCCTGAGCTAACCGGCAGCAGTTTAGTATCACTTTAGACGCGTTGATCAACTTTGAATGCCGCGTCTAAAGGGTTAATAGCCCGCGGCATTGCGATCAGTGCCGCATGCTATTAGCCACGGGTCCCGGCCGTTGTTAGAGGCCAGACCTGACCCGCTATTATAGAACTGGAGCGGACTCATGACGTACCGGTACATCATGGGTCCTTAAGTGGTTTAAGGAGTAGTCCAGTGGTGAACCCAGTGGTGAACAACTTATCCCCTATCCTAAGGATAGGGGATAAGTTGCAGATCGCGGGGGGTCCGACCGCTGGGGCCCCCGCGATCTCCTGTACGGAGCCCCGACAGCCTGCGGGAAGGGGGCATGTCGACCTCCGCACGAAGCGGTGGCCGACACGCCCCCTCAATGCAACTCTATGGCAGAGCCGAAGCGCTGCCTTCGGCAATCTCCGGCTCTGCCATAGAGATGTATTGAGGGGGCGTGTCGGCCTCCGCTTCGTGCAGAGGTCGACACCCGCTATCTGGCCGGAGAGCCTGGCCCCCGTGCAGAGAGATCGCAGGGGGCCCCAGCGGTCGGACCCCCTGCGATCTCAAACTTATCCCCTATCCTTAGGGGATAAGTTTTTCACCACTGGACTACCCCTTTAAGAACTCTTTAAGGACGTTTTAGTTATTTCCTCTTCGCCTTCAAAAAAACATATCGCTTTTATATTTTCTTCCACAGACTAGTATGAGGGCTTGTTTATTGCGCGAATAGTTGTCCTTTGTAATGCATTCACTCACTTTACCATAAAATGTATGGTGCAACCAAAAAAATACTATTTGTGTGGGGAAATTAAAAAGAAATCAGTAATTTTGCAAATTTTGGAAGGTTTCGTTTTCACGCCGTACAATTTACGGTAAAATTGATATGTGTTCTTTATTCTTTGGGTCAATACGATTAAAATGATACCCATCAAATCGCAAACTTTTTAACCAAATTATTAAGTTTAAAACCCCTCTATTTTGAAGACTTTCTCATTTTTCCGTATAAACGGCGGTATGAGGGCTTATTTTTTGCTGCATGATCTGTACTTTTTATTGATACTATATTTGTATATATAAAACTTTTAGTACATTTTTAATAAATTTTTTGGGAATAAAATGTCATGCCGTTCACCGTATGGTATCATTAACATTATATTTTAATAGTTCGGGTATTTAACCCCTTAAGGACCATGGGTTTTTCCGTTTTTGCACTTTCGTTTTTTCCTCCTCACCTTTTAAAAATCATAACCCTTTAAATTTTGCACCTAAAAATCCATATGATTGCTTATTTTTTGCGCCATCAATTCTACTTTGCAGTGACATCAGTCATTTTACCCAAAAATCTACGGCGAAACGAAAAAAAAAATCATTGTGCGACGAAATTGAAGAAAAAACTTTTTTTTTGCAGTGTTATAGCTCTCATAGGGACCTATAACACTGCACACACTGATTGCCAGCACTGTTCACTGCAAAGCCATAGCTTTGCAATGATCAGCGTTATCGGCAGTCGATTGCTCAAGCCTGAATCTCAGGCTTGGAGCACCGCTGAGGGGACACGCCGGAGGCAGGTAAGAGGACCTCCGCTCGTGTCCCAACTTATCGGGACGCCGCATTTTCACTGCAGTAGTCCCGATCAGCCCCGCTGAGCAGCCGGGCAGCCATCACTTTAGTTTTAGACGCGGCGTTCAACTTTGAACGCCGCGTCTAAAGGGTTAATAGCGCAGCTTTCACTTTCACTTTCGTTTTAGACGTGGCGTTCAACTTTGAACGCCGCGTCTAAAGGGTTAATAGCGCGTGGCACCGCCATCGCTGCCGCGCGCTATTAGCCCCGGTATCAGATACATGCCGGGACCGACCCGATATGACACGGGGTGACCCCGCGTCATATCGGGGGAGCCGACCAAGGACGTAAATATATGTCCTTGGTCGTTAAGGGGTTAAGCATGCGACGATACCAAATATGTTTATAAAAATGTATTTTTTTTTTACACTTTTTGGGGGTGAAATGGGGAAAATGGGACATTTTACATTTTTATTGGGAGAGGGTATTTTTCAAATTTTTTTTTACTTTTTTTACTTTTATTTTTACACTTTAATAGGCCCCATAGGGGACTATTTATAGCAATCATTCGATTGCTAATATTGTTCAGTGCTATGCATATGACATAGCACTGATCAGTGTTATCGGTCATCTTCTGCTCGATCTCAGACCAGAGCAGAAGACCCATGGAAGGAAGTGGAGGCAAGTGAAGGGACCTCCGTCTTCCGCTCTGGATGATCGGATTGCCACGGCAGCGCTGCTGGCGATCCGATCATCCATTTTAGTGACCGCAGTGCTGCAGATGCCGTGATCTGTATTAATCATGGCATCTGAGGGGTTAATGGCGGACATCCGCGCGATCGCAGATGTCGGTCATTACTGGCGGGTCCCTGGCTGCTATGAGCATCCGGGACCTGCTGCGCATGACCCTAGCATCGCTCCGATGCTCACAGTTATGTATAGGACATAAATGTATGTCCTGGGGCGTAAAGTACCACCTCACCAGGACGTACATTTACGCCCTGCGTCGTTAAGGGGTTACAGTGAACCTGTCTTTAGTTTCAGGCTACTTGAACCATGGTTTACTGACAGGCTGCCTTATCACAATGATTTATCATACACTCTGAAGAGCTGTTATAACTATAGTCTGGAACGGGGCTAGGAGTCATTGGGCCAGTATTATTGGCTTGTTTGACTTGCTTTACACTTAGTGGTGAGGGGGCACAGCCTCCTGAAGCCCAAAAAAGATTTACAGTAATGTGGCATTGGTAGTCACACATGCCCTAACATCATTAACCAGCCTAGCGGTATTCCCGAGCGTGACACGGGGTTAATTTTCACTGCTAGAAGCGGTAACCCCGAGTCACGCTCGGGGTAGAATTGCAGAGTTGCTGTGCGGGCTGCACAGTATATCGCAAAAGCAATCGAATCGCGATTTTTGCTTTTGGTGATGTAGTGATGCAGCCCCCGGGAAAATATGTGATTATCTGCTCGGGTCGGCTCCCGTGGCGGGGGCCGGCCAGAGCAGGTAAAGACATATACTAAAAGTCAGTGTTTCTCAACCAGGGGGCCTCCAGATGTTGCAAAACTACAACTCTCAGCATGCCCGGACAGCCAAAGGCTGCCCGGGCATGCTGGGAGCAGTAGTTTCACAACAGCTGGAGGCCCCCTGGTAGAAAAACCCTGAACTAAGTGTAAAAGTAAAAAGGAAGAAAATAAAAAAAACTTTTGCTCACCTAATCCTGCAGATGTCGTTCCCCTCCATGCGCTCTGGTCACTGCTCTCTTCATCTTACAGGACCTTTCACTTTTCAGCCAATCACAGGCCGCAGTGGTGTAAAGCCTGTGATTGGCTGAAGGGGAAAGGGCTTGTTCTGCAGCAAATACACTAGGTTTGAAATCTGCCCGGCAAACCTAGTGTATTCTGCTGCAGGACAAGACAAGGTGACAGAGGGGGGAATGTGACACAGGGGAGAATGTAACAAGGGGGGGGGGGGGGATGTGACAAGGGGGGGGGGGGGAATGTGACATAGGGGGGAATGTGACAGAGGGGGGAATGTGACAGAGGGGGGAATGTGACAGAGGGGGGAATGTGACAAGGGGGGGATGTGACAGGGGGGAGGAATGTGACAAAGGGGGGATGTGACAGAGGGGGGGAGTGGAATGTAACATAGAGGGGGGAGAATGTAACAAGGGGGGGGGGGAGAATGTAACAAGGGGGGGAATGTGACGGGGGGATGAATGTGACGGGGGGGGGGAGAGTGTAACAAGGGGGGAGAATGTGACAGGGGGGATGAATGTGACAGCGGGGGGAGAATGCAACAAGGGGGGGGATGTGACAGGGGGGGGGGGAATGTGACAAGGAGGGGGAGAATGTGATATGGGGGGGGGAAATGTGACAAGGGAGGGGGAATGTGACGGGGGGGGGGGGGGGAGATGTGGAATTTCAATGCAAAAAATTGTACCGCTTTTGGTACAAATTTCCAGACGGAATCATACCGCTAGGGAGGTTAAGCGAGTCTGCACATCTTCATCTTTTCTTCTTTGCTCATTCCTTGTGGACACTGGGGTTTATTTACTAACGTGATCCAGACTTTTTTCTCGGGTTTTGTGCCCAAATTGTGTCGCTCGTTCCATGTGACACAATTTGCGACCAAAAGAACCAAAACCCTCCATTTTACATGAAAACCCCAAAACGGGGGCGTGGTCACAGGAGAAAGTGGGCGTTATCCCAACAAAAAGGGCATGTGTCCAACAGTTTTGAAAAATCCCAACATATTTACTACGGTTTCCACAGAAAATGTGGTGGATTTGAACTGAGGAAAACCCAACAGATCAGAGCATGCGTTAAAAAAAAAAGTGCAAAATGTATGGAAATACCTGTCGGAAATCAAAACCCACAAAGAAAACAACACTCCACTCTTAGTAAATAAACCCCACTGTGTTTCCCTTCTCAGTACATTGGGACCCCCATCTTCTGTTTTGGAGGACCAGATTGCTAGAGATTAAGCATTGTATAGAAAGTATAATGCTATCGATAAGGGACTTTATAAAGCAAAATTATTATTTATTAATTTGTAAAAATTTATTTTTTCTGAATGTAAAAGCTAAACCTACAGAGCTTACCATCTCGGTATGATCATTATACATGAAGAGGTACAGAGAGAATCCTTCATGGCAGCTATGATTCATGTTATTCCCCAATTACACCAAACCCCTGAAAATAAATGTCTTTTCCCTGATGCAATTTATTTGCCTTAAGCCGGTAAATGTTAATGGCACCAAAGACTATTGATGTCAGTGACACATTTATTTCTCAGTTTTCTAATTAATATGTTTAATGCTTAAAATAAGTAGAAAATAGTGCAGATATGTCTGTGGTTTTTCAGAGAGCACCTATTCATGTATATTCAGCATGATTCATTTTTATGACAAACTATATATATATATATAATTGACCACCAATGTCACTGTCACTTCCTGCACCCCATACAGCTCTCCTTGATTATATCCATAAATAATATTGTTGTAAGTGGATTTGGTTTTAAGAATAACAGCCCATGCACACTACTGAAATTGAGTGAGGAATTTCTGCATGGATCCACGCCACTTGGGATTGCCATTATACTGCACAGAATTTTACCATGGAAACAACTGTCAGAAATGAAAGTCCCACTGAATAATAGGCTTTTCTGAACAGATTTGGCAGAAAGAATTAACATTTTTATTCTTTGGGTTGAATCTGGATCCGTGTGGGGAGTTCCGTAGTGGGCACTAAACAGCAGAATCCTTGCTGCTGCAATTAATTCCGAGCGGAATATCTGTAGTGTGCATGGGCTCTTACTGTTTTTTTGGCGTATATTTCGGTTATTGCTCCAAATGTACACATCCATGTCCCTAAAGACATCATTACCCAAAGAGTTACCAGAATTTCCTTTTGGCATACATTAGACCAGTATGTCAGGATACAGTGATCCCTCAACTTACAATGGTCTCAACATACTATAGTTTCAACATACAATGGTCTTTTCTGGACCATCGTAAGTTGAAACCAGACTCAACATACAATGTACAGACAGTCCAGATCTGTGATACCTGTCAATGGCCGGAAGAACCGACCAATCAGAATTGGCATTCACTGGTAAAACCCCTGTATTACTGAAGCGTATGCACTGAGAGTGTCTAGTAGCGCCCCCTACAGTACAGGGAGGTATAACATGTTCTGTACACTTTACCTGTACCAGGGTTAGCTGCTCCTTTGGACAACAGGTGAGGGTGACTCCATTACTTTTTAGGACACTGTGTACTGTGCAGGACCCTGAAGAAGCTCCTGTCCTCTACATAGACCAGTGTTTCCCAAGCAGGGTGGCCCCAGCTGTTGCAAAACTACAACTCCCAGCATGCCCGGACAGCCGTTGGCTGTCCGGGCATGCTGGGAGTTGTAGTTTTGCAACAGCTGGAGTCTCGATGCTTGGGAAACACTGACATAGACAGTGATTTACAGCTCCCAGCAGATCTTTCTTACTTTTATATGTAAGGACTTGCTTTATCTATATATTATTTATCTACTTATTTTTCTTTAATCCTCACTTTTTCCTATTTTTGAATGACCTTTTGGTGGCTTCAGAACCAATTACCAGGTTTCCATAGAGTTATGGTCTCAACATACGATGGTTTCAACATACAATGGTCGTCCTGGAACCAATTAATATTGTAACTTGAGGGACCACTGTACTTGTTATGTTAACTGTACATTAAAATGTGGTCACCTATGCTCTATAATACAAACAAATCCTGCAAAAAACAACAAAACAAAACAAATGCAGGCATGCCTAAAGCCAACCAGAACATGTTAAGGCGTGTTACCCCACTATATATGGGTTGTAACTGCACTTTAAATGCAGACTGGATAATGTTAAGATTCTAAGCTGAGGTTTTGCTGGAATCCATCATGGTTCTAAATTGGGATCATTCTTTTATTTTATTTATTTTTTTTACTTTTTGGTGTAGGCTAAATAAAAGTTAAAGACAAGAAAACAAAAGCTAAAAGCCACTTTAGTACACTGGCAAAAATGTAACAAAGCAGCCTGGAAAAGTTCATGGCTGTTGAGAGCAGACAGGACAAAAATCCCAGTCAGAGAGGTTAGAAGGTCAGGCCATTTCTTCAATATGAGAATTGTCTTAGGCTGGGTTCACACTACGTTTTGTCCCATACGGGAGCGCATATGGCAGGGGGGAGCTAAAAGCTCGCGCTCCCGTATGTGACCGTATGCGCTCCCGTATGTCATTCATTTCAATGAGCCGACCGGAGTGAAACGTTCGGTCCGGTCGGCTCATTTTTGCGCCGTATGCGCTTTTACAACCGGACCTA
Source organism: Hyla sarda (assembly GCF_029499605.1). Taxonomy (NCBI): domain Eukaryota; kingdom Metazoa; phylum Chordata; class Amphibia; order Anura; family Hylidae; genus Hyla; species Hyla sarda. Next base: position 145,523,259 of record NC_079192.1, read on the forward strand.
AAACCGTGGTTGACCACGGTTTTAGGTCCGGTTGTAAAAGCGCATACGGCGCAAAAATGAGCCGACCGGACCGAACGTTTCACTCCGGTCGGCTCATTGAAATGAATGACATACGGGAGCGCATACGGTCACATACGGGAGCGCGAGCTTTTAGCTCCCCCCTGCCGTATGCGCTCCCGTATGGGACAAAACGTAGTGTGAACCCAGCCTTACTCTTGTCTAGTTAAAAACCTAAAGAGTGAATTAGCCTTCTGGGCTTTATTAACAGGCACACGTAGCTGCTGCAACAGTTTGTCTGTATAATTTGTTGTATATTTTGCTTAAAGTTAATACAGATGCAAAAGTAAAGCACAATAGTATTCAGATACAAAGTAATTTTAATATAAATGTCCAGCTTATTCTCATTATTAGAAGGCATTCAAGCTTATGCATATCAGTTTTGATTACAGAGTCACAGTGGGGGAGATTTATCAAAACCTGGCAAGAGGAAAAACTGATGAGTTGCATAGCAAACAATCAGATCGCTTCTTTCATTTTTGAAAAGGCCTCTGAAAAATGAAAAAAGTGATCTGATTGGTTGCTATGGGCAACTCAGCAACTTTTCCTCTGGACATGTTATAGAAAATGCAGCAATTACATAATAAAAAGCTGCGTAATCTTTCCATAGAGCTGCCACAGTATCCGCTGCTACGAGCAGACACACAGGGATGTGGGAGACTGTATTAAACTGCGCACGCATGCGCAGTTTACTCTCAGACATCGCAGTGCCTCTCAGCCTGGCTCAGGAAGCAGGGGGAGCGACCGTGTTGTCTGTGAGTAAACTGCGCATGCACACGCAGTTTACTACAGACTTGCAGATCCCTGTGTGTCTGGTCTGAGCAGGCATATAGGACACACAAACACAGCAGGGAGCTTTCTCTAGCGCATCCGTAGCATGAAATATGCTGCAGATGCGCTACGTGTGACCCTACCCTTAAAAGTCATTAAAACATTTCAAAATAAATACAGTGAAAATGTAAATAAAAATGTTGAAGTCAAGCCTCTTCTAGTTTTACTTGTACAATTACAGTATATCCCCGTCTTTATTTTGTGGGGAATGGGTGAGCACCTTACTGTTTCAAAACTGCAGTTTCCTTGCTAGGCACAGCTATAACATAATACACTGTTCAAAAAAATAAAGGGAACACTAAGATAACACATCCTAGATCTGAATGAATGAACTATCATATGAAATACGTTTGTTTTTAGATAGGTGAATGTTCCTGACAACAAAATCACACAAAAATGATCAATAGAAATCAAATTTATCAACCCATGGAGGTCTGGATGGGGAGTCACACTCAAAATCAAAGTGGAAAACCACACTACAGGTTGATCCATTTCTTATGTAATGTCCTTAAAACAAGTCAAAATGAGGCTCAGTAGTGTGTGTGACCTCCACGTGCCCATATGACCTCCCAACAATTCCTGGGCATGCTCCTGATGAGGTGGCCAATGGTCTCATGAGGAATTTCCTTCCAGACTGTGGTGCAAATTGGCGTTGGTGGATGGAGCGAGACATGATGTCCCAGATGTGCTCAGTCGGATACAGGTCTGGGGAATGGGCAGGCCAGTCCATAGCAACAATGCCTTCCTCTTGCAGGAACTGCTGACACACTCCAGCCACATGTGGTCTAGCATTGTCTTGCATTAGGAGAAACCCAGGGCCAACCGCACCAGCATATGGTCTCACAAGGGGTCTGAGGGTCTCATCTCAGTAGCTAATGGCAGTCAGGCTATCTCTGGCAAGCACATGGAGGGCAATGCGGCCCCCCAAAGAAATGCCACCCCACACCATTACTGTCCCACCGCCAAACCGGTCATGCAGGAGAATGTTGCAAGAATCAGAACGTTCTCCACAGCGTCTCAAGACATTTGTCACATGTGCTCAGTGTGAACCTGCTTTAATCTGTGAAGAGCACAGGGTGCCAGTGGCAAATTTGCCAATCTTTGTGTTCTCTGGCAAATGCCAAACTTCCTGCACGGTGTTGGGCTGTAAGGTCAACCCCCACCTGTGGACGTCGGGCCCTAATACCACCCTCATGGAGTCTGTTTCTAACTGTTTCAGTGGACACATGCACATTTATGGCCTGGTGAAGGTCATTTTACAGGGCTCTGGCAGTGCTTCTCCTGCTCTTCCTTGCACAAAGGTGAAGGTAGCAGTCCTGCTGCTGTTTTTTTCCCCTCCTACGGCCTCCTCCACATCTCCTGATGTACTGGCCTGTCTCCTGGTAGCACCTCCATGCTCTAGACACTATGCTGACAGACACAGCAAACCTTCTTGCCACAGCTCGCATTAATGTGCCATCCTGGATGAGCTGCACTACCTAAGCCACTTGTGTGGGTTGTAGACTCTGTCTCATGCTACCACTAGAGTGAAAGCACCACCAGCATTCCAAAGTGACCAAAACATCAGCCAGAAAGCATAGGAACTGAGAAGTGGTCTGTGGTCACCACCTGCAGAACCACTGCTTTATTGGGGGTGTCTTGCTAATTGCCTATAATTTCCACCTGTTGTCTGTTCCATTTGCACAATAGCATGTGAAATTGATTGTCAATCAGTGTTGCATTGGAGTTACATTGTGTTATCTTAGTGTTCCCTTTATTTTTTTGAGCAGTGTATAAAGAGTATAACATACACTTCAATTCAAATTTTGTATCATGCTTATGGCCTTCCCTGTTATATTTTACGTTACAGTATATTATTACAAAGAGCTGTAGCTACATGTGATATTTATTGAATTGTGCTCTGTACTTGGAAGTTTTTATTTTCTCTATACTGTGAGCATTCCATTCTATAATGGCATTTCTAAAGTAGGCAGGGAGTTCATTGATACACAGCAAATGAATACACGGAGGTCTACAGGGTGACCAGTGCCTTTTATAGTTTATTGTGCTTCTTTTAGGTTTAGTACATTGCAGACAATCGTGCTGTAGACTTAATTCAGCTCAGGCTCCATTTGTATTTGCTGAATAGCTTTTGTCGTTAACTCATGAGCGCCTTCGTCACTGCTGTTTCTGTTTTTGTAATCACTTGTCTGAAATATTTATATAATGTTAGGGGTGTATCCTCACATGCCATTTGTTGTTAAAAGCCTTCCTATTATTGTGGATGACAAAATATGTACCCACCCAATCCATAGTGTCTAATATTTCTCAATAAGGGAAGTGGATAAAAGTTTTTTTAATATTAGTCACTACATTGATACTTCATTTACTATAATCCATCTTTGTTGTTGTTGTTTTATTTAGTATTGTATGTTATAGGAAGATGTCTATAAATATCAAAGCTTCTAGACCCATAAACCTGACCATATTAGAAATCAATGTTGCTCACAATTGTAATACTGCAAATTGCCATAGAAAGTTGGAGTTACGTGTAAATTTAGGTGGAAAAAATATGGTAAAATGTCTCTACTTGTAATATCCCAGTTTTTTTTCACCCTATTCACAATTTTTACAATCTAAGTGATTTAAGAAATTGTTCATCCTGTTTTAGTTTTTTTTTCCAGGCTGTGGTTTCTCACTTTTAATCCCTTAAAGGGGTACTCCGCCCCCAGACATCTTATCCCCTATTCAAAGGATAGTGGACGAGATGTCTGCCGCTGGGAACCCAAGCGATCAGGCATCCTATCCTTTGGATGGGGATAAGATGTCTAGGGGCGGAGTACACCTTTAACCCCTTAAGGACCTAGCTATTTTACACCTTAGGACCCGGCCATTTTTTGAACATCTGACCACTGTCACTTTAAACATTAATAACTCTGGAATGCTTTTAGTTATCATTCTGATTCCGAGATTGTTTTTTTGTTACATATTCTACTTTAACATAGTGGTAACATTTTGTGGTAACTTCCATCCTTTCTTGGTGAAAAATCCCAAAATTTGATGAAAAATTTGAAAATTTAGCATTTTTCTAACTTTAAAGCTCTCTGCTTGTAAGGAAAATGGATATTCCAAATATTGTTTTATTTTTATTCACATATACAATATGTCCACTTTATGTTTGCATCATAAAATTGACTTGTTTTTACTTTCGGAAGACACCAGAGGGCTTCAAAGTTCAGCAGCAATTTTCCAATTTTTCACAAAATTTTCAAACTCACTATTTTTCAGATACCAGTTCAGGTTTGAAGTGGATTTGAAGGGTCTTCATATTAGAAATACCCCATAAAAGACCCCATTATAAAAACTGCACCCCCAAAGTATTCAAAATGACATTCAGTAAGTGTTTTAAACCTTTAGGTGTTTCAGAGGAATAGCAGCAAAGTGAAGGAGAAAATTCACAATCTTCATTTTTTACACTCGCATTTTCTTGTAGACCCAATTTTTGCATTTTTACAAGGGGTAAAAGGAGAAAATTTATACTTGTATTTGTAGCCCGATTTCTCTCGAGTAAGCACATACCTCATATGTCTATGTAAAGTGTTTGGCGGGCGCAGTAGAGGGCTCAGAAGGGAAGGAGCGACAAGGGGAATTTGGAGAGTACGTTTTTCAGAAATGGTTTTTGGGGGGCATATTGCATTTAGGAAGCCCCTATGGTCCCAGAACAGCAAAAAAAAAAAAACACATGCCATACCATTTTGGAAACTAGACCCCTTGAGGAACGTAACAAGGAATTAAGTGAGCCTTAATACCCCACAGGTGTTTCACGGCTTTTGCATATGTAAAAAAAAAAATGTGTGTTTCCCCCCAAATTTCACATTTTTGCAAGAGTTAATAGCAGAAAATACCCCCGAAATTTGTAACCCCATCTCTTCTGAGTATGGAGGTACCCCATAAGTTGACCTGAAGTGCACTGCGGGCGAACTACAATGCTCAGAAGAGAAGGAGTCATATTTGGCTTTTTGAGAGAAAATTTTGCTCGGGGGGCATGTCGCATTTAGGAAGCCCCTATGGTGCCAGGACAGCAAAATAACCTCCACATGGCATACCATTTTGGAAACTAGACCCCTTGAGGAACGTAACAAGGGGTACAGTGAGCATTTACCCCCACTGGTGTCTGTCAGATCTTTGGAACAGTGGGCTGTACAAAATTTTTAATTTGCACAGCCCATTGTTCCAAAGATCTGTCAGACACCAGTGGGGTGTAAATTCTCACTGCACCCCTCATTACATTCCGTGAGGGGTGTCGTTTCCAAAATGGGGTCACATTTGGGGTTTTGTTTTTTTTGCGTTTGTCAAAACCGCTGCAACAATCAGCCACCCCTGTGCAAATCACCTCAAATGTACATGGTCCACTCTCCCTTCTGGGCCTTGTTGTGCACCCCAGAGCACTTTGCGCCCACATATGGGGTATCTCCGTAGTCAGAAGAAACTGCATTACAAATTTTGGGGGGCTTTTTTCCCTTTTACCTCTTGTCAAAATGAAAAGTATAGGGCAACACCAGCATGTTAGTTTAAACAATTTTTTCATAAGGGGTGAAAGGAGAAAAAGCCCCCCAAAATTTGTTAGGCAATTTCTCCCGAGTGCGGCGATACCCCATATGTGGCCCTACACTGTTGCCTTGAAATACGACAGGGCTCCGAAGTGAGAGTGCAATACACATTTGAGGCCTGAATTAGGGATTTGCATAGGGGTGGACATAGGGGTATTCTACGCCAGTGATTCCCAAACAGTGTGTATCCAGCTGTTGCAAAACTCCCAGCATGCTTGGACAGTCAATGGCTGTCCGGCAATACTGGGAGTTGTTGTTTTGCAACAGCTGGAGGCTCCATTTTGGAAACAGTGGCGTACCAGACGTTTTTCATTTTTATTGGGGAGGGGGGCTGTGTAGGGGTATGTGTATATGTAGTGTTTTTTTTACTTATTTTATTTTGTGTTAGTGTAGTGTAGTGTTTTTAGGGTACAATCACACGGGCGGGGGATTCCCGCTGCGAGTTTGAGCTGCCGCGCAAAATTTGCTGCTTCGCAAACTTGCAGCCTGATACGCACTGTAAGCCCCCTGCCCATGTGAATGTACCCTGCACATTCACAGGGGGGGGGGGGGACCTCCAGCTGTTGCAAAACTACAACTCCCAGCATGCACGGTCTATCAGTGCATGCTGGTAGTTATAGTTTTGCAACAGCTGGATGCACACGGGTTGGGAAACACTGAGTTAGGAAACAGACAATGTTTCCCAACCAGTGTGCCTCCAGTTGTTGCAAAACCACAACTCCCAGCATGCCCAGACAGCCGAAGGGCATTTTGGGAGTAGTGATTACGCAGCAGCTGGAGGAGAACAGTTTGGGGACCCCTGTGTAGTGGTGTCCAAGCTGTAGCCCTCCAGATGTTGCAAAACTACAACTCCCAGTATTCCAAAACTGTCCAGGCATGCTGGGAGTTGTAGTTCTGCAACATCTGAAGGGCCAGATGTTACAGAACTACAACTCACAGCATGCCTGGACAGTAAGGGCATGCTGAGGATGTGTAGTTTTGCAACATCTGGAAGGGCACAGTGGTCTCCAAACTGTGGAGCTCCAGATGTTGCAAAACTGCAACTCCCAGCATGCCCAGACGCTGAGGACTGTCTGGGCATGCTGGGAGTTGTAGTATACAGGGTCCCAATACAGCAATGCATGTCGCTGTACGGCGACGTGCATTGCTGTAAAGGGCCCGACCGCGGCTGAAGAGGAACTCACCTGTCGCCGCCGCCGCCGTCTTCATCGCCGGCATCCAGGTCTTCAGGGACGAGGTAAGTACCGGTGCCAGTCCCCGGCACTCCCCCGTCCCCCGCCGCGTCCTCTGGTTTTCCTCCCGTCCTCTACGGACTTCCAGGGGCCGGGCAGGGCGGGAGGAAGTAACCGCCCCCCCCGCGATTGGTCGGTTAACTAACCGACGGATCGCAGGGGATAGGAGGAGGTGGCAGGCTTGCCACCTCGCTCTTATACTTCAGCATGGTCCTGGCTGTCTGGTACAGCCAGGATCATGCAAAATTACTGGGCGGTCGGGTCCCAGAGACCCGATCAGCTAGGTATTGCCGCAGATCGCAGGGGTGATTTCCCTAGCGATTTGCTGCGATCGCCGACATGGGGGGCCTACATGGCATTTGCCCTGGATGCCTGCTGAAGCATTTCAGCAGGCATCCGCTTCCGATCTCTGTCCGGGGCGCGGCAGGGACCGAAGAAACACCAGGACGTACTAGTACGTCCCGGGTCCTTAAAGCCCAGGGTGCCAGGACGTTCTAGTACGTCCTGGGTCCTTAAGTGGTTAAGGATGCACTTCGTTTTGGCCTTAAAGGGGTTATCCAGGAAAAAACTTTTTTTTATATATCAACTGGCTAAAGAAAGTTAAACAGATTTGTAAATTACTTCTATTAAAAAATCTTAATCCTTTCAGTACTTATGAGCTTCTGAAGTTAAGATTGTTCTTTCTGTCTAAGTGCTCTCTGATGACACGTGTCTCGGGAACCGCCCAGTTTAGAAGAGGTTTGCTATGGGGATTTGCTTCTAAACTGGGCGGTTCCCGACACATGTGTCATCAGAAAGCACTTAGACATAAAACAACAACCTTAACTTCAGAAGCTCATAAGTACTGAAAGGATTAAGATTTTTTAATAGAAGTAATTTACAAATCTGTTTAACTTTCTGAAGCCAGTTGATATATACAAAAAAGTTTTTTCTTCGATAACCCCTTTAAAGGAGTTATGTTGTAAAATAAAATTTATCCCCTATCTGCGTTCTCTCTGGGGGGGGGGGGGGGGGGGGGGTGTCCAATGAGTCACACAACTGTCATTTTCCCTATAGGCATTGATCATGGCATCTAAAGGGTTAGTGGCAAACATCACAGTGCTGTCCTTTATAAGCAGTAAGTCCCTGGCTACTGATAGCAGCCAGTACTCATGCACTATGAAGTGAGTGCAGCTCCCTTGCTTGCTTCATATACAGTAAACTTGCCAGGGCGCACATATACGCCCTGTGTCATTTATGGGTAACAGAGAGGTTTACCGGCTGCCGTCTAAGGATGAGCCGGCTTGTCCTACAACTGCCATCTGATTCCTGTAGCTGGGGGCTGCCATTAATAGCCAATATGCGGCAGCTATTAACCCTTTAGATTGCCGCTGTTAACAGTTGACAGCGGCATCTAAAGGGACCTTTAATCAGTCCTTGGTGGTCCAGTGGGATGGATCGTGGAAGTAGCCGGAGGGCTTACCTCTGCTCCTACGCTGGTCCTGACTCTGTGATTGATAGAGCCTGGCTGAACCAGGCTTTATCAATCAAGTGCAGAGCACACAGATCAATGTAGTTCTATGGAACCACATTGATCTGTATGAGGAAACTACTGATTCCTCCTAAAAGTCCCCTAAGGGGACTAAAAGTGTAAAAAAAAGTTGCATAAAAAGTAAAAAAAAATTAAAAAAACATTAACCCCTTCCATATTAAACGTTTGAATCACTCCCCCGTTTCCCAAATTCCATATAAAAAATATGTAAACATAATAAAAATAAACATATGTGGTATTGCCGAGTGCGCAAATATCCGAACTATAAAAATATAACGTTGATTAAACTGCACGGTCAATGGCGTTTACCTAAAAAAAATACCAAAGCCCAAAATTGCATATTTTTGGTCACTTTGAATACCCTAAAAATATGTATAAAAAGCAATCAAAACATCCCATCAAAACAAAAATGGTACCGATAAAAACGGTGACAGTGCAAAAAATGAGCCCTCACTCATCCCTGTATACGAAAAAATAGAAAAGTTATAGGGGTCAGAAGAAGCCAATTTTGAACATACAAATTTTGGTGCATGTAGTTATAATTTTTTATAAGTAGTTAAATAAAATAAAAGCTATATAAATTAGGTATTCTTGTAACCATGTGGACCTACAGAATAAAGATAATTAGTCATTCTTACTGAAAAGTGCACTTCGTACAATCGGAAGCCCCCAGAATTCACAAAATGGCCAATTTTTTTCAATTTTGCCCCACAAATATTTTTCTTATGGTTTCGATTTTGTAGTGAATAGATTGATGTCATTACAAAGTGAAATCGGTGGCGCAAAAAAAAAAAAAAAAAAAGCCCACATATGGACTAAAATTGTTGAGGAGGAAATAACGAAAGTGTAAAAATGAAAAATGGAAAGGTCCTTAAAGGGGTACAAACTGTTCCGAACGCTGGAGCCGGCGCTGGGAGCTTTTGACATCATAGCCCCGCCCCCTGTTGACATCACGCACCGCCCTCTCAATGCAAGTCTATGGGAGCGGCTGTCAGGCCCCCTTCCATAGACTTGCATTGAGGGTGCGTGACGTCACAAGGGGGCGGGGCTATGATGTCACAAGCTTCCGGCGTTTGCTCCAGCGTTCAGAACAGTTTGTTCCAAATGCCTAGCAGCGGAGTACCCCTTTAAGGGGTTAAATAAATGTAAAACACCAAAATGTCATGAAATAAATGCATGTTAGAGAAAAATGAATAACAATTCTCTTAAAACAGGAAACATGGGGAAAAAGAAGAAACATAGAACATGAGGCCCAGAGCATCTCCAGATCCAATAAATAGAAAAGTAAGGACATCTTGTGATTCCATACAGGCTCCATGCACATTGTTGTCTTGTTCACACTGAGTCATAAACGGCATGAAAACCTTGTTGATTCCGCTTTCCTTTGTTTTCAATTGGAATTTGCACCGTATTTCACACTATGAACTACAGCACAGATGCTTTATGAAGTGTTTTGAACTCTGCATTCATGCCAATTGTGTGCTGGCTAGCTCGGGCACAGGTTATCCTCATTAAGGGTAGGGTCACACGTAACTGATCTGCAGCAGATTTTACGATGCGGATCCGCCGGTGACTCTACCTATAGTGTGCCTCCAGCAATCCGCCGCTCCGAGCAGCCACACTGCGGCCTGCGATTTGCCAAGCTCACAGAGCAGCCACGATTTCTGAGTACACTGTGAATGCGCACGGCGAATCGCAGGCCCCTGTCTGGCTGCTCTGAGTGGCAGATTGCCTCTGTGAGCAGGCAAGGGGGCAGTGTGGCAACAGCTGGAGGCACAATATGGGTTGGGTCACCGGCAGATCCGCAACATAAAATACTCTGCGGATCCGTTACGTGTGACCCTACCCTAAATGGGACAACACTACATCCAAAAACTTGGACAGTGTGACTCTATTCTAAAATATGTTCATTTTGAATAGAATAGGCTTCTAGTTTACTATGCATGAATTCTAAATTCTACCTTGGTGCCTTGGGTTCATCTTCAGGTGACTTTTGTGTTTGCCCTTGAATTTTCTACTTCACCAGGAGTTTTTTTTTTCCTATAGACTTTAGACACTACAAAATCAATACTGCAATACTATGGTTTTCTTGCTGCTGTCATTCATTGCCATACATTGCATCATTTTTAAAAGGCAGTTTAGTAATCTCAAGGGTTTGAACACCATGCAATTTACAGAAAACTTTAAGAAAATTGTTGCAGGGTACTTAAGCCATTTGGGGGTATCCCCTGGCTATTTATACATTCCCAGCTGAGATTACATCTGTATTTCTTGGAATGTTGTGACGCTCCAGGAACAGCTGCTGACTCTCCACTCACGTGTTACTGTTTAAGTAGGGCAAAGTAGAACAGGTGATGATAAAAACATTGAATGATTGTCAGGTTCAGGGCTGGAAACATGACATGTACTGGGAGAATCACCAGAAGTGTTATATAAAAGGTAACTTAATGTTCATAAAAAATGTTGTAAAAGTGTTGTAGTAGTTTACATTTTTGCTGGGATATCAGTCTTTGAAATTATACACCAGTTGCCTGTAACTTCTCTTCTCAGCACTTCCTGTTGTGTGCACTGATACTTTATTATTGCTGTAGGGACAGATACATGTTCTGATTTGATTAGTAAACTTTATTTGTTTAAATGTATGACGAACATAGTTTGGAACTGTCATTTCATTTTGTAAGCAGAAAGTGTTATCTTGAGAACAAAGAGGTCAATGATAGGTAAATTAAGCTATTTAGGTTTCGAAAATTGGGTTTGTAACTGCGTGGAAAACTGGGCCGTACCCAGAGAGTGGTGGCCATGATTCGTACTCTGATTGGTCTTCGGTTATTAGTGGTGTGCCCCAAGGTTCTTTACTGGGCCCACTTTTGTTTAATTTATTTATTAACTAGCTGAGTACCCGGCATTGTCCGGTTTTTCCTTCCTAATCCTTGGTGGGGAGGAAAGTCAACAAAGGAGGAAGCTTTTGACTTCATATCCTGTCCTCATATATTGTTGTCATATCCCAACCCCATATCTCGTCCTCATATCTCAACCTCATATCCCGTCATCATATCTCGACCTTATATCCTGACCTCCTATCCGTCCTCATATCTCGATCTCATATCCCATCCTCCTATCCCGTCCTCATATCCCGACCTCCTATCCTGACCTCCTACCCTGACCTCATATCCTGACTAGTGTAGCTGGCGAATATTTGCAATTCAAATTTTAATCGCGAATATAGCATATTCGTGAATTCGCGAATATTGCGAATATAACACTATATATTGGCAATTACAAATATTTGCTTTTTTTTGTTGTTCACAGTACACATCACAGTGATCACTGATCATCCCTCTCTGCTCTTCGCATATGCGCATATTCGTGAATATTGAGCCCTCCCTTCTTTAATGGTACAGGGAACTAATGGGCTAGTGCAGTGGTCTCCAACCTGCTGTCCTCCAGATGTTGCAAAACTACAACTCCCAGCATGCATGCTGGGAGTTGTAGTTTTCCAACATCTGGAGGTCCGCAGGTTGGAGACCATTGCACTAGTGCATTAACTCTGTGATTTTTTGCCCATTGAAATCAATAGGCCCATTGTGGTCTATGGGCATCTCACAGTATGTAAAACTGTAAGATAAGCATGAGGGTCTCGGCAGTACAGTGGACGGCAGACCGTGCGGTGGTTCGAGTCCCGGGGTGGGACAGAGTGTTACAGTGTTGTGGTTTAACTTTTTTACTCGTGATTGACAAATGTAGGTCAATTGGTAATTAAGAAAGCCTTTGAACCGTGGGAACTAGGTCAATTGGCAATTAACTGAGTGTTTGAACCGTGGGAACTAGGTTAATGGGGTACCAAATATGGGTATTGGAGTTAATTGAAACTGGATGTAATGTGTAAGGCTGGGTATGAATGAATGAATGGGAGGTTAAGGAACATAATGGGATATTTATCAATACCTGTGCAGAGTAAAGGTTGCCCAGTTGCCCATAGCAACCAATCAGATTGCTTCTTTCATTTTTCAGAGACATTTTCAAAAATGAAAGAACCAATCTGATTGGTTGCTATGGGCAACTCAAAAACTTTTCCTCTGGACAGGTTTTGATAAATCTCCCCCATTGGGGGAGATTTATCAAAACCTGTGCAAATGAAAAGTTGTCCAGTTGCCCATAGCAACCAATCAGATCGCTTATTTCATTTTGCAGAGGCCTTGTGAAAAATGAAAGAAGCAATTTGATTGGTTGCTATGGGCAACTGCACCACTCTTCCTCTACACTGGTTTTGATGAATCTCCCCCATAGAGGGAGATTTATCAAAACCTGTCCAGAGGAAAAGCTTCTGAGTTGCCCATAGCAACCAATCAGATTGCTTCCTTCCCTTTTCAGAGGCCTTTTCAAAAAAGAAAGAACCAATCTGATTGGTTGCTATGGGCAACTCAGCAGCTTTTCCTGGAAAAGCTGCTGAGTTGCCCATAGCAACCAATCAGATTGCTTCTTTCCTTTTGCCGAGGCCTTGTGAAAAATGAAAGAAGCGATCTGATTGGTTGCTAATGCGCATAGAAAAAAAAAAGAATATAACGAATATGCGAATTTCGCGAATATATGATGAATATTCGTCCATATATTCGCAAAATATCGTGAATTTGAATATGGCCTATGCAGCTCATCACTAATCCTGACCTCCTATCCCGTCCTCCTATCTCGACCTCATATCCCATCCTCATATCTCAACCTCCTCCCCCGACCTCCTATCCCGTCCTCATATTCTGTCCTCATATCCTGTCTTCATATCCCGACCTCATATACTGTCCTTATATCCCATCCTCATATCCCGTCCTCATATCCCGACCTCATATCCCGACCTCATATCCCATCCTCATATCCTGTCCTCAGGTGGGACTGATTTGTGATGAAGATATTGTAAGCTGAAAATAGAAGAGGACATGGCTTGGTGGGACTGGGTGTGATTTGCAAGCCAGACCGATGCACAAAATGAGTAGATAACAAAAGGGGTGGGGCTTAAAATGTGGGAATGTCTTTGTGAGATGGGGTGTGGCTTGCAAGCCGGATTGACACATTCACCATGAGATGCAGAGCAGAGCTTGTGGAGTAAGGTACTGGAAGTCTGATATACTTGCATGGGACTTGTAACAAAAACCCCATCCTTCACATATGGGGGTAGGTTAGGGGTTAAGTTAACCATTATTTATTAATTTTTTCACATTTAAGTAACATGTGACCAAGTATTATCAAAATATCTCCAGCCATACAGAAGTTATGCTGGAACATACATTCCCTATAGATTTGCATTGAACTTTTAACAAAAACCCAGACCCTCGCAAATGAGGGTAGGTTAGGGTTGAATTAACTATCCTATATTTTTAGTGGACATATAAGTAACATGTGACCAAGTATTATCAAAATATCTCCAGCTATTTGGAAGTTATGCAGTAACATATACTGTATTTTCCATTGACTTGTATTGGACTTTAAATAAAAACCCTAACTCTTGCAAATGGAGGTAGGTTAGGGTTAAATTAAATATCCTATGTTTGTTGTTGACATATAAGTAACATGTGTACCAAGTTTCATGTTAATATCTTTAGCCGTTTGGAAGTGATGCTGGAACATACACACACACGTTGAGTACCTGGCGTTGCCCGGTTTTTCCTTCCTAATCCTTGTTGTGGAGGAAAATCAACAGAGGAAGCTTTTGACTTCATATCCCAACCTCATATCTCGTTCTCATATCCTGACCTCCTCTCTCGACCTCCTATCTCGACCTCCTATCCCGACCTCCTATCCTGTCCTTCTTTCCCATCCTCCTATCCCGACCTCCTATCCCGACCTCCTATCCCGTCCTCCTTTCCCGTCCTCCTTTCCCGTCCACATATCTCGACCTCCTATCTCGACCTCCTATCCTGACCTCCTATCCCGACCTCCTATCCTGTCCTCATATCCCGACTCGTAATATGTGTACCAGGTATTGGAATATCTCTAGCCATATGGAAGTTATGTGGGAACATACATTTCCCATTGATTTGCAGGGGACTTTAAAAAAAAAAAATATTTATATATATATATATATATATATATATATATCCAAATATCTCCAGCCGTTTGGAAGTTATACAGTAACATATATTTCCCATAGCCTTGTAGGGGACTTTAAACAAAAACCCTGACCCTGGCAAATAGGGATGAGTAAGGGTTAAATGACCTATCCTATGTTTGTTGTTGACATATAAGTAACATGTGTGCCAAGTTTCATGTTGATATCTTTAGCCGTTTGAACATGATGCTGGAACATACACACATGCACACTATGGGGGGGAATTTATCATTGTATATAGAGCTGTTTTGTGTCTATTTTTTTTTGCGCAAAAATATGCGTCTTTTTTTTTTTATAGAATTTTTCATCGCCTTGTCTACGGTTACGGTTACCGTAGAGGATTTTGGCATTTTCTTGCGCAAATATACACCAACTCGGAGGACACGTACCAAAGTGTCTATTTTGACACAGTAAGGACTGCTACTCCCATCATGGACAGACTCTGCCCATGATGGAAGTTGTAGTCCAGGGGCTGAGGTGCAGATCGCACTGGGTCATTCTGCAGAGACCCGCTGCGATCCGCATTTATTACCTATACAAGCCGGCGGCACATGCGGCTCCATTGTGCTCCACTCCGCTCCTGTATACACTGTCATAATTCATAATCCCCGCCGCCGGGACATGGGAGCTCTGATTGGTCAATAGTTATTCACCAATCAGAGCTCCCGTCTCCCGGCAGTACTACAACTACTCCCATCATAGGACAGACTCTGTCCCATGATAGGAGTAGTAGTCCAAGGGAAGAGGGACAGATCTCTGTTCACATTATGTGTTTTGCATAATGGGAACAGAGCCTTTCTGGCAGTGTGTTCCCAAACTTAACTTCAGCCCCCCATGATGGGAGTTGTAGTTTAGCAACAATAGGTGGCTCCCTGTTTAGGAACATGCTGCATTATGTGTGCTCTTGCCAGGGGAGAGAGCAAAAATGTACTACCCATATTTCTTGTTTTTCTTTTCTTCTCATTTCAGATACCTGAATGCGGAGGACTACGTCAGATTCAGTGGACTGCGACGATGACCTGTTTTTATTTATTTCAATAAAATGGTTAACAAGGGCTGTGTGGGAGTGTTGTTTTTAAATAAAAATTTTTTTTTCAATGTGTCGTGTTTTTTATAATTGATTTTTCAGGGTTAGTAGTGGAAGCTGTCATATAGACAGAACCCATTACTAAGTTGGGGCTTAGTGTTAGCTCGGAGCGTCAAAAATGGCGCTCCTGGGCCTAGGCGGTAACAGGCTGGCATTATTTAGGCTGTGGAGGGCCAGTAACAATGGTCCTCGCCCACCCTGGTAATGTCAGGCTGTTGCTGCTTGGATGGTATCTGGCTGATACTGAAAATAGGGGGAACCCTCTGCGGGTTTTTTTTTATATAAATAAATACATTTAAAAAAAGTGTGTGGTTCCCTCATTTTTTCAGTATCAGCCAGATACCAACCAAGCAGCAACAGCCTGACATTACCAGGGTGGGCGAGGACCATTGTTACTGGCCCTCCCCAGCCTAAATAAAGCCAGCCGGTTACCGCCTAGGCCCAGGAGCGCCATTTTTGATGCTCCGGGCCTGTTGTTACCGGCTCTACCCAGAACCCCTGTGGCGG
Organism: Hyla sarda; assembly: GCF_029499605.1. NCBI lineage: Eukaryota > Metazoa > Chordata > Amphibia > Anura > Hylidae > Hyla > Hyla sarda. The sequence goes on from NC_079192.1 coordinate 145,539,190, forward strand.
TGGGTACCGGGGTAATAATTGGGGGCTAGCGTTAGCTGATTTGTGGGCTAACGCTAAGCCCCGGCCTAGTAATAGATTCTGTCTACAGGATGCCTTCCACTACTAAGCCTGAAAATCCAATTATAAAAAACACAACACATTGAAAAATTTTTTTTTTAAAACACTCCCCCACAGCCCTCATTAACCCTTTTATTGACATTTAAAAAAAAAAAAAAAACGCTGTTCATCATAGCAGTCCACCAAATCTGACATAGTCCTCCCCATTCACGTATCTAAATTTTGAAGAAAAAAAAACAACAAAAAGTTTAGTACATTTTTTTCCACACACCAGCAAAAACGCAAGAAAAGAATGCAAGAAAAACTGACAAAACGCAGAAAAAAGCTGGGACAGTTTTTATGGCTTTTTTGCTGATGGACAAAAAACCTCAATGGAATCTAACCTTAAAGCAATAGAACAAAATCCTTACTTCCACTTTTCCTGTGAGATAGAGGAGTGTATGGTAGAGCGAAGGGAGGCGTTTCTATTGCACAAGATTTATCAAAGAAGTGCACAGCCTTAGTAAATTCTGAGCAAGAGTGTAAATTAGACAAGCAGTGTAAAGGGGTAGAACTGTGTCTACAATAGACAAATAATGATACATTTCCCCCATTGAGTTTTATATACCGTATATATAGACTAGCTGAGTACCTGGCATTGCCCGGTTTTTCCTTCCTAATCCATGTTGGGGAGGAAAATCAACAAAGGATGAAGCTTTTGTCTTCATATCCCGTCCTCATATATTGTTGTCATATCCCAACCCGATATCCTGTCCTCCTATCCCAACCTCCTATCCCGACCTCCTATCCCGACCTCCTAGCCCATCCTCCTATCTCGACCTCCTATCCTAATCTCCTATCCCGACCTGCTATCCTGACCTCCTATCTCGTCCTCCTATCCCGTCCTCCTATCTCAACCTCCTATCCTGACCTCCTATCCTGTCCTCCTATCCCGTCCTCCTATCGCAACCTCCTATCCCGACCTCCTATCCCGTCCTCCTATCTCGACCTCCTATCCCGACCTCCTATCCCATCCTCCTATCTCGACCTTCTATCTCGACCTCCTATCCTGACCTCCTATCCTGACCTCCTATCTCAAACTCTTATCCTGACCTCCTATTCCGACCACCTAACCTGTCCCGCCCACCTTTCCCGTCCTCCTATCTCGACTTCCTATCTCGACCTCCTATCCCTACCACCTATCCCGACTTCCTATCCGAACTCCTATCCTGTCCTCCTATCCCATCCTCCTATCTCGACCTTGTATCCTGACCTTCTATCCAGACCTCCTAGTTAGACCTCCTATCCCCACCTCCTATCCCGAACTCCTATCTCGACCTCCTATCCTGACCTCCTATCCCGACCTCCTATACCGACTTCCTATCCTGTCCTCCTATCCCGACCTCATATTCCAACCCGTAATATGTTTACCAGGTATTCAAATATCTCCAGCCGTACAGAAGTTATGTGGGAACATACATTTCCCATTGATTTGCATGGGACTTTAACCCCTTAAGGACCCAGCCAATTTTCAGTGTAGGACCCGGCCATTTTTTGCACATCTGACCACTGTCACTTTAAGCATTAATAACTCTGGGATGCTTTTACCTTTCATTCTGATTCCGAGATAGTTTTTTCGTGACATATTCTACTTTATGATAGTGGTAAAATGTTGTCGATACTTGCATAATTTCTTTCCAAAATTCAAAAATGTGATGAAATAATTAAAAATGTTGCATTTTTTTTTTTGCTTTGAAGCTCTCTGCTTATAAGGAAAATGAATATTCCAAATAATTTATATATTGATTCACAAATACAATATGTCTACTTTATATTTGCATCATAAAGTTGACATGTTTTTACTTTTGGAAAACATCAGAGGGCTTCAAAGTATAGCAGCAATTTTCCAATTTTTAACAACATTTTCAAAATCGAAATTTTTCAGGGACCAGTTCAGTTTTGAAGTGGATTTGAAGGGCCTTTATATTAGAAATACCCCATAAAGGACCCCATTATAAAAACTGTATTCAAAGTATTCAAAGTGATATTCAAAAGGTTTGTTAACCCTTTAGGTGTTTCACAGGAATAGCAGCAAATTGAAAGAGAACATTCAAAACCTTCATTTTTTACACTGGCATGTTCTTGTAGACCCAATTTTTGAATTTTTTACAAGGGGTAAAAGGAGAAAAATCTTCCTAAAATGTGTAACCCAATTTCTCTCGAGTAAGGAAACACCTCATATGTGTATGTCAAGTGTTCATCGGGTGCACTAGAGGGCTCAGAAGGGAAGGAGCGACAGTGGGAATTTGGAGAGTGAGTTTTTCTGAAATGGTTTTTGGGGGGCATGTCACATTTAAGAACAGCAAAAAAACAAAACAAAAAAAAAACACATGGCATACTATTTTGGAAACTACACACCACAAGAAACCGCATCTCTTCTGAGTATGGAAATACCCCATGTGTGGACGTCAAGTGCTCTACTGGCGTACTACAATGCTCAGAAGAGGAGTCACATTTGGCTTTTGGAAAGTGAATTTTGCTGAAATGGTTTTTTGGGGGCATGTCACATTTAGGAAGCCCCTATGCTGCCAGAAAAGCAAAAAAAAAACTCACATGGCATACTATTTTGGAAACTACACCCCTCAAGAAACGTAACAAGGGGAACAGTTAGCCTTAACACCTCACAGGTGTTTGACGACTTTTTGTTAAAGTTGGAAGTGTAAATGAAAAAAAAAAATTTTTTCCACTAAAATGCAGTTTTTTCCCCAAATTTTAAATTTTTACAAGGGGTAATAGGAGAAAATGACCCCCAAAATTTGTAACCCCATTTCTTCTGAGTATGGAAATACCCCATGTCAAGACATGGATGTCAAGTTCTCTGTTGGCGCACTACAATGTTCAGAAGAGGAGGAGCGCCATTGAGCTTTTGGAAAGAAAATTTGTTTGGAATGGAAGTCAAGGGCCATGTGCGTTTACAAAGTCCCCTGTACTGCCAGAACAGTGTAGTTTCCAAAATGGGGTCACATGTGGGGGGGTCCAATGTTCTGGCCCTATGGGGACTTTGTGAACACACGTGGCCTTCAATTCCGGACAAAATTTCTCTTCAAAATCCCAATGGTGCACCTTCTCTTCTGAGCATTGTAGTGCGCCAGGAGTGCACTTTACATCCACATATGGGGTATGTTCTTACTCAGAAAAAATGGGGTTACAAGTTTTGGGGGGATTTTTTCCTATTTTCCCTTGAAAAATGTAGGGCAACACCAGCATTTTAGTGAATTTATATATTTTTTTTTCATTTTTCCGTCCAACTTTGAAGAATTTTCATTAAACACCTGTGGGGTGTTAAATCTCACTATACTCCTTGTTATGTTCCGTGAGGGGTGTAGTTTCCATTTGTGGGTATTTATTTTATTGCGTTTATGTCAGAACCGCGGTAAAATCATCTACCCCTGTGCAAATCACCAATTTAGGCCTCAAATGTACTGTAACACTCACGTTTCTGAAGACAGGAACTCCGGTGTATGTGGATCTGCTGGACCTGTGTGGCAGATGACTCGGACCGTGCCAGGGAACGGAGTCTAAGGTGCCGCTGGTCTTCACCAGAGCCCGCCGCAAAGCAGGATGGGCTTGCTGCTGCAGGCGACACCTAGGTCGTAACCCCAGGCAACGGCTCGACCACACAGGCGGCTGAGGGGATGCGAAGCACAGAAGGGATGAGACAACTCGTAGTCAGGATAGCTGTAGGTCAGGGAAGGCAGCACAGTAGCGTAGTCAGGACGTAGCATAAGTTCAGTAGGCAGGCGGCAGAGAAGCAAGGTCAAGGTCACAAGAGCAGGAGATCTGGTACACGGCAGGGCAATACAAAGGAACGCTTTCTCTAGGGCACAAGGCAACAAAGATCCGGCCGAGAACTGAGGAGGGTGGAGGTATTTATCAACAAGACACAGGTGGTTACACTAATGAGCGTACTGGCCCTTTAAATCTTAAAGCTCCGGCGCACGCACGCCCTAAGGGACGGGGACACGTGCACCGGAGCAGAGAGGTGGAAGCAGAGGCAGGGGAAACACCCGGAGAGTGACGGACTGGGGCTCGCATGCGGGTGCGTCCCGCAGTTCGAGTCCCAGCCCCGTCGGCAGCAGAAGGTAAGGGGACCATGCGCTCACGGCCAGCGTGTGAGACCGGAGCGCATAGCGTAACACGTACATAGTGCACTCTCACTCCTGAGCCCGCAGAGCATTTTACCCCCACATATGGGGTATTTCCGTACTAAGGTGTGTTACACTCTGCACGGTTGCAGCCGGGAGTGCAGAGTCCCTGTATCCCTGTCTCCTGGCGGGGCCTGGATTCGCATTGCGGGACGCGCCCGCATGCGAGTCCTGACCTGTCCATCACCTTGCTCTGCTCCTGCTACTTCCTCTCAGCCTCGGTGCGCGCGGCCCCGTCCCTTAGGGCGCGCACTGGTGCTTTGAGATTTAAAGGGCCAGTGCGCCCATAATTAGTAATGCACCTGAACAGGACATTATACATTTTTGCACCTCCCACACACCCCTGCCGGATCTTCAGTGCTCAATGCCTAAGAGAAAGTGTTTCCATAGCCTGTTTTTGCCATACCCGTGTTCTAGACCTTCCTGCTACGTTTACTGACTCCGAACCTTTGCTGCCTGCCTTGACCTTCTGCTACGTTGACTACGCCTCAGCCTCATCCTCCTGTACCTTGCCTTGCCCAGTTACCTGTGTGGTCATGCCGTGTCGGGAGTAGCGACCTGGTAGCCCCCAACTTTTCCTTTTCATGAGGTATAAAAGGAGAAAAGGCCCCCCAAAATTTGTAGTATAATTTCTCCCAAGTACGGAAATACCCCATATGTGGCCCTAAACTGTCTCCTTGAAATAGACAGGGCTCCATGAGTGAGAGTGAGAGAGCGCCATGCATATTTGCGAACTAAATTAGTGATTGCATGGAGGTGGACATAGGGGTTTTCTACGCCAGTGATTCCCAAACAGGGTGCCTCCAGCTGTTGCGGTGGTCCCGATCAGCCCCACTGAGCAGCCGGGCAGCTTTCACTTTCGTTTTAGACGCGGTGTTCAAGTTTGAATGCCGCGTCTAAAGGGTTAATAGCGCGTGGCACCGCGATCAATGCCCCGCGCTATTAGCCCTGGGTCCCGGCTTCAGGCGTGGTCGACCACGTTTTTGCTTGCGGTCGGGAAACCGCATACGGCCGAAAAAGCAGCCGACCGAAGGCTGCGTTTCACTTTGGTCGGCTCATAGAAATACATTAACTACGGTTCCCTATACGGCTGAGTGTGGGTGCCGCGATTAAGCCCCGCCCACCCCTCCTCCCAGCCGTATACGGGAACCGTAATGACAAACCGTAGTGTGAACCCAGCCTTATATAGGTTTGATTTTGTGTTACTTCTAGTGAAAATTATAACTGTTTGCACGAAAATTAGTATGTTTAAAAATGTCCTCTTCTGACCCCTATAACTTTTTTATTTTTCTGCATACGGGGCTATATGAGTACTCATTTTTTGTGCCGTGATCTGGAGTTTTTATTGGTACCATTTTTTATTGCTATTTGTACATTTTTTTATGGTATATAAAGTGACCAAAAATACGCACTTTTGGACTTTGGAATTTTTTTTTTTACAAGTAAGCCATTTACCATGTGGTTAAATTAACATTATATTTGTATCGTGACCCCATGTTATATCACGGGGGGTGCAGGGTGTACAGGTACGCCCTGCGTCCCCAAGAGGTTTAAAGAAAACAAAATTATATTTATAAAAAATCACATCTACCCTTAAATGGTACCAATTAATTCTGCAGCACTCCCCACGAAAAAAAACAATCCCCTAGGCTATGATTACATGGCAGAATTTCTGCATGGAATTCTACACAAAATTTTGCATGAATTTTTAGCCAATTCACGTCAATGGAATTCCATGGAATTTAGTGGAATTACTGAGAGTCTCCCACTAACCAAGATAAAGAAAAAAAGACAGTGCTTGGCTGAGCTTTGTGACCATTTGTCTCTTATTATCTTTTTCTAGTTCTTCCTAACCCCCAATCTCACAACTTTTAATAGATTAATATAACATATTATCAGCCACTAGAGGTCCTTGTATATAGCAGATGCTGAGATGTCCCTGAACCAAAGCAGTCTGTGTCTTGGCCATATGGCGAGCCAGGACACAGTTCTGAGCACTGTTGCCTTGCAGCGCTAGGGTCCTAGGTTCATATCCAACCAAGGACAAAATCTGCAAAGTGTTTGTATGATTACTCCAAAAACATACTGATAGGTACATTTAGATTGTGAGCCCTACTAGGGACAGGGACCAATTTGAGTGTACAGTGCTAAAGAATCTGTTTGTGCTATATAAAGAATTATTAGGTATGCATGCAACTTCACAGCTAACACCAAGCCAGGAGGATTATAAGGTGCATAATTTACTGCAGTGTAACCATGCTACTTGTCCTGTAAGAGGAGAGTGAGGGCAGAGGTTCATGCATGGCATGTGATAGTGGAGTAAATTGCCATAAGCAGCATACCAGAAGGCTATAAAATCCAGAAAAAATGGCCAGAAGAGGCCCTTAAGGACTGAGTATTTTTCACTTTCGTTTTTTCCTCCTCCTTTAAAAAATCATAATGCTTTCAATTTTCCACCTACAGACCCATAAGAGGGCTTGTTTTGTGTGCCACCAATTGCACTTTGTAATGACATCATTCATTTCACCCAAAAATGTATGGTGAAAGCAGAAAAAAAATATATGTGGGCCAAAATTGGAAAAACTGTTTTGTAACTTTTGGGGGCTTCCAATTCTATGTAGTGCACTTTTCAGTAAAAATGACACCATATATTTATTCTGTAGGTCTATACGGTTACAATGATACCCAGTTCATATAGGTTTTATTTTATTTTTAAAATGGTGGTCTGAAGAAGTGCGGCAGCACAACACAGCTGTAGCCATCACGCTGTGAGCTCCAGTGTTCCTGCTGTTTACATCTGCCTAACACTGCACCTCCCCGCACGAATTTGTGGATGAAATAAAGAAACTGTCAGCATAACGTACCTGGGTGAGTGCCATCTTTACTTCTATATCTACTGGTTTTCCTGGATGGTCTGTGCTATTTGGATTGAGCACCCCCGTTTGGTCGTTTGGCTAGCCTCAACACCTGCGCTTGTGTTCAGCTGGTTTCCACTCTAGCAGTGCCGGACTCTGTTTCTACTTCATATAATTTTATTTTATTTTACTGCTTTAGAAAATTATAACCACATGCACCAATATTAGTATGTTTACAATTGTCCTATTCTGACCCCAATTTTTTTTTCTCCATCTACGGGGTGGTATTTTTTGCGCCATGATCTGAAGTTTTTATCCGTACCATGATTGTTTTGATCGGACTTCTTGATCACTTTTTACATAAAATTTTTAGGCTATACAAAGTGACCAAAAATACTATATTTTGGACTTTGGATTTTTTTTTACGTGTACGCCATTGACCATGCGGTTTAATTGACATTATATTTTTATAGATCGGACATTTACACACATGGCGATACCACATATGTTTATTTACATTAGTTTTTTTTTTTGGGAAAGGGGGGTCATTCAAACTTTTATTTAGGAAGGTGAGAAATCACATTTATTCACTTTTTTTTTTTAGCCCCCATAGGGGACTAGTACTTGCAATCCTTAGATGCATATACCGATCAATGCTATGCCATAGCATAGCATTGATCAGTGTAATCTGTGTTCGATTGCTCCAGCCTGGATCTCAGGCTTGGAGCAATCAAATGACGATCGGACAGCGTGGAGCAAGGTAAGATGCCTTCCGCTGTCCTCTCAGCTGTTCGGGATGCACTGCCGCAGTCCCGAACAGCTCCGCTGAGCTAACCGGCATTGATTTCTCTCGTTTTAGATGCCACAATCAACTTTGATCGCGAAGTCTAAAGGGTTAATACTGGACATTAGCCCTATCTACGATGTCCAGTATTAGCCACGGGTCGCCGTTGCTGATAGCAACCGGGACCTAGCATGTACGAGCACGCTCGGCTTCAAAGCGCGCTTCACATACCAGGAGCAGGCCACGGACGTAAATATACATCCGTGATCGTTAAAGGGTTAAAACAGAAGATGCTAAAAGACTGTCAGTCCAATTTACTAATCTTAAATTGGTACTGTCAGATCCAAAAACTTGGTTACTGATAAAAATTTAAGGCCTTTTGTAATATGATTGTTTAAACAATTTTGAATATTTAATAAAGAAAATAGCCCCTGAAAATCCAACCACTAGGGGTCCCCATACCTACTGGGACTCTAACCAGTCCTGCAGCAGCAAAAGGCTTGTCATGGACAAGAGATGACTCATGGACAGGGCTGCTGTGAGGGAGGTACAGCCAGTACCCCAGTTAGGGGCTAATTGGGAATTTCACAAGAAAAACAATGATGTTCTTGGTTTTAACGTAACTTTATTCTTTCATGAGTTATTTACAAGTTTCTGACCACTTATAAAATGTGTTCAATGTGCTGCCCATTGTGTTGGATTATCAATTATCTTCTCCCACTCTTCATACACTGACGCAGTTGAAAAGCTAGCACAGGCTTCCAGTATCTGTAGTTTCATGTGCTGCACATCTCGTATCTTCACAGCATAGACAATTGCCTTCAGTTGACCCCAAAGATAAAAGTCTAAGGGGAGACCTTGGGGGCCATTCAACTGGCCCACGACGACCAATCCACTTTCCAGGAAACTGTTCATCTAGGAATGTTCGGACCTGACACCCATAATGTGGTGGTGCACCATCTTACTGGAAAAACTCAGGGAATGTGCCAGCTTCAGTGCATAAAGAGGGAAAAACATCATCATGTAGCAATTTAGCATATCCAGTGGCCTTGAGGTTTCCATTGATGAAGAATGGCCCCACTATCTTTGTATCCCATATACCACACCATACCATCAATTTTTGTGTTCCAACAGTCTTGGAGGGATCTATCCAATGTGGGTTAGTGTCAGACCAATAGCGGTGGTTTTGTTTGTTAACTTCACCATTCACATTAAAGTTTGCCTCATCACTGAACAAAATCTTCTGCGTAAACTGAGGGTCCTGTTCCAATTTTTGTTTTGCCCATTCTGCAGCACCTGAAACTACGGATACTGGTTGCCCGTGCTAGCATTTCTCCTGCGGTGTTGCTATCAGTGTGTGAAGAGTGGGAGAAGAGGGTTGCATTGACAATCCAACACAATGTACAGCACATTGAACCCATTTTATAGGTGGTCAGAAACTTGTAAATAACTCATGAAAGATTAAAGTTAGGTTAAAACTAAGCACATCATTGTTTTTCTTGTGAAATTTCAAATAAGTTTGATGTGTCACAGGACCCTCTTCCTATTGAAAAAACAAAAGTTGGATTCAAAATGGCCGGCTTCAAAATGGTCGCCATGGTCACCACCCATCTTGAAAAGTTTCCCCCCTCACATATACTAATGTGCCACAAACAGGAAGTTAATATCACCAACCATTCCCATTTTATTAAGGTGTATCATATAAATGGCCCACCCTGTATCTATCTATCTATCTATCTATCTCTCTCATATCTATCTATAAGTAGAAGAGCAGAGCAGCACAACCAAACAAAGAAAGCAAATGGCGGGTGCCAGTACATAGTTGTTCCAGGTCATGGGTCAATCCAGAATATCCATCTATCTATCTATCTATCTATCTATCTCATATCTATCTATCTCATATCTATATATCTATCTAACGAAAAGAAAGCGGGCAGCACAACCAGGTTGAAGGTGGTGCTGGCTGGTTGACTCGGTCCCAAGTCCCAACCTACCTTGGGATACCACCTACTGGGGCATTACCTACTGTCTACCTGTTAGTGACATTACATATTTCCTACTGGGGACATCACCTACAACCTACCCATTGGGGGCATGACCTAGCCTGTTTCCCCGACAATACACCCTACCCCGAAAATAAGCCCTAGCTGGATTAACAGGGTGGGCTGCAATATAAGCCCTACCCCGAAAAAAAGACCTAGGCAATGCCCAGGCTGCAAATATTAAAAAACAAACTTTGACTTACCTTTGTCCTTCGTTTCCCCATTGCTAAGGAACCGGCCTCACTGTTCTCCGCTGCTCTTGCTGCTTCCTGGTGTTGGGACATCTCAGAGCCTTCAGCCTTTCACCGGCCGCAGAGATGTCCCGCCTCGGCCGATGATAGGCTGACTGCATTGTCATGTAAGGAGCCGGCTTGCTTCTTACATGACAGTGGGCTCAGCCTATCATCGGCAGAGGCGGGACATCGCTGCGGCCGGTGAAAGGCTGAAGGCTCTGAGACATCCCAACACCAGGAAGCAGCAATAACAGTGGAGGGACCATGAGGCCGGTTCCTTAGCAACGGGGAAACAGAGTACTAAGGTAAGTTAAAGTTTGTTTTTTAATATTTGCAGCCCGGGCACAGGAATACAAAGTACAGCACAACGGCTGATAATTATTTGGCAGGGGGGGAGAAGCAGCGTTCGCGGGTGACATACGGTATGATTAGCCCCCCGATGTGGGGTGCAGCGCTGGGCTGATAAACTGGCGGGGCAGGGGGGGGGATGTTGGGGGGGCAATGTATATTAATTATTAATATAAGACCCGATCTTATTTTCGGAGAAACACGGTACTACCTACCTACTAGGGGCATTACCGACCTAATGGGGGGAGTTCCCTACCTACCTACTGGGGTCACTACCTGATTGGAGTGGGGAAATTACCCACCCACCACCACCCAATCCCTCTACCCTTTCCCCCCAACACACATACTTACTCCCTTATACTATACAGGGCACCAAGGGAGGAATTATTTGCAGCACCTAGGATAGAGAGCAGGTGGGGGAATGTGCTGAAAAAGTGCGGAGCCTAATATGTTTGTTGCCTGGCAGATTATGTGGAGACAAGTCATGATTGGAAGAAGACTTCATGACAGACTAAGATAGACAGAGAAGAAAAGGAAAGAGAACGCAGTTAAGAAGACACCTTCTGTGAGTCAGTAGATGTAACTGCACTGTAATTATTTACATGGTCTGCATGGTATGTAGAGCCAGGGTCAACACTGTATGGGCTTTGTATGGGGGGATATTGTCTGTGTTCAGTGATATTTATACAGTCACTATGTTGTGCTAATGGTAGTGGTCATGGTGTGGCAGAATTATTCTCACTTGTATACTGGTAATATTGGTAAGATTGGTCTCAGTATACAGGATTTGGTTATTAACAGTATGATGGTAATATGTATGGTGACAATATTCCTCCTTGTATTCTGGTATTATTGGTAATATTGGTCAGTGTACAGGATTTGGTCAGTAACAGTATGATGGCAATATGCATGGTGATAATATTCCTCCCTGTATACTAGTATTATTGGTAATATTGGTCAGTATACAGGATTAGGTCAGTAACAGTATGATGATTACATGTATGGTGCTAATCTTCTTTAATTTCTCTCTCAATAAACTAAAGAGCTCTTGTTTTTCTTGTCCTGTGTTTTAAAATATTTTTTTCATAGACAATGGGGAAGATAGTAGGCGGGCCACAGGGGTGGGGGCCCCAAAATTTCTGATGGCAGCCCTGCTCATGGACAAGAGATGACTCATGGACAAGGGTGCATGAGCAGACTTACCAATCAAATCCCACCACCACAAGGGAGGGACACGCCCACTTCCACTGAGAGGATTCAAAGGGTGCATTCACATGTGCCTATTTTTGCTGCAGATTTTGCTGCCCATTGATTTTAATGGGCAGTTAAATCTGCTATAGTAAATCTGCAGCAGAAAATACGAACATGTAGCTATGTTCACACGACACAATGTCCGCACGGAAATTCTCTGTGCGGACAATCCGTAGAGTGCGGGCGCCGTCTCATAGACGGCTAGGCATTCCGTGCAATCGTGGCTCAAAGAAAGAACATGTTTATTCTTTGTGCAGACACGGAAATCAGAATTTCCATGCCGATGACATCTGGCATGGAAATTCCGCCGTGTGCACAAAGCAGCAGAATCCCTTTGCTGCAGCGGAACATGGGCTTACACTGTGAGTTAATGAAAAGAGGTACTTTTATCATAAATAAAGGTGACAGAGGCATAAAAATTAGATGCACATGGTCAGGATTAAGTACTGAGTAACATATTTTTTTTTGTGTGGGATCTGACAGGTACTACTATGCTACTATGTTTTCCCATTGCCATTTTTCTTAGCACCTACAAACCTGGGTTTGGGCCACCGATTTTGCTTAATATCCAGTACCTACCATAGATGCCATGATACAATGCCTGCCACAGATGCCCCCAGAGTATTTGTTGCAGATGACCCCCACATTGACAGCCACAGATGCACTCCAAAAAACATGCCATACATGCTCTCATTCCAGGTACAGATAATCCCTAAAGTTGTACTCATTCCAGCCATAAGTGTCTTTAAACCCAGGATATTTCTACGGCCCTTCCTACATCAGACAAGGCTTTTGACGTGTGTCTGATATGTGGGGCTCATGTCTTTGCTGTAGTTAAAGTAAGTGTAGTTACCTCAATTTCAGTTATATTAACACCTTATAGACACAGCCAATTTTGGTCTTGAGGACACAAGATTTTTTTGTAACTATCCCCATTACATTCCTTAGCCATACAGGTGCGGACTGACAAAACTCAGGGCCCCCGGACCTAATAAAGCAAGGGCGCACGTGAGACTCCGCCCCTGGCCACATCTCTGTCACTCATATACTGGAAAGAACTACACAACTTTCTCTGTAGCATACAACAGCTGATAAGTACTGGAAGGCTTGAGATTTTTACATAGAAGTAATTAACAAATCTGTTCTAACTGGCACCAGTTGATTTTAAAACATTTGTTTTTCACTGGAGTACCCGTTTAACCCTTTTTCATGCTTATTACATTTACATGGATATCAACTATATATATTTTTTTGTAAATAATATTTTTTAAAGAAAATGTGTGTTCTTATTTTGTATTCTAATGCATTATTGACTTTCAGTGAAAAGTTGACTAAGCATGTTCTAATAGGTAACTACAAGTTGAATACTTGGCTGCATAACTAGAAGTATAATAGTAGACAGAGAATGATTGTGATCTCATTGTGCAGAATTCTAGCGAGAGCACATCTAGAATAGTGTGTTCAATTCTGGAGACCTCGTCTACAAAGAGATATTAATAAAACAGAAAAGAATAGAACAGGGTACAAAAATGGTGTAGTTTTTTTGGTGGTTTAAATCTCAGGAGAGCGCTTCCCTGCTCCTCCACCTTCTGTGTGTGACAAGCAGCTCTAGGGCTTGTGTAACGTCCCCGGAGGCACCCTGCATTGCCACAACACTCCAACACTCTGGCCCTCATTTACTATTCTAAACCCGACCTCTTTTGTCGGGTTTTTTTGGCGCATCTTTGTCTGCGCCATGTCGCAGACATCGTGCGCCAGTCTGCGACACTATGCGACATTTTTTCCTGACGGACCCGATGTGGATTCTCCCAAACCCGAAAAAGGGGCGTAACCCGACATTTCTGAGCTTTCCCACGTATTTATTAAGGTTTCCAACCCGAATTTGTTAAATTGTTGTGGATTTTTTCCCGACAGCTCAGAGGAGTTGGAAACCAAAACCTACAAAACCCACGTGCGACAAACAGGATGCGACATAATAATAAATACCAGGGGAAAAAAGCAGTCGGGTAAGAAAGCAACATAGACTTACAACACGATTTTCTTAGTAAATGAGGGCCTCTATGTAAGTGGACTGTGTAATTAGAATCCTCCCTCCCACAGTAAAACCAGGAAGTGGAGCATGACAGAACAATAAAGAGATTTGCAAATCAAATTGTGCCTGAAAGTTATACAGATTTGTAAATTACCGTATTTATCGGGGTATACCACGCACCGGCCTATAACACGCACCCTCATTTTACCAAGGATATTTGGGTAAAAAAAGTTTTTTACCCAAATATCCATGGTAAAATGAGGGTGCGTGTGTGCGCGTGTATACCCCGATACACCCCCAGGAAAGGCAGGGGGAGAGAGGCCGTCACTGCCCGCTTCTCTCCCCCTGCCTTTCCTGGGGTCTAGAGCCCTGCTGCCGGCCCTTCTCTCCCCCCCTGGCTATCGGCGCCGCTGCCCGTTCTGTCCCCTGACTATCGGTGCCGGGGCCCCATTGCCAGCGCCGATAGCCAGGGGGAGAGAAGCGGCGCCGACAGCCAGGGGGAGAAAAGGGGCAGCGGCACCCATTGCCGGCGCCGCTGCCCTGTTGCCTCCCCCCATCCCCGGTGGCATAATTACCTGGGTCGGGTCCGCGCTGCTGCAGGCCTCCGGCGTGCGTCCCCTGCGCCGTTGCTATGCATGGCGCGGCGCATGACGTCATGCGCCGTGCAGTGCATAGCAACGACGAGGGGACGCACGCCGGAGGCCTGCAGCAGCGCGGACCCGACCCCGGCAACAGGTAATTATGCCACCGGGGATGGGGGGAGGCAACGGGGCAGCGGCGCCGGCAATGGGTGCCGCTTCCCCTTCTCTCCCCCTGGCTGTCGGCGCCGCTTCTCTCCCCCTGGCTATCGGCGCCGGCAATGGGGCGCCGGCACTGAAAGTCAGGGGGACAGAATGGGCACCGGCGCAGATAGCCAGGGGGAGAGAAGGGCCGGCAGCAGGGCTCTAGACCCCAGGAAAGGCAGGGGGAGAGAAGCGGGCAGCGACGGCCTCTCTCCCCCTGCCTTTCCTGGGGGTGTATCGGCGTATAACATGCACATAGACTTTAGGCTAAAAAATTTTGCCTAAAAAGTGCGTGTTATACGCCGATAAATACCGTACTTCTATTTAAAAATCTTAATCCTTCCAGTACTTATCAGCTGCTGTATGCTCTACAGGAACTTCTTTTCTGTCTGACCACAGTGCTCTCTGCTGACACCTCTGTCCGTGTCAGGAACTGTCTGGAGCAGAAGAGGTTTGCCCATTAGTAGCTATTTCTAGGTCCTTGCCTTTTTTCTGTTCAGCCAATAAACTTAAATACAAATTGAATACTTTCTGTAAGGCCACATTCGCAGCACGATTTTACAATATGGCAGGTGGGAGAATTTAAAAACCGTCTGCTGCTGCAGTCTAATAGGACAGAAGTGAGCACAGAGGAGTGCTAGTCCTACTCTCACTTACTGGAGTTTGTCCATGCCTGTGCTTCAGCTTAGACAAAGATGATGCTGCAGCCAGACAAGATTATGTTCTGGGTGGTATGGGGTGTTTTTGTTTTTTATAAGCCATGATTTCTATAAAAAGGAAATAAAATTTCCTTTCAAAGTATATTAGAAAGGCTAATGTTTTGCCAAGATGTACAACTTATAAAAAGTTTTTGAATCTGACAATGCCTGTCTAAGCTTTGATGTCAGTGGGGGAGATTTATCAAAGGATTTAGACTGGTTTTTCCTGTCTAAATTTGTCACACAGAAAGTCACAGTCTAAATATGTGCGACTTTTCTGTGACTTTTGCTTTAGAGGATTTTTGGAACATGATGCATTCTAGTCTATTTTAGACGGAAAATTGCATTGGTGCTGAATTTATCAAAAGCGACTTTCAGCGACAAGTCGCATAGGCTGAAAGTACACCGAAATGTCAGACCATGTTGGAGCAGGTTTAAATACAGTCTAAAGCATAGATCACATAGTTCGTGCGCAGAATTTATCAAGAGCCATGCGCCATTTGATAAATTAGGTGCACAATAGACCAGCCTAACCCTCTGTAGTTTGGTCTATATTGATGCATAGACAGCTTTGATAAATCTCCCCCAGTGTCTGTACTGGGCTACTGCAGAAATCAGGGGACTGGCATGTTTAGTGTAGTTACACACAATGCTCACCTTGGGGCTTCTTCCCCCACCTTGGGGGATTCTGCTTCTTTTATCCAAGTACTGTAGATTAACATTATTAGCAATGATACAAATATGGCATCATCAAAGCCTTAAATAGCTATCTGGAAGTTCTGGTCCATCCTGTTTTTCAAGCCAGACACTTGCTATGATACACGTGCATGGCTGAGAAAAACAGGCAATTACTGTTAGAAGTGTTCTGGGGAATGTGAACACATTTAGGGTAAATTCTAATGTTGCTGTGTTTGTGTGATAATCCTGACAACATTGCGTGCATGGTGAAAGTCACTTAAGATAGTTTTTGGCGCAAGTTTTGTTAAGATCGTACCAAAATTCGGTTAAATACTAAGTCTTAGTTGTTGTGTTGAGAGGACAGAATTTTGGTGGTTCTATTGAGCCTTATTCGCACCTAGTTTTTATGCTAATGTTTGACCTTTTAATTGTAGCCAGAACTAGGAAGCGATCCACAATGTTATGGGAGCATCTAGCAGGATGAGGATTGTAGTTCCCTAGTTGTCACGATCTGGGTCACAGTTGCTGGAGCACTTCTACCAGACGTCACTCACTCCTCAGGATGGCACAGTAAAAAGGGGGTTGTTGCACTTAAGATGATAGTGGTAGTAATCCCTCAGACACTTCCTGGATGTTTATGTCTCCTGGCTGATGGGGGTTGGTGTGCCCTTAAAGCGGTACTCTGGAGAAAAACAATTTTCATTCATATCAACTGGTTCCAGAAAGTTAAACAGATTTGTAAATAACTTCTATTAGAACATCTTAATCCTTCCAATACTTATCAGCTGCTGTATGCTCCAGTGCAATTTGGGCTGTTCTTCTCTGTCTGACCACAGTGCTTTCTGCTGACACCTCTGCCTGTGTCAGGAACTGTCCAGAGTAGAAAAGTAAATCCCTATAGCAAACCTTTCCTGCTCTGGACAGTTCCTGACATGGACAGAGGTGTCAGCAGAGAGCACTGTGGTCAGACTGAAAAGAACAACTGGAAGTACTGGAAGGATTAAGATTTTTTAATGGAAATAATGTACAAATCTGTTTAGTTTTCTGGAACCAGTCAATTTGAAAGACAATATTTTCCACTGGAGTACCCCTTAAAAGAAGCAGGCCTATTATAAAATGCAGCATAGACTATTATTAACCCCTTAAGGACCACAGGTTTTTCAGTTTTTGCACTTTTGTATTTTCCACCTCACCTTCTAAAAATCAGAAGATTTTAAATTTTGCACCTACAGACCCATATGTGGGCTTGTTTGTTGTGTCACCAATTGTACTTTGTAATGACAACAATCATTTCACCCAAAAATGTATGACAAAACCAGAAAAAAAATATTTGTGGGGCAAAATTGGTAAAAAAAACACTATTTTGTAAATTTTCGGGGCTTCCAACTCTATGCAGTGCACTTTTCAGTAAAAATGACACCATCATTTTTTTTGTAGGTTCATCGATAACAATGATACTCAATTCATATATATATATATATATATATATATATATATATATATATATATATATGATTTTTTTTTAATTTATTTTACTACTTTAAAAAAATTATAACTATAACTTTTTTATTTTTCTTTATACTGGATGGTATGAGGGCTCATTTTTCTACATTTTCTTTGGGAGGGGTCTAGTTTCCAAAATGTTGTCAGATGTGGGGGGGGTTTCTGCTGTTCTGGCTCCATGGGAGGTTTGAAAATGCACATGACCCCCGACTTCAATTTCAGCAAAATTCTCTCTTCAAAAGACCAATGGCGCTCCTTCTGTTCTGAGACCTGTAGTATTCCAGCAGAGCACTTAAGATCCACATATGGGGCATTTTCTTAATCGGGAGAAATTGGGCTTCAAATTTTGTGGTCCATTTTCTCCAATTACCCCTTGTAAAAAAGGAAAATTTGGGGTTAAACCATCAATTTAGTGTTAAAAATCACATTTTCCATTTTCACCTCCCAATTCAACGCAAAGTCATCAAACCCCTGTGAGGTGTTAAGGCTCACTATACCCCTTGTTACTTTCCTTGAGGGGTGCAGTTTCCAAAATAGTATGCCATGTGGTGTTTTTTTGCTGTTCTGGCACCCTGGGGACTTTCTAAATGCAACATACCCCCGAAAAACCATTTCACCAAAATTCTCTTTCAAAAAGCCAAATTTTGCTCCTTCTCTTCTGAGCATTGTAGTGCGCAAGCAGAGCACTTAGGGGGACATGTATCATTGCATTTAGACCATTTTTCACGTCTACAAATTTTGCGCAATTGCGCTTTTTTTGCATAGAGCTGCGTTTTTTTTGGTGGACAGTTTTCTAAAGTTGTCACCAGTTTGGTCTACAGTACACCACCTAATCCAGTGGACTGGTTTTTATCAATTGCGCAAAAAAAAAGTAGATGTTTTTTTTTGCGCAATTGCGCTTTTTTGCAAGTAAAGTAGTCTAAACCTAAGAGTGCTAGCAAGGACTCGTAGAAAATGGCAGACGGTGGAAGATGCAGGTGGGGGATGCAGGAGCCATCTCTCAGCACTGCAGTACTACAACTACTCCCATCATGGGACAGAATCTGTCCCATAATGAGAGTAGTTGTAGTACCGGAGCGCTGAGAGACGCACATCCCCTGCCTGCAGGACTCTATTGTGACTGTTAGGACTACTACTCCCATCATGGACAGACTCTGTCCATGGTGGGAGTTGTAGTCCTGGGGCTGAAGGACAGATCGCAGCAGGTCATTCTCCAGAGACCCGCTGCGATCTGCATTTCTTAACTTAAAAAGCCGGCGGTATATGCGGCTCCACTGCGCTGCCGCCGGCTCCCGTATGCAGATGTCACGATTCATAATCCCCGCCTCCGGGAGAGGGGAGCTCTGATTGGTGGAAAGCTATTCACCACTATTAGCCAATCAGAGCTCCTGTCTTCTGGTGGGGATTATGAATTGTGACAGGTCTATACAGGGGAGCGAGTGGAGCCGCTTCTACAGTATATAATTGTTATGTGTACTGTACCCCCCCCCCCAGACTAATACTGACCCCTTCTATAGTGAACTCTGGGACCGCTGTGTGATTGACAGGTCCCCAGCCCAAGTGTCCGGCCCCACTGACCTTTACATGTTATAAATCTTTATGATACACACTGCCCGTCCTCCTCTTCATTCCTCTGATACCAGAGTCGCGTGGCTTCTGCTTTCACTATAGTCAGAGCGCCCCCTGCTGTTGTCTGACCCCAGCCCTGTGCAGTGTGGAGGCCGGGAGGGGGCGCTCTGTCTATAGACTATGATACAGAAGCCGCTCGTCTCCGGTATGAGAAGAATGAAGAGGAGGACGGGCAGTGTGTATCATAAAGATTTACAACATGTAAAGGTCAGTGGGGCCGGACACTTGCGCTGGGGACCTGTCAATCACACAGCGGTCCCAGCGCTCACTATAGAAGGGGTCAGTATTAGTCTGGGGGGGGGGGGGTACAGTACACATAACAATTATATACTGTAGAAGCGGCTCCACTCGCTCCCCTGTATAGACCTGTCACAATTCATAATCCCCACCAGAAGACAGGAGCTCTGATTGGTGTATAGTGGTGAATAGCTTTCCACCAATCAGAGCTCCCCTCTCCCGGAGGCGGGGATTATGAATTGTGACATCTGTATACAGGAGGAGGGGGGGGGGGAGGGGAGTGCAGTGTTGCCGCTGGCTTTTTAAGTTAATAAATGCAGATCGCAGCGGGTCAATGGAGAATGACCTGCTGCGATCTGTCCTTCAGCCCGAGGACTACAACTCCCATCATGGACAGAGTCTGTCCATGATGGGAGTAGTAGTCCTAACAGTCACAATACAGTTTCGCAGCTGGGGGATGTGTAAGAGCCCTCCCTCAGCACTGCGGTACTACAACTACTCCCATCATGGGACACAAAGTTTCCCATGATGGGAGTAGTAGTCCAAGGGCAGACTGACGGATCTCAGGGGTC
Organism: Hyla sarda; assembly: GCF_029499605.1. Taxonomy (NCBI): domain Eukaryota; kingdom Metazoa; phylum Chordata; class Amphibia; order Anura; family Hylidae; genus Hyla; species Hyla sarda. Next base: position 145,559,075 of record NC_079192.1, read on the forward strand.
TCACTCTTGAGACCCCTTGCAACTTCTCCGCCCCTGCCCCCTAGTGATGACATCATTAGGGGGCGGAGCTTCACAGTCCAGGCCTGAAGCCAGGGTGGTAAGTATGGCTCTGTTCTCATTATGCGTTTTGCATGTTCCCAAACAGGGAGACTCCAGCTGTTGTTAACCTACAGCCCCCATGATGGGAGTTGTAGTTTAGCAACAATTGGAGGCTCCCTCTTTAGGAACACACTGCATTATGTGCGCTCTACCCAGGGGAGAGCACCAAAAATGTACTGACCCATTCTTCGTGTTTTTATTTTCTTGTCATTTCAGATAAGTGAATGCAGAGGACTACCTGAGATTCGGTGGAGTGTGACGATGACTAGCATTTTTTAATGTCAATAAAAGGGTTAACGAGGGCTGTGGGGGAGTGTTTTTTTAAATCCATTTTTTATTTCATGTGTTGTGTTTTTTATAATTGAAATTTCAGGCTTAGTAGTGGAAGCCGTCTTGTAGACGGAATCTATTACTAAGCTGGGCTTAGCGTTAGCCCCGAAAACAGCTAGCGCTAACCCCCAATTATTACCCCGGTACTCACCGCCACAGGGGTGCCGAGAAGAGCCGTTACAAACAGGCCCGGAGCATCAAAAATAGCGCTCCTTGGCCTAGGCGGTAACAGGCTGGGGTTATTTAGGTTGGGGAGGGCCAGTAACAATGGTCCTCGCCCATCCTGGTAATGTCAGGCTGTTGCTGATTGGTTGGTGTCTGATTGACACTGAAAATATGGGGAAGCCTATGTGTTGTTTTTTTTTGTAATAAAAAAAAGTGTGTGGTTCCCCATATTTTCAGTGTCAGTCAGATACCAACCAATCAGCAACAGCCTGACGTTACCAGGGTGGGTGAGGACCATTGTTACTGGCTCTCCCCAACCTAAATAACCCCAGCCAGGAGCGCTATTTTTGACACTCCAGGCCTGTTGGTACTGGCTCTTCCCGGCAACCCTGTGGCGGTGGGTAACGGGGTAATAATTGGGGGTTAGCGCTAGCTGTTTTTGTGGCTAACGCTAAGCCCGGCATTGAAAAAAAAATGTATTTAAAAAAAAAAAAACACTCCCCACACAGCCCTCATTAAACCTTTTATTGACATTTAAAAAAAAGCTGGTCATCATCGCAATACACTGAATCTGACGTAGTCCTCCCCATTCACGTATCTGAAATGAGAAAAAAAAAAGGTTAGGACATCATTTGCGATCTCACCTGGTGAGTGCGCCCATACTGCAGTGTGTAACAGGGAGCCTCCAATTGTTCTTGTCTGCCTACTGTATCCTGTATATACAGTCATCTATAGATGGCTGTATATACAGGAGAGCGCACAAAGATTTAACTCAGAGCTGCAGTGTGGGTTAACTCTTTCCTTGCTGGGCTCCTGTATAGTATACATGGATACACTATGCCCCCTGTATACTATACAGCGTACTATACAGCGGGCGGAGGTAAGTAGTGATGCTCTGCACCCTGTATATGTATATGCTATACATCACTCCTCACCTCCTTACACTCCGTAGGGCGGGCGCTCTGCATCCGACCCATGGAGTAGTACCTGCAGTGAAAAAAATGCACACAGGGTACAAAAATGTTTGTTTCCACACACCAGCAAAAATGCAAGAAAAAACACAAGGGGGAGATTAATCAAAACCTATGTAGAGGAAGAGCGGTGCAGTTGCCCATTGCAACCTATCAGATTGCTCCTTTCATTTTTGTAAAGAAGCAATCTGATTGGTTGCCATGGGCAACTGCACTACTCTTCCTCTGTACAGTTTTTGATAAATCTCCCCCAAGAAAAATTACCAAAATGCAGGAAAAGCTGGGACCGTTTTTCAGGAGTTTTTGCTGGTGGACAAAAAAAAACCTCAGTGGAATCCTGAAAAACAATAGAACAAAAGACCAGCGTCCAGGATACACCACTATTCCTGTGAGGTGTAGAACAGGTCTACAAATAGAACTGTGTGGAGATTTAGACCATTGCACAAAATGTATCATGGGGCTTGCACAAGTTTGATAAATTTGGAGAAATTGCTCCAAATTTAGACCAACCAAAATGATCTACAAAAAACGTCTACCAATAACAACATTGATACATCTCCCCCTTAATGTCCACATATGGGGCATTTTCTTAAATGGGAGAAATTGGGCTTCAAATTTTGGTGTCCATTTTCTCCTATTATCCCTTGTGAAAAAGAAAAATTTGGAGTAACACCAACATTTTAGTGTTAAAAATCTAATTTTCCATTTTCACGTGCAACTTCAACGCAAAGTCGTCAAACACCTGTGGGGTGTTAAGGCTCACTATACTCCTTGTTACGTTCCTTGAGGGGTGTAGTTTCCAAAATAGTATGCCATGTGTTTTTTATTTTTATTTTTTTGCTGTTCTGGCACCATGGGGGCTTCCTAAATGCAACATGGCCCCCAAAAACCATGACAGCAAAATTGGTTTTCAAAAATCCTAAAGTTGCTCTTTCCCTCTTGAGCCATGTTGTGAGCCCACAGAGCACTTTATGTCAACATATGAGGTATTTCCATACTCGAGAGAAATTGGGCTACAAATTTTGGGGGGCTTTTTCTCCTTTTACTACTTTTAAAAATGAAAAAAATGGGACTACAAGAACATGTTAGTGTAAAAAACGCAGATTTTGATTTTTCTCCTCCACTTTGCTGCAATTCTTGTGAAGCACCTAAAGGGTTTTTGAATGTCATTTATGGGGTATTTCTCACAGAAAGGCCCCTCAAATCCAGTTCAAACTTAACTGGTGCCTGAAAAATTAAGATTTTAAAATTTTCATGAAAATTTTGAAAATTGATGCTATACTTTGAAGCCCTCTAAAGTCTTAAAAAAGTAAAAAATAGGTCAATTTTATGATGCCAACATAAAGTAGACATATTGTATTTGTGAATCAATATAAAATATACCGTATTTATCGGCGTATAACACGCACTTTTTAGGCTAAAATTTGAGCCTAAAGTCTATGTGCGTGTTATACGCCGATACACCCCAAGGAAAGGCAGGGGGAGAGAGGCCGTCGCTGCCGGCTTCTCTCCCCCTGCCTTTCCTGGGGTCTAGAGCCCTGCTGCCGGCCCCTCTCTCCCCCTGGCTATCGGCGCCGCTGCCCATTCTGTTCCCCTGACTATCGGTGCCGGCGCCGATAGCCAGGGGGAGAGAAGCGGCGCCGACAGCCAGGGGGAGAGAAGGGGCAGCGGCACCCATTGCCGGCGCCGCTGCCCCGTTGCCTCCCCCCATCCCTGGTTGCATAATTACCTGTTGCCGAGGTCGGGTCCGCGCTGCTTCAGGCCTCCAGTGTGCGTCCCCTGCGTCGTTGCTATGCGCTGCACGGCGCGGCGCATGACGTCAGTGCAATGGGGTGCCGGCACCGATAGTCAGGGGGACAGAACGGGCAGCGCCGCCGATAGCCAGGGGGAGAGAAGGGCCGGCAGCAGGGCTCTAGACCCCAGGAAAGGCAGGGGGAGAGAAGCCGGAAGCGATGGCCTCTCTCCCCCTGCCTTTCCTGGGGGTGTATCGGGGTATACACGCGCACACACGCACCCTCATTTTACCATGGATATTTGGGTAAAAAACGTTTTTTACCCAAATATGCTTGGTAAAATGAGGGTGCGTGTTATAGGCCGGTGCGTGGTATACCTCGATAAATAGGGTATTTGGAATATCCATTTTCCTTACAAACAGAGAGTTTCAAAGTTAGATAAATGCAAAATTTTCAACATTTTCATGTAATTTTGTGATTTTTCACCAAGAAAGGATGCGAGTAACGACAAAAATTTACCGCTGTGTTAAAGTAGAATATGTCACGAAAAAACAATCTCAGAATAATCTGTAAAAGTATCCCAGAGTTATTAATGCATAAAGTGACAGTGGTCAGAATTGCAAAAAAGGGCTCAGTCCTTAAGGTGAAAAAGGGCTCAGTTCTTAAGGGGTTAATTAACATGATATTTTATAGTTCGGACATTTATGCATGCGGTGATACCACATCGTTATGTTTTTTTTTTTTTTAATGGGAAAAGGAAGGTGATTCAAACTTATTCTGGAAGGGGTTAAATCACATTTATTCACCTTTTTTTTTTGCACTTTTTTTCTAGTACCCATAGGGGGCTATTAGATGCAATCCTTGGATTGCATACAATGAACGATGCTATGCCATAGCATAGCATTGATCAGTGTAATTTGTGCTCGATTGCTCCAGCCTGAATCTCAGGCTTCGAGCAATGAAGTGACGATCGGATAGCGAGTAGCAAGGTAAGGCGCCTCCCGCTGTCCGGGACACCGCGATTTCACTGCAGCGGTCCCAAGCAGCTCCACTGAACTAACCAGCAGCATTTTCTCCTGGCTTAGATGCCACAATCAACTTGGATCGCAGCATCTAAAGGGTTAATACTGGACAACAGCCCCATCGGCGATGTCCGGTATTAGCCGCAGGTCCTGGCTGCTCATAGCAACCTGGACCCAGCAGGTACGAAGCGTGCTCAGCTCCTGAGCGCACATCACATAACAGAAACAGGCCACGAGCGTAAATATATGCTCGTGGTCATTAAGGGGTTAAAGAATAATGTTGAGGTTCCTTTATATGCCTTCTGCTTATTTGTTTTAGCTGATGTGGCAGATGTGGGTTTCCAGCCATTTCTGATTGCACTTGATAATGCAGCCTACATTTCCAGACTCTTGCTGTGCAGAAAGACTGAGTGGGGTGTTTGATCATTGCATCTGTTCATATAATCCATGGGTCTGAAACTGGTGGCCCTCCAGATGATGCAAAACTTCAACTCCCGACATGCCTGGACATGCCTGGGCAACCATTGGCTGCAGCCAATGGCTGTTTGGACATGCTGGGAGTTGACATTTGCAGCATCTGGAGGGACACCAGTTTGAGACCCTCTGATCTAATTAGACTGCAAGTTGCTGCTGAAATACTGATAGTATACTGTCAACTTGTTGAATGAATACTGACACATTGACGGTTTACAATCAGTTAGTTCATACAGTTTTGATGCATTTTCCTGAAGCACTACATGCAGTTCGAATGTGTTGTTTTTTATTCAGTGCGTTTTTTTGAGAAATATTGCCATCGGGTAAATGCATTTGATCTATATACACAATTGAAATGTTTTATGAAGATATGCAGTCTTTTACTGCATTTTTCACACATTTACTCTATTTTCACACATTTACTCTATTTTGGCTGTTACAATTGCTTGACTGTTACAATTACTAATTCAGGGTGTCCGGGTGCTTTGGCTCCCCGCCACGACTCTCCTTCACAGCGGTGCTTCATGACCCCCACCCGAAGTGAGGGCCGCCACGCCCCCTCCATATAGCTCTATAGGAGAGCCAATCGGCAATCTTTGGCTCTCCCATAGAGCTATATGGAGGGGGCGTGACTACTGCCTCTGCTTCGGGCGGGGGTCGTGATGCGCTGCTGTGAAGGAGAGCCGTGGCTTCAAACAGGAGATTGTTTTTAACTTCTTGGCTCACAGTCTTCTCTTTTAGTCAGTGTAGCTCAGAGGCAGGAACTTCATCTGCTTGTTGTACTGTTTTTCTATTTCTAGTTGTTGTAGTTCAGAGGCAGGAATCACATCTGTTTTTCTCTGTTTCTGTATTCCTTTCAGTACCACAATTCCCAGCTGCAGGGTGCAAATCTGTAAAATGCCTGATGTGAATTTAATAAATTTGGTGCAGGTCTACTGTCAGGGTCCGGACTAGCGGCTGGTGAAGACACTGGAGGTGGATCCCCTGTACCAGAGAGGCGATGACGCGGGCCGTACTGGGGAATCGGTTCTAAGCAGTTACTGGTGTTCACCAGAGCCCGCCGCAAAGCAGGATGGACTTGCTGCGGCAGTAACTACCAGGTCGTGTTCCCCAGTAGCGACTCGACCTCTCTGGCAGCTGAGACTGGCGCGGTACACAAGGACTAGACAGAGGCGAGGTCAGACGTAGCAGAAGGTCAGGGCAGGCAGCGAGGTTCGTAGTCAGGGGCAACAGCAGAAGGTCAAGGTACACAGGCTTGGGACACACTAAACGCTTTCTCAGGGCACAAGGCAACAAGATCCGGCAAGGACAGGAAGGGGAAGTGGGTTTTTATATGTTTTGAACTGATTGGGCCAGGCACCAATTAGTGGTGCACTGGCCCTTTAAATTTCATAGAGCCGGCGCGCGCGCGCCCTAGAGAGTGGGGCCGCGCGCACCGGGAGGGCAGTGAAGGAGGACGTGGTGGGTGAGAGACACGGGACGCGATCCGAGAGCGGGCACGTCCCGCACCTCGGATCGCGTCCCCTCCGAGAACATGGAAGCAGCGCTCGCGGTCAGCGGTGCCGACCGGAGCGCTGCATACAGAAGCATGCCGCGAGCGCTCCGGGGAAGCAGCGGGACCCGGAGCGCTCGGCGTGACATCTACAAATTTGTACAGACTAATAATTGCACATATTTTTTCCTGTCATTTTTTTAATACTGAATACTAATTCAGCATGGGATTAGACCACACCTTTTTCTTAACTACGGCCACTTTGCTTCAATGTGGTGCAGCTAAAAAGTAAAAAATTTGTATGCAAACCATATGCATAAAGGTGTTATAAATTCCATGTGAATCAGGTTTATGACATGTACTGGTTCTGGTTTTCATGTAAAAATTTAATGTGATAATCCTAAGCACTAAATACTTTTGTTTCCACAGAAGTTATTCTAGGAAGAAATGTTGGCTATGGATGATTGAATCTTTTCGGGAAGATACTGCATGTCTCCTGTATACACATCATCCAGGGCATAGAAGACAAAACACAGTATGGATGGAAGAAACCCGCTTTTGTTAGTACTATTATGACACAAAGCCACCTACTTATAAAAATATCACTTAGTCAGCTAACATAAGGAGTAGCCAGAGGCACACGGAGGACATGCAGTATCCCACTGAGTGCGTTTTTATTTGCATTGTGGTTTTTGTCAAGTAACCCCCTATTTGCACTTTGTTTGGTTATGCACTTTTTTTGCATTTTGCAGTCTGTTTCCCATTTAGCTCCTTTTTCTTCAATCCATGACGCTCGACCGCTGCTTCTTAGGCACCGCCGCCATCTTAGCCCGGTGACTCATCGCTCCCCTGAGTCACTGCGGGCTCTGCCGGCCTCCCAGTCCCGAGTCGACCACTCCCCATCTCAGTAATATATTCATATATTCGCAGAGCTGAGCTGCCATAGGCTCAGCTCTGCAAACGCCTATCTCTGAGCTGCCTTCCAATCAGCGCTTACGTTCTGCGCATGCATAATCCTCCCTTTAGTCAGGAGCTGGCCGGATGTCAGGAGCGGGCATGCTGGGAGATGTAGTTTTTAGCAGAAACTTCGGGCGGCCATAAGAGGAGAACAGCTGGGCCATTTAAGATGATTGAGGGGTCGTTGAAAAGGTAAGTTAATGGGCTACATTGTGGCATGTTTTTTTTTTTTTGGTGGTGCATCGGAGTACTCCTTTAATGAAGCCCAATGTAGAATCATGTACAGTTGTAAATTCATACATGCTTGCTCCACTTGCGGGGGCACTTCACATGGTTCTGCTAGATGCTTCTGTTAGGGAAAAGGAAGGGGAGCTGGTAAGTCTTCCCAGCACTTCACATGGTTCTGCTAGATGCTTCTGTTAGGAAAAAGGAAGGGGACCTGGGAGTGATGCTGGTAAGTCTTCCCAAGATGTTGCCATACCTTAATAGGCACCCAGATTAGGGGAAAGGCAGCCCTTCTGATTTAGGGTTTTGCAGACCCATTTACAATCCCTCCCTTATGTTGTCCCCTTTTTGGTTGGGAACCTGAAATTATGGTTGTTTAGCTGAAATTGGGTTAGGAAGTTGAGCTCGGGGAATGGCAGGGCCTTTTTTGTTCCTCCCGATTTGTAGATTTGGTTGTCTCTCCTTTAACCTCCCCCATCTCAGTAATATATTCATATATTCGCAGAGCTGAGCTGCCATAGGCTCAGCTCTGCAAACGCCTATCTCTGAGCTGCCTTCCAATCAGCGCTTACATTCTGCGCATGCATAATCCTCCCTTTAGTCAATAGCTGGCCGGATGTCAGGAGCGGGCATGCTGGGAGATGTAGTTTTTAGCAGAAACTTCGGGCGGCCATAAGAGGAGAACAGCTGGGCCATTTAAGATGATTGAGGGGTCGTTGAAAAGATAAGTTAATGGGCTACATTGTGGCATGTTTTTTTTTTTTTTGGTGGTGCATCGGAGTACTCCTTTAATGAAGCCCAATGTAGAATCATGTACAGTTGTAAATTCATACATGCTTGCTCCACTTGCGGGGGCACTTCACATGGTTCTGCTAGATGCTTCTGTTAGGGAAAAGGAAGGGGAGCTGGTAAGTCTTCCCGGCACTTCACATGGTTCTGCTAGATGCTTCTGTTAGGGAAAAGGAAGGGGACCTGGGAGTGATGCTGGTAAGTCTTCCCAAGATGTTGCCATACCTTAATAGGCACCCAGGTTAGGGGAAAGGCAGCCCTTCTGATTTAGGGTTTTGCAGACCCATTTACAATCCCTCCCTTATGTTGTCCCCTTTTTGGTTGGGAACCTGAAATTATGGTTGTTTAGCTGAAATTGGGTTAGGAAGTTGAGCTCGGGGAATGGCAGGGCCTTTTTTGTTCCTCCCGATTTGTAGATTTGGTTGTCTCTCCTTTAACCTCTTAAGGACCCAGGACGTACGGGGACGTCCCCGCACCCTGGGCTTTAAGGACCCAGGACGTCCCCGTACGTCCTGGCGTTTTCCGGTCTCTGCCGCTCGCCGGGCAGAGATCGGAACCGGATGCCTGCTGAAATCCTTCAGCAGGCATCCAGGGCAAACGCCGAGGGGGGCCATGTAGGCCCCCCATGTCAGCGATCGCCGCAAATCGCAAGGGAAATCGCCCTTGCGATCTGCGGCGATACCGGGCTGATCGGGTCTCTGAGATCCGACCACCCGGTAATTTCGCATGATCCCGGCTGTCACAGACAGCCAGGACCATGCTAAAGAATAGGAGCAAGGTGACAAGCCTGCCACCTCCTCCTATTCCCTGCGATCCGTCGGTTAGTTAACCGACCAATCGCAGGAGGGGGGGCGGTTACTTCCTCCCGTCCTGCCCGGCCCCTTGAAGTCCGTAGAGGACGGGAGGAAGACCGGAGGACGCGGAGGGGGACGGGGGAGTGCTGGGGACCAGCCCCGGTACTTACCTCGTCCCTGAAGACCCGGATCCCGGCGATGAAGACGGCGGTGACAGGTGAGTATATCTTCAGCCGCGGTCAGGCCCTTTACAGCAATGCACGTCGCCGTAAAGCGACATGCATTGCTGTAATAGGACCCTGTAAACTACAACTCCCAGCATGCCCAGACAGCCCTTGGCGTCTGGGCATGCTGGGAGTTGCAGTTTTGCAACATCTGGAGGTCCACAGTTTTTGGACCACTGTGCCCTTCCAGATGTTGCAAAACTACACATCCTCAGCATGCCCTTACTGTCCAGGCATGCTGGGAGTTGTAGTGCTGTAACATCTGGCCCTTTAGATGTTGCAGAACTACAACTCCCAGCATGCCTGGACAGTTTTGGCATACTGGGAGTTGTAGTTTTGCAACATCTGGAAGGGCACAGATTGGGAACCACTGTATTAGTGGTCTGCAAACTGTAGTCCTCCAGATGTTGCAAAACTACAACTCCAAGCATGCTGGGAGTTGTAGTTCGGCAACATCTGGCTCTAAAGATGTTGCCGAACTACTACTCCCAGCATGCCTGAGAATGTTTGGGAGTTGTGGTTTTGCAACAGCTGGAGGCACACTGGTTGGGAAACATTGTTTCCTAACTCAGTGTTTCCCAACCCGTGTGCCTCCAGCTGTTGCAAAACCACAACTCCCAAACATTCTCAGGCATGCTGGGAGTATTAGTTTTGCAACAGCTGGAGGTCCCCCCCCCCCCCCCTGTGAATGGACAGGGTACATTCACATGGGCAGGGGGCTTACAGTGAGTATCGGGCTGCAAGTTTGCAATGCAGCAAATTTTGCGCGGCAGCTCAAACTCGCTGTAATCCCCCGCCCGTGTGACTGTACCCTAAAAACACTACACTTACACAAAATAAAATAAAAAGTAAAAAACACTACATATACACATACCCCTACACAGCCCCCCTCCCTCCCCAATAAAATGAAAAACGTCTGGTACGCCACTCTTTCCAAAATGGAGCCTCCAGCTGTTGCAAAACAACAACTCCCAGTATTGCCGGACAGCCGTTGACTGTCCAGGCATGCTGGGAGTTTTGCAACAGCTGGAGGCACCCTGTTTGGGAATCACTGGCGTAGAATACCCCTATGTCCACCCCTATGCAAATCCCTAATTCAGGCCTCAAATGCACATGGCGCTCTCACTTTGGAGCCCTGTCGTATTTCAAGGCAACAGTTTAGGGCCACATATGGGGTATCGCCGTACTCGGGAGAAATTGACTAACAAATCTTGGGGGTCTTTTTCTCCTTTCACCCCTTATGAAAAGGTGAAGTTGGGGTCTACACCAGCATGTTAGTGTAAAAAAATAAACTTTTTACACTAACATGCTGGTGTTGCCCTATACTTTTCATTTTGACAAGAGGTAAAGGGGAAAAAAGCCCCCCAAAATTTGTAACGCAATTTCTCCCGAGTACGGAGATACCACATATGTAGGTGTAAAGTGTTCTGGGGGAATTAGTACAAAAAGAGGGGGGCTCACCAAATCATACAATGGGTGCTACTGCTCAGTAAGCAAAAAACTTGCTATACAAGGGTAAGTATTACTGTAAAGATGTTATTATAATATTATTATTATATTATATTATGGTGTGCACTCTTTACAGCAATACTTACCCTTGTATAGCAAGTGTTCTGGGGGCGCACAACAAGGCCCAGAAGGGAGAGTGCGCCATGTACATTTGAGGTGATTTGCACAGGGGTGGCTGATTGTTACAGCGGTTTTGACAAACGCAAAAAAAAACAAAAACCCCACATGTGACCCCATTTCGGAAACTACACCCCTCACGGAATGTAATGAGGGGTGCAGAGAGAATTTACACCCCACAGGTGTCTGACAGATCTTTGGAAGAGTGGGCTGTGCAAATTAAAAATGTTGTACAGCCCACTGTTCCAAAGATGTGACAGACACCAGTGGGGGTGCTCACTTTACGCCTTGTTACGTTCCTCAAGGGGTCTAGTTTCCAAAATGGTATGCCATGTGGGGGTTATTTTGCTGTCCTGGCACCATATGGGCTTCCTAAATGCGACATGCCCCCCGAGCAAAATTTGCTCTCAAAAAGCCAAATATGACTCCTTCTCTTCTGAGCATTGTAGTTCGCCCGTAGTGCACTTCAGGTCAACTTATGGGGTACCTCCATACTCAGAAGAGATGTGGTTACAAATTTTGGGGGGTATTTTCTGCTATTAACCCTTGCAAAAATGTGACATTTGGGGGGGAAACACACCTTTTAGTGATTTATTTTTTATTTTTTTACGTATGCAAAAGTTGTGAAACCCCTGTGGGGTATTAAGGCTCACTTTATTTCTTGTTACGTTCCACAAGGGGTCTAGTTTCCAAAATGGTATGGCATGTGTTTTTTTTTTGCTGTCCTGGCACCATAGGGGCTTCCTAAATGCGACATGCCCCCGAGCAAAATTTGCTCTCAAAAAGCCAAATATGACTCCTTCTCTTCTGAGCATTGTAGTTCACCCATAGTACACCTCAGGTCAACTTATGGGGTACCTTCATACTCAGAAGAGATGGGGTTACAATGTTTGTGGGGTATTTTCTGCTATTAACCCTTGCAAAAATGTGAAATTTGGGGGGAAACACACATTTTTGTGAAATTTTATTTTTTTACATATGCAAAAGTCGTGAAACTCCTGTGGGGTATTAAGGCTCACTTTATTCCTTGTTACGTACCTCAAGGGGTCTAGTTTCCAAAATGGTATGCCATGTGGGGGATTTTTGCTGTTCTGGCACCATAGGGGCTTCCTAAATGCAACATGCCCCCCAAAAACCATTAAAAAAAAACGTACTCTCCAAAATCCCCTTGTCGCTCCTTCGCTTCTGAGCCCTCTACTGCGCCCGCCGAACACTTTACATAGACATATGAGGTATGTGCTTACTCGAGAGAAATTGAGCTACAAATATAAGTATAAATTTTCTCCTTTTTCCCCTTGTAAAAATTCAAAAATTGGGTCTACAAGAACATACGAGTGTAAAAAATGGAGATTGTGAATTTTCTCCTTCACTTTGCTGTTATTCCTGTGAAACACCTAAAGGTTAAAACGCGGACTGAATGTCATTTTGAATACTTTGGGGGGTGCAGTTTTTATAATGGGGTCATTTGTGGGGTATTTCTAATATGAAGACCCTTCAAATCCACTTCAAACCTGAACTGGTCCATGAAAAATTGTGAGTTTGTAAATTTTGTGAAAAATTGGAAAATTGCTGCTGAACTTTGAAGCCCTCTGATGTCTTCCAAAAGTAAAAACACGTAAATTTTATGATGCAAACATAAAATAGACATATTGTATATGTGAATAAAAAAAAAATATTTGGAATATCCATTTTCCTTACAAGCAGAGAGCTTCAAAGTTAGAAAAATGCAAAATTTTCTAATTTTTCATAAAATTTTGGGATTTTTCACCAAGAAAGGATGCAAGATACCACAAAATTTTACCACTATGTTAAAGTAGAATATGTCACGAAAAAACAATCTCGGAATCAGAATGATAACTAAAAGCATTCCAGAGTTATTAATGTTTAAAGTGACAGTGGTCAGAATTGCAAAAAATGGCCGGGTCCTGAGGTGTAAAATGGCTGGGTCCTTAAGGGGTTAAGGGCGGTAACCAAGAGAGAAAGAGAAAAACAAATTAATACTTATTCATCACCCCTCTAGCCCCAGGGGCTTCAGGTTAATGATGGCATAAGCCCTGACATTTGTTCAGTGGTTTACACCTTGTTTGATGCCTCACTTAAGTGGGTGAAGATGGATGGGGTGGAGGTGTTGTTGGCAAAAACCGATGTGGAATCATCTGAATCGTTACACACAGTGCTATATCAGCCATTCATATTTCTAGGCTTTCAGCTCCTTTTTGGAATGAGTGGAGTGTGATGTGGCTTGTTTCCTGTCCCTCATCCATTACTTTCCTGTCCCTCATCCATTACTCTGCATTAGTCCTGCTGACTTCCCAAATTGTCATTCTCTGCTGAGCACCATGGAGAGGGTGGCTGGAGTGTTTGGGGTGTGATTTGTGCCTGATAAGACTGAGGGGCCATCAACTAGCTTTAGTCTATTGGGAATCAACATTGATTCTATCTGCATGGAATTTATGGTTGTTGGTGGGTATAACTGGAAGTCTGACCCCTCAGGGAGCTGATAACAGACATTGGGGGAGATTTATCAAAGGATTTAGACTGGTTTTTCCTATGTAAATTTGTTGCACAGAAAGTCGCAGTCTAAATATGTGCGTCTTTTTTGCGAATTTTGCTTTAGAGGATTTTTAGAACATGATGCACTTTAGTCTATTTTAGACAAAAAAATGCATTCGTGCTGAATTTATCAAAAGCGACTTTTCGGCGACAAGTTGCATCGGCTGAAAGTACGCAGGAATGTCAGACCATGCTGGAGCAGGTTTAAAGGGGTACTCCACTGGAAAACATTTTCTTTTAAATCAACTGGTGCCAGAAAATTAAACAGATTTGTAAATTACTTCTATTTAAAAATCTTAATCCTTCCAGTACGTATCAGCTGCTTTATGTTCCACAGGAAGTTCTTTTCTTTTTGAATTTCCTTTCTGTCTGACCACAGTGCTCTCTGCTGACACCTCTGTCTATGTCAGCAACTGTCCAGAGTAGGAGCAAATCCCCATAGCAAACCTATCCTGCGCTGGACAGTTCCTGATATGGACAGAGGTGTCAGTAGAGACCACTGTGGACAGACTGAAAAGAATTCAGAAAGAAATACAACTTCCTCTGGAACACACAGCAGCAGATAAGTACCAGAAGGATTAATATTTTTCAACAGAAGTAATTTACAAATCTGTTAAAATTTCTGGCACCAGTTGATTTAAAAAAAAATAAAAAAAGGTTTTCCAGCGGAGTACCCCTTTAAATACAGTCTAAAGCATAGATCCTGAGGTCCGTGCGCAGAATTGATCAAGAGCCGTCTATATTGAAGCGCGACCAGTGGCATAGCTATAGAGGTCCCAAGTGTCGCAATCGCTACCGGGCCCCCTGCCACTTCACTATGCTATATGCTGCAGCAACAGGTCCCGGGCCCGCCGCTGCCATCACTTTTTTTAAACTGCCGCAGGCCCTGTTGCTGCAGCAGGGTCAGACGGACAGGCAGAGGGCTGATGAGAGCAGCACAGGCAAGCATGTGATCTGTCACAGCCTCTGACCCTGTGCAATTTATCCCCTACAGCTGTCAGTGACAGGAGCAGCAGACTCTCCAGCTTCACCCCACAGCGCCGCTCAGGAAGGTGAGTAGAGCTAGGTTGGGTGGGGGGGATTGTTGGTGGGTGTAATGACGATGAGGAGGACGGGGAGGGGGGTGTAATGACGATAAGGAGGACGGGGAGGGGGGTGTAATGATGATGATGATGAGGAGGACGGGGAGGGGGTGTAATGATGATGAGGAGGACGGGGGGTGTAATGATAATGATGATAAGGAGGACGGGGGAGGGGGTGTAATGATGATGATGATGAGGAGGACAGGGGGGTGGGGGGTATAATGATGATGATGTGGGGGGGGGGGGGGTGTAATGATGATGATAAGGAGGACGGGGAAGGGGGGTGTAATGATGATGATGTGGGGGGGGGGGTGTAATGATGATGAGGAGGACGGGGGGTGTAATGATGATGATGATAAGGAGGATGGGGGAGGGGGTGTAATGGTGATGATGAGGAGGACAGGGGGTGGGGGTATAATGATGATGATGTGGGGGGGGGGTGTAATGATGATGATGATGATGATGATGATAAGGAGGACGGGGGAGGGGGTGTAATGATGATGATGAGGACGAAAGGGGGGTGGGGGGTATAATGATGATGATGTGGGGGGGGGGGGGGTGGATTTTCCCTATACACAGTGCCTTCCTCTAACAAACTAGTGCACCAGATCTCCAGATGTTGCTAAACTACAACTCACAGCAAGCCCAGACAGCCAATGGCTGCTTTGGCATGCTGAGAGTTGTAGTTTTACAACAGCTGAAGGGCTGTCCGGGCATGCTGGAGGAATACTGGAGCAGTTGCCCATAGCAACCAATCAGATTCCAGCTTTCATTTTAAAAAAAGGGACTGTATATTGGTGGTATAGGAGCGATGTTATTTACATGGGACTGTATATTGGTGGTATAGGAGCGATGTTATTTACATGGGACTGTATATTGGTGGTATAGGAGCAATGTTATTTACATGGGACTGTATATTGGTGGTATAGGAGCAATGTTATTTACATGGGACTGTATATTGGTGGTATAGGAGCAATGTTATTTACATGGGACTGTATATTGGTGGTATAGGAGCGATGTTATTTACATGGGACTGTATGTTGGTGGTAGGGGAGTGATGTTATTTACACGGGACTGTACGTTGGTGGTATAGGGGAGTGATGTTATTTACAGGGGACTGTATATTGGTGGTATGGGAATGATGTTATTTACATGGGACTGTATGTTGGGGGTATAGGAGCGATGTTATTTACGTGGGACTGTATGTTGGTGGTGGGAGATTGATGTTATTTACATGGGACTGTATATTGGTGGTATAGGAGCGATGTTATTTACATGGGACTGTATATTGGTGGTATAGGAGCGATGTTATTTACATGGGACTGTATATTGGTGGTATAGGAGTGATGTTATTTACATGGGACTGTATATTGGTGGTATGGGAGCGATGTTATTTACATGGGACTGTATATTGGTGGTATGGGAGTGATGTTATTTACATGGGACTGTATATTGGTGGTATGGAAGTGATGTTATTTACATGGGACTGTATTTTGGTGGCATGGGAGTGATGTTATTTACATGGGACTGTATGTTGGCGGTATAGGAGTGATGTTATTTACAGGGGACTGTATGTTGGTGGTATAGGAGCGATGTTATTTACATGGGACTGTATATTGGTGGTATAGGAGTGATGTTATTTACATGGGACTGTATATTGGTGGTATAGGAGCGATGTTATTTACATGGAACTGTATATTGGTGGTATAGAAGTGATGTTATTTACATGGGACTGTATATTGGGGTATAGGAGCGATGTTATTTACATGGGACTGTATATTGGTGGCATAGGAGTGATGTTATTTACATGGGACTGTATATTGGTGGTATAGGAGCAATGTTATTTACATGGGACTGTATATTGGTGGTATAGGAGCAATGTTATTTACATGGGACTGTTTATTGGTGGTATAGGAGCAATGTTATTTACATGGGACTGTATATTGGTGGTATAGGAGTGATGTTATTTACATGGGACTGTATATTGGTGGTATAGGAGCAATGTTATTTACATGGGACTGTATATTAGTGGTATAGGAGTGATGTTATTTACATGGGACTGTATATTGGTGGTATAGGAGTGATGTTATTTACATGGGACTGTATATTGGTGGTATAGGAGCGATGTTATTTACATGGAACTGTATATTGGTGGTATAGAAGTGATGTTATTTACATGGGACTGTATATTGGGGTATAGGAGCGATGTTATTTACATGGGACTGTATATTGGTGGCATAGGAGTGATGTTATTTACATGGGACTGTATGTTGGTGGTAAGGGAGTGATGTTATTTACATGGGACTGTATGTTGGTGGTAGGGGAGTGATATTATTTACATGGGACTGTATGTTGGTGGTAGGGAGTGATGTTATTTACACGGGACTGTATGTTGTGGTATGGGAATGATGTTATTTACATGGGACTATATGTTGGTGGTAGATTGATGTTATTTACATAGGACTGTATATGTTGGTGGTAGGAGATTGATGTTATTTACATAGGACTGTATATTGGTGGTATAGGAGTGATGTTATTTACATGGGACTATATGTTGGTGGTAGGGGAGTGATTTTATTTACATGGGACTGTATGTTGGTGGTAGGGGAGTGATGTTATTTACACGGGACTGTATGTTGGTGGTAGGGAGTGATGTTATTTACACGGGACTGTATGTTGGTGGTATAGGGGAGTGATGTTATTTACATGGGACTATATGTTGTTGGTAGGGAGTGATGTCCTTTACATGGGACTGTATGTTGGTGGTATAGGGGTGATGTTGTTTACATGGGGACTGTATGTTGGTGGTATAAGAGTGATTTTATTTATATGGGTAAGGACTTAGGGGTGTAGGGGGAGTTAAGGAGAACATGAAGAGGACTTACAAGTCTAGGGGGAAAGAGGGTGGAACAAAGGAATCGGGCAAAAGATTTATATTATATTCAGTGTACAGCGTATAGCAGGGTTATATTTAGAGGCTACAGTGTGTGGTAGTATTTTACTCAGGTGGTAAAGTGTGTACCAGTATTATATTCAGAGGGTACAGTGTGTGGCAATATTATATTTAGAGGTTACAGTGTGTGGCAATAATATATTTAGAGTGTGCAGTGTGTGGCAGTATTATATTAATGGCGTTCTCCCTTGTTTATACTGTTTTTTGTTATTATGTTTGTGTGTTATGTGTGTATAAGTATGTGTTTTTTTATGTGTGTTGTGATTATGTATATATGTATTTTCCTACCTTTTGTGAAGATCCGGAAGCTGGCCCCTTTTTCTTCCAGTGGCTTGCTGTGTACCTCGGCCTCCACCATGTTGTGTTCGGTAAGTGCTATGTCGGGGGGGGGGGGGGGGGTGTTCTTGCTTCTGTCCTTCTTATCTTCTGACGTCCGAGGCAAATCTTTTCTTCCTGTTTCTTCCGTGGCTCAGCGATGAATCTGCGGCCTCTTCCGGCACATGCACAGGTAGTTTTTGTTTTGTTTTTCTTTTTACCAATAAAGTTTTTTTTGTCTAATTGAAAAACTGTCTGCGCTTGCGTGAAGCTACGCTATTAGCGTAGACCTAACATACGCTATGCTGTTAGCGTAGCACTTGCGTACTCGCGCATGCGCAGACAGTTTGTCAATTAGACAAAAAAAACTTTATTGGTAAAAAAAACAAACTACCTGCGCATGCACCGGAAGAGGCTGCAGATTCGTCGCTGAGCCACGGAAGACACAGGAAGAAAAGATTTGCCTCGGACATCAGAAGATAGGAAGGACAGAAGCAAGAACACACCCCCCGACATCCCCCTTACCGAACACAACATGGCGGAGGCCGAGATACACAGTAAGCCACTGGAAGAAAAAGGGGCCAGCTTCCGGATCTTCACAAAAGGTAAGAAAATACATATATACATAATCACAACACACATAAAAAAACACATACTTATACACACATAACACACAAACATAACAACAAAAAACAGTATAAACAAGGGAGAACCCCTTTAACCTCTTAAGGACCCAGCCATTTTACACCTTAGGACCCGGCCATTTTTTGAACATCTGACCACTGTCACTTTAAACATTAATAACTCTGGAATGCTTTTAGTTATCATTCTGATTCCGAGATTGTTTTTTCGTGACATATTCTACTTTAACATAGTGGTAAAATTTTTTGGTAACTTGCTTCCTTTCTTGGTGAAAAATCCCAAAATTTTATCAAAAATTTGAAAATTTTGCATTTTCCTAACTTTGAAGCTCTTTGCTTGTAAGGAAAATGGATATTCAAAATATTTTTTTTATTCACATATACAATATGTCTACTTTATGTTTGCATCATAAAATTGACAAGTTTTTACTTTTGGAAGACACCAGAGGGCTTCAAAGTTCAGCAGCAATTTTCCAATTTTTCACAAAATTTCCAAACTCAGGGACCAGTTCAGGTTTGAAGTGGATTTGTAGGGTCTTCATCTTAGAAATACCTCACAAATGACCCTATTATAAAAACTGCACCCCCCAAAGTATTCAAAATGATATTTGGTCAGCCTTTTAACCCTTTAGGTGTTTCACAGGAATATCAGGAAAGTGAAGGAGAAAATTCACAATCTTCATTTTTTACACTCACATGTTCTTGTAGACCCAATTTTAGAATTTTTACAAGGGGTAAAAGGAGAAAATGTATACTTATGTTTGTAGCCCAATTTCTCTCGAGTAAGCACATACCTCATATGTCTATGTAAAGTGTTCGGCGGGCGCAGTAGAGGGCTCAGAAGCGAAGGAGCGACAAGGGGATTTTGGAGAGTACGTTTTTCTGAAATGGTTTTTGGGGGGCATGTTGCATTTAGGAAGCCCCTATGGTGCCAGAACAGCAAAAAAAAAAAAACCACATGGCATACCACTTTGGAAACTAGACCCCTTGAGGAACGTAACAAGGAATAAAGTGAGCCTTAATACCCCACATGTGTTTCACTACTTTTGCATATGTAAAAAAATAAAATAAAATTTCACTAAAATGTGTGTTTCCCCCCAAATTTCACATTTTTGCAAGGGTTAATAGCAGAAAATCCCCCTCCAAAATTTGTAACCCCATCTCTTCTGAGTATGGAGGTACCCCATAAGTTCACCTGAAGTGCACTACGGGTGAACTACAATGCTCAGAAGAGAAGGAGTCATATTTGGCTTTTTGAGAGCAAATTTAGCTCGGGAGGCATGTCGCATTTAGGAAGCCCCTATGGTGCCAGGACAGCAAAATAACCCCCACATGGCATACCATTTTGGAAACTAGACCCCTTGAGGAACATAACAAGGGGTACAGTGAGCATTTACCCCCACTGGTGTCTGTCAGATCTTTTGAACAGTGGGCTGTACAAAATTTTTTATTTGCACAGCCCACTGTTCCAAAGATATGTCAGACACCAGTGGGGTGTAAATTCTCACTGCACCCCTCATTACATTCCGTGAGGGATGTAGTTTCCGAAATGGGGTCACATGTGGGTTTTTTTTTTTGCATTTGTAAAAACCGCTGTAACAATCAGCCACCCCTGTGCAAATCACCTCAAATGTACATGGCACACTCTCCCTTCTGGGCCTTGTTGTGCGCCCCCAGAGCACTTTGCGCCCACATATGGGGTATCTCCGTAGTCGGGAGAAATTTCATTACAAATTTTGGGGGGCTTTTTTCCATTTTACCTCTTGTCAAAATGAAAAGTATAGGGCAACACCAGCATGTTAGTATAAAAAATTTATTTTTTTACACTAACATGCTGGTGTAGACCCCAACTTCACCTTTTCATAAGGGGTGAAAGGAGAAAAAGCCCCCCAAAATTTGTTAGGCAATTTCTCCCGAGTACGGCGATACCCCATATGTGACCCTAAACTGTTGCCTTGAAATACAACAGGGCTCCAAAGTGAGAGCGCCATGTGCATTTGAGGCCTGAATTAGGGATTCGCATAGGGGTGGATATAGGGATATTCTACGCCAGTGATTCCCAAACAGGGTGCCTCCAGCTGTTGCAAAACTCCCAGCATGCTTGGACAGTCAACGGCTGTTCAGCAATACTGGGAATTGTTGTTTTGCAACAGCTGGAGGCTCCATTTTGGAAACAGTGGCGTACCAGACGTTTTTCATTTTTATTGGGGAGGGAGGGTGGCTGTGTAGGGGTATGTGTATATGTAGTGTTTTTTACTTTTTATTTTATTTTGTGTTAGTGTAGTGTTTTTAGGGTACAGTTACACGGGTGGGGGGTTACAGCGAAATTCCCGCTGCGAGTTTGAGCTGCCGCGCAAAATTTGCTGCATTGCAAACTTGCAGCCTGATACTCACTGTAAGCCCCTGTCCATGTGAATGTACCCTGTACATTCACAGGGGGGAGAACTTCTAGCTGTTGCAAAACTACAACTCCCAGCATGCACAATCTATCAGTGCATGCTGGTAGTTATAGTTTTGCAACAGCTGGAGGCACACAGGTTGGGAAACACTGAGTTAGGAAACAGACAATGTTTCCCAACCAGTGTGCCTCCAGTTGTTGCAAAACCACTACTCCCAAACATTCTCAGGCATGCTGGAAGTAGTAGTTCGGCAACATCTTTAGAGCCAGATGTTGCCGAACTTCAACTCCCAGCATGCTTGGAGTTGTAGTTTTGCAACACCTGGAGGACTACAGTTTGCAGACCACTAATACAGTGATTCCCAATCTGTGCCCTTCCAGATGTTGCAAAACTACAACTCCCAGTATGCCAAAACTGTCCAGGCATGCTGGGAGTTGTAGTTCTGCAACATCTGAAGGGCCAGATGCTACAGAACTACAACTCCCAGCATGCCTGGACAGTAAGGGCATGCTGAGGATGTGTAGTTTTGCAACATCTGGAAGGGCACAGTGATCTCCAAACTGTGGACCTCCAGATGTTGTAAAACTGCAACTCTCATCATGCCCAGACGCCAAGGGCTGTCTGGGCATGCTGGGAGATGTAGTATACATGGTCCCATTACAGCAATGCATGTCACTTTATGGCGAGGTGCATTGCTGTAAAGAGCCCGACCGCGGCTGAAGATCCACTCGCCTGTCGCCGCCGCCGCTGTCCTCATCGCCGAGATCCGGGTCTTCAGGGGCGAGGTAAGTACTGGGGCCGGGCCCCAGCATTCCCCCGTCCCCCGCCATGTCCTCCGATCTTCCTCCCGTCCTCTCCAGACTTCAAGGGGCCAGGCAGGGCGGGAGGAGGTAACCGCCCCCCCCCCCCCCCCCCCCCTGCGATTGGTCGGTTAGCTAACCGAAGAATCGCAGGGGATAGGAGGAGGTCTGTGACAGCCGGGATCATGCAAAATTACCGGGCGGTCGGGTCCCAGAGACCCTATCAGCCCGGTATCGCCGCAGATCGCAAGGGCGATTTGCCTTGTGATTTGCGGCGATCGCCGACATGGGGGGCCTACATGGCCCCCCTCGGCGTTTGTCCTGGATGCCTGCTGAAGCATTTCAGCAGGCATCCACTTCCGATCTCTGCCCGGCGCGCGGCAGGGACCGTAAAACGCCAGGGCGTATGGATACGCCCTGGGTCCTTAAGGCCCAGGGTGTGAGGGCATATCCATACGCCCTGGGTCCTTAAGAGGTTAAGGGGGCACAATGGTTAGCAGTATTGTCCCAAAGTTCTTCATCATTTTGAATTTGCACAAGATTTTCGGCAAAGTTGTTAATCCTAATGTCCAGAGGTCTGATTCTTGTGGCCTCCCTGCCTGAAGTCTTGTAATAGGCTCTGCAAACAGAATTGATCTATGAGATTGCTTGTTTACAGACAGGCTCATGCCATCTAATAGGGCCCAAAGTAAAGATGCTCTCTCTGTTTTATTTACTGAAACAGACATATCATTTCAGATAAAATACTCAGGTTGGTATTGCATTTAACATGCTCTCTTATGTCTGTTAAGAAAACGTTCCTCACATTACTTCACCATCAGACTGAATGTTTCCATGGGACATATGTCATATTAACTGTCCTATTTCTAACATTAAAGGGGTACTCCGGTGGAAAACTTTTTTTTTTTTTATCAACTGGTGCCAAAAAGTTAAACAGATTTGTAAATTACTTCTATTAAAAAGTCTTAATCCTTCCAGTACTTATTAGCTGCTGAATACTACAGAAGAAATGATATTCTTTTTGGAACACTTCTGTCCATTTTAGGAACTGTCCAGAGTAGGATAAAATCCCCATAGAAAACATATGATGCTCTGGACAGTTCCTAAAATGGACAGAGATGTCAGCAGAGAGCACTGTGGTCATGATGTCAGCAGAGAGCACTGTGTTCCAAGAAAGAAAGAAAAGAAGTTCCTCTGTAGTAATCAGCAGCTAATAACTACTGGGAGGATTAAGACTTTTTAATAGAAGTAATTTACAAATCTGTTTAACTTTCTGACACCAGTTGATTTATAAAAAAAAAAAAAAAAAAAAAGGGTTTTCCACTGGAGTACTCCTTTAAACCTCTCATGCAAGTGATTCTGCTACAATGTGTCCATGACATCATCAGAGGAGCAAGAAGAGAGCGTCATTTAGGAAAGTAAACAAAGCCAGGGGTAAGGACCAGAGGACCACCAGCTTCGCACTAGGCAAACATAAAATGGGTGCGTATGGTGTATTTTATTATTTTAGTACCCTAGCAGGCTGTAATTTTTGCTAATTTATCTTGGACTACCCCTTTAGTGGAACTATCCCATCAAAGAAGCTATTGATTACAGCTGCCACTCAGATGGCTCCCATGGGTGCGGCAATGTGTGCGTGTATGTGTGAATAATCATTTTATAAATAGAAATTCTGTATCCAAAAGTTGCAATACATATGGAGTGTACATCAGAAAGAACTTTAGCAGCAGAAACATTATGCACAGAAAATTACTCCCTGTATGAATTGCAGATTTCACCATAGGGTGACATAGAATAAACTTCTATAGTGATAAAAAAAAAATATATATATGCAGGTTGAAAGGTGTGAATTTACCCCATATATATATTTGTGGTCAGGACTTTGAACCGTGCATGGGCTTACCTGTTATCTCCTGCCAAGGCCACCTGCAAGAAACTAGATTTACCAAGACCTAACACAAAACTCTACTTATAACATAGAACAGCGGTTGAGGTGTGCCTGAAAACCGCGTCGAGGGTCCGCCTATAGAGGGCATTCCCTTATGTATGGTGATGAAGAAAAGGGTGAGGAGGGTGGGTTTCGCCAACCCAGCATACGCCCAGAGGGAGGGGCCGATGGATGTTAAATAGCCAAAGCCCCTCCCACAAATTCAGCCTGATAGGCTTCCCACTTGTGGTCAGGACTTTGAACCGTGCATGGGCTTACCTGTTATCTCCTGCCAAGGCCACCTGCAAGAAACTAGATTTACCAAGACCTAACACAAAACTTTACTTATAACATAGAACAGCGGTTGAGGTGTGCCTGAAAACCGCGTCGAGGGTCCGCCTATAGAGGGCAAAAATACACCACCAGTTAGGGTAATTAAGTATCATTTATTTATAATGCCAAAAATTGAAATGCCTCTGCCATTTCCCTTGAGGGATCTGGGACATAAGTGGTATATGCATCAGAACGCCACCTCCCCAACTTCTGGATGACATGTACAGGCACCTTGTGCCTGGAGGCCACCGATGCTGCTCCTATGCGGAATGAGTGACCTGAGAACTCTCTGGGGTTGTGTCCTAAATTGCCAAGCAGCGTGCGGACATGCGATGTGAAAAGAGAAGTGGTAAGAGCACCCCCACCGAAAGGCAACTGTGGCGACTCCGGAGGCTTATCATGGAGGAACTCAACCAGTTGTGCCAACACCGCCACCGGGCACCAGTTGTTGCCTGAAGGAAAATACTTAACCACCGCCCCCCACCTACAAGTTTTTGTGACAGACAGTGAAACTTCGAACCAAGAACCCTGCCACCTTAAATGAGCCTTCTGTGGATGTGTCGCTCCCCGCCTGACACATGAAAATTCACCCGGCCGGAGGAAGCCATAAAAGGCTAGATAAATGGCAGATTTGATTATCAGACTGCGCTCGAAGCCAAACGGGTTATTGGCTAATGCGTCAGACATGGCTCGGAACAGCTCGCCGCTGATCGGTTTCCTGAGAGGTGGCGCTGTGGCGCTACGAGCCACCACCCCTCTGAGCGCAGCCTTGACAGCCTGAGATGATAGGATAGATAGCCTGTCTGGGTGGGATAAAGAAATGAAATGCTGAATGCCCGAAAGGTAAGATTTGATAGTGCTATGAGACAGGTGCAGAGAAGAGTGGCAGAAACCGATGAAAGATAGAATGATAGTGGTGTCGTAAGAAAAGGGGATGCTATGTTGCGACAGATATGACCTGAAGGTGTCGTGTGCTGCATGATAGGCCTTTCTGGTATTGGGGGCTAAGGTGTCCGACATTAACTCCCGGGCCACCTGTGTGTAATAATTCAGTCCAAGATTAATTGTGCCAGGCAAGGGGGTTGTGTTCCTACTGCGTCTGCTTGCGGAGCCACCTGTGAAAAGAGATGGAAATTAGCCCTGGACAGAGCATCTGCGGCCGTGTTGTCTACCCCCGGTATGTGTCTGGCTACAAAATTGAAGTTGTGTTGTAAGGACACCCAGACTAGTCTGCGCATGAATGACATGACAGTAGCATGCCCGGAACTGCCCTTGTTGACTATGGCAACTGTCGCCTGATTGTCACACTGAAACTCCACCGTCTGCCCTGACCACTTGTCGCCCCATGTCACTGCAGCTGCTACAATGGGGAAAACCTCAAAAAGTGCCGAAGTGCTGCTGAAGCCTGCCAGAGCCAATACCTGCTTGGACCATTGGCCCGCCATCCACCTGCCGCCCCACACTGCACCATAACCGATGGAAGATGACGCATCGGTGCAGATCTTGGGGGACAACTCGGAGGCTGGCGGGACAAACATAGCCCATTCCATTGTGCCATGAACCTATCCCACATGTTCAGGTCAGCCAGGGCTTGGCAATCTAACCAAACCCTACTGTGTTGATGAGGGACACCATGCAGCAAAGACAATATTCTGGATACGAACGCTCTGCCCTGCGGAATTGCTCGCATAGCAAATGCCAGCATTCCCAGCAAGCTCTGCAACTCGCCCTTGGTCGTGACCTGGGAGACCGTGTACTTGTGGATAGTGTCTCTGATACGGTTGAGTTTGTCAGTGGGCAAGCTGACTTGCATTGCGACTGAATCTAGGATTACTCCCAGAAAGGTGAGACACTTAGTTGGACCGACCGTTTTCTTGGGAGACACTGGCACCCCAATATCAGTGAACAGTTTCAGCAATTTGGCCAACTGGTCCGGCTCTTCCCTCGGGCGAGTGAGCAGAAGAAAATCATCCAGATAATGGATGACCTGGCTGCATCCAGAGACATTAACCAGCAGCCAGTGCAATGCCTGGGCCAGTTGGTCAAACAGCCACGGGCTGCTCTTGCATCCGAAAGTCAACTTGGAAGCAAAGTAATATGCCCCCTGCCATTTGAGCCCAAACCATTGCCACTGGTCCCTGTGCAATGGCAGCAACTTGAAGGCGTCAGTGATATCCGCCTTCGCCATCCAAGTCCCTGGGCCGAGCGCCAAGATGACCTGAATAGCCTGGTCTATGGAAGAATAATGCATGCTAAACTCCTCGGATGGAATGAGAGAGTTGATACTGGGGACAAGTGACCCATGAGGAGCCGACAAGTCAAATATCAGTCTCTTTTTCCCATTGATCTTGCCTGTTACCACCCCTACCGGACTGACCCTCCAAGACCTGAATGGAGAAACTAACAAGGGGCCAATCATATAACCTTTCATTAGCTCAGCATTTATTAATTCAGTGACAACAGCGGGATCGTTTACGGCAGACAGCAGATTGTCGCATTCAAATGTGGCCTGCGGCAGTGTGACCATGCCGGCGTGGAAGCCTCTATCAAAACTATTGATCAACCATTGGACCCAATCTGGGTCCGGGTGATCCGCGAGCAGAGCGGCCAGGACTGGGGTACGTACCCCGCCTAGTCATGCTGGCCCTTTCTGCCTACATGCAGAGCCCGGATGTGCCCTGAAGCAGTAGAAGCAGACGTGTAATAACCTGCAATTGCTGAAGTTGCACGAAGACATGTTATAGTTGTTACAAATTTGTGAGCCTCCGAGATAGTGTACTGGACGGCCCAACTTATCCACGGAAGGTGCGGACCTGCTGAAACTGTCCGTGGAAGTGGACGGTCTGGTCGTGCCCTGCTCGCCCTGTTGAGCCAGCCCTACACACCACGCCGTAGTATGCGTGATTGATTGACAGGCGGCACATGCGGGGAATTTGAGATTTGCGAAGTGGCTGCAGAACATCTGTGAATCTTCGATGCTCCAGTCCGTGAGGTACCCATCTTGGCTGAAGGCCGCCGCTGCCATGGCTGAGAAACTTCTATGATAATCGTAGAAATGGGTACCACCGTATTTGTATGCGTATTCAGTAACCCTCAGCAAATACAGGTCGAGCTCCTCTCTGCGCTCCGGCCTGGCTGAGCATATCACCTCCCTGTATTTGCTGAAGGCAATCACAAACTCGTGGATATTTAGCTTCCGTTTCAGCCTGGTGTCCTTACTCTTAAGGACAACAGATAAGTCAGCGCACGCTACCGTTCTAGTGTCCTCAACGTCGAAGGCAGATGGCAACAGGGCCGCCAAATTGATGTCCTTCCCTTCCAGTATGTCCTTTCTCAGGGCCGCTGGGACAAAATGGACTGGTGACACCCTTGGTGGCCCAGAGCGCCTACCTGGGTTGCCTACCGGAACAGGGGCAGACATCTGTGTAGGCGTTGGCGCCTGCAATGCTGCTGGAGCTGGAGGCCCCTGAATGCCCCTTCTCTCCAGAGAATCCAGCCTGCCCAACATGGAAGTCATCATTGCATGCAGTTCAGAGAGGGTGGACTGGCCCGAGGTCCCCTCCTGACTGTCGCCAGCCCCCTGATCCGCCATGAGGAGTTTGTACAACTCTGCTTTTCGGGCGGTTGCTGGAAATGGAATTGCTCTCTTGCGCAACTCCTCCATCAATTTGGGGATCGTCCAAGCCCTGTAAGCTGCAGAGGAGGGCGTCCCTCGCACGGAGCTTCTAGCTGGTGTATCAGGGATGGACATCGGGTCCTCTATGTCTGACACGTGAGACATGACCTGTCCTGGCCGTAACGGGTGCCGGAGAAACAAAACGGTAATCGTGAGTCACCAGATCTGAGAAACGTTTACCCCCCTTGCTGAGTACTGACTGACCTTACCACCACTGTAACACAACAGTAAGACGCCTGAAACGAACAGCAAATCGACTGTAACCCTGCAAACAACCGAATACATACTTAATGTTAGCTTACAGCTGCAGACTGCCCGTGCAATGTGGCCGAACCCAAGAGTGCTGACCGTAGTGCCAGTGCGACCCAGAGTACCACCTGAATAGTTTGAAACGAGGCCTGACCGTGTGTCTGACCGAGAACGTGTGCATGACGCGTATAGTCATGAATAATTAAACCGTGAACACCTCCTGACTGCGAGTCAAGATTACAGTGTGCACCGTTTCTAACTAACTAGTGATGGCTCTGAAGACATGTCAGCAACCACCGCAGGCAAGTGGTCACCCTTGAAGAAGAGTCAAGATCGCAGTGACCACTACCCGTGTAAAAGAAATGCTCTGTATGCGTGACAGTAGCAATGACGCCTTGAACCCTATCTGACATGTCGAGTCAGATATACAGTGATTCAGGGCCTATGTGTAACAGCAGCAGTGCGTAACATTAACTAATGTAACAGGAGTATTAAGCATTTGACTGAAATGACGTGAACTAGCGTCTGCTAGCGAAAGTGATGACCACCGTGAAACGTGAATAAATAACATGAACAACCGCCGTACGGTTGGTACTGACCGTAGCCAAGTTTGCAATGACCAGGAACGTAACGACCGCCTAACTGGATACAGCCCACCTAATCTGCAAGAGAAACTAACAGTGTACTAACCATATGGTTTACGCGCCACCTACCACCTCTGACCCATACATGCTGACACCCCCTAGCCCCCCCCCCCCTATGCCTGAAACTACCCCAACCCCACTAATTACTTGACTACCCCAAGCCTCTGACCCGGTACCCCGATATGCATGACCACCCCCCCCCCCTAAACCGAAGCCACAGTAATATGGATTATCGTATTATTAACTTTACAAGCTGCCCCTTGTCTGCGACAGTGCATGTGTCAGGAACTGTGGCCTGACACCGGTGCACCATGAGCCAGCCCCTTATTACTGCATGGTACCAATACACTCTGTAAGCCTAACACATTTCCTCACACACACATTTATTTTATTTTTTTTCAGCGCCACCTGCTGGCCATCCGTGGAGCTATACCGCCGGCTCACTGGCATGCTGTGACTCCGCCCGTTCAGAGCCCCGTGTTACACGTGAGACGCCGGCACAGGGAGACCCACGTGGGTCGCGTCTCCCCGCACCTGCCATGCCGCCAGCTGCCGCTGGATCCAGAGGCTGTGTTCACTGCGGCCAGCCCGGGCACATGCTGCACCGACGGACCGCCGCCTACATAACACGCTGGGTGCCGGAGCCTGCCCGCCAAATGAGGGGAGCAATAGCAACAGACCAGGGCCCCAGTAAAAGAAACCTGCCGGTCACCCGGCACTTACCTGCACCACCACACACCTGACCCAGCGTACGCAACGAAAGAACCCCCGCAATTTCGCCAACCCAGCATACGCCCAGAGGGAGGGGCCGATGGATGTTAAATAGCCAAAGCCCCTCCCACAAATTCAGCCTGATAGGCTTCCCACATATATATATATATATATATATATATATATACACGGGGTCAGTACTTTCCTCAGGGAGAGGACACCTCTTCAGGTGTAACAGAGATTCAGGTTAGGCCATTTAGCAAAATGGCCTAACCTGAATCTCCGTTACACCTGAAGAGGTGTCCTCTCCCTGAGGAAAGTACTGACCCCGTTTAAAGCCTCAGGCCTCTCACCACAGCCAAGCCAGATCACCCTGCTCTGTACTGACGAGGGGCAAAAACCCCGAAACAGCTGTCTGCAGATGGGTCGAAACTTCCCTTTTGGGGAGTAGTCTGGCTTGGCATATATCCCGTTCAGCTTTTTATATTCCTTAACAGGAGCTAAGCTGATACCAGGAAACAATACCTGAAAAGGTTGTGTAATGAGCTGCTTTGCATATTCCCCTATATATCTATATATATATATATATATATATATATATATATATATATATATACAATGCAAATAAAAACGGCACAACCAATGTCCAGAAGAGAAGTGAAATAAGGGGTGCCCGCATAGCTGGAACCTGGGTCCGTCGGTTCCTCAATCCAGACAATAGCAAATATGATGCAGCACTCCACAAGTTGCAAAAAAGGTGGTTTTATTCCATCATGTGCATAGACAACGTTTCACCAGCCTCACGCTGGCTTTTTCAAGTGAATCATAGTGATACTGGTGGGTATTTATAGACCGCCCACCAGGTCATGTGACATAGGTAATACATGATTGACATATGTAAACAAAGAGGTCATCAGAGAACATTGTGCAATCAATAATATAAACCATCATATATATACAGTGTTACATACATATATAAACATCCGATCATCATCTGATATACAGATACCGGTATTAAGCATAATAAATCAAAGTGCACTGGTAGTGATCTGTAATTACGTGACGAAATGTGAATGCCTTCCGGGGTCCTGCCGCGATGTATCCCGATCACGGGCGCCAAAGCGCCGGAAGTGATGTGCGCATCGCTGTAGAGTAGAAGCATTTCCGGGTCCGGGTGGGACGTAACACCAGGAGCGCGTCCTCGCATCCATGGCAACCCGACTCCGGACTGAGACGTGGCTGGCGCATGCTCAGAATAGTTCCATTACCTGTCAATGAGGATTATATCCATGCGCAAATTGAAGCCATATCAATATCGCCGCATAGTTCACAGGGTGTAAATAGATTGATTGAATTTGCTTGGCATTCATATATGATAAATCCAGTACTAAATAAAGGCATAATGTATCAATTCCTGGGGGACAGCAAACAAAATCTAAGTGAAAGCTGAAATGTAAAAGCAGCAGACACAGAGCAGGTAAGCAAACAAGGGGAAATGCAGTTACTGATGCTAGGACTGGGGTTCCATATCTTGTGGTTGCCCCTAGCAACCGACCGCAATGTGTAAAGGCAGCAGAAAAAAGAGAAGGTAAGTGGACAAGAAGGAATACAGTCCCTGATGCTTGGACTTGGGCTCCAAATCTCGAGGTTGCCCTTAGCAACCGACCACAGTAGTAACGAGCTGCAAAGATAGAAAAGAGGGTAATGACTAGCTCCAGTCGGCGTGTTTGGGCCGACTCCACTCTCCAAACATACTGAGATGAGTTTACCGGTGTATATGAACCGGGACCGTTCTGGCATCAGCATATGTGGACCAAGATTTCATCGGTGTGTATGGACCGATATCCGTGTCACAGTAAGATGTAGAGTAAATAGCTGAAAAAATAGAGAAATGAAAATTGTTAGAACAACCTAACAAGCTCCACCATGCAAAGACATTTGTTAATGTGCGTAGATAACATGGTCCATAGCGTATCGGGTTCTGTATTCAGGGGGTGTCTTATGAGTATTGTCCATGGACATGGAATATCTCTGCACCTATGAAGTGGTAGCCCCATGCACATCGGGTATTTAACTCTCCAAACCCTATAACCCACGCTATCTTTGGACCTAAATCTAAATCGTACCCACATGCAAAGAACATTCACACTGGAGTATAGGTAGTGAGCTAGTAGGTCCATTCCTCAATGGTATATAAAGAAAGGTATGTGGAGGGGGAGTAGTGTCAATTACCCAAAGAACGAGAAGTAAAGACTAGTAGTAGCTGGATATTTAGTTGCTGTTTCCTCAGGAATATGTAACCGGAATATAGAATGTGGGGTGGAGTGACGTCAAGGCAGGTACCCGGAAGGCATGTGAACTAAAATAGAAATATAGAAAAAGGGGATTAGTTACAAGAATAAATCACTATTCACCTCTAGCAGGGTTCATACCCCCCAACATTTAGGGCTAGACCCTATTAGTGCCTCAACATCTTAGGTAAGACAGTGAACTCTACATTGAGTCCATTTGGTTTAAGTGTATTAAGGTTGTGGATCCACTTGAGTTCCCTAACCTGGAGGGATGCTATTCTATCACCCCCTCTTTTTGGGGGAGGAATATGATCGACTATCATGCATTTAAGATCTGCTTCTGTGTGTCCAGCTTCAGTAAAATGTTTGGACACAGGGAGGTCCAAACGTTTCTTTCTGATTGAATACCTGTGTTGGTTCAATCTTGTCCTGAAATCATTTTTAGTTTCACCTACATATAGGTGTTTGCATGGGCACCAAAGAATGTACACAACATGGTCACTATCGCAAGTTAAGTAGAATTTAATGGGAAATTCTTTCTGGGTGTCAGGATGTATGAACGTGGTGCCTTTTTGTAAATACTTGCATGTAACACAGCGTAAACAGGGAAAACACCCCTTCGCTTTCACAGACAAGTACTTCTGTTGTTTACCTGGTCCAGAGATGTCAGCTTTGACCAAGTGGTCCCTGAGGTTACGTGCTCTACGGTACGACATGAGTGGAGGTATTTGAAATTCCCTAATCTGGGGATAACTATCTTTCACCAGGTGCCAATGTTTCTTAATGGTTGCTGCTATATTACTAGAAACTTCGTTGTAGGTGGAAATGAATGGTATTCTCATGGATTGGTCTTTTTTATATGTCTTGGATTTGCCCATATGTCTTTCTGTTCTAACTTGCTGTACATGTCTTGAGATGATGTGTTTGGGATAGCCCCTGTTACTGAACTGTTTGACCATTCTGTCAACTGCGGCATCAAATTTGTGGTCAGTATCAGTGATGCGGCTAGCTCTTAATAGTTGGCTATAAGGTAATGATGAAATCATAGATCTAGGGTGGGATGATTCAAATCTGAGTAGGGTATTGCAATCAGTAGGTTTATGGTAAAGATCTGTAGTCAGTCTGTTGTTGAGAATGGACACCTGAGTATCCAGAAAATTGACTGTGTTATCTGAGTGTGATAATGTAAACTGGAGATTGGGGTCGACACTGTTCAGGTAGTTATGAAAGTCAGTCAGTTCTTCTGTTTTGCCTGTCCAGATGAAGAAGATGTCGTCGATGTATCTCCACCACCCCAGGATATTCCTGGAGTGGTGGGACACAAAGACGACACCCTCTTCAAACTCCGCCATCACTATGTTGGCATATGTGGGCGCCATGTTGCTCCCCATCGCGGTCCCACGTAGTTGAATGTAATACTCGTCATTAAATGTAAAATAATTATTTTCTAGAACAAAAGAGAGAAGTTGCATAATAAAGTCAATTTGTTGTAAGTCAAGGTTAAGTTTATCCAGTCCCTTCCGTACTGCTCTAGTGCCTCTGTCATGTTGAATGGATGTATATAATGACACAATGTCAAAGGAAGCAATAATGGCATGATCAGGAATATTCAAACTTTGAATAATAGATAGAAAATGCATTGTGTCCCTAAGGTAAGATCTAGTGTTAGTAGCTAATGGTCTGAGAACTTTGTCCAAGAACATAGAGATGTGATTGGACAAAGAATTTCTCCCCGAGACAATGGGTCTCCCTGGGGGATCAACTAGGCGTTTATGTATTTTAGGCAGTAGGTATAAGACTGGGGTCACAGGAAACTCAATCAGTAAAAATTCTTTCAATTTCTCATCAATGATACCATTAGTCAGTGCTTGATCTAATATCGAACCAATTCTCAACTGCATATCGTTT
This sequence comes from Hyla sarda, assembly GCF_029499605.1. Lineage (NCBI taxonomy): Eukaryota > Metazoa > Chordata > Amphibia > Anura > Hylidae > Hyla > Hyla sarda. The sequence continues at coordinate 145,592,458 of NC_079192.1, forward strand.
TTAGGGTCATGCTTTAATACTCTATAGACCTCCCTGTCATTGAGCTGTCTGTGTGCTTCTCTCAGGTATGTACTCTTGTCCATGACTACAATACCGCCGCCCTTGTCAGCCGGTTTAGTGATTAAATTGTGGTCATGGACAAGTTGTTGCATAGCCAATAACTCATCACGAGTAAGATTCGGATGTTTAAGTCTAGTCTGTTGTGCTTTCATATGAAGAAAATCCCTTTTAACACAATCAACAAAAGTAGCAATTGAGTGTGATTCAACTGGAGGTTGAAAATCACTACAGGATGGTAAATTGTACTGTTTAAATTCAAACCTGTGGGACACCTGGTCTGGGATTCCTTGTACACCAGGACTCTGCACAGGATGTGAATCAAACCAAACTTTTAGTATAAGCCTACGGATAAAACTCACAAAATCCATTTCAAGTTGAAACCAGTCATTATAAGTACTAGGGCAAAAACTAAGGCCCTTGGATAGTAATGTAAGTTGTTCTTTAGTAAGATTATATGAGGAGATATTTACCACAGTCTCTGCGTTGTCTATTGATGTTTCCTTCTTTGTTGAGAAGTTTTGTGGCTCTGGGCTCGACCAGCCCTCTGTGCCCTTGTCTTTCCTGTTTCTGTGGTGCTTGTGTCCTCCTCGTCTCGGCCGCCCCCGACAGACGGCGTACCCCCTAAAAAAGGCTCCTGGTTGATTTGGCGATGTCCGTTTTTTTTCTGTTCAGTATCCTCATGGACCTCTCCGGCATTCTTATTGAAGTATCGCTTGCCTGTGGTGGATAAATTTTCCCACGTGTAAACATGACCAGTGGTGTAGTCTTGGCAGTCACGGAACCATTTATGTCTTTTGGTTTCCTCAATTTGGGTGCGTTGTTTAGATAGAAATGTATGTTGTTTTTCTGATAGCTCACGCCATTCATCCTCGGTGAGAGAGGCTTTCAAGCCTTGAAAGCCTCTCTCACCGAGGATGAATGGCGTGAGCTATCAGAAAAACAACATACATTTCTATCTAAACAACGCACCCAAATTGAGGAAACCAAAAGACATAAATGGTTCCGTGACTGCCAAGACTACACCACTGGTCATGTTTACACGTGGGAAAATTTATCCACCACAGGCAAGCGATACTTCAATAAGAATGCCGGAGAGGTCCATGAGGATACTGAACAGAAAAAAAACGGACATCGCCAAATCAACCAGGAGCCTTTTTTAGGGGGTACGCCGTCCGTCGGGGGCGGCCGAGACGAGGAGGACGCAAGCACCACAGAAACAGGAAAGACAAGGGCACAGAGGGCTGGTCGAGCCCAGAGCCACAAAACTTCTCAACAAAGAAGGAAACATCAATAGACAACGCAGAGACTGTGGTAAATATCTCCTCATATAATCTTACTAAAGAACAACTTACATTACTATCCAAGGGCCTTAGTTTTTGCCCTAGTACTTATAATGACTGATTTCAACTTGAAATGGATTTTGTGAGTTTTATCCGTAGGCTTAAACTAAAAGTTTGGTTTGATTCACATCCTGTGCAGAGTCCTGGTGTACAAGGAATCCCAGACCAGGTGTCCCACAGGTTTGAATTTAAACAGTACAATTTACCATCCTGTAGTGATTTTCAACCTCCAGTTGAATCACACTCAATTGCTACTTTTGTTGATTGTGTTAAAAGGGATTTTCTTCATATTAAAGCACAACAGACTAGACTTAAACATCCGAATCTTACTCATGATGAGTTATTGGCTATGCAACAACTTGTCCATGACCACAATTTAATCACTAAACCGGCTGACAAGGGCGGCGGTATTGTAGTCATGGACAAGAGTACATGCCTGAGAGAAGCACACAGACAACTCAATGACAGGGAGGTCTATAGAGTATTAAAGCATGACCCTAAAAACGATATGCAGTTGAGAATTGGTTCGATATTAGATCAAGCACTGACTAATGGTATCATTGATGAGAAATTGAAAGAATTTTTACTGATTGAGTTTCCTGTGACCCCAGTCTTATACCTACTGCCTAAAATACATAAACGCCTAGTTGATCCCCCAGGGAGACCCATTGTCTCGGGGAGAAATTCTTTGTCCAATCACATCTCTATGTTCTTGGACAAAGTTCTCAGACCATTAGCTACTAACACTAGATCTTACCTTAGGGACACAATGCATTTTCTATCTATTATTCAAAGTTTGAATATTCCTGATCATGCCATTATTGCTTCCTTTGACATTGTGTCATTATATACATCCATTCAACATGACAGAGGCACTAGAGCAGTACGGAAGGGACTGGATAAACTTAACCTTGACTTACAACAAATTGACTTTATTATGCAACTTCTCTCTTTTGTTCTAGAAAATAATTATTTTACATTTAATGACGAGTATTACATTCAACTACGTGGGACCGCGATGGGGAGCAACATGACGCCCACATATGCCAACATAGTGATGGCGGAGTTTGAAGAGGGTGTCGTCTTTGTGTCCCACCACTCCAGGAATATCCTGGGGTGGTGGAGATACATCGACGACATCTTCTTCATCTGGACAGGCAAAACAGAAGAACTGACTGACTTTCATAACTACCTGAACAGTGTCGACCCCAATCTCCAGTTTACATTATCACACTCAGATAACACAGTCAATTTTCTGGATACTCAGGTGTCCATTCTCAACAACAGACTGACTACAGATCTTTACCATAAACCTACTGATTGCAATACCCTACTCAGATTTGAATCATCCCACCCTAGATCTATGATTTCATCATTACCTTATAGCCAACTATTAAGAGCTAGCCGCATCACTGATACTGACCACAAATTTGATGCCGCAGTTGACAGAATGGTCAAACAGTTCAGTGACAGGGGCTATCCCAAACACATCATCTCAAGACATGTACAGCAAGTTAGAACAGAAAGACATATGGGCAAATCCAAGACATATAAAAAAGACCAATCCATGAGAATACCATTCATTTCCACCTACAACGAAGTTTCTAGTAATATAGCAGCAACCATTCAGAAACATTGGCACCTGGTAAAAGATAGTTATCCCCAGATTAGGGAATTTCTAATACCTCCACTCATGTCGTACCGTAGAGCACGTAACCTCAGGGACCACTTGGTCAAAGCTGACATCTCTGGACCAGGTAAGCAACAGAAGTACTTGTCTGTGAAAGCGAAGGGGTGTTTTCCCTGTTTACGCTGTGTTACATGCAAGTATTTACAAAAAGGCACCACGTTCATACATCCTGACACCCAGAAAGAATTTCCCATTAAATTCTACTTAACTTGCGATAGTGACCATGTTGTGTACATTCTTTGGTGCCCATGCAAACACCTATATGTAGGTGAAACTAAAAATGATTTCAGGACAAGATTGAACCAACACAGGTATTCAATCAGAAAGAAACGTTTGGACCTCCCTGTGTCCAAACATTTTACTGAAGCTGGACACACAGAAGCAGATCTTAAATGCATGATAGTCGATCATATTCCTCCCCCAAAAAGAGGGGGTGATAGAATAGCATCCCTCCAGGTTAGGGAACTCAAGTGGATCCACAACCTTAATACACTTAAACCAAATGGACTCAATGTAGAGTTCACTGTCTTACCTAAGATGTTGAGGCGCTAATAGGGTCTAGCCCTAAATGTTGGGGGGTATGAACCCTGCTAGAGGTGAATAGTGATTTATTCTTGTAACTAATCCCCTTTTTTCTATATTTCTATTTTAGTTCACATGCCTTCCGGGTACCTGCCTTGACGTCACTCCACCCCACATACTATATTCCGGTTACATATTCCTGAGGAAACAGCAACTAAATATCCAGCTACTACTAGTCTTTACTTCTCGTTCTTTGGGTAATTGACACTACTCCCCCTCCACATACCTTTCTTTATATACCATTGAGGAATGGACCTACTAGCTGACTACCTATACTCCAGTGTGAATGTTCTTTGCATGTGGGTACGATTTAGATTTAGGTCCAAAGATAGCGTGGGTTATAGGGTTTGGAGAGTTAAATACCCGATGTGCATGGGGCTTCCACTTCATAGGTGCAGAGATAGTCCATGTCCATGGACAATACTCATAAGACACCCCCTGAATACAGAACCCGATACGCTATGGACCATGTTATCTACGCACATTAACAAATGTCTTTGCATGGTGGAGCTTGTTAGGTTGTTCTAACAATTTTCATTTCTCTATTTTTTCAGCTATTTACTCTACATCTTACTGTGACACGGATATCGGTCCATACACACCGATGAAATCTTGATCCACATATGCTGATGCCAGAACGGTCCCGGTTCATATACACCGGTAAACTCATCTCAGTATGTTTGGAGAGTGGAGTCGGCCCAAACACGCCGACTGGAGCTAGTCATTACCCTCTTTTCTATCTTTGCAGCTCATTACTACTGTGGTCGGTTGCTAAGGGCAACCTCGAGATTTGGAGCCCAAGTCCAAGCATCAGGGACTGTATTCCTTCTTGTCCACTTACCTTCTCTTTTTTCTGCTGCCTTTACACATTGCGGTCGGTTGCTAGGGGCAACCACAAGATATGGAACCCCAGTCCTAGCATCAGTGACTGCATTTCCCCTTGTTTGCTTACCTGCTCTGTGTCTGCTGCTTTTACATTTCAGCTTTCACTTAGATTTTGTTTGCTGTCCCCCAGGAATTGATACATTATGCCTTTATTTAGTACTGGATTTACCATATATGAATGCCAAGCAAATTCAATCAATCTATTTACACCCTGTGAACTATGCGGCGATATTGATATGGCCTCAATTTGTGCATGGATATAATCCTCACTGACAGGTAATGGAACCATTCTGAGCATGCGCCAGCCACGTCTCAGTCCGGAGTCGGGTTGCCATGGATGCGAGGACGCGCTCCTGGTGTTACGTCCCACCCGGACATGCTTCTACTCTACAGCGATGCGCACACCACTTCCGGCGCTTTGGCGCCCGTGATCGGGATACATCGCGGCAGGACCCCGGAAGGCATTCACATTTCGTCACGTAATTACAGATCACTACCAGTGCACTTTGATTTATTATGCTTAATACCGGTATCTGTATATCAGATGATGATCGGATGTTTATATATGTATGTAACACTGTATATATATGATGGTTTATATTATTGATTGCACAATGTTCTCTGATGACCTCTTTGTTTACATATGTCAATCATGTATTACCTATGTCACATGACCTGGTGGGCGGTCTATAAATACCCACCAGTATCACTATGATTCACTTGAAAAAGCCAGCGTGAGGCTGGTGAAACGTTGTCTATGCACATGATGGAATAAAACCACCTTTTTTGCAACTTGTGGAGTGCTGCATCATATTTACTATTGTGTGTATATATATATATATATATATATATATATATGTATATATTCAAAGTTCAGCTCTGTTATATGTGCACTTTAGGTATTGTCAATGGAAATGTCAGTGCTAATAGCATTTACACAATACATTAAAAGGGTTGTCTAGCCATACTGTCCAGGCTGATCTGACTTTGCCTGTGGAGACATGTACTGCTCACTGGACATCACACTTTTAACCCCTTAAGGATGAAGGGCATTCAGATATGCCCTTGCGTCCTGGTACCTAAAGAGGTACTCCACTGCTTCAGCATTCGGAACATTTTGTTCCAAACGCTTAGTGCAGGCACCGAAGCTCGTGACGTCATGGCCTGCCCCCTCATGACATCATGTCTATGGGAGGGGGCATTGCGGCCGTCACACCCCCTCCCATAGACTTGCATTGAGGTGTGATGTCACGAGCCCTGGCACCCACATTCAGCATTTAGAACAAAATGTTCTGAACGCTTAGACAGTGGAGTACCCTTTTAAGGACCAAGGGCGTATCTGTACGTCCTGGTCCCGTTACCACAGTTTGAAGCATGCTCACAAGCTGAGCACGCATCATACCCGCCAGGCATTGCTGATCGGGCTGATGCCCAGCATTAACCCTTTAGATGCCACAATCAACTTTGTCCCCATGTCTAAAATGCAGGGTTAACTGTGCCAGTTAGCTCAGGGCAGCTGATCGGGACAACCGTGGTGAAATCGCGGGTCCCGATCAGCTGATTGGAAGGTGGCAGGGCCTTTACCTCCCTCCTCGCTGTCCGATTGGTGCTCTGAAGCACTGGCCAGGCTCTGCAGACTAGAGTATAAGAGCACCAATACCACTGATTAGGGATGAGCGAATCGAATATGACGAATCCGAATTTGTTACGAATTTCAGGAAAAATGTGATTTGCAACAAATGCGAATATCGCTGTGATTCTATCATGCGAATCACTTCATTAAACTCCATTTAGTGTGGTCCAGGCTCCAGGGCATCTAAAATGGCGGGACCACATGTGAGAACATGGGGCAAGGAATCCTGGGAAGGCCGGAACAAGGGTAGGCGGGATGACCCTAAGTCGCATGCAGGCTATCAGCAGCCAGTCACCCCTGTGATGTGTTTTGTGCTTTCCCATGATAGGGCTGAAGCCTAAGAAATAGAACATGTCAAGAGTGGGGGGTGCTGTCACCAAATGCTTGGATAGCCAACTGGTTAGTGTTGTCGCAGCAGCAGACCTGGCAGTGATGGTTGAGGGCCTGTTGCTGCATTTTCATATTTAAAAAAATAATAATAAATATATATATATATATATATATATATATACAGAGCACTGGCACAATAATTATTTTTACCATCAGCCACCACCACGGCCAACCTACTTCTAGCCCAGCTGCTGCACCACTGACCAGGCAGATGCTTCAGAGCTCTACGCCGATTGTCTCGGTTACCCCGCAACGCATCAACCTCCTCTTCCTAACTTCTGCTCCACTGCCCACGCTCCGCAGGTCTCCTTTCTGTAGGGAGCTGCACCGACCTCTCTTTCTTACCTTCTGGGGCGTGCTCAGGCTGGAAGATGCCCCCAGTGCTTCACATTTCCTCTCTCCAGGCGCCACGGCGGAAAACCCAGGCTTTTTCAGCTTTCTCACCATTTAGGGCCAAGTGACAAAAAAAAAAAAAAAAGAGGACAAGGGCTAGGACTTACGACAACATGGTTGGAAGACGGCACGAATGAGGCAGCGCCACGTATGAGCTCAGTAAAGGAGCTCCTCCAGACAGGTGTGTGGTGTTTTCTCATCATTTAGGACAATGTGAAAGGAAAAAACACAACAAAAAACCCAGGCTTTTTTTGGGTTGAGGCAGCATCACGGGGGAATTGGGAAGAGGTGCTCTTCCGCACAGGTGTCTGGGGTTTTCTCATCATTTAGGCCCAAGCAAAAGAAAAAAAAAAACACAAAAACTGTCAAGAGGCGGCACGGCCAAACCAGCTCCACGCCGAAAAACCCAGGCGTTTTAGGTTTTCTCAACATTTAGGCCCAAGTGAAAAAAAAGTAAATAAGCTGGACGGCCTGTGGAGATCGGTTACTGAGTCAGAGGGCCTAAGGAGTTTGGAGTGTGAGGCTGCGGAGGTTGGTGGCAGCAGAGGACCTGGGGAGATTGGGGAAGGAACCAGAGCTAAAGTGGTGAAGGAATCATGACTACAAATATATATATATTTTTACCATCAGCCACCACCACATCAACCTCCTCTTCCTAACTTCTGCTCCACAGGTCTCCCCTCTGTAGGCTGCTCCAAATGCTCCATCTTACCTTTCTGCTTGGTCTTGTTAATTTCCACGGCAACATCCACATCCATCCAGGTATCCTTTCAGTGACTCCATGTCAAGCACGCAAATTTTCTCATCATTTAGGCCCAAGCAAAAAAAACAACATAAAAACGGTCAAGAGGCGGCACTGCCAAACCAACTCCACGCCGGAAAACCCAGGCGTTTTCGGTCAAGCACGCAAATTTTCTCATCATTTAGGCCCAAGCTAAAAAAAAAAAAAAAAAAACATAAAAACGGTCAAGAGGCGGCACGGCCAAACCAGCTCCACGCCGGAAAACCCAGGTGTTTTCGGTTTTCTCACCATTTAGGCCCATAACAGGGCTGAAGCCTAAGAAATAGAACATGTCAAGAGTAGGGGGAATCTGTCACCAAATGCTTAGATGAAGAGGTGTGTGGGGTTTTCTCATCATTTAGGACAACGTGAAAGGAAAAAAAAACAAAAAAAACTGTCGAGAGGTGCCACGGCGGAAAACCCAGGCTTTTTTTGGGTTGAGACAGCATCAAGGGGGAATTGGGAAGATGTGCTCCTCTGGACAGGTGTGTGGGGTTTTCTCATCATTTAGGCCCAAGTAAAAGGAAAAAAAACACAAAAACGGTCAAGAGGCGGCACGGCCGAACCAGCTCCACGGCAGAAAAGCAAGGCGTTTTTTTTTTTAACCATATAGGCCCACGTCACAAAAAAAATAAAGTTAAAAACAACAAAGGTCCGAAGCGACTAAGGCTAGAGCTCATGACGGCATCATGGGGGAATTGGGAAGAGGTCCTCCTCCACACAGGTGTGTGGGGTTTTCTCATCATTTAGGGCCAAGCAAAAAAAAAAACAAACATAAAAATGGTCAAGAGGCGGCACGGCCAAACCAGCTCCACGCCGGAAAACCCAGCGTTTTAGGTTTTCTTACCATTTAGGCCCAAGTGACAAAAAAATAAATAAATAAATCAAAATATTTAAATAAACTTCCAAAAGGGAAAGGGCTAGAACTCGCGACCACAAGGTTGGAAGACGGCACGGCTGAGGCAGCGCCACGTGTGAGCTTGGTAAAGGTGCTCCTCCAGACAGGTGTGTGGGGTTTTCTCCTTGTTTAGGCCCAAGTGAAAGGATAAAAACACCAAAAAATAAAAAATAAATGGTCGAGAAGCGGCGGAAAACCCAGCGTTTTAGGTTTTCTTACCATTTAGGCCCAAGTGACAAAAAAATAAATAAATAAATCAAAATATTTAAATAACAAACTTCCAAAATGGAAAGGGCTAGAACTTGCGAACACAAGGTTGTAAGACTGAGGCAGCGCCATGCATGAGCTCGGTAAAGGCTCGCCTCCAGACAGGTGTCTGGGGTTTTCTCCTTGTTTAGGCCCAAGTGAAAGGATAAAAACACCAAAAAATAAAAAATAAAAGGTTGAGAAGTGGCAGAAAAGACGGCACGGCTGAGGCAGCGCCACGTGTGAGCTCGGTAAAGGTGCTCCTCCAGACAGGTGTGTGGGGTTTTCTCCTCGTTTAGGCCCAAGTGAAAGGATAAAAACACCAAAAAAAAATAAAAAATGCTCGAGAAGCCGCATAAGAATCTTCCAAAGCAACCGAGGCTAGAACTCATGGCCACGTGATTGGGAAGCGGCAGGAAAGAGGCAGGGCAACGGGGGAGCTGGGAAAACATCTGCCTCCGGAGAGGTGTGTGGGGTTTTCTCATCATTTAGGACAACGTGAAAGGAAAAAAACAACAAAAAACGGTCGAGAGGCGCCACGGCGGAAAACCCAGTCTTTTTTTGGGTTGAGGCAGCATCACGGGGGAATTGGGAAGAGTAGGGGGAAGCTGTCACCAAATGCTCAGATAGCCCAGTGGTTAGCATTGCCACCTTGGAATGCTCAGATCATGGGTTTGATTCCCCTGATGGCACTGAGGCAAAAGCTGGATGTGGAGATTGCTTCCGGAGTTAAAGGACCTAAGGTGTTTGGCAGCGGAGGACCTATGAAGATTGGTGACTGAGTTCGGCAGTGGAGGAGCTGGGAAGATTGGACAGAGGACCTGAAGAGTTGGGCAGTGGAGGACGTGTGGAGATCGGTGACTGAGCTGACAGGTGACCTGGTATGAGCGTTAATGGAGACGGCAAGGCTGGTGATTGAGGGAGAGGCTGTGGAGGACCTGGGGAGATTGGGAAAGCCACGGGAGCTAAAGTGGGGAAGGAATCCTGAGTACAATGGCAGTGATGGTGGAGAGCATGTTGCTGCTTTTTCATAATAAAATAATATATATATATATTTTTTTACCATCAGCCACTACCACGACGACCAACCTACTTCTAGCCCAGTTGCAGCACCCCGCCCATTGTCTCCAGTTAAGCTGCTGGCCACAGCACATCAACCTAACTTCAGCTCCACTTCCCACGCCCTGCAGTTCTCCCCTCTGTAGGAAGCTGCTCCGACTGCTCTTTCTTACCTTCTGGGGCATGTCCAGACTTCTGCTCCACTGCCCACGCTCCGCAGTTCTCCCCTCTGTAGGAAGCTCTTTCTTACCTTCTGCTCTTTCTTACCTTCTGGGGCATGTCCAGATTGGAAGATTTCTTCTCACCTGGTATAGCTGCTCTGGCCTGAAAACTCTCCTTCTTACCTTCTGTGGCCTGTTCAGGCTGGGCAGATGCCCATATTTCCTCTCACCTTTCCGCTTGGTCTTGTTCATTTCCAAGGCGACATCCACGTATCCTTTCAGTGCCTCGACATCGAGCACGGGAATCAAACCCACGACCCTTGCATTGCAAGGTGGCGACTCTAACCACTGGGCTATATGAGGAACTGAATGCACGGCAGTGAAACCATGGCCATGTGCTGTCCTTGCACTAGGCCTGCAAGGCATTCGCTCTTGTGGTCAGTTACGATGCCATAATACAAAATGATTCCAGGTTCGAGCCACGGCGGTATTCGGTAGGATTGCCTCTTTTGACAGGCGTTTTGTTGTCTCTCCTCATTTAGGCTCAAGTGACAACAAAAGAAAAAAAAATCTAAATAAAATTACAAAAGCTAGAACTCACGACCACGTGGTCAGGAGTCAGCACAGCTGAGGCAGCACCACGGGAGAATTGTGAAGATGCGCTCCTCTGGACAGGTGTGTGGGGTTTTCTCATCATTTAGGCCCAAGTAAAAGGAAAAAAAACACAAAAACGGTCAAGAGGCGGCACGGCCGAACCAGCTCCATGGCAGAAAAGCAAGGCGTTTATTTTTTTAACCATATAGGCCCACGTCACAAAAAAAATAAAGTTAAAAATAACAAAGGTCCGAAGCAACCAAGGCTAGAACTCATGACGGCATCACGGGGGAATTGGGAAGAGGTCCTCCTCCGCACAGGTGTGTGGGGTTTTCTCATCATTTAGGGCCAAGCAAAAAAACAAAACATAAAAACGGTCAAGAGGCGCCACGGCCAAACCAGCTCCACGCCGGAAAACCCAACGTTTTAGGTTTTCTTACCATTTAGGCCCAAGTGACAAAGAAATAAATAAATAAAAATATTTAAATAACAAACTTCCAAAAGGGCAAGGGCTAGAACTCACGACCACAAGGTTGAAAGACGGCACGGCTAAGGCAGCGCCACATGTGAGCTAGGTAAAGGTACTCCTCCAGACAGGTGTGTGGGGTTTTCTCCTTGTTTAGGCCCAAGTGAAAGGATAAAAACACCAAAAAATAAAAATAAAAATGGTCGAGAAGCGGCGGAAAACCCAGCGTTTTAGGTTTTCTTACCATTTAGGCCCAAGTGACAAAAAAATAAATAAATAAATCTAAATATTTAAATAACAAACTTCCAAAATGGAAAGGGCTAGAACTCGCGACCACAAGGTTGGAAGACGGCACGGCTGAGGCAGCGCCACGTGTGAGCTCGGTAAAGGCTTGCTTCCAGACAGGTGTGTGGGGTTTTCTCCTTGTTTAGGCCCAAGTGAAAGGATAAAAACACCAAAAAATAAAAAAAAATGGTCGAGAAGTGGCAGAAAACCCAGCGTTTTAGGTTTTCTTACCATTTAGGCCCAAGTGACAAAAAAATAAATAAATCAAAATATTTAAATAACAAACTTCCAAAAGGGAAAGGGCTAGAACTCGCGACCACAAGGTTGGAAGACGGCACGGCTGAGGCAGCGCCACGCGTGAGCTCAGTAGTGCTCCTCCAGACAGGTGTGTGGGGTATTCTCCTTGTTTAGGCCCAAGTGAAAGGATAAAAACACCAAAAAATAAAAAATAAATGGTCGAGAAGTGGCGGAAAACCCAGCGTTTTAGGTTTTCTTACCATTTAGGCCCAAGTGACAAAAAAATAAATAAATAAATCCAAATATTTAAATAACAAACTTCCAAAATGGAAAAGGCTAGAACTCGCGACCACAAGGTTGGAAGACGGCACGGCTGAGGCAGCGCCACGTGTGAGATCGGTAAAGGGCTCCTCCAGACAGGTGTGTGGGGTTTTCTCCTCGTTTAGGCCCAAGTGAAAGGATAAAAACACCAAAAAAAATAATAAAAATGCTCGAGAAGCCGCATAAGAATCCTCCAAAGGAACCAAGGCTAGAACTCATGACCACGTGATTGGGAAGCGGCAGGAAAGAGGCAGGGCAACGGGGGAGCTGGGAAAACATCTGCCTCCGGAGAGGTGTGTGGGGTTTTCTCATCATTTAGGACAACGTGAAAGGAAAAAAACAACAAAAAACGGTCGAGAGGCGCCACGGCGGAAAACCCAGTCTTTTTTTGGGTTGAGGCAGCATCACGGGGGAATTGGGAAGAGTAGGGGGAAGCTGTCACCAAATGCTCAGATAGCCCAGTGGTTAGCATTGCCACCTTGGAATGCTCAGGTCATGGGTTCGATTCCCCTGATGGCACTGAGGCAAAAGCTGGATGTGGAGATTGCTTCCGGAGTTAAAGGACCTAAGGAGTTTGGCAGCGGAGGACCTATGAAGATTGGTGACTGAGTTCGGCAGTGGAGGAGCTGGGAAGATTGGACAGAGGACCTGAAGAGTTGGGCAGTGGAGGACGTGTGGAGATCGGTGACTGAGCTGACAGGTGACCTGGTATGAGCGTTAATGGAGACGGCAAGGCTGGTGACTGAGGGAGAGGCTGTGGAGGCTGTGAAGGACCTGGGGAGATTGGGAAAGCCATGGGAGCTAAAGTGGGGAAGGAATCCTGAGTACAATGGCAGTGATGGTGGAGAGCATGTTGCTGCTTTTTCATAATAAAATAATATATATATTTTTACCATCAGCCACTACCACGACGACCCACCTACTTCTAGCCCAGTTGCAGCACCCCGCCCATTGTCTCCAGTTAAGCTGCTGGCCACAACACATCAACCTCCTCTTCCTAACTTCAGCTCCACTTCCCACGCCCTGCAGTTCTCCCCTCTGTAGGAAGCTGCTCCGACTGCTCTTTCTTACCTTCTGGGGCATGTCCAGACTTCTGCTCCACTGCCCACGCTCCGCAGTTCTCCCCTCTGTAGGAAGCTCTTTCTTACCTTCTGGGGCATGTCCAGATTGGAAGATTTCTTCTCACCTGGTATAGCTGCTCTGGCCTGAATACTCTCCTTCTTACCTTCTGTGGCCTGTTCAGGCTGGGCAGATGCCCATATTTCCTCTCACCTTTCCGCTTGGTCTTGTTCATTTCCACGGCGACATCCACGTATCCTTTCAGTGCCTCGACATCGAGCACGGGAATCGAACCCACGACCCTTGCATTGCAAGGTGGCGACTCTAACCACTGGGCTATATGAGGAACTGTATGCAAGTCAGTGAAACCATGGCCATGTGCTGTCCTTGCACTAGGCCTGCAAGGCATTCGCTCTTGTGGTCAGTTACGATGCCATAATACAAAATGATACAAAATAAAAACGGTCAAGAGGCGCCACGGCCAAACCAGCTCCACGCCGGAAAACCCAACGTTTTAGGTTTTCTTACCATTTAGGCCCAAGTGACAAAGAAATAAATAAATAAATAAAAACATTTAAATAACAAACTTCCAAAAGGGCAAGGGCTAGAACTCACGACCACAAGGTTGAAAGACGGCACGGCTAAGGCAGCGCCACATGTGAGCTAGGTAAAGGTACTCCTCCAGACAGGTGTGTGGGGTTTTCTCCTTGTTTAGGCCCAAGTGAAAGGATAAAAACACCAAAAAAAAAAATGGTCGAAAAGCGGCGGAAAACCCAGCGTTTTAGGTTTTCTTACCATTTAGGCCCAAGTGACAAAAAAATAAATAAATAAATCTAAATATTTAAATAACAAACTTCCAAAATGGAAAGGGCTAGAACTCGCGACCACAAGGTTGGAAGACGGCACGGCTGAGGCAGCGCCACGTGTGAGCTCGGTAAAGGCTTGCTTGCAGACAGGTGTGTGGGGTTTTCTCCTTGTTTAGGCCCAAGTGAAAGGATAAAAACACCAAAAAATAAAAAATAAATGGTCGAGAAGTGGCAGAAAACCCAGCGTTTTAGGTTTTCTTACCATTTAGGCCCAAGTGACAAAAAAATAAATAAATAAATAAATCAAAATATTTAAATAACAAACTTCCAAAATGGAAAGGGCTAGAACTCGCGACCACAAGGTTGGAAGACGGCACGGCTGAGGCAGCGCCACGTGTGAGCTCGGTAAAGGGCTCCTCCAGACAGGTGTGTGGGGTTTTCTCCTCGTTTAGGCCCAAGTGAAAGGATAAAAACACCAAAAAAAAATTAATAAATGCTCGAGAAGCCGCATAAGAATCTTCCAAAGCAACCAAGGCTAGAACTCAGGACCACGTGATTGGGAAGCGGCAGGAAAGAGGCAGGGCAACGGGGGAGCTGGGAAAACATCTGCCTCCGGAGAGGTGTGTGGGGTTTTCTCATCATTTAGGACAACGTGAAAGGAAAAAAACAACAAAAAACGGTCGAGAGGCGCCACAGCGGAAAACCCAGGCTTTTTTTTGGGTTGAGGCAGCATTTAGGCCCAAGTGACAAAAAAATAAATAAATCAAAATATTTAAATAACAAACTTCCAAAAGGGAAAGGGCTAGAACTCGCGACCACAAGGTTGGAAGACGGCACGGCTGAGGCAGCGCCACGCGTGAGCTCGGTAAAGGTGCTCCTCCAGACAGGTGTGTGGGGTATTCTCCTTGTTTAGGCCCAAGTGAAAGGATAAAAACACCAAAAAATAAAAAATAAATGGTCGAGAAGTGGCGGAAAACCCAGCGTTTTAGGTTTTCTTACCATTTAGGCCCAAGTGACAAAAAAATAAATAAATAAATCCAAATATTTAAATAACAAACTTCCAAAATGGAAAAGGCTAGAACTCGCGACCACAAGGTTGGAAAACGGCACGGCTGAGGCAGCGCCACGTGTGAGATCGGTAAAGGGCTCCTCCAGACAGGTGTGTGGGGTTTTCTCCTCGTTTAGGCCCAAGTGAAAGGATAAAAACACCAAAAAAAATAATAAAAATGCTCGAGAAGCCGCATAAGAATCCTCCAAAGGAACCAAGGCTAGAACTCATGACCACGTGATTGGGAAGCGGCAGGAAAGAGGCAGGGCAACGGGGGAGCTGGGAAAACATCTGCCTCCGGAGAGGTGTGTGGGGTTTTCTCATCATTTAGGACAACGTGAAAGGAAAAAAACAACAAAAAACGGTCGAGAGGCGCCACGGCGGAAAACCCAGTCTTTTTTTGGGTTGAGGCAGCATCACGGGGGAATTGGGAAGAGTAGGGGGAAGCTGTCACCAAATGCTCAGATAGCCCAGTGGTTAGCATTGCCACCTTGGAATGCTCAGGTCATGGGTTCGATTCCCCTGATGGCACTGAGGCAAAAGCTGGATGTGGAGATTGCTTCCGGAGTTAAAGGACCTAAGGAGTTTGGCAGCGGAGGACCTATGAAGATTGGTGACTGAGTTCGGCAGTGGAGGAGCTGGGAAGATTGGACAGAGGACCTGAAGAGTTGGGCAGTGGAGGACGTGTGGAGATCGGTGACTGAGCTGACAGGTGACCTGGTATGAGCGTTAATGGAGACGGCAAGGCTGGTGATTGAGGGAGAGGCTGTGGAGGACCTGGGGAGATTGGGAAAGCCATGGGAGCTAAAGTGGGGAAGGAATCCTGAGTACAATGGCAGTGATGGTGGAGAGCATGTTGCTGCTTTTTCATAATAAAATAATATATATATTTTTACCATCAGCCACTACCACGACGACCAACCTACTTCTAGCCCAAATGCAGCACCCCGCCCATTGTCTCCAGTTAAGCTGCTGGCCACAACACATCAACCTCCTCTTCCTAACTTCAGCTCCACTTCCCACGCCCTGCAGTTCTCCCCTCTGTAGGAAGCTGCTCCGACTGCTCTTTCTTACCTTCTGGGGCATGTCCAGACTTCTGCTCCACTGCCCACGCTCCGCAGTTCTCCCCTCTGTAGGAAGCTCTTTCTTACCTTCTGGGGCATGTCCAGATTGGAAGATTTCTTCTCACCTGGTATAGCTGCTCTGGCCTGAATACTCTCCTTCTTACCTTCTGTGGCCTGTTCAGGCTGGGCAGATGCCCATATTTCCTCTCACCTATCCGCTTGGTCTTGTTCATTTCCACGGCGACATCCACGTATCCTTTCAGTGCCTCCGGGAATCGAACCCACGACCCTTGCATTGCAAGGTGGCGACTCTAACCACTGGGCTATATGAGGAACTGAATGCAAGGCAGTGAAACCATGGCCATGTGCTGTCCTTGCACTAGGCCTGCAAGGCATTCGCTCTTGTGGTCAGTTACGATGCCATAATACAAAATGATACAAAATAAAAACGGTCAAGAGGCGCCACGGCCAAACCAGCTCCACGCCGGAAAACCCAACGTTTTAGGTTTTCTTACCATTTAGGCCCAAGTGACAAAGAAATAAATAAATAAAAATATTTAAATAACAAACTTCCAAAAGGGCAAGGGCTAGAACTCACGACCACAAGGTTGAAAGACGGCACTGCTAAGGCAGCGCCACATGTGAGCTAGGTAAAGGTACTCCTCCAGACAGGTGTGTGGGGTTTTCTCCTTGTTTAGGCCCAAGTGAAAGGATAAAAACACCAAAAAAAAAATGGTCGAGAAGCGGCGGAAAACCCAGCGTTTTAGGTTTTCTTACCATTTAGGCCCAAGTGACAAAAAAATAAATAAATAAATCTAAATATTTAAATAACAAACTTCCAAAATGGAAAGGGCTAGAACTCGCGACCACAAGGTTGGAAGACGGCACGGCTGAGGCAGCGCCACGTGTGAGATCGGTAAAGGCTTGCTTCCAGACAGGTGTGTGGGGTTTTCTCCTTGTTTAGGCCCAAGTGAAAGGATAAAAACACCAAAAAATAAAAAATAAATGGTCGAGAAGTGGCAGAAAACCCAGCGTTTTAGGTTTTCTTACCATTTAGGCCCAAGTGACAAAAAAATAAATAAATAAATAAATCAAAATATTTAAATAACAAACTTCCAAAATGGAAAGGGCTAGAACTCGCGACCACAAGGTTGGAAGACGGCACGGCTGAGGCAGCGCCACGTGTGAGCTCGGTAAAGGGCTCCTCCAGACAGGTGTGTGGGGTTTTCTCCTCGTTTAGGCCCAAGTGAAAGGATAAAAACACCAAAAAATAAAAAATAAATGGTCGAGAAGTGGTAGAAAACCCAGCGTTTTAGGTTTTCTTACCATTTAGGCCCAAGTGACAAAAAAATAAATAAATAAATAAATCAAAATATTTAAATAACAAACTTCCAAAATGGAAAGGGCTAGAACTCGCGACCACAAGGTTGGAAGACGGCACGGCTGAGGCAGCGCCACGTGTGAGCTCGGCAAAGGGCTCCTCCAGACAGGTGTGTGGGGTTTTCTCCTCGTTTAGGCCCAAGTGAAAGGATAAAAACACCAAAAAAAAATTAATAAATGCTCGAGAAGCCGCATAAGAATCTTCCAAAGCAACCAAGGCTAGAACTCAGGACCACGTGATTGGGAAGCGGCAGGAAAGAGGCAGGGCAACGGGGGAGCTGGGAAAACATCTGCCTCCGGAGAGGTGTGTGGGGTTTTCTCATCATTTAGGACAACGTGAAAGGAAAAAAACAACAAAAAACGGTCGAGAGGCGCCACGGCGGAAAACCCAGTCTTTTTTTGGGTTGAGGCAGCATCACGGGGTAATTGGGAAGAGTAGGGGGAAGCTGTCACCAAATGCTCAGATAGCCCAGTGGTTAGCATTGCCACCTTGGAATGCTCAGGTCATGGGTTCGATTCCCCTGATGGCACTGAGGCAAAAGCTGGAAGTGGAGATTGCTTCCGGAGTTAAAGGACCTAAGGAGTTTGGCAGCGGAGGACCTATGAAGATTGGTGACTGAGTTCGGCAGTGGAGGAGCTGGGAAGATTGGACAGAGGACCTGAAGAGTTGGGCAGTGGAGGACGTGTGGAGATCGGTGACTGAGCTGACAGGTGACCTGGTATGAGCGTTAATGGAGACGGCAAGGCTGGTGATTGAGGGAGAGGCTGTGGAGGCTGTGAAGGACCTGGGGAGATTGGGAAAGCCATGGGAGCTAAAGTGGGGAAGGAATCCTGAGTACAATGGCAGTGATGGTGGAGAGCATGTTGCTGCTTTTTCATAATAAAATAATATATATATTTTTACCATCAGCCACTACCACGACGACCAACCTACTTCTAGCCCAGTTGCAGCACCCCGCCCATTGTCTCCAGTTAAGCTGCTGGCCACAACACATCAACCTCCTCTTCCTAACTTCAGCTCCACTTCCCACGCCCTGCAGTTCTCCCCTCTGTAGGAAGCTCTTTCTTACCTTCTGGGGCATGTCCAGATTGGAAGATTTCTTCTCACCTGGTTTAGCTGCTCTGGCCTGAATACTCTCTTTCTTACCTTCTGTGGCCTGTTCAGATGCCCATATTTCCTCTCACCTTTCCGCTTGGTCTTGTTCATTTCCACGGCGACATCCACGTATCCTTTCAGTGCCTCGACATCGAGCACGGGAATCGAACCCACGACCCTTGCATTGCAAGGTGGCGACTCTAACCACTGGGCTATATGAGGAACTGTATGCAAGGCAGTGAAACCATGGCCATGTGCTGTCCTTGCACTAGGCCTGCAAGGCATTCGCTCTTGTGGTCAGTTACGATGCCATAATACAAAATGATACAAAATAAAAACGGTCAAGAGGCGCCACGGCCAAACCAGCTCCACGCCGGAAAACCCAACGTTTTAGGTTTTCTTACCATTTAGGCCCAAGTGACAAAGAAATAAATAAATAAAAATATTTAAATAACAAACTTCCAAAAGGGCAAGGGCTAGAACTCACGACCACAAGGTTGAAAGACGGCACGGCTAAGGCAGCGCCACATGTGAGCTATGTAAAGGTACTCCTCCAGACAGGTGTGTGGGGTTTTCTCCTTGTTTAGGCCCAAGTGAAAGGATAAAAACACCAAAAAAAAAAAATGGTCGAGAAGCGGCGGAAAACCCAGCGTTTTAGGTTTTCTTACCATTTAGGCCCAAGTGACAAAAAAATAAATAAATAAATCTAAATATTTAAATAACAAACTTCCAAAATGGAAAGGGCTAGAACTCGCGACCACAAGGTTGGAAGACGGCACGGCTGAGGCAGCGCCACGTGTGAGCTCGGTAAAGGCTTGCTTCCAGACAGGTGTGTGGGGTTTTCTCCTTGTTTAGGCCCAAGTGAAAGGATAAAAACACCAAAAAATAAAAAATAAATGGTCGAGAAGTGGCAGAAAACCCAGCGTTTTAGGTTTTCTTACCATTTAGGCCCAAGTGACAAAAAAATAAATAAATAAATAAATCAAAATATTTAAATAACAAACTTCCAAAATGGAAAGGGCTAGAACTCGCGACCACAAGGTTGGAAGACGGCACGGCTGAGGCAGCGCCACGTGTGAGCTCGGTAAAGGGCTCCTCCAGACAGGTGTGTGGGGTTTTCTCCTCGTTTAGGCCCAAGTGAAAGGATAAAAACACCAAAAAAAAATTAATAAATGCTCGAGAAGCCGCATAAGAATCTTCCAAAGCAACCAAGGCTAGAACTCAGGACCACGTGATTGGGAAGCGGCAGGAAAGAGGCAGGGCAACGGGGGAGCTGGGAAAACATCTGCCTCCGGAGAGGTGTGTGGGGTTTTCTCATCATTTAGGACAACGTGAAAGGAAAAAAACAACAAAAAACGGTCGAGAGGCGCCACAGCGGAAAACCCAGGCTTTTTTTTGGGTTGAGGCAGCATTTAGGCCCAAGTGACAAAAAAATAAATAAATCAAAATATTTAAATAACAAACTTCCAAAAGGGAAAGGGCTAGAACTCGCGACCACAAGGTTGGAAGACGGCACGGCTGAGGCAGCGCCACGTGTGAGCTCGGTAAAGGTGCTCCTCCAGACAGGTGTGTGGGGTATTCTCCTTGTTTAGGCCCAAGTGAAAGGATAAAAACACCCAAAAATAAAAAATAAATGGTCGAGAAGCGGCGGAAAACCCAGCGTTTTAGGTTTTCTTACCATTTAGGCCCAAGTGACAAAAAAATAAATAAATAAATCCAAATATTTAAATAACAAACTTCCAAAATGGAAAAGGCTAGAACTCGCGACCACAAGGTTGGAAGACGGCACGGCTGAGGCAGCGCCACGTGTGAGATCGGTAAAGGGCTCCTCCAGACAGGTGTGTGGGGTTTTCTCCTCGTTTAGGCCCAAGTGAAAGGATAAAAACACCAAAAAAAATAATAAAAATGCTCGAGAAGCCGCATAAGAATCCTCCAAAGGAACCAAGGCTAGAACTCATGACCACGTGATTGGGAAGCGGCAGGAAAGAGGCAGGGCAACGGGGGAGCTGGGAAAACATCTGGAGACGGCAAGGCTGGTGATTGAGGGAGAGGCTGTGGAGGCTGTGAAGGACCTGGGGAGATTGGGAAAGCCATGGGAGCTAAAGTGGGGAAGGAATCCTGAGTACAATGGCAGTGGTGGAGAGCATGTTGCTGCTTTTTCATAATAAAATAATATATATATTTTTACCATCAGCCACTACCACGACGACCAACCTACTTCTAGCCCAGTTGCAGCACCCCGCCCATTGTCTCCAGTTAAGCTGCTGGCCACAACACATCAACCTCCTCTTCCTAACTTCAGCTCCACTTCCCACGCCCTGCAGTTCTCCCCTCTGTAGGAAGCTCTTTCTTACCTTCTGGGGCATGTCCAGATTGGAAGATTTCTTCTCACCTGGTTTAGCTGCTCTGGCCTGAATACTCTCTTTCTTACCTTCTGTGGCCTGTTCAGATGCCCATATTTCCTCTCACCTTTCCGCTTGGTCTTGTTCATTTCCACGGCGACATCCACGTATCCTTTCAGTGCCTCGACATCGAGCACGGGAATCGAACCCACGACCCTTGCATTGCAAGGTGGCGACTCTAACCACTGGGCTATATGAGGAACTGTATGCAAGGCAGTGAAACCATGGCCATGTGCTGTCCTTGCACTAGGCCTGCAAGGCATTCGCTCTTGTGGTCAGTTACGATGCCATAATACAAAATGATACAAAATAAAAACGGTCAAGAGGCGCCACGGCCAAACCAGCTCCACGCCGGAAAACCCAACGTTTTAGGTTTTCTTACCATTTAGGCCCAAGTGACAAAGAAATAAATAAATAAAAATATTTAAATAACAAACTTCCAAAAGGGCAAGGGCTAGAACTCACGACCACAAGGTTGAAAGACGGCACGGCTAAGGCAGCGCCACATGTGAGCTATGTAAAGGTACTCCTCCAGACAGGTGTGTGGGGTTTTCTCCTTGTTTAGGCCCAAGTGAAAGGATAAAAACACCAAAAAAAAAAAATGGTCGAGAAGCGGCGGAAAACCCAGCGTTTTAGGTTTTCTTACCATTTAGGCCCAAGTGACAAAAAAATAAATAAATAAATCTAAATATTTAAATAACAAACTTCCAAAATGGAAAGGGCTAGAACTCGCGACCACAAGGTTGGAAGACGGCACGGCTGAGGCAGCGCCACGTGTGAGCTCGGTAAAGGCTTGCTTCCAGACAGGTGTGTGGGGTTTTCTCCTTGTTTAGGCCCAAGTGAAAGGATAAAAACACCAAAAAATAAAAAATAAATGGTCGAGAAGTGGCAGAAAACCCAGCGTTTTAGGTTTTCTTACCATTTAGGCCCAAGTGACAAAAAAATAAATAAATAAATAAATCAAAATATTTAAATAACAAACTTCCAAAATGGAAAGGGCTAGAACTCGCGACCACAAGGTTGGAAGACGGCACGGCTGAGGCAGCGCCACGTGTGAGCTCAGTAAAGGGCTCCTCCAGACAGGTGTGTGGGGTTTTCTCCTCGTTTAGGCCCAAGTGAAAGGATAAAAACACCAAAAAAAAATTAATAAATGCTCGAGAAGCCGCATAAGAATCTTCCAAAGCAACCAAGGCTAGAACTCAGGACCACGTGATTGGGAAGCGGCAGGAAAGAGGCAGGGCAACGGGGGAGCTGGGAAAACATCTGCCTCCGGAGAGGTGTGTGGGGTTTTCTCATCATTTAGGACAACGTGAAAGGAAAAAAACAACAAAAAACGGTCGAGAGGCGCCACAGCGGAAAACCCAGGCTTTTTTTTGGGTTGAGGCAGCATTTAGGCCCAAGTGACAAAAAAATAAATAAATCAAAATATTTAAATAACAAACTTCCAAAAGGGAAAGGGCTAGAACTCGCGACCACAAGGTTGGAAGACGGCACGGCTGAGGCAGCGCCACGCGTGAGCTCGGTAAAGGTGCTCCTCCAGACAGGTGTGTGGGGTATTCTCCTTGTTTAGGCCCAAGTGAAAGGATAAAAACACCCAAAAATAAAAAATAAATGGTCGAGAAGCGGCGGAAAACCCAGCGTTTTAGGTTTTCTTACCATTTAGGCCCAAGTGACAAAAAAATAAATAAATAAATCCAAATATTTAAATAACAAACTTCCAAAATGGAAAAGGCTAGAACTCGCGACCACAAGGTTGGAAGACGGCACGGCTGAGGCAGCGCCACGTGTGAGCTCGGTAAAGGGCTCCTCCAGACAGGTGTGTGGGGTTTTCTCCTCGTTTAGGCCCAAGTGAAAGGATAAAAACACCAAAAAAAAATTAATAAATGCTCGAGAAGCCGCATAAGAATCTTCCAAAGCAACCAAGGCTAGAACTCAGGACCACGTGATTGGGAAGCGGCAGGAAAGAGGCAGGGCAACGGGGGAGCTGGGAAAACATCTGCCTCCGGAGAGGTGTGTGGGGTTTTCTCATCATTTAGGACAACGTGAAAGGAAAAAAACAACAAAAAACGGTCGAGAGGCGCCACGGCGGAAAACCCAGTCTTTTTTTGGGTTGAGGCAGCATCACGGGGGAATTGGGAAGAGTAGGGGGAAGCTGTCACCAAATGCTCAGATAGCCCAGTGGTTAGCATTGCCACCTTGGAATGCTCAGGTCATGGGTTCGATTCCCCTGATGGCACTGAGGCAAAAGCTGGATGTGGAGATTGCTTCCGGAGTTAAAGGACCTAAGGAGTTTGGCAGCGGAGGACCTATGAAGATTGGTGACTGAGTTCGGCAGTGGAGGAGCTGGGAAGATTGGACAGAGGACCTAAAGAGTTGGGCAGTGGAGGACGTGTGGAGATCGGTGACTGAGCTGACAGGTGACCTGGTATGAGCGTTAATGGAGACGGCAAGGCTGGTGATTGAGGGAGAGGCTGTGGAGGCTGTGAAGGACCTGGGGAGATTGGGAAAGCCATGGGAGCTAAAGTGGGGAAGGAATCCTGAGTACAATGGCAGTGATGGTGGAGAGCATGTTGCTGCTTTTTCATAATAAAATAATATATATATTTTTACCATCAGCCACTACCACGACGACCAACCTACTTCTAGCCCAGTTGCAGCACCCCGCCCATTGTCTCCAGTTAAGCTGCTGGCCACAACACATCAACCTCCTCTTCCTAACTTCAGCTCCACTTCCCACGCCCTGCAGTTCTCCCCTCTGTAGGAAGCTGCTCCGACTGCTCTTTCTTACCTTCTGGGGCATGTCCAGATTGGAAGATTTCTTCTCACCTGGTATAGCTGCTCTGGCCTGAATACTCTCCTTCTTACCTTCTGTGGCCTGTTCAGGCTGGGCAGATGCCCATATTTCCTCTCACCTTTCCGCTTGGTCTTGTTCATTTCCACGGCGACATCCACGTATCCTTTCAGTGCCTCGACATCGAGCACGGGAATCGAACCCACGACCCTTGCATTGCAAGGTGGCGACTCTAACCACTGGGCTATATGAGGAACTGTATGCAAGGCAGTGAAACCATGGCCATGTGCTGTCCTTGCACTAGGCCTGCAAGGCATTCGCTCTTGTGGTCAGTTACGATGCCATAATACAAAATGATACAAAATAAAAACGGTCAAGAGGCGCCACGGCCAAACCAGCTCCACGCCGGAAAACCCAACGTTTTAGGTTTTCTTACCATTTAGGCCCAAGTGACAAAGAAATAAATAAATAAAAATATTTAAATAACAAACTTCCAAAAGGGCAAGGGCTAGAACTCACGACCACAAGGTTGAAAGACGGCACGGCTAAGGCAGCGCCACATGTGAGCTAGGTAAAGGTACTCCTCCAGACAGGTGTGTGGGGTTTTCTCCTTGTTTAGGCCCAAGTGAAAGGATAAAAACACCAAAAAAAAAAAATGGTCGAGAAGCGGCGGAAAACCCAGCGTTTTAGGTTTTCTTACCATTTAGGCCCAAGTGACAAAAAAATAAATAAATAAATCTAAATATTTAAATAACAAACTTCCAAAATGGAAAGGGCTAGAACTCGCGACCACAAGGTTGGAAGACGGCACGGCTGAGGCAGCGCCACGTGTGAGCTCGGTAAAGGCTTGCTTCCAGACAGGTGTGTGGGGTTTTCTCCTTGTTTAGGCCCAAGTGAAAGGATAAAAACACCAAAAAATAAAAAATAAATGGTCGAGAAGTGGCAGAAAACCCAGCGTTTTAGGTTTTCTTACCATTTAGGCCCAAGTGACAAAAAAATAAATAAATAAATAAATCAAAATATTTAAATAACAAACTTCCAAAATGGAAAGGAAAAAAACAACAAAAAACGGTCGAGAGGCGCCACAGCGGAAAACCCAGGCTTTTTTTTGGGTTGAGGCAGCATTTAGGCCCAAGTGACAAAAAAATAAATAAATCAAAATATTTAAATAACAAACTTCCAAAAGGGAAAGGGCTAGAACTCGCGACCACAAGGTTGGAAGACGGCACGGCTGAGGCAGCGCCACGCGTGAGCTCGGTAAAGGTGCTCCTCCAGACAGGTGTGTGGGGTATTCTCCTTGTTTAGGCCCAAGTGAAAGGATAAAAACACCCAAAAATAAAAAATAAATGGTCGAGAAGCGGCGGAAAACCCAGCGTTTTAGGTTTTCTTACCATTTAGGCCCAAGTGACAAAAAAATAAATAAATAAATCCAAATATTTAAATAACAAACTTCCAAAATGGAAAAGGCTAGAACTCGCGACCACAAGGTTGGAAGACGGCACGGCTGAGGCAGCGCCACGTGTGAGATCGGTAAAGGGCTCCTCCAGACAGGTGTGTGGGGTTTTCTCCTCGTTTAGGCCCAAGTGAAAGGATAAAAACACCAAAAAAAATAATAAAAATGCTCGAGAAGCCGCATAAGAATCCTCCAAAGGAACCAAGGCTAGAACTCATGACCACGTGATTGGGAAGCGGCAGGAAAGAGGCAGGGCAACGGGGGAGCTGGGAAAACATCTGCCTCCGGAGAGGTGTGTGGGGTTTTCTCATCATTTAGGACAACGTGAAAGGAAAAAAACAACAAAAAACGGTCGAGAGGCGCCACGGCGGAAAACCCAGTCTTTTTTTGGGTTGAGGCAGCATCACGGGGGAATTGGGAAGAGTAGGGGGAAGCTGTCACCAAATGCTCAGATAGCCCAGTGGTTAGCATTGCCACCTTGGAATGCTCAGGTCATGGGTTCGATTCCCCTGATGGCACTGAGGCAAAAGCTGGATGTGGAGATTGCTTCCGGAGTTAAAGGACCCAAGGAGTTTGGCAGCGGAGGACCTATGAAGATTGGTGACTGAGTTCGGCAGTGGAGGAGCTGGGAAGATTGGACAGAGGACCTGAAGAGTTGGGCAGTGGAGGACGTGTGGAGATCGGTGACTGAGCTGACAGGTGACCTGGTATGAGCGTTAATGGAGACGGCAAGGCTGGTGATTGAGGGAGAGGCTGTGGAGGCTGTGAAGGACCTGGGGAGATTGGGAAAGCCATGGGAGCTAAAGTGGGGAAGGAATCCTGAGTACAATGGCAGTGATGGTGGAGAGCATGTTGCTGCTTTTTCATAATAAAATAATATATATATTTTTACCATCAGCCACTACCACGACGACCAACCTACTTCTAGCCCAGTTGCAGCACCCCGCCCATTGTCTCCAGTTAAGCTGCTGGCCACAACACATCAACCTCCTCTTCCTAACTTCAGCTCCACTTCCCACGCCCTGCAGTTCTCCCCTCTGTAGGAAGCTGCTCCGACTGCTCTTTCTTACCTTCTGGGGCATGTCCAGACTTCTGCTCCACTGCCCACGCTCCGCAGTTCTCCCCTCTGTAGGAAGCTCTTTCTTACCTTCTGGGGCATGTCCAGATTGGAAGATTTCTTCTCACCTGGTATAGCTGCTCTGGCCTGAATACTCTCCTTCTTACCTTCTGTGGCCTGTTCAGGCTGGGCAGATGCCCATATTTCCTCTCACCTTTCCGCTTGGTCTTGTTCATTTCCACGGCGACATCCACGTATCCTTTCAGTGCCTCGACATCGAGCACGGGAATCGAACCCACGACCCTTGCATTGCAAGGTGGCGACTCTAACCACTGGGCTATATGAGGAACTGTATGCAAGGCAGTGAAACCATGGCCATGTGCTGTCCTTGCACTAGGCCTGCAAGGCATTCGCTCTTGTGGTCAGTTACGATGCCATAATACAAAATGATACAAAATAAAAACGGTCAAGAGGCGCCACGGCCAAACCAGCTCCACGCCGGAAAACCCAACGTTTTAGGTTTTCTTACCATTTAGGCCCAAGTGACAAAGAAATAAATAAATAAAAATATTTAAATAACAAACTTCCAAAAGGGCAAGGGCTAGAACTCACGACCACAAGGTTGAAAGACGGCACGGCTAAGGCAGCGCCACATGTGAGGTAGGTAAAGGTACTCCTCCAGACAGGTGTGTGGGGTTTTCTCCTTGTTTAGGCCCAAGTGAAAGGATAAAAACACCAAAAAAAAAAAATGGTCGAGAAGCGGCGGAAAACCCAGCGTTTTAGGTTTTCTTACCATTTAGGCCCAAGTGACAAAAAAATAAATAAATAAATCTAAATATTTAAATAACAAACTTCCAAAATGGAAAGGGCTAGAACTCGCGACCACAAGGTTGGAAGACGGCACGGCTGAGGCAGCGCCACGTGTGAGCTCGGTAAAGGCTTGCTTCCAGACAGGTGTGTGGGGTTTTCTCCTTGTTTAGGCCCAAGTGAAAGGATAAAAACACCAAAAAATAAAAAATAAATGGTCGAGAAGTGGCAGAAAACCCAGCGTTTTAGGTTTTCTTACCATTTAGGCCCAAGTGACAAAAAAATAAATAAATAAATAAATCAAAATATTTAAATAACAAACTTCCAAAATGGAAAGGGCTAGAACTCGCGACCACAAGGTTGGAAGACGGCACGGCTGAGGCAGCGCCACGTGTGAGCTCGGTAAAGGGCTCCTCCAGACAGGTGTGTGGGGTTTTCTCCTCGTTTAGGCCCAAGTGAAAGGATAAAAACACCAAAAAAAAATTAATAAATGCTCGAGAAGCCGCATAAGAATCTTCCAAAGCAACCAAGGCTAGAACTCAGGACCACGTGATTGGGAAGCGGCAGGAAAGAGGCAGGGCAACGGGGGAGCTGGGAAAACATCTGCCTCCGGAGAGGTGTGTGGGGTTTTCTCATCATTTAGGACAACGTGAAAGGAAAAAAACAACAAAAAACGGTCGAGAGGCGCCACAGCGGAAAACCCAGGCTTTTTTTTGGGTTGAGGCAGCATTTAGGCCCAAGTGACAAAAAAATAAATAAATCAAAATATTTAAATAACAAACTTCCAAAAGGGAAAGGGCTAGAACTCGCGACCACAAGGTTGGAAGACGGCACGGCTGAGGCAGCGCCACGCGTGAGCTCGGTAAAGGTGCTACTCCAGACAGGTGTGTGGGGTATTCTCCTTGTTTAGGCCCAAGTGAAAGGATAAAAACACCCAAAAATAAAAAATAAATGGTGATTGAGGGAGAGGCTGTGGAGGCTGTGAAGGACCTGGGGAGATTGGGAAAGCCATGGGAGCTAAAGTGGGGAAGGAATCCTGAGTACAATGGCAGTGATGGTGGAGAGCATGTTGCTGCTTTTTCATAATAAAATAATATATATATTTTTACCATCAGCCACTACCACGACGACCAACCTACTTCTAGCCCAGTTGCAGCACCCCGCCCATTGTCTCCAGTTAAGCTGCTGGCCACAACACATCAACCTCCTCTTCCTAACTTCAGCTCCACTTCCCACGCCCTGCAGTTCTCCCCTCTGTAGGAAGCTGCTCCGACTGCTCTTTCTTACCTTCTGGGGCATGTCCAGATTGGAAGATTGGAAGATTTCTTCTCACCTGGTATAGCTGCTCTGGCCTGAAT
Organism: Hyla sarda; assembly: GCF_029499605.1. Classification (NCBI taxonomy): domain Eukaryota; kingdom Metazoa; phylum Chordata; class Amphibia; order Anura; family Hylidae; genus Hyla; species Hyla sarda. Next base: position 145,620,800 of record NC_079192.1, read on the forward strand.
ACTCTCCTTCTTACCTTCTGTGGCCTGTTCAGGCTGGGCAGATGCCCATATTTCCTCTCACCTTTCCGCTTGGTCTTGTTCATTTCCACGGCGACATCCACGTATCCTTTCAGTGCCTCGACATCGAGCACGGGAATCGAACCCACGACCCTTGCATTGCAAGGTGGCGACTCTAACCACTGGGCTATATGAGGAACTGTATGCAAGGCAGTGAAACCATGGCCATGTGCTGTCCTTGCACTAGGCCTGCAAGGCATTCGCTCTTGTGGTCAGTTACGATGCCATAATACAAAATGATACAAAATAAAAACGGTCAAGAGGCGCCACGGCCAAACCAGCTCCACGGCCAAACCAGCTCCACGCCGGAAAACCCAACGTTTTAGGTTTTCTTACCATTTAGGCCCAAGTGACAAAGAAATAAATAAATAAAAATATTTAAATAACAAACTTCCAAAAGGGCAAGGGCTAGAACTCACGACCACAAGGTTGAAAGACGGCACGGCTAAGGCAGCGCCACATGTGAGCTAGGTAAAGGTACTCCTCCAGACAGGTGTGTGGGGTTTTCTCCTTGTTTAGGCCCAAGTGAAAGGATAAAAACACCAAAAAAAAAAAATGGTCGAGAAGCGGCGGAAAACCCAGCGTTTTAGGTTTTCTTACCATTTAGGCCCAAGTGACAAAAAAATAAATAAATAAATCTAAATATTTAAATAACAAACTTCCAAAATGGAAAGGGCTAGAACTCGCGACCACAAGGTTGGAAGACGGCACGGCTGAGGCAGCGCCACGTGTGAGCTCGGTAAAGGCTTGCTTCCAGACAGGTGTGTGGGGTTTTCTCCTTGTTTAGGCCCAAGTGAAAGGATAAAAACACCAAAAAATAAAAAATAAATGGTCGAGAAGTGGCAGAAAACCCAGCGTTTTAGGTTTTCTTACCATTTAGGCCCAAGTGACAAAAAAATAAATAAATAAATAAATCAAAATATTTAAATAACAAACTTCCAAAATGGAAAGGGCTAGAACTCGCGACCACAAGGTTGGAAGACGGCACGGCTGAGGCAGCGCCACGTGTGAGCTCGGTAAAGGGCTCCTCCAGACAGGTGTGTGGGGTTTTCTCCTCGTTTAGGCCCAAGTGAAAGGATAAAAACACCAAAAAAAAATTAATAAATGCTCGAGAAGCCGCATAAGAATCTTCCAAAGCAACCAAGGCTAGAACTCAGGACCACGTGATTGGGAAGCGGCAGGAAAGAGGCAGGGCAACGGGGGAGCTGGGAAAACATCTGCCTCCGGAGAGGTGTGTGGGGTTTTCTCATCATTTAGGACAACGTGAAAGGAAAAAAACAACAAAAAACGGTCGAGAGGCGCCACAGCGGAAAACCCAGGCTTTTTTTTGGGTTGAGGCAGCATTTAGGCCCAAGTGACAAAAAAATAAATAAATCAAAATATTTAAATAACAAACTTCCAAAAGGGAAAGGGCTAGAACTCGCGACCACAAGGTTGGAAGACGGCACGGCTGAGGCAGCGCCACGCGTGAGCTCGGTAAAGGTGCTCCTCCAGACAGGTGTGTGGGGTATTCTCCTTGTTTAGGCCCAAGTGAAAGGATAAAAACACCCAAAAATAAAAAATAAATGGTCGAGAAGCGGCGGAAAACCCAGCGTTTTAGGTTTTCTTACCATTTAGGCCCAAGTGACAAAAAAATAAATAAATAAATCCAAATATTTAAATAACAAACTTCCAAAATGGAAAAGGCTAGAACTCGCGACCACAAGGTTGGAAGACGGCACGGCTGAGGCAGCGCCACGTGTGAGATCGGTAAAGGGCTCCTCCAGACAGGTGTGTGGGGTTTTCTCCTCGTTTAGGCCCAAGTGAAAGGATAAAAACACCAAAAAAAATAATAAAAATGCTCGAGAAGCCGCATAAGAATCCTCCAAAGGAACCAAGGCTAGAACTCATGACCACGTGATTGGGAAGCGGCAGGAAAGAGGCAGGGCAACGGGGGAGCTGGGAAAACATCTGCCTCCGGAGAGGTGTGTGGGGTTTTCTCATCATTTAGGACAACGTGAAAGGAAAAAAACAACAAAAAACGGTCGAGAGGCGCCACGGCGGAAAACCCAGTCTTTTTTTGGGTTGAGGCAGCATCACGGGGGAATTGGGAAGAGTAGGGGGAAGCTGTCACCAAATGCTCAGATAGCCCAGTGGTTAGCATTGCCACCTTGGAATGCTCAGGTCATGGGTTCGATTCCCCTGATGGCACTGAGGCAAAAGCTGGATGTGGAGATTGCTTCCGGAGTTAAAGGACCCAAGGAGTTTGGCAGCGGAGGACCTATGAAGATTGGTGACTGAGTTCGGCAGTGGAGGAGCTGGGAAGATTGGACAGAGGACCTGAAGAGTTGGGCAGTGGAGGACGTGTGGAGATCGGTGACTGAGCTGACAGGTGACCTGGTATGAGCGTTAATGGAGACGGCAAGGCTGGTGATTGAGGGAGAGGCTGTGGAGGCTGTGGAGGCTGTGAAGGACCTGGGGAGATTGGGAAAGCCATGGGAGCTAAAGTGGGGAAGGAATCCTGAGTACAATGGCAGTGATGGTGGAGAGCATGTTGCTGCTTTTTCAGAATAAAATAATATATATATTTTTACCATCAGCCACTACCACGATGACCAACCTACTTCTAGCCCAGTTGCAGCACCCCACCCATTGTCTCCAGTTAAGCTGCTGGCCACAACACATCAACCTCCTCTTCCTAACTTCAGCTCCACTTCCCACGCCCTGCAGTTCTCCCCTCTGTAGGAAGCTGCTCCGACTGCTCTTTCTTACCTTCTGGGGCATGTCCAGATTGGAAGATTGGAAGATTTCTTCTCACCTGGTATAGCTGCTCTGGCCTGAATACTCTCCTTCTTACCTTCTGTGGCCTGTTCAGGCTGGGCAGATGCCCATATTTCCTCTCACCTTTCCGCTTGGTCTTGTTCATTTCCACGGCGACATCCACGTATCCTTTCAGTGCCTCGACATCGAGCACGGGAATCGAACCCACGACCCTTGCATTGCAAGGTGGCGACTCTAACCACTGGGCTATATGAGGAACTGTATGCAAGGCAGTGAAACCATGGCCATGTGCTGTCCTTGCACTAGGCCTGCAAGGCATTCGCTCTTGTGGTCAGTTACGATGCCATAATACAAAATGATACAAAATAAAAACGGTCAAGAGGCGCCACGGCCAAACCAGCTCCACGCCGGAAAACCCAACGTTTTAGGTTTTCTTACCATTTAGGCCCAAGTGACAAAGAAATAAATAAATAAAAATATTTAAATAACAAACTTCCAAAAGGGCAAGGGCTAGAACTCACGACCACAAGGTTGAAAGACGGCACGGCTAAGGCAGCGCCACATGTGAGCTAGGTAAAGGTACTCCTCCAGACAGGTGTGTGGGGTTTTCTCCTTGTTTAGGCCCAAGTGAAAGGATAAAAACACCAAAAAAAAAAAATGGTCGAGAAGCGGCGGAAAACCCAGCGTTTTAGGTTTTCTTACCATTTAGGCCCAAGTGACAAAAAAATAAATAAATAAATCTAAATATTTAAATAACAAACTTCCAAAATGGAAAGGGCTAGAACTCGCGACCACAAGGTTGGAAGACGGCACGGCTGAGGCAGCGCCACGTGTGAGCTCGGTAAAGGCTTGCTTCCAGACAGGTGTGTGGGGTTTTCTCCTTGTTTAGGCCCAAGTGAAAGGATAAAAACACCAAAAAATAAAAAATAAATGGTCGAGAAGTGGCAGAAAACCCAGCGTTTTAGGTTTTCTTACCATTTAGGCCCAAGTGACAAAAAAATAAATAAATAAATAAATCAAAATATTTAAATAACAAACTTCCAAAATGGAAAGGGCTAGAACTCGCGACCACAAGGTTGGAAGACGGCACGGCTGAGGCAGCGCCACGTGTGAGCTCGGTAAAGGGCTCCTCCAGACAGGTGTGTGGGGTTTTCTCCTCGTTTAGGCCCAAGTGAAAGGATAAAAACACCAAAAAAAAATTAATAAATGCTCGAGAAGCCGCATAAGAATCTTCCAAAGCAACCAAGGCTAGAACTCAGGACCACGTGATTGGGAAGCGGCAGGAAAGAGGCAGGGCAACGGGGGAGCTGGGAAAACATCTGCCTCCGGAGAGGTGTGTGGGGTTTTCTCATCATTTAGGACAACGTGAAAGGAAAAAAACAACAAAAAACGGTCGAGAGGCGCCACAGCGGAAAACCCAGGCTTTTTTTTGGGTTGAGGCAGCATTTAGGCCCAAGTGACAAAAAAATAAATAAATCAAAATATTTAAATAACAAACTTCCAAAAGGGAAAGGGCTAGAACTCGCGACCACAAGGTTGGAAGACGGCACGGCTGAGGCAGCGCCACGCGTGAGCTCGGTAAAGGTGCTCCTCCAGACAGGTGTGTGGGGTATTCTCCTTGTTTAGGCCCAAGTGAAAGGATAAAAACACCCAAAAATAAAAAATAAATGGTGATTGAGGGAGAGGCTGTGGAGGCTGTGAAGGACCTGGGGAGATTGGGAAAGCCATGGGAGCTAAAGTGGGGAAGGAATCCTGAGTACAATGGCAGTGATGGTGGAGAGCATGTTGCTGCTTTTTCATAATAAAATAATATATATATTTTTACCATCAGCCACTACCACGACGACCAACCTACTTCTAGCCCAGTTGCAGCACCCCGCCCATTGTCTCCAGTTAAGCTGCTGGCCACAACACATCAACCTCCTCTTCCTAACTTCAGCTCCACTTCCCACGCCCTGCAGTTCTCCCCTCTGTAGGAAGCTGCTCCGACTGCTCTGATACAAAATAAATGATACAAAATAAAAACGGTCAAGAGGCGCCACGGCCAAACCAGCTCCACGCCGGAAAACCCAACGTTTTAGGTTTTCTTACCATTTAGGCCCAAGTGACAAAGAAATAAATAAATAAAAATATTTAAATAACAAACTTCCAAAAGGGCAAGGGCTAGAACTCACGACCACAAGGTTGAAAGACGGCACGGCTAAGGCAGTGCCACATGTGAGCTAGGTAAAGGTACTCCTCCAGACAGGTGTGTGGGGTTTTCTCCTTGTTTAGGCCCAAGTGAAAGGATAAAAACACCAAAAAAAAAAAATCAAAATATTTAAATAACAAACTTCCAAAAGGGAAAGGGCTAGAACTCGCGACCACAAGGTTGGAAGACGGCACGGCTGAGGCAGCGCCACGCGTGAGCTCGGTAAAGGTGCTCCTCCAGACAGGTGTGTGGGGTATTCTCCTTGTTTAGGCCCAAGTGAAAGGATAAAAACACCCAAAAATAAAAAATAAATGGTCGAGAAGCGGCGGAAAACCCAGCGTTTTAGGTTTTCTTACCATTTAGGCCCAAGTGACAAAAAAATAAATAAATAAATCCAAATATTTAAATAACAAACTTCCAAAATGGAAAAGGCTAGAACTCGCGACCACAAGGTTGGAAGACGGCACGGCTGAGGCAGCGCCACGTGTGAGATCGGTAAAGGGCTCCTCCAGACAGGTGTGTGGGGTTTTCTCCTCGTTTAGGCCCAAGTGAAAGGATAAAAACACCAAAAAAAATAATAAAAATGCTCGAGAAGCCGCATAAGAATCCTCCAAAGGAACCAAGGCTAGAACTCATGACCACGTGATTGGGAAGCGGCAGGAAAGAGGCAGGGCAACGGGGGAGCTGGGAAAACATCTGCCTCCGGAGAGGTGTGTGGGGTTTTCTCATCATTTAGGACAACGTGAAAGGAAAAAAACAACAAAAAACGGTCGAGAGGCGCCACGGCGGAAAACCCAGTCTTTTTTTGGGTTGAGGCAGCATCACGGGGGAATTGGGAAGAGTAGGGGGAAGCTGTCACCAAATGCTCAGATAGCCCAGTGGTTAGCATTGCCACCTTGGAATGCTCAGGTCATGGGTTCGATTCCCCTGATGGCACTGAGGCAAAAGCTGGATGTGGAGATTGCTTCCGGAGTTAAAGGACCCAAGGAGTTTGGCAGCGGAGGACCTATGAAGATTGGTGACTGAGTTCGGCAGTGGAGGAGCTGGGAAGATTGGACAGAGGACCTGAAGAGTTGGGCAGTGGAGGACGTGTGGAGATCGGTGACTGAGCTGACAGGTGACCTGGTATGAGCGTTAATGGAGACGGCAAGGCTGGTGATTGAGGGAGAGGCTGTGGAGGCTGTGGAGGCTGTGAAGGACCTGGGGAGATTGGGAAAGCCATGGGAGCTAAAGTGGGGAAGGAATCCTGAGTACAATAGCAGTGATGGTGGAGAGCATGTTGCTGCTTTTTCATAATAAAATAATATATATATTTTTACCATCAGCCACTACCACGACGACCAACCTACTTCTAGCCCAGTTGCAGCACCCCGCCCATTGTCTCCAGTTAAGCTGCTGGCCACAACACATCAACCTCCTCTTCCTAACTTCAGCTCCACTTCCCACGCCCTGCAGTTCTCCCCTCTGTAGGAAGCTGCTCCGACTGCTCTTTCTTACCTTCTGGGGCATGTCCAGATTGGAAGATTGGAAGATTTCTTCTCACCTGGTATAGCTGCTCTGGCCTGAATACTCTCCTTCTTACCTTCTGTGGCCTGTTCAGGCTGGGCAGATGCCCATATTTCCTCTCACCTTTCCGCTTGGTCTTGTTCATTTCCACGGCGACATCCACGTATCCTTTCAGTGCCTCGACATCGAGCACGGGAATCGAACCCACGACCCTTGCATTGCAAGGTGGCGACTCTAACCACTGGGCTATATGAGGAACTGTATGCAAGGCAGTGAAACCATGGCCATGTGCTGTCCTTGCACTAGGCCTGCAAGGCATTCGCTCTTGTGGTCAGTTACGATGCCATAATACAAAATGATACAAAATAAAAACGGTCAAGAGGCGCCACGGCCAAACCAGCTCCACGGCCAAACCAGCTCCACGCCGGAAAACCCAACGTTTTAGGTTTTCTTACCATTTAGGCCCAAGTGACAAAGAAATAAATAAATAAAAATATTTAAATAACAAACTTCCAAAAGGGCAAGGGCTAGAACTCACGACCACAAGGTTGAAAGACGGCACGGCTAAGGCAGCGCCACATGTGAGCTAGGTAAAGGTACTCCTCCAGACAGGTGTGTGGGGTTTTCTCCTTGTTTAGGCCCAAGTGAAAGGATAAAAACACCAAAAAAAAAAAATGGTCGAGAAGCGGCGGAAAACCCAGCGTTTTAGGTTTTCTTACCATTTAGGCCCAAGTGACAAAAAAATAAATAAATAAATCTAAATATTTAAATAACAAACTTCCAAAATGGAAAGGGCTAGAACTCGCGACCACAAGGTTGGAAGACGGCACGGCTGAGGCAGCGCCACGTGTGAGCTCGGTAAAGGCTTGCTTCCAGACAGGTGTGTGGGGTTTTCTCCTTGTTTAGGCCCAAGTGAAAGGATAAAAACACCAAAAAATAAAAAATAAATGGTCGAGAAGTGGCAGAAAACCCAGCGTTTTAGGTTTTCTTACCATTTAGGCCCAAGTGACAAAAAAATAAATAAATAAATAAATCAAAATATTTAAATAACAAACTTCCAAAATGGAAAGGGCTAGAACTCGCGACCACAAGGTTGGAAGACGGCACGGCTGAGGCAGCGCCACGTGTGAGCTCGGTAAAGGGCTCCTCCAGACAGGTGTGTGGGGTTTTCTCCTCGTTTAGGCCCAAGTGAAAGGATAAAAACACCAAAAAAAAATTAATAAATGCTCGAGAAGCCGCATAAGAATCTTCCAAAGCAACCAAGGCTAGAACTCAGGACCACGTGATTGGGAAGCGGCAGGAAAGAGGCAGGGCAACGGGGGAGCTGGGAAAACATCTGCCTCCGGAGAGGTGTGTGGGGTTTTCTCATCATTTAGGACAACGTGAAAGGAAAAAAACAACAAAAAACGGTCGAGAGGCGCCACAGCGGAAAACCCAGGCTTTTTTTTGGGTTGAGGCAGCATTTAGGCCCAAGTGACAAAAAAATAAATAAATCAAAATATTTAAATAACAAACTTCCAAAAGGGAAAGGGCTAGAACTCGCGACCACAAGGTTGGAAGACGGCACGGCTGAGGCAGCGCCACGCGTGAGCTCGGTAAAGGTGCTCCTCCAGACAGGTGTGTGGGGTATTCTCCTTGTTTAGGCCCAAGTGAAAGGATAAAAACACCCAAAAATAAAAAATAAATGGTCGAGAAGCGGCGGAAAACCCAGCGTTTTAGGTTTTCTTACCATTTAGGCCCAAGTGACAAAAAAATAAATAAATAAATCCAAATATTTAAATAACAAACTTCCAAAATGGAAAAGGCTAGAACTCGCGACCACAAGGTTGGAAGACGGCACGGCTGAGGCAGCGCCACGTGTGAGATCGGTAAAGGGCTCCTCCAGACAGGTGTGTGGGGTTTTCTCCTCGTTTAGGCCCAAGTGAAAGGATAAAAACACCAAAAAAAATAATAAAAATGCTCGAGAAGCCGCATAAGAATCCTCCAAAGGAACCAAGGCTAGAACTCATGACCACGTGATTGGGAAGCGGCAGGAAAGAGGCAGGGCAACGGGGGAGCTGGGAAAACATCTGCCTCCGGAGAGGTGTGTGGGGTTTTCTCATCATTTAGGACAACGTGAAAGGAAAAAAACAACAAAAAACGGTCGAGAGGCGCCAGGACCTGAAGAGTTGGGCAGTGGAGGACGTGTGGAGATCGGTGACTGAGCTGACAGGTGACCTGGTATGAGCGTTAATGGAGACGGCAAGGCTGGTGATTGAGGGAGAGGCTGTGGAGGCTGTGGAGGCTGTGAAGGACCTGGGGAGATTGGGAAAGCCATGGGAGCTAAAGTGGGGAAGGAATCCTGAGTACAATGGCAGTGATGGTGGAGAGCATGTTGCTGCTTTTTCATAATAAAATAATATATATATTTTTACCATCAGCCACTACCACGACGACCAACCTACTTCTAGCCCAGTTGCAGCACCCCGCCCATTGTCTCCAGTTAAGCTGCTGGCCACAACACATCAACCTCCTCTTCCTAACTTCAGCTCCACTTCCCACGCTCCGCAGTTCTCCCCTCTGTAGGAAGCTCTTTCTTACCTTCTGGGGCATGTCCAGATTGGAAGATTTCTTCTCACCTGGTATAGCTGCTCTGGCCTGAATACTCTCCTTCTTACCTTCTGTGGCCTGTTCAGGCTGGGCAGATGCCCATATTTCCTCTCACCTTTCCGCTTGGTCTTGTTCATTTCCACGGCGACATCCACGTATCCTTTCAGTGCCTCGACATCGAGCACGGGAATCGAACCCACGACCCTTGCATTGCAAGGTGGCGACTCTAACCACTGGGCTATATGAGGAACTGTATGCAAGGCAGTGAAACCATGGCCATGTGCTGTTCTTGCACTAGGCCTGCAAGGCATTCGCTCTTGTGGTCAGTTACGATGCCATAATACAAAATGATACAAAATAAAAACGGTCAAGAGGCGCCACGGCCAAACCAGCTCCACGCCGGAAAACCCAACGTTTTAGGTTTTCTTACCATTTAGGCCCAAGTGACAAAGAAATAAATAAATAAAAATATTTAAATAACAAACTTCCAAAAGGGCAAGGGCTAGAACTCACGACCACAAGGTTGAAAGACGGCACGGCTAAGGCAGCGCCACATGTGAGCTAGGTAAAGGTACTCCTCCAGACAGGTGTGTGGGGTTTTCTCCTTGTTTAGGCCCAAGTGAAAGGATAAAAACACCAAAAAAAAAAAATGGTCGAGAAGCGGCGGAAAACCCAGCGTTTTAGGTTTTCTTACCATTTAGGCCCAAGTGACAAAAAAATAAATAAATAAATCTAAATATTTAAATAACAAACTTCCAAAATGGAAAGGGCTAGAACTCGCGACCACAAGGTTGGAAGACGGCACGGCTGAGGCAGCGCCACGTGTGAGCTCGGTAAAGGCTTGCTTCCAGACAGGTGTGTGGGGTTTTCTCCTTGTTTAGGCCCAAGTGAAAGGATAAAAACACCAAAAAATAAAAAATAAATGGTCGAGAAGTGGCAGAAAACCCAGCGTTTTAGGTTTTCTTACCATTTAGGCCCAAGTGACAAAAAAAAAAATAAATAAATAAATCAAAATATTTAAATAACAAACTTCCAAAATGGAAAGGGCTAGAACTCGCGACCACAAGGTTGGAAGACGGCACGGCTGAGGCAGCGCCACGTGTGAGCTCGGTAAAGGGCTCCTCCAGACAGGTGTGTGGGGTTTTCTCCTCGTTTAGGCCCAAGTGAAAGGATAAAAACACCAAAAAAAAATTAATAAATGCTCGAGAAGCCGCATAAGAATCTTCCAAAGCAACCAAGGCTAGAACTCAGGACCACGTGATTGGGAAGCGGCAGGAAAGAGGCAGGGCAACGGGGGAGCTGGGAAAACATCTGCCTCCGGAGAGGTGTGTGGGGTTTTCTCATCATTTAGGACAACGTGAAAGGAAAAAAACAACAAAAAACGGTCGAGAGGCGCCACAGCGGAAAACCCAGGCTTTTTTTTGGGTTGAGGCAGCATTTAGGCCCAAGTGACAAAAAAATAAATAAATCAAAATATTTAAATAACAAAGGCAGCGCCACATGTGAGCTAGGTAAAGGTACTCCTCCAGACAGGTGTGTGGGGTTTTCTCCTTGTTTAGGCCCAAGTGAAAGGATAAAAACATCAAAAAAAAAAAATGGTCGAGAAGCGGCGGAAAACCCAGCGTTTTAGGTTTTCTTACCATTTAGGCCCAAGTGACAAAAAAATAAATAAATAAATCTAAATATTTAAATAACAAACTTCCAAAATGGAAAGGGCTAGAACTCGCGGCCACAAGGTTGGAAGACGGCACGGCTGAGGCAGCGCCACGTGTGAGCTCGGTAAAGGCTTGCTTCCAGACAGGTGTGTGGGGTTTTCTCCTTGTTTAGGCCCAAGTGAAAGGATAAAAACACCAAAAAATAAAAAATAAATGGTCGAGAAGTGGCAGAAAACCCAGCGTTTTAGGTTTTCTTACCATTTAGGCCCAAGTGACAAAAAAATAAATAAATCAAAATATTTAAATAACAAACTTCCAAAATGGAAAGGGCTAGAACTCGCGACCACAAGGTTGGAAGATGGCACGGCTGAGGCAGCGCCACGTGTGAGCTCGGTAAAGGGCTCCTCCAGACAGGTGTGTGGGGTTTTCTCCTCGTTTAGGCCCAAGTGAAAGGATAAAAACACCAAAAAAAAATTAATAAATGCTCGAGAAGCCGCATAAGAATCTTCCAAAGCAACCAAGGCTAGAACTCAGGACCACGTGATTGGGAAGCGGCAGGAAAGAGGCAGGGCAACGGGGGAGCTGGGAAAACATCTGCCTCCGGAGAGGTGTGTGGGGTTTTCTCATCATTTAGGACAACGTGAAAGGAAAAAAACAACAAAAAACGGTCGAGAGGCGCCACAGCGGAAAACCCAGGCTTTTTTTTGGGTTGAGGCAGCATTTAGGCCCAAGTGACAAAAAAATAAATAAATCAAAATATTTAAATAACAAACTTCCAAAAGGGAAAGGGCTAGAACTCGCGACCACAAGGTTGGAAGACGGCACGGCTGAGGCAGCGCCACGCGTGAGCTCGGTAAAGGTGCTCCTCCAGACAGGTGTGTGGGGTATTCTCCTTGTTTAGGCCCAAGTGAAAGGATAAAAACACCCAAAAATAAAAAATAAATGGTCGAGAAGCGGCGGAAAACCCAGCGTTTTAGGTTTTCTTACCATTTAGGCCCAAGTGACAAAAAAATAAATAAATAAATCCAAATATTTAAATAACAAACTTCCAAAATGGAAAAGGCTAGAACTCGCGACCACAAGGTTGGAAGACGGCACGGCTGAGGCAGCGCCACGTGTGAGATCGGTAAAGGGCTCCTCCAGACAGGTGTGTGGGGTTTTCTCCTCGTTTAGGCCCAAGTGAAAGGATAAAAACACCAAAAAAAATAATAAAAATGCTCGAGAAGCCGCATAAGAATCCTCCAAAGGAACCAAGGCTAGAACTCATGACCACGTGATTGGGAAGCGGCAGGAAAGAGGCAGGGCAACGGGGGAGCTGGGAAAACATCTGCCTCCGGAGAGGTGTGTGGGGTTTTCTCATCATTTAGGACAACGTGAAAGGAAAAAAACAACAAAAAACGGTCGAGAGGCGCCACGGCGGAAAACCCAGTCTTTTTTTGGGTTGAGGCAGCATCACGGGGGAATTGGGAAGAGTAGGGGGAAGCTGTCACCAAATGCTCAGATAGCCCAGTGGTTAGCATTGCCACCTTGGAATGCTCAGGTCATGGGTTCGATTCCCCTGATGGCACTGAGGCAAAAGCTGGATGTGGAGATTGCTTCTGGAGTTAAAGGACCCAAGGAGTTTGGCAGCGGAGGACCTATGAAGATTGGTGACTGAGTTCGGCAGTGGAGGAGCTGGGAAGATTGGACAGAGGACCTGAAGAGTTGGGCAGTGGAGGACGTGTGGAGATCGGTGACTGAGCTGACAGGTGACCTGGTATGAGCGTTAATGGAGACGGCAAGGCTGGTGATTGAGGGAGAGGCTGTGGAGGCTGTGAAGGACCTGGGGAGATTGGGAAAGCCATGGGAGCTAAAGTGGGGAAGGAATCCTGAGTACAATGGCAGTGATGGTGGAGAGCATGTTGCTGCTTTTTCATAATAAAATAATATATATATTTTTACCATCAGCCACTACCACGACGACCAACCTACTTCTAGCCCAGTTGCAGCACCCCGCCCATTGTCTCCAGTTAAGCTGCTGGCCACAACACATCAACCTCCTCTTCCTAACTTCAGCTCCACTTCCCACGCCCTGCAGTTCTCCCCTCTGTAGGAAGCTGCTCCGACTGCTCTTTCTTACCTTCTGGGGCATGTCCAGACTTGTGCTCCACTGCCCACGCTCCGCAGTTCTCCCCTCTGTAGGAAGCTCTTTCTTACCTTCTGGGGCATGTCCAGACTTCTGCTCCACTGCCCACGCTCCGCAGTTCTCCCCTCTGTAGGAAGCTCTTTCTTACCTTCTGGGGCATGTCCAGATTGGAAGATTTCTTCTCACCTGGTATAGCTGCTCTGGCCTGAATACTCTCCTTCTTACCTTCTGTGGCCTGTTCAGGCTGGGCAGATGCCCATATTTCCTCTCACCTTTCCGCTTGGTCTTGTTCATTTCCACGGCGACATCCACGTATCCTTTCAGTGCCTCGACATCGAGCACGGGAATCGAACCCACGACCCTTGCATTGCAAGGTGGCGACTCTAACCACTGGGCTATATGAGGAACTGTATGCAAGGCAGTGAAACCATGGCCATGTGCTGTCCTTGCACTAGGCCTGCAAGGCATTCGCTCTTGTGGTCAGTTACGATGCCATAATACAAAATGATACAAAATAAAAACGGTCAAGAGGCGCCACGGCCAAACCAGCTCCACGCCGGAAAACCCAACGTTTTAGGTTTTCTTACCATTTAGGCCCAAGTGACAAAGAAATAAATAAATAAAAATATTTAAATAACAAACTTCCAAAAGGGCAAGGGCTAGAACTCACGACCACAAGGTTGAAAGACGGCACGGCTAAGGCAGCGCCACATGTGAGCTAGGTAAAGGTACTCCTCCAGACAGGTGTGTGGGGTTTTCTCCTTGTTTAGGCCCAAGTGAAAGGATAAAAACACCAAAAAAAAAAAATGGTCGAGAAGCGGCGGAAAACCCAGCGTTTTAGGTTTTCTTACCATTTAGGCCCAAGTGACAAAAAAATAAATAAATAAATCTAAATATTTAAATAACAAACTTCCAAAATGGAAAGGGCTAGAACTCGCGACCACAAGGTTGGAAGACGGCACGGCTGAGGCAGCGCCACGTGTGAGCTCGGTAAAGGCTTGCTTCCAGACAGGTGTGTGGGGTTTTCTCCTTGTTTAGGCCCAAGTGAAAGGATAAAAACACCAAAAAATAAAAAATAAATGGTCGAGAAGTGGCAGAAAACCCAGCGTTTTAGGTTTTCTTACCATTTAGGCCCAAGTGACAAAAAAATAAATAAATAAATAAATCAAAATATTTAAATAACAAACTTCCAAAATGGAAAGGGCTAGAACTCGCGACCACAAGGTTGGAAGACGGCACGGCTGAGGCAGCGCCACGTGTGAGCTCGGTAAAGGGCTCCTCCAGACAGGTGTGTGGGGTTTTCTCCTCGTTTAGGCCCAAGTGAAAGGATAAAAACACCAAAAAAAAATTAATAAATGCTCGAGAAGCCGCATAAGAATCTTCCAAAGCAACCAAGGATAGAACTCAGGACCACGTGATTGGGAAGCGGCAGGAAAGAGGCAGGGCAACGGGGGAGCTGGGAAAACATCTGCCTCCGGAGAGGTGTGTGGGGTTTTCTCATCATTTAGGACAACGTGAAAGGAAAAAAACAACAAAAAACGGTCGAGAGGCGCCACAGCGGAAAACCCAGGCTTTTTTTTGGGTTGAGGCAGCATTTAGGCCCAAGTGACAAAAAAATAAATAAATCAAAATATTTAAATAACAAACTTCCAAAAGGGAAAGGGCTAGAACTCGCGACCACAAGGTTGGAAGACGGCACGGCTGAGGCAGCGCCACGCGTGAGCTCGGTAAAGGTGCTCCTCCAGACAGGTGTGTGGGGTATTCTCCTTGTTTAGGCCCAAGTGAAAGGATAAAAACACCCAAAAATAAAAAATAAATGGTCGAGAAGCGGCGGAAAACCCAGCGTTTTAGGTTTTCTTACCATTTAGGCCCAAGTGACAAAAAAATAAATAAATAAATCCAAATATTTAAATAACAAACTTCCAAAATGGAAAAGGCTAGAACTCGCGACCACAAGGTTGGAAGACGGCACGGCTGAGGCAGCGCCACGTGTGAGATCGGTAAAGGGCTCCTCCAGACAGGTGTGTGGGGTTTTCTCCTCGTTTAGGCCCAAGTGAAAGGATAAAAACACCCAAAAAAATAATAAAAATGCTCGAGAAGCCGCATAAGAATCCTCCAAAGGAACCAAGGCTAGAACTCATGACCACGTGATTGGGAAGCGGCAGGAAAGAGGCAGGGCAACGGGGGAGCTGGGAAAACATCTGCCTCCGGAGAGGTGTGTGGGGTTTTCTCATCATTTAGGACAACGTGAAAGGAAAAAAACAACAAAAAACGGTCGAGAGGCGCCACGGCGGAAAACCCAGTCTTTTTTTGGGTTGAGGCAGCATCACGGGGGAATTGGGAAGAGTAGGGGGAAGCTGTCACCAAATGCTCAGATAGCCCAGTGGTTAGCATTGCCACCTTGGAATGCTCAGGTCATGGGTTCGATTCCCCTGATGGCACTGAGGCAAAAGCTGGATGTGGAGATTGCTTCCGGAGTTAAAGGACCCAAGGAGTTTGGCAGCGGAGGACCTATGAAGATTGGTGACTGAGTTCGGCAGTGGAGGAGCTGGGAAGATTGGACAGAGGACCTGAAGAGTTGGGCAGTGGAGGACGTGTGGAGATCGGTGACTGAGCTGACAGGTGACCTGGTATGAGCGTTAATGGAGACGGCAAGGCTGGTGATTGAGGGAGAGGCTGTAGAGGCTGTAGAGGCTGTGGAGGCTGTGGAGGCTGTGAAGGACCTGGGGAGATTGGGAAAGCCATGGGAGCTAAAGTGGGGAAGGAATCCTGAGTACAATGGCAGTGATGGTGGAGAGCATGTTGCTGCTTTTTCATAATAAAATAATATATATATTTTTACCATCAGCCACTACCACGACGACCAACCTACTTCTAGCCCAGTTGCAGCACCCCGCCCATTGTCTCCAGTTAAGCTGCTGGCCACAACACATCAACCTCCTCTTCCTAACTTCAGCTCCACTTCCCACGCCCTGCAGTTCTCCCCTCTGTAGGAAGCTCTTTCTTACCTTCTGGGGCATGTCCAGATTGGAAGATTTCTTCTCACCTGGTTTAGCTGCTCTTGCCTGAATACTCTCTTTCTTACCTTCTGTGGCCTGTTCAGATGCCCATATTTCCTCTCACCTTTCCGCTTGGTCTTGTTCATTTCCACGGCAACATCCACGTATCCTTTCAGTGCCTCGACATCGAGCACGGGAATCGAACCCACGACCCTTGCATTGCAAGGTGGCGACTCTAACCACTGGGCTATATGAGGAACTGTATGCAAGGCAGTGAAACCATGGCCATGTGCTGTCCTTGCACTAGGCCTGCAAGGCATTCGCTCTTGTGGTCAGTTACGATGCCATAATACAAAATGATACAAAATAAAAACGGTCAAGAGACGCCACGGCCAAACCAGCTCCACGCCGGAAAACCCAACGTTTTAGGTTTTCTTACCATTTAGGCCCAAGTGACAAAGAAATAAATAAATAAAAATATTTAAATAACAAACTTCCAAAAGGGCAAGGGCTAGAACTCACGACCACAAGGTTGAAAGACGGCACGGCTAAGGCAGCGCCACATGTGAGCTAGGTAAAGGTACTCCTCCAGACAGGTGTGTGGGGTTTTCTCCTTGTTTAGGCCCAAGTGAAAGGATAAAAACACCAAAAAAAAAAAATGGTCGAGAAGCGGCGGAAAACCCAGCGTTTTAGGTTTTCTTACCATTTAGGCCCAAGTGACAAAAAAATAAATAAATAAATCTAAATATTTAAATAACAAACTTCCAAAATGGAAAGGGCTAGAACTCGCGACCACAAGGTTGGAAGACGGCACGGCTGAGGCAGCGCCACGTGTGAGCTCGGTAAAGGCTTGCTTCCAGACAGGTGTGTGGGGTTTTCTCCTTGTTTAGGCCCAAGTGAAAGGATAAAAACACCAAAAAATAAAAAATAAATGGTCGAGAAGTGGCAGAAAACCCAGCGTTTTAGGTTTTCTTACCATTTAGGCCCAAGTGACAAAAAAAAAAATAAATAAATAAATCAAAATATTTAAATAACAAACTTCCAAAATGGAAAGGGCTAGAACTCGCGACCACAAGGTTGGAAGACGGCACGGCTGAGGCAGCGCCACGTGTGAGCTCGGTAAAGGGCTCCTCCAGACAGGTGTGTGGGGTTTTCTCCTCGTTTAGGCCCAAGTGAAAGGATAAAAACACCAAAAAAAAATTACCCAAGGAGTTGCAGCACCCCGCCCATTGTCTCCAGTTAAGCTGCTGGCCACAACACATCAACCTCCTCTTCCTAACTTCAGCTCCACTTCCCACGCCCTGCAGTTCTCCCCTCTGTAGGAAGCTGCTCCGACTGCTCTTTCTTACCTTCTGGGGCATGTCCAGACTTCTGCTCCACTGCCCACGCTCCGCAGTTCTCCCCTCTGTAGGAAGCTCTTTCTTACCTTCTGGGGCATGTCCAGACTTCTGCTCCACTGCCCACGCTCCGCAGTTCTCCCCTCTGTAGGAAGCTCTTTCTTACCTTCTGGGGCATGTCCAGATTGGAAGATTTCTTCTCACCTGGTATAGCTGCTCTGGCCTGAATACTCTCCTTCTTACCTTCTGTGGCCTGTTCAGGCTGGGCAGATGCCCATATTTCCTCTCACCTTTCCGCTTGGTCTTGTTCATTTCCACGGCGACATCCACGTATCCTTTCAGTGCCTCGACATCGAGCACGGGAATCGAACCCACGACCCTTGCATTGCAAGGTGGCGACTCTAACCACTGGGCTATATGAGGAACTGTATGCAGGGCAGTGAAACCATGGCCATGTGCTGTCCTTGCACTAGGCCTGCAAGGCATTCGCTCTTGTGGTCAGTTACGATGCCATAATACAAAATGATACAAAATAAAAACGGTCAAGAGGCGCCACGGCCAAACCAGCTCCACGCCGGAAAACCCAACGTTTTAGGTTTTCTTACCATTTAGGCCCAAGTGACAAAGAAATAAATAAATAAAAATATTTAAATAACAAACTTCCAAAAGGGCAAGGGCTAGAACTCACGACCACAAGGTTGAAAGACGGCACGGCTAAGGCAGCGCCACATGTGAGCTAGGTAAAGGTACTCCTCCAGACAGGTGTGTGGGGTTTTCTCCTTGTTTAGGCCCAAGTGAAAGGATAAAAACACCAAAAAAAAAAATGGTCGAGAAGCGGCGGAAAACCCAGCGTTTTAGGTTTTCTTACCATTTAGGCCCAAGTGACAAAAAAATAAATAAATAAATCTAAATATTTAAATAACAAACTTCCAAAATGGAAAGGGCTAGAACTCGCGACCACAAGGTTGGAAGACGGCACGGCTGAGGCAGCGCCACGTGTGAGCTCGGTAAAGGCTTGCTTCCAGACAGGTGTGTGGGGTTTTCTCCTTGTTTAGGCCCAAGTGAAAGGATAAAAACACCAAAAAATAAAAAATAAATGGTCGAGAAGTGGCAGAAAACCCAGCGTTTTAGGTTTTCTTACCATTTAGGCCCAAGTGACAAAAAAATAAATAAATAAATAAATCAAAATATTTAAATAACAAACTTCCAAAATGGAAAGGGCTAGAACTCGCGACCACAAGGTTGGAAGACGGCACGGCTGAGGCAGCGCCACGTGTGAGCTCGGTAAAGGGCTCCTCCAGACAGGTGTGTGGGGTTTTCTCCTCGTTTAGGCCCAAGTGAAAGGATAAAAACACCAAAAAAAAATTAATAAATGCTCGAGAAGCCGCATAAGAATCTTCCAAAGCAACCAAGGATAGAACTCAGGACCACGTGATTGGGAAGCGGCAGGAAAGAGGCAGGGCAACGGGGGAGCTGGGAAAACATCTGCCTCCGGAGAGGTGTGTGGGGTTTTCTCATCATTTAGGACAACGTGAAAGGAAAAAAACAACAAAAAACGGTCGAGAGGCGCCACAGCGGAAAACCCAGGCTTTTTTTTGGGTTGAGGCAGCATTTAGGCCCAAGTGACAAAAAAATAAATAAATCAAAATATTTAAATAACAAACTTCCAAAAGGGAAAGGGCTAGAACTCGCGACCACAAGGTTGGAAGACGGCACGGCTGAGGCAGCGCCACGCGTGAGCTCGGTAAAGGTGC
The DNA here is from genome assembly GCF_029499605.1 of Hyla sarda. NCBI lineage: Eukaryota > Metazoa > Chordata > Amphibia > Anura > Hylidae > Hyla > Hyla sarda. The sequence goes on from NC_079192.1 coordinate 145,639,773, forward strand.
TCCTCCAGACAGGTGTGTGGGGTATTCTCCTTGTTTAGGCCCAAGTGAAAGGATAAAAACACCCAAAAATAAAAAATAAATGGTCGAGAAGCGGCGGAAAACCCAGCGTTTTAGGTTTTCTTACCATTTAGGCCCAAGTGACAAAAAAATAAATAAATAAATCCAAATATTTAAATAACAAACTTCCAAAATGGAAAAGGCTAGAACTCGCGACCACAAGGTTGGAAGACGGCACGGCTGAGGCAGCGCCACGTGTGAGATCGGTAAAGGGCTCATCCAGACAGGTGTGTGGGGTTTTCTCCTCGTTTAGGCCCAAGTGAAAGGATAAAAACACCAAAAAAAATAATAAAAATGCTCGAGAAGCCGCATAAGAATCCTCCAAAGGAACCAAGGCTAGAACTCATGACCACGTGATTGGGAAGCGGCAGGAAAGAGGCAGGGCAACGGGGGAGCTGGGAAAACATCTGCCTCCGGAGAGGTGTGTGGGGTTTTCTCATCATTTAGGACAACGTGAAAGGAAAAAAACAACAAAAAACGGTCGAGAGGCGCCACGGCGGAAAACCCAGTCTTTTTTTGGGTTGAGGCAGCATCACGGGGGAATTGGGAAGAGTAGGGGGAAGCTGTCACCAAATGCTCAGATAGCCCAGTGGTTAGCATTGCCACCTTGGAATGCTCAGGTCATGGGTTCGATTCCCCTGATGGCACTGAGGCAAAAGCTGGATGTGGAGATTGCTTCCGGAGTTAAAGGACCCAAGGAGTTTGGCAGCGGAGGACCTATGAAGATTGGTGACTGAGTTCGGCAGTGGAGGAGCTGGGAAGATTGGACAGAGGACCTGAAGAGTTGGGCAGTGGAGGACGTGTGGAGATCGGTGACTGAGCTGACAGGTGACCTGGTATGAGCGTTAATGGAGACGGCAAGGCTGGTGATTGAGGGAGAGGCTGTAGAGGCTGTAGAGGCTGTGGAGGCTGTGGAGGCTGTGAAGGACCTGGGGAGATTGGGAAAGCCATGGGAGCTAAAGTGGGGAAGGAATCCTGAGTACAATGGCAGTGATGGTGGAGAGCATGTTGCTGCTTTTTCATAATAAAATAATATATATATTTTTACCATCAGCCACTACCACGACGACCAACCTACTTCTAGCCCAGTTGCAGCACCCCGCCCATTGTCTCCAGTTAAGCTGCTGGCCACAACACATCAACCTCCTCTTCCTAACTTCAGCTCCACTTCCCACGCCCTGCAGTTCTCCCCTCTGTAGGAAGCTGCTCCGACTGCTCTTTCTTACCTTCTGGGGCATGTCCAGACTTCTGCTCCACTGCCCACGCTCCGCAGTTCTCCCCTCTGTAGGAAGCTCTTTCTTACCTTCTGGGGCATGTCCAGATTGGAAGATTTCTTCTCACCTGGTATAGCTGCTCTGGCCTGAATACTCTCCTTCTTACCTTCTGTGGCCTGTTCAGGCTGGGCAGATGCCCATATTTCCTCTCACCTTTCCGCTTGGTCTTGTTCATTTCCACGGCGACATCCACGTATCCTTTCAGTGCCTCGACATCGAGCACGGGAATCGAACCCACGACCCTTGCATTGCAAGGTGGCGACTCTAACCACTGGGCTATATGAGGAACTGTATGCAAGGCAGTGAAACCATGGCCATGTGCTGTCCTTGCACTAGGCCTGCAAGGCATTCGCTCTTGTGGTCAGTTACGATGCCATAATACAAAATGATACAAAATAAAAACGGTCAAGAGGCGCCACGGCCAAACCAGCTCCACGCCGGAAAACCCAACGTTTTAGGTTTTCTTACCATTTAGGCCCAAGTGACAAAGAAATAAATAAATAAAAATATTTAAATAACAAACTTCCAAAAGGGCAAGGGCTAGAACTCACGACCACAAGGTTGGAAGACGGCACGGCTAAGGCAGCGCCACATGTGAGCTAGGTAAAGGTACTCCTCCAGACAGGTGTGTGGGGTTTTCTCCTTGTTTAGGCCCAAGTGAAAGGATAAAAACACCAAAAAAAAAAAATGGTAGAGAAGCGGCGGAAAACCCAGCGTTTTAGGTTTTCTTACCATTTAGGCCCAAGTGACAAAAAAATAAATAAATAAATCTAAATATTTAAATAACAAACTTCCAAAATGGAAAGGGCTAGAACTCGCGACCACAAGGTTGGAAGACGGCACGGCTGAGGCAGCGCCACGTGTGAGCTCGGTAAAGGCTTGCTTCCAGACAGGTGTGTGGGGTTTTCTCCTTGTTTAGGCCCAAGTGAAAGGATAAAAACACCAAAAAATAAAAAATAAATGGTCGAGAAGTGGCAGAAAACCCAGCGTTTTAGGTTTTCTTACCATTTAGGCCCAAGTGACAAAAAAATAAATAAATAAATAAATCAAAATATTTAAATAACAAACTTCCAAAATGGAAAGGGCTAGAACTCGCGACCACAAGGTTGGAAGACGGCACGGCTGAGGCAGCGCCACGTGTGAGCTCGGTAAAGGGCTCCTCCAGACAGGTGTGTGGGGTTTTCTCCTCGTTTAGGCCCAAGTGAAAGGATAAAAACACCAAAAAAAAATTAATAAATGCTCGAGAAGCCGCATAAGAATCTTCCAAAGCAACCAAGGCTAGAACTCAGGACCACGTGATTGGGAAGCGGCAGGAAAGAGGCAGGGCAACGGGGGAGCTGGGAAAACATCTGCCTCTGGAGAGGTGTGTGGGGTTTTCTCATCATTTAGGACAACGTGAAAGGAAAAAAACAACAAAAAACGGTCGAGAGGCGCCACAGCGGAAAACCCAGGCTTTTTTTTTGGGTTGAGGCAGCATTTAGGCCCAAGTGACAAAAAAATAAATAAATCAAAATATTTAAATAACAAACTTCCAAAAGGGAAAGGGCTAGAACTCGCGACCACAAGGTTGGAAGACGGCACGGCTGAGGCAGCGCCACGCGTGAGCTCGGTAAAGGTGCTCCTCCAGACAGGTGTGTGGGGTATTCTCCTTGTTTAGGCCCAAGTGAAAGGATAAAAACACCAAAAAATAAAAAATAAATGGTCGAGAAGTGGCAGAAAACCCAGCGTTTTAGGTTTTCTTACCATTTAGGCCCAAGTGACAAAAAAATAAATAAATAAATAAATCAAAATATTTAAATAACAAACTTCCAAAATGGAAAGGGCTAGAACTCGCGACCACAAGGTTGGAAGACGGCACGGCTGAGGCAGCGCCACGTGTGAGCTCGGTAAAGGGCTCCTCCAGACAGGTGTGTGGGGTTTTCTCCTCGTTTAGGCCCAAGTGAAAGGATAAAAACACCAAAAAAAATAATAAAAATGCTCGAGAAGCCGCATAAGAATCTTCCAAAGCAACCAAGGCTAGAACTCAGGACCACGTGATTGGGAAGCGGCAGGAAAGAGGCAGGGCAACGGGGGAGCTGGGAAAACATCTGCCTCTGGAGAGGTGTGTGGGGTTTTCTCATCATTTAGGACAACGTGAAAGGAAAAAAACAACAAAAAACGGTCGAGAGGCGCCACAGCGGAAAACCCAGGCTTTTTTTTTGGGTTGAGGCAGCATTTAGGCCCAAGTGACAAAAAAATAAATAAATCAAAATATTTAAATAACAAACTTCCAAAAGGGAAAGGGCTAGAACTCGCGACCACAAGGTTGGAAGACGGCACGGCTGAGGCAGCGCCACGCGTGAGCTCGGTAAAGGTGCTCCTCCAGACAGGTGTGTGGGGTATTCTCCTTGTTTAGGCCCAAGTGAAAGGATAAAAACACCCAAAAATAAAAAATAAATGGTCGAGAAGCGGCGGAAAACCCAGCGTTTTAGGTTTTCTTACCATTTAGGCCCAAGTGACAAAAAAATAAATAAATAAATCCAAATATTTAAATAACAAACTTCCAAAATGGAAAAGGCTAGAACTCGCGACCACAAGGTTGGAAGACGGCACGGCTGAGGCAGCGCCACGTGTGAGATCGGTAAAGGGCTCCTCCAGACAGGTGTGTGGGGTTTTCTCCTCGTTTAGGCCCAAGTGAAAGGATAAAAACACCAAAAAAAATAATAAAAATGCTCGAGAAGCCGCATAAGAATCCTCCAAAGGAACCAAGGCTAGAACTCATGACCACGTGATTGGGAAGCGGCATGAAAGAGGCAGGGCAACGGGGGAGCTGGGAAAACATCTGCCTCCGGAGAGGTGTGTGGGGTTTTCTCATCATTTAGGACAACGTGAAAGGAAAAAAACAACAAAAAACGGTCGAGAGGCGCCACGGCGGAAAACCCAGTCTTTTTTTGGGTTGAGGCAGCATCACGGGGGAATTGGGAAGAGTAGGGGGAAGCTGTCACCAAATGCTCAGATAGCCCAGTGGTTAGCATTGCCACCTTGGAATGCTCAGGTCATGGGTTCGATTCCCCTGATGGCACTGAGGCAAAAGCTGGATGTGGAGATTGCTTCTGGAGTTAAAGGACCCAAGGAGTTTGGCAGCGGAGGACCTATGAAGATTGGTGACTGAGTTCGGCAGTGGAGGAGCTGGGAAGATTGGACAGAGGACCTGAAGAGTTGGGCAGTGGAGGACGTGTGGAGATCGGTGACTGAGCTGACAGGTGACCTGGTATGAGCGTTAATGGAGACGGCAAGGCTGGTGATTGAGGGAGAGGCTGTGGAGGCTGTGAAGGACCTGGGGAGATTGGGAAAGCCATGGGAGCTAAAGTGGGGAAGGAATCCTGAGTACAATGGCAGTGATGGTGGAGAGCATGTTGCTGCTTTTTCATAATAAAATAATATATATATTTTTACCATCAGCCACTACCACGACGACCAACCTACTTCTAGCCCAGTTGCAGCACCCCGCCCATTGTCTCCAGTTAAGCTGCTGGCCACAACACATCAACCTCCTCTTCCTAACTTCAGCTCCACTTCCCACGCCCTGCAGTTCTCCCCTCTGTAGGAAGCTGCTCCGACTGCTTTTTCTTACCTTCTGGAGCATGTCCAGACTTCTGCTCCACTGCCCACGCTCCGCAGTTCTCCCCTCTGTAGGAAGCTCTTTCTTACCTTCTGGGGCATGTCCAGATTGGAAGATTTCTTCTCACCTGGTATAGCTGCTCTGGCCTGAATACTCTCCTTCTTACCTTCTGTGGCCTGTTCAGGCTGGGCAGATGCCCATATTTCCTCTCACCTTTCCGCTTGGTCTTGTTCATTTCCACGGCGACATCCACGTATCCTTTCAGTGCCTCGACATCGAGCACGGGAATCGAACCCACGACCCTTGCATTGCAAGGTGGCGACTCTAACCACTGGGCTATATGAGGAACTGTATGCAAGGCAGTGAAACCATGGCCATGTGCTGTCCTTGCACTAGGCCTGCAAGGCATTCGCTCTTGTGGTCAGTTACGATGCCATAATACAAAATGATACAAAATAAAAACGGTCAAGAGGCGCCACGGCCAAACCAGCTCCACGCCGGAAAACCCAACGTTTTAGGTTTTCTTACCATTTAGGCCCAAGTGACAAAGAAATAAATAAATAAAAATATTTAAATAACAAACTTCCAAAAGGGCAAGGGCTAGAACTCACGACCACAAGGTTGAAAGACGGCACGGCTAAGGCAGCGCCACATGTGAGCTAGGTAAAGGTACTCCTCCAGACAGGTGTGTGGGGTTTTCTCCTTGTTTAGGCCCAAGTGAAAGGATAAAAACACCAAAAAAAAAAAATGGTCGAGAAGCGGCGGAAAACCCAGCGTTTTAGGTTTTCTTACCATTTAGGCCCAAGTGACAAAAAAATAAATAAATAAATCTAAATATTTAAATAACAAACTTCCAAAATGGAAAGGGCTAGAACTCGCGACCACAAGGTTGGAAGACGGCACGGCTGAGGCAGCGCCACGTGTGAGCTCGGTAAAGGCTTGCTTCCAGACAGGTGTGTGGGGTTTTCTCCTTGTTTAGGCCCAAGTGAAAGGATAAAAACACCAAAAAATAAAAAATAAATGGTCGAGAAGTGGCAGAAAACCCAGCGTTTTAGGTTTTCTTACCATTTAGGCCCAAGTGACAAAAAAATAAATAAATAAATAAATCAAAATATTTAAATAACAAACTTCCAAAATGGAAAGGGCTAGAACTCGCGACCACAAGGTTGGAAGACGGCACGGCTGAGGCAGCGCCACGTGTGAGCTCGGTAAAGGGCTCCTCCAGACAGGTGTGTGGGGTTTTCTCCTCGTTTAGGCCCAAGTGAAAGGATAAAAACACCAAAAAAAAATTAATAAATGCTCGAGAAGCCGCATAAGAATCTTCCAAAGCAACCAAGGATAGAACTCAGGACCACGTGATTGGGAAGCGGCAGGAAAGAGGCAGGGCAACGGGGGAGCTGGGAAAACATCTGCCTCCGGAGAGGTGTGTGGGGTTTTCTCATCATTTAGGACAACGTGAAAGGAAAAAAACAACAAAAAACGGTCGAGAGGCGCCACAGCGGAAAACCCAGGCTTTTTTTTGGGTTGAGGCAGCATTTAGGCCCAAGTGACAAAAAAATAAATAAATCAAAATATTTAAATAACAAACTTCCAAAAGGGAAAGGGCTAGAACTCGCGACCACAAGGTTGGAAGACGGCACGGCTGAGGCAGCGCCACGCGTGAGCTCGGTAAAGGTGCTCCTCCAGACAGGTGTGTGGGGTATTCTCCTTGTTTAGGCCCAAGTGAAAGGATAAAAACACCCAAAAATAAAAAATAAATGGTCGAGAAGCGGCGGAAAACCCAGCGTTTTAGGTTTTCTTACCATTTAGGCCCAAGTGACAAAAAAATAAATAAATAAATCCAAATATTTAAATAACAAACTTCCAAAATGGAAAAGGCTAGAACTCGCGACCACAAGGTTGGAAGACGGCACGGCTGAGGCAGCGCCACGTGTGAGATCGGTAAAGGGCTCCTCCAGACAGGTGTGTGGGGTTTTCTCCTCGTTTAGGCCCAAGTGAAAGGATAAAAACACCAAAAAAAATAATAAAAATGCTCGAGAAGCCGCATAAGAATCCTCCAAAGGAACCAAGGCTAGAACTCATGACCACGTGATTGGGAAGCGGCAGGAAAGAGGCAGGGCAACGGGGGAGCTGGGAAAACATCTGCCTCCGGAGAGGTGTGTGGGGTTTTCTCATCATTTAGGACAACGTGAAAGGAAAAAAACAACAAAAAACGGTCGAGAGGCGCCACGGCGGAAAACCCAGTCTTTTTTTGGGTTGAGGCAGCATCACGGGGGAATTGGGAAGAGTAGGGGGAAGCTGTCACCAAATGCTCAGATAGCCCAGTGGTTAGCATTGCCACCTTGGAATGCTCAGGTCATGGGTTCGATTCTCCTGATGGCACTGAGGCAAAAGCTGGATGTGGAGATTGCTTCCGGAGTTAAAGGACCCAAGGAGTTTGGCAGCGGAGGACCTATGAAGATTGGTGACTGAGTTCGGCAGTGGAGGAGCTGGGAAGATTGGACAGAGGACCTGAAGAGTTGGGCAGTGGAGGACGTGTGGAGATCGGTGACTGAGCTGACAGGTGACCTGGTATGAGCGTTAATGGAGACGGCAAGGCTGGTGATTGAGGGAGAGGCTGTGGAGGCTGTGAAGGACCTGGGGAGATTGGGAAAGCCATGGGAGCTAAAGTGGGGAAGGAATCCTGAGTACAATGGCAGTGATGGTGGAGAGCATGTTGCTGCTTTTTCATAATAAAATAATATATATATTTTTACCATCAGCCACTACCACGACGACCAACCTACTTCTAGCCCAGTTGCAGCACCCCGCCCATTGTCTCCAGTTAAGCTGCTGGCCACAACACATCAACCTCCTCTTCCTAACTTCAGCTCCACTTCCCACGCCCTGCAGTTCTCCCCTCTGTAGGAAGCTGCTCCGACTGCTCTTTCTTACCTTCTGGGGCATGTCCAGATTGGAAGATTTCTTCTCACCTGGTATAGCTGCTCTGGCCTGAATACTCTCCTTCTTACCTTCTGTGGCCTGTTCAGGCTGGGCAGATGCCCATATTTCCTCTCACCTTTCCGCTTGGTCTTGTTCATTTCCACGGCGACATCCACGTATCCTTTCAGTGCCTCGACATCGAGCACGGGAATCGAACCCACGACCCTTGCATTGCAAGGTGGCGACTCTAACCACTGGGCTATATGAGGAACTGTATGCAAGGCAGTGAAACCATGGCCATGTGCTGTCCTTGCACTAGGCCTGCAAGGCATTCGCTCTTGTGGTCAGTTACGATGCCATAATACAAAATGATACAAAATAAAAACGGTCAAGAGGCGCCACGGCCAAACCAGCTCCACGCCGGAAAACCCAACGTTTTAGGTTTTCTTACCATTTAGGCCCAAGTGACAAAGAAATAAATAAATAAAAATATTTAAATAACAAACTTCCAAAAGGGCAAGGGCTAGAACTCACGACCACAAGGTTGAAAGACGGCACGGCTAAGGCAGCGCCACATGTGAGCTAGGTAAAGGTACTCCTCCAGACAGGTGTGTGGGGTTTTCTCCTTGTTTAGGCCCAAGTGAAAGGATAAAAACACCAAAAAAAAAAAAATGGTAGAGAAGCGGCGGAAAACCCAGCGTTTTAGGTTTTCTTACCATTTAGGCCCAAGTGACAAAAAAATAAATAAATAAATCTAAATATTTAAATAACAAACTTCCAAAATGGAAAGGGCTAGAACTCGCGACCACAAGGTTGGAAGACGGCACGGCTGAGGCAGCGCCACGTGTGAGCTCGGTAAAGGCTTGCTTCCAGACAGGTGTGTGGGGTTTTCTCCTTGTTTAGGCCCAAGTGAAAGGATAAAAACACCAAAAAATAAAAAATAAATGGTCGAGAAGTGGCAGAAAACCCAGCGTTTTAGGTTTTCTTACCATTTAGGCCCAAGTGACAAAAAAATAAATAAATAAATAAATCAAAATATTTAAATAACAAACTTCCAAAATGGAAAGGGCTAGAACTCGCGACCACAAGGTTGGAAGACGGCACGGCTGAGGCAGCGCCACGTGTGAGCTCGGTAAAGGGCTCCTCCAGACAGGTGTGTGGGGTTTTCTCCTCGTTTAGGCCCAAGTGAAAGGATAAAAACACCAAAAAAAAATTAATAAATGCTCGAGAAGCCGCATAAGAATCTTCCAAAGCAACCAAGGCTAGAACTCAGGACCACGTGATTGGGAAGCGGCAGGAAAGAGGCAGGGCAACGGGGGAGCTGGGAAAACATCTGCCTCTGGAGAGGTGTGTGGGGTTTTCTCATCATTTAGGACAACGTGAAAGGAAAAAAACAACAAAAAACGGTCGAGAGGCGCCACAGCGGAAAACCCAGGCTTTTTTTTTGGGTTGAGGCAGCATTTAGGCCCAAGTGACAAAAAAATAAATAAATCAAAATATTTAAATAACAAACTTCCAAAAGGGAAAGGGCTAGAACTCGCGACCACAAGGTTGGAAGACGGCACGGCTGAGGCAGCGCCACGCGTGAGCTCGGTAAAGGTGCTCCTCCAGACAGGTGTGTGGGGTATTCTCCTTGTTTAGGCCCAAGTGAAAGGATAAAAACACCCAAAAATAAAAAATAAATGGTCGAGAAGCGGCGGAAAACCCAGCGTTTTAGGTTTTCTTACCATTTAGGCCCAAGTGACAAAAAAATAAATAAATAAATCCAAATATTTAAATAACAAACTTCCAAAATGGAAAAGGCTAGAACTCGCGACCACAAGGTTGGAAGACGGCACGGCTGAGGCAGCGCCACGTGTGAGATCGGTAAAGGGCTCCTCCAGACAGGTGTGTGGGGTTTTCTCCTCGTTTAGGCCCAAGTGAAAGGATAAAAACACCAAAAAAAATAATAAAAATGCTCGAGAAGCCGCATAAGAATCCTCCAAAGGAACCAAGGCTAGAACTCATGACCACGTGATTGGGAAGCGGCATGAAAGAGGCAGGGCAACGGGGGAGCTGGGAAAACATCTGCCTCCGGAGAGGTGTGTGGGGTTTTCTCATCATTTAGGACAACGTGAAAGGAAAAAAACAACAAAAAACGGTCGAGAGGCGCCACGGCGGAAAACCCAGTCTTTTTTTGGGTTGAGGCAGCATCACGGGGGAATTGGGAAGAGTAGGGGGAAGCTGTCACCAAATGCTCAGATAGCCCAGTGGTTAGCATTGCCACCTTGGAATGCTCAGGTCATGGGTTCGATTCCCCTGATGGCACTGAGGCAAAAGCTGGATGTGGAGATTGCTTCTGGAGTTAAAGGACCCAAGGAGTTTGGCAGCGGAGGACCTATGAAGATTGGTGACTGAGTTCGGCAGTGGAGGAGCTGGGAAGATTGGACAGAGGACCTGAAGAGTTGGGCAGTGGAGGACGTGTGGAGATCGGTGACTGAGCTGACAGGTGACCTGGTATGAGCGTTAATGGAGACGGCAAGGCTGGTGATTGAGGGAGAGGCTGTGGAGGCTGTGAAGGACCTGGGGAGATTGGGAAAGCCATGGGAGCTAAAGTGGGGAAGGAATCCTGAGTACAATGGCAGTGATGGTGGAGAGCATGTTGCTGCTTTTTCATAATAAATAATATATATATTTTTACCATCAGCCACTACCACGACGACCAACCTACTTCTAGCCCAGTTGCAGCACCCCGCCCATTGTCTCCAGTTAAGCTGCTGGCCACAACACATCAACCTCCTCTTCCTAACTTCAGCTCCACTTCCCACGCCCTGCAGTTCTCCCCTCTGTAGGAAGCTGCTCCGACTGCTTTTTCTTACCTTCTGGGGCATGTCCAGATTGGAAGATTTCTTCTCACCTGGTATAGCTGCTCTGGCCTGAATACTCTCCTTCTTACCTTCTGTGGCCTGTTCAGGCTGGGCAGATGCCCATATTTCCTCTCACCTTTCCGCTTGGTCTTGTTCATTTCCACGGCGACATCCACGTATCCTTTCAGTGCCTCGACATCGAGCACGGGAATCGAACCCACGACCCTTGCATTGCAAGGTGGCGACTCTAACCACTGGGCTATATGAGGAACTGTATGCAAGGCAGTGAAACCATGGCCATGTGCTGTCCTTGCACTAGGCCTGCAAGGCATTCGCTCTTGTGGTCAGTTACGATGCCATAATACAAAATGATACAAAATAAAAACGGTCAAGAGGCGCCACGGCCAAACCAGCTCCACGCCGGAAAACCCAACGTTTTAGGTTTTCTTACCATTTAGGCCCAAGTGACAAAGAAATAAATAAATAAAAATATTTAAATAACAAACTTCCAAAAGGGCAAGGGCTAGAACTCACGACCACAAGGTTGAAAGACGGCACGGCTAAGGCAGCGCCACATGTGAGCTAGGTAAAGGTACTCCTCCAGACAGGTGTGTGGGGTTTTCTCCTTGTTTAGGCCCAAGTGAAAGGATAAAAACACCAAAAAAAAAAAATGGTCGAGAAGCGGCGGAAAACCCAGCGTTTTAGGTTTTCTTACCATTTAGGCCCAAGTGACAAAAAAATAAATAAATAAATCTAAATATTTAAATAACAAACTTCCAAAATGGAAAGGGCTAGAACTCGCGACCACAAGGTTGGAAGACGGCACGGCTGAGGCAGCGCCACGTGTGAGCTCGGTAAAGGCTTGCTTCCAGACAGGTGTGTGGGGTTTTCTCCTTGTTTAGGCCCAAGTGAAAGGATAAAAACACCAAAAAATAAAAAATAAATGGTCGAGAAGTGGCAGAAAACCCAGCGTTTTAGGTTTTCTTACCATTTAGGCCCAAGTGACAAAAAAATAAATAAATAAATAAATCAAAATATTTAAATAACAAACTTCCAAAATGGAAAGGGCTAGAACTCGCGACCACAAGGTTGGAAGACGGCACGGCTGAGGCAGCGCCACGTGTGAGCTCGGTAAAGGGCTCCTCCAGACAGGTGTGTGGGGTTTTCTCCTCGTTTAGGCCCAAGTGAAAGGATAAAAACACCAAAAAAAAATTAATAAATGCTCGAGAAGCCGCATAAGAATCTTCCAAAGCAACCAAGGATAGAACTCAGGACCACGTGATTGGGAAGCGGCAGGAAAGAGGCAGGGCAACGGGGGAGCTGGGAAAACATCTGCCTCCGGAGAGGTGTGTGGGGTTTTCTCATCATTTAGGACAACGTGAAAGGAAAAAAACAACAAAAAACGGTCGAGAGGCGCCACAGCGGAAAACCCAGGCTTTTTTTTGGGTTGAGGCAGCATTTAGGCCCAAGTGACAAAAAAATAAATAAATCAAAATATTTAAATAACAAACTTCCATAAGGGAAAGGGCTAGAACTCGCGACCACAAGGTTGGAAGACGGCACGGCTGAGGCAGCGCCACGCGTGAGCTCGGTAAAGGTGCTCCTCCAGACAGGTGTGTGGGGTATTCTCCTTGTTTAGGCCCAAGTGAAAGGATAAAAACACCCAAAAATAAAAAATAAATGGTCGAGAAGCGGCGGAAAACCCAGCGTTTTAGGTTTTCTTACCATTTAGGCCCAAGTGACAAAAAAATAAATAAATAAATCCAAATATTTAAATAACAAACTTCCAAAATGGAAAAGGCTAGAACTCGCGACCACAAGGTTGGAAGACGGCACGGCTGAGGCAGCGCCACGTGTGAGATCGGTAAAGGGCTCCTCCAGACAGGTGTGTGGGGTTTTCTCCTCGTTTAGGCCCAAGTGAAAGGATAAAAACACCAAAAAAAATAATAAAAATGCTCGAGAAGCCGCATAAGAATCCTCCAAAGGAACCAAGGCTAGAACTCATGACCACGTGATTGGGAAGCGGCAGGAAAGAGGCAGGGCAACGGGGGAGCTGGGAAAACATCTGCCTCCGGAGAGGTGTGTGGGGTTTTCTCATCATTTAGGACAACGTGAAAGGAAAAAAACAACAAAAAACGGTCGAGAGGCGCCACGGCGGAAAACCCAGTCTTTTTTTGGGTTGAGGCAGCATCACGGGGGAATTGGGAAGAGTAGGGGGAAGCTGTCACCAAATGCTCAGATAGCCCAGTGGTTAGCATTGCCACCTTGGAATGCTCAGGTCATGGGTTCGATTCTCCTGATGGCACTGAGGCAAAAGCTGGATGTGGAGATTGCTTCCGGAGTTAAAGGACCCAAGGAGTTTGGCAGCGGAGGACCTATGAAGATTGGTGACTGAGTTCGGCAGTGGAGGAGCTGGGAAGATTGGACAGAGGACCTGAAGAGTTGGGCAGTGGAGGACGTGTGGAGATCGGTGACTGAGCTGACAGGTGACCTGGTATGAGCGTTAATGGAGACGGCAAGGCTGGTGATTGAGGGAGAGGCTGTGGAGGCTGTGAAGGACCTGGGGAGATTGGGAAAGCCATGGGAGCTAAAGTGGGGAAGGAATCCTGAGTACAATGGCAGTGATGGTGGAGAGCATGTTGCTGCTTTTTCATAATAAAATAATATATATATTTTTACCATCAGCCACTACCACGACGACCAACCTACTTCTAGCCCAGTTGCAGCACCCCGCCCATTGTCTCCAGTTAAGCTGCTGGCCACAACACATCAACCTCCTCTTCCTAACTTCAGCTCCACTTCCCACGCCCTGCAGTTCTCCCCTCTGTAGGAAGCTGCTCCGACTGCTCTTTCTTACCTTCTGGGGCATGTCCAGATTGGAAGATTTCTTCTCACCTGGTATAGCTGCTCTGGCCTGAATACTCTCCTTCTTACCTTCTGTGGCCTGTTCAGGCTGGGCAGATGCCCATATTTCCTCTCACCTTTCCGCTTGGTCTTGTTCATTTCCACGGCGACATCCACGTATCCTTTCAGTGCCTCGACATCGAGCACGGGAATCGAACCCACGACCCTTGCATTGCAAGGTGGCGACTCTAACCACTGGGCTATATGAGGAACTGTATGCAAGGCAGTGAAACCATGGCCATGTGCTGTCCTTGCACTAGGCCTGCAAGGCATTCGCTCTTGTGGTCAGTTACGATGCCATAATACAAAATGATACAAAATAAAAACGGTCAAGAGGCGCCACGGCCAAACCAGCTCCACGCCGGAAAACCCAACGTTTTAGGTTTTCTTACCATTTAGGCCCAAGTGACAAAGAAATAAATAAATAAAAATATTTAAATAACAAACTTCCAAAAGGGCAAGGGCTAGAACTCACGACCACAAGGTTGAAAGACGGCACGGCTAAGGCAGCGCCACATGTGAGCTAGGTAAAGGTACTCCTCCAGACAGGTGTGTGGGGTTTTCTCCTTGTTTAGGCCCAAGTGAAAGGATAAAAACACCAAAAAAAAAAATGGTCGAGAAGCGGCGGAAAACCCAGCGTTTTAGGTTTTCTTACCATTTAGGCCCAAGTGACAAAAAAATAAATAAATAAATCTAAATATTTAAATAACAAACTTCCAAAATGGAAAGGGCTAGAACTCGCGACCACAAGGTTGGAAGACGGCACGGCTGAGGCAGCGCCACGTGTGAGCTCGGTAAAGGCTTGCTTCCAGACAGGTGTGTGGGGTTTTCTCCTTGTTTAGGCCCAAGTGAAAGGATAAAAACACCAAAAAATAAAAAATAAATGGTCGAGAAGTGGCAGAAAACCCAGCGTTTTAGGTTTTCTTACCATTTAGGCCCAAGTGACAAAAAAATAAATAAATAAATAAATCAAAATATTTAAATAACAAACTTCCAAAATGGAAAGGGCTAGAACTCGCGACCACAAGGTTGGAAGACGGCACGGCTGAGGCAGCGCCACGTGTGAGCTCGGTAAAGGGCTCCTCCAGACAGGTGTGTGGGGTTTTCTCCTCGTTTAGGCCCAAGTGAAAGGATAAAAACACCAAAAAAAAATTAATAAATGCTCGAGAAGCCGCATAAGAATCTTCCAAAGCAACCAAGGCTAGAACTCAGGACCACGTGATTGGGAAGCGGCAGGAAAGAGGCAGGGCAACGGGGGAGCTGGGAAAACATCTGCCTCTGGAGAGGTGTGTGGGGTTTTCTCATCATTTAGGACAACGTGAAAGGAAAAAAACAACAAAAAACGGTCGAGAGGCGCCACGGCGGAAAACCCAGTCTTTTTTTGGGTTGAGGCAGCATCACGGGGGAATTGGGAAGAGTAGGGGGAAGCTGTCACCAAATGCTCAGATAGCCCAGTGGTTAGCATTGCCACCTTGGAATGCTCAGGTCATGGGTTCGATTCCCCTGATGGCACTGAGGCAAAAGCTGGATGTGGAGATTGCTTCCGGAGTTAAAGGACCCAAGGAGTTTGGCAGCGGAGGACCTATGAAGATTGGTGACTGAGTTCGGCAGTGGAGGAGCTGGGAAGATTGGACAGAGGACCTGAAGAGTTGGGCAGTGGAGGACGTGTGGAGATCGGTGACTGAGCTGACAGGTGACCTGGTATGAGCGTTAATGGAGACGGCAAGGCTGGTGATTGAGGGAGAGGCTGTGGAGGCTGTGAAGGACCTGGGGAGATTGGGAAAGCCATGGGAGCTAAAGTGGGGAAGGAATCCTGAGTACAATGGCAGTGATGGTGGAGAGCATGTTGCTGCTTTTTCATAATAAAATAATATATATATTTTTACCATCAGCCACTACCACGACGACCAACCTACTTCTAGCCCAGTTGCAGCACCCCGCCCATTGTCTCCAGTTAAGCTGCTGGCCACAACACATCAACCTCCTCTTCCTAACTTCAGCTCCACTTCCCACGCCCTGCAGTTCTCCCCTCTGTAGGAAGCTGCTCCGACTGCTCTTTCTTACCTTCTGGGGCATGTCCAGACTTCTGCTCCACTGCCCACGCTCCGCAGTTCTCCCCTCTGTAGGAAGCTCTTTCTTACCTTCTGGGGCATGTCCAGATTGGAAGATTTCTTCTCACCTGGTATAGCTGCTCTGGCCTGAATACTCTCCTTCTTACCTTCTGTGGCCTGTTCAGGCTGGGCAGATGCCCATATTTCCTCTCACCTTTCCGCTTGGTCTTGTTCATTTCCACGGCGACATCCACGTATCCTTTCAGTGCCTCGACATCGAGCACGGGAATCGAACCCACGACCCTTGCATTGCAAGGTGGCGACTCTAACCACTGGGCTATATGAGGAACTGTATGCAAGGCAGTGAAACCATGGCCATGTGCTGTCCTTGCACTAGGCCTGCAAGGCATTCGCTCTTGTGGTCAGTTACGATGCCATAATACAAAATGATACAAAATAAAAACGGTCAAGAGGCGCCACGGCCAAACCAGCTCCACGCCGGAAAACCCAACGTTTGAGCTCGGTAAAGGCTTGCTTCCAGACAGGTGTGTGGGGTTTTCTCCTTGTTTAGGCCCAAGTGAAAGGATAAAAACACCAAAAAATAAAAAATAAATGGTCGAGAAGTGGCAGAAAACCCAGCGTTTTAGGTTTTCTTACCATTTAGGCCCAAGTGACAAAAAAATAAATAAATAAATAAATCAAAATATTTAAATAACAAACTTCCAAAATGGAAAGGGCTAGAACTCGCGACCACAAGGTTGGAAGACGGCACGGCTGAGGCAGCGCCACGTGTGAGCTCGGTAAAGGGCTCCTCCAGACAGGTGTGTGGGGTTTTCTCCTCGTTTAGGCCCAAGTGAAAGGATAAAAACACCAAAAAAAAATTAATAAATGCTCGAGAAGCCGCATAAGAATCTTCCAAAGCAACCAAGGCTAGAACTCAGGACCACGTGATTGGGAAGCGGCAGGAAAGAGGCAGGGCAACGGGGGAGCTGGGAAAACATCTGCCTCTGGAGAGGTGTGTGGGGTTTTCTCATCATTTAGGACAACGTGAAAGGAAAAAAACAACAAAAAACGGTCGAGAGGCGCCACAGCGGAAAACCCAGGCTTTTTTTTGGGTTGAGGCAGCATTTAGGCCCAAGTGACAAAAAAATAAATAAATCAAAATATTTAAATAACAAACTTCCAAAAGGGAAAGGGCTAGAACTCGCGACCACAAGGTTGGAAGACGGCACGGCTGAGGCAGCGCCACGCGTGAGCTCGGTAAAGGTGCTCCTCCAGACAGTTGTGTGGGGTATTCTCCTTGTTTAGGCCCAAGTGAAAGGATAAAAACACCCAAAAATAAAAAATAAATGGTCGAGAAGCGGCGGAAAACCCAGCGTTTTAGGTTTTCTTACCATTTAGGCCCAAGTGACAAAAAAATAAATAAATAAATCCAAATATTTAAATAACAAACTTCCAAAATGGAAAAGGCTAGAACTCGCGACCACAAGGTTGGAAGACGGCACGGCTGAGGCAGCGCCACGTGTGAGATCGGTAAAGGGCTCCTCCAGACAGGTGTGTGGGGTTTTCTCCTCGTTTAGGCCCAAGTGAAAGGATAAAAACACCAAAAAAAATAATAAAAATGCTCGAGAAGCCGCATAAGAATCCTCCAAAGGAACCAAGGCTAGAACTCATGACCACGTGATTGGGAAGCGGCAGGAAAGAGGCAGGGCAACGGGGGAGCTGGGAAAACATCTGCCTCCGGAGAGGTGTGTGGGGTTTTCTCATCATTTAGGACAACGTGAAAGGAAAAAAACAACAAAAAACGGTCGAGAGGCGCCACGGCGGAAAACCCAGTCTTTTTTTGGGTTGAGGCAGCATCACGGGGGAATTGGGAAGAGTAGGGGGAAGCTGTCACCAAATGCTCAGATAGCCCAGTGGTTAGCATTGCCACCTTGGAATGCTCAGGTCATGGGTTCGATTCCCCTGATGGCACTGAGGCAAAAGCTGGATGTGGAGATTGCTTCCGGAGTTAAAGGACCCAAGGAGTTTGGCAGCGGAGGACCTATGAAGATTGGTGACTGAGTTCGGCAGTGGAGGAGCTGGGAAGATTGGACAGAGGACCTGAAGAGTTGGGCAGTGGAGGACGTGTGGAGATCGGTGACTGAGCTGACAGGTGACCTGGTATGAGCGTTAATGGAGACGGCAAGGCTGGTGATTGAGGGAGAGGCTGTGGAGGCTGTGAAGGACCTGGGGAGATTGGGAAAGCCATGGGAGCTAAAGTGGGGAAGGAATCCTGAGTACAATGGCAGTGATGGTGGAGAGCATGTTGCTGCTTTTTCATAATAAAATAATATATATATTTTTACCATCAGCCACTACCACGACGACCAACCTACTTCTAGCCCAGTTGCAGCACCCCGCCCATTGTCTCCAGTTAAGCTGCTGGCCACAACACATCAACCTCCTCTTCCTAACTTCAGCTCCACTTCCCACGCCCTGCAGTTCTCCCCTCTGTAGGAAGCTGCTCCGACTGCTCTTTCTTACCTTCTGGGGCATGTCCAGACTTCTGCTCCACTGCCCACGCTCCGCAGTTCTCCCCTCTGTAGGAAGCTCTTTCTTACCTTCTGGGGCATGTCCAGATTGGAAGATTTCTTCTCACCTGGTATAGCTGCTCTGGCCTGAATACTCTCCTTCTTACCTTCTGTGGCCTGTTCAGGCTGGGCAGATGCCCATATTTCCTCTCACCTTTCCGCTTGGTCTTGTTCATTTCCACGGCGACATCCACGTATCCTTTCAGTGCCTCGACATCGAGCACGGGAATCGAACCCACGACCCTTGCATTGCAAGGTGGCGACTCTAACCACTGGGCTATATGAGAAGCGGCGGAAAACCCAGCGTTTTAGGTTTTCTTACCATTTAGGCCCAAGTGACAAAAAAATAAATAAATAAATCTAAATATTTAAATAACAAACTTCCAAAATGGAAAGGGCTAGAACTCGCGACCACAAGGTTGGAAGACGGCACGGCTGAGGCAGCGCCACGTGTGAGCTCGGTAAAGGCTTGCTTCCAGACAGGTGTGTGGGGTTTTCTCCTTGTTTAGGCCCAAGTGAAAGGATAAAAACACCAAAAAATAAAAAATAAATGGTCGAGAAGTGGCAGAAAACCCAGCGTTTTAGGTTTTCTTACCATTTAGGCCCAAGTGACAAAAAAATAAATAAATAAATAAATCAAAATATTTAAATAACAAACTTCCAAAATGGAAAGGGCTAGAACTCGCGACCACAAGGTTGGAAGACGGCACGGCTGAGGCAGCGCCACGTGTGAGCTCGGTAAAGGGCTCCTCCAGACAGGTGTGTGGGGTTTTCTCCTCGTTTAGGCCCAAGTGAAAGGATAAAAACACCAAAAAAAAATTAATAAATGCTCGAGAAGCCGCATAAGAATCTTCCAAAGCAACCAAGGCTAGAACTCAGGACCACGTGATTGGGAAGCGGCAGGAAAGAGGCAGGGCAACGGGGGAGCTGGGAAAACATCTGCCTCCGGAGAGGTGTGTGGGGTTTTCTCATCATTTAGGACAACGTGAAAGGAAAAAAACAACAAAAAACGGTCGAGAGGCGCCACAGCGGAAAACCCAGGCTTTTTTTTGGGTTGAGGCCGCATTTAGGCCCAAGTGACAAAAAAATAAATAAATCAAAATATTTAAATAACAAACTTCCAAAAGGGAAAGGGCTAGAACTCGCGACCACAAGGTTGGAAGACGGCACGGCTGAGGCAGCGCCACGCGTGAGCTCGGTAAAGGTGCTCCTCCAGACAGGTGTGTGGGGTATTCTCCTTGTTTAGGCCCAAGTGAAAGGATAAAAACACCCAAAAATAAAAAATAAATGGTCGAGAAGCGGCGGAAAACCCAGCGTTTTAGGTTTTCTTACCATTTAGGCCCAAGTGACAAAAAAATAAATAAATAAATCCAAATATTTAAATAACAAACTTCCAAAATGGAAAAGGCTAGAACTCGCGACCACAAGGTTGGAAGACGGCACGGCTGAGGCAGCGCCACGTGTGAGATCGGTAAAGGGCTCCTCCAGACAGGTGTGTGGGGTTTTCTCCTCGTTTAGGCCCAAGTGAAAGGATAAAAACACCAAAAAAAATAATAAAAATGCTCGAGAAGCCGCATAAGAATCCTCCAAAGGAACCAAGGCTAGAACTCATGACCACGTGATTGGGAAGCGGCAGGAAAGAGGCAGGGCAACGGGGGAGCTGGGAAAACATCTGCCTCCGGAGAGGTGTGTGGGGTTTTCTCATCATTTAGGACAACGTGAAAGGAAAAAAACAACAAAAAACGGTCGAGAGGCGCCACGGCGGAAAACCCAGTCTTTTTTTGGGTTGAGGCAGCATCACGGGGGAATTGGGAAGAGTAGGGGGAAGCTGTCACCAAATGCTCAGATAGCCCAGTGGTTAGCATTGCCACCTTGGAATGCTCAGGTCATGGGTTCGATTCCCCTGATGGCACTGAGGCAAAAGCTGGATGTGGAGATTGCTTCCGGAGTTAAAGGACCCAAGGAGTTTGGCAGCGGAGGACCTATGAAGATTGGTGACTGAGTTCGGCAGTGGAGGAGCTGGGAAGATTGGACAGAGGACCTGAAGAGTTGGGCAGTGGAGGACGTGTGGAGATCGGTGACTGAGCTGACAGGTGACCTGGTATGAGCGTTAATGGAGACGGCAAGGCTGGTGATTGAGGGAGAGGCTGTGGAGGCTGTGGAGGCTGTGAAGGACCTGGGGAGATTGGGAAAGCCATGGGAGCTAAAGTGGGGAAGGAATCCTGAGTACAATGGCAGTGATGGTGGAGAGCATGTTGCTGCTTTTTCATAATAAAATAATATATATATTTTTACCATCAGCCACTACCACGACGACCAACCTACTTCTAGCCCAGTTGCAGCACCCCGCCCATTGTCTCCAGTTAAGCTGCTGGCCACAACACATCAACCTCCTCTTCCTAACTTCAGCTCCACTTCCCACGCCCTGCAGTTCTCCCCTCTGTAGGAAGCTCTTTCTTACCTTCTGGGGCATGTCCAGATTGGAAGATTTCTTCTCACCTGGTTTAGCTGCTCTGGCCTGAATACTCTCTTTCTTACCTTCTGTGGCCTGTTCAGATGCCCATATTTCCTCTCACCTTTCCGCTTGGTCTTGTTCATTTCCACGGCGACATCCACGTATCCTTTCAGTGCCTCGACATCGAGCACGGGAATCGAACCCACGACCCTTGCATTGCAAGGTGGCGACTCTAACCACTGGGCTATATGAGGAACTGTATGCAAGGCAGTGAAACCATGGCCATGTGCTGTCCTTGCACTAGGCCTGCAAGGCATTCGCTCTTGTGGTCAGTTACGATGCCATAATACAAAATGATACAAAATAAAAACGGTCAAGAGGCGCCACGGCCAAACCAGCTCCACGCCGGAAAACCCAACGTTTTAGGTTTTCTTACCATTTAGGCCCAAGTGACAAAGAAATAAATAAATAAAAATATTTAAATAACAAACTTCCAAAAGGGCAAGGGCTAGAACTCACGACCACAAGGTTGAAAGACGGCACGGCTAAGGCAGCGCCACATGTGAGCTAGGTAAAGGTACTCCTCCAGACAGGTGTGTGGGGTTTTCTCCTTGTTTAGGCCCAAGTGAAAGGATAAAAACACCAAAAAAAAAAATGGTCGAGAAGCGGCGGAAAACCCAGCGTTTTAGGTTTTCTTACCATTTAGGCCCAAGTGACAAAAAAATAAATAAATAAATCTAAATATTTAAATAACAAACTTCCAAAATGGAAAGGGCTAGAACTCGCGACCACAAGGTTGGAAGACGGCACGGCTGAGGCAGCGCCACGTGTGAGCTCGGTAAAGGCTTGCTTCCAGACAGGTGTGTGGGGTTTTCTCCTTGTTTAGGCCCAAGTGAAAGGATAAAAACACCAAAAAATAAAAAATAAATGGTCGAGAAGTGGCAGAAAACCCAGCGTTTTAGGTTTTCTTACCATTTAGGCCCAAGTGACAAAAAAATAAATAAATAAATAAATCAAAATATTTAAATAACAAACTTCCAAAATGGAAAGGGCTAGAACTCGCGACCACAAGGTTGGAAGACGGCACGGCTGAGGCAGCGCCACGTGTGAGCTCGGTAAAGGGCTCCTCCAGACAGGTGTGTGGGGTTTTCTCCTCGTTTAGGCCCAAGTGAAAGGATAAAAACACCAAAAAAAAATTAATAAATGCTCGAGAAGCCGCATAAGAATTATATATATATTGGGCAAAATTATATATATATTTTTACCATCAGCCACTACCACGACGACCAACCTACTTCTAGCCCAGTTGCAGCACCCCGCCCATTGTCTCCAGTTAAGCTGCTGGCCACAACACATCAACCTCCTCTTCCTAACTTCAGCTCCACTTCCCACGCCCTGCAGTTCTCCCCTCTGTAGGAAGCTGCTCCGACTGCTCTTTCTTACCTTCTGGGGCATGTCCAGACTTCTGCTCCACTGCCCACGCTCCGCAGTTCTCCCCTCTGTAGGAAGCTCTTTCTTACCTTCTGGGGCATGTCCAGATTGGAAGATTTCTTCTCACCTGGTATAGCTGCTCTGGCCTGAATACTCTCCTTCTTACCTTCTGTGGCCTGTTCAGGCTGGGCAGATGCCCATATTTCCTCTCACCTTTCCGCTTGGTCTTGTTCATTTCCACGGCGACATCCACGTATCCTTTCAGTGCCTCGACATCGAGCACGGGAATCGAACCCACGACCCTTGCATTGCAAGGTGGCGACTCTAACCACTGGGCTATATGAGGAACTGTATGCAAGGCAGTGAAACCATGGCCATGTGCTGTCCTTGCACTAGGCCTGCAAGGCATTCGCTCTTGTGGTCAGTTACGATGCCATAATACAAAATGATACAAAATAAAAACGGTCAAGAGGCGCCACGGCCAAACCAGCTCCACGCCGGAAAACCCAACGTTTTAGGTTTTCTTACCATTTAGGCCCAAGTGACAAAGAAATAAATAAATAAAAATATTTAAATAACAAACTTCCAAAAGGGCAAGGGCTAGAACTCACGACCACAAGGTTGAAAGACGGCACGGCTAAGGCAGCGCCACATGTGAGCTAGGTAAAGGTACTCCTCCAGACAGGTGTGTGGGGTTTTCTCCTTGTTTAGGCCCAAGTGAAAGGATAAAAACACCAAAAAAAAAAATGGTCGAGAAGCGGCGGAAAACCCAGCGTTTTAGGTTTTCTTACCATTTAGGCCCAAGTGACAAAAAAATAAATAAATAAATCTAAATATTTAAATAACAAACTTCCAAAATGGAAAGGGCTAGAACTCGCGACCACAAGGTTGGAAGACGGCACGGCTGAGGCAGCGCCACGTGTGAGCTCGGTAAAGGCTTGCTTCCAGACAGGTGTGTGGGGTTTTCTCCTTGTTTAGGCCCAAGTGAAAGGATAAAAACACCAAAAAATAAAAAATAAATGGTCGAGAAGTGGCAGAAAACCCAGCGTTTTAGGTTTTCTTACCATTTAGGCCCAAGTGACAAAAAAATAAATAAATAAATAAATCAAAATATTTAAATAACAAACTTCCAAAATGGAAAGGGCTAGAACTCGCGACCACAAGGTTGGAAGACGGCACGGCTGAGGCAGCGCCACGTGTGAGCTCGGTAAAGGGCTCCTCCAGACAGGTGTGTGGGGTTTTCTCCTCGTTTAGGCCCAAGTGAAAGGATAAAAACACCAAAAAAAAATTAATAAATGCTCGAGAAGCCGCATAAGAATCTTCCAAAGCAACCAAGGCTAGAACTCAGGACCACGTGATTGGGAAGCGGCAGGAAAGAGGCAGGGCAACGGGGGAGCTGGGAAAACATCTGCCTCTGGAGAGGTGTGTGGGGTTTTCTCATCATTTAGGACAACGTGAAAGGAAAAAAACAACAAAAAACGGTCGAGAGGCGCCACAGCGGAAAACCCAGGCTTTTTTTTGGGTTGAGGCAGCATTTAGGCCCAAGTGACAAAAAAATAAATAAATCAAAATATTTAAATAACAAACTTCCAAAAGGGAAAGGGCTAGAACTCGCGACCACAAGGTTGGAAGACGGCACGGCTGAGGCAGCGCCACGCGTGAGCTCGGTAAAGGTGCTCCTCCAGACAGGTGTGTGGGGTATTCTCCTTGTTTAGGCCCAAGTGAAAGGATAAAAACACCCAAAAATAAAAAATAAATGGTCGAGAAGCGGCGGAAAACCCAGCGTTTTAGGTTTTCTTACCATTTAGGCCCAAGTGACAAAAAAATAAATAAATAAATCCAAATATTTAAATAACAAACTTCCAAAATGGAAAAGGCTAGAACTCGCGACCACAAGGTTGGAAGACGGCACGGCTGAGGCAGCGCCACGTGTGAGATCGGTAAAGGGCTCCTCCAGACAGGTGTGTGGGGTTTTCTCCTCGTTTAGGCCCAAGTGAAAGGATAAAAACACCAAAAAAAATAATAAAAATGCTCGAGAAGCCGCATAAGAATCCTCCAAAGGAACCAAGGCTAGAACTCATGACCACGTGATTGGGAAGCGGCAGGAAAGAGGCAGGGCAACGGGGGAGCTGGGAAAACATCTGCCTCCGGAGAGGTGTGTGGGGTTTTCTCATCATTTAGGACAACGTGAAAGGAAAAAAACAACAAAAAACGGTCGAGAGGCGCCACGGCGGAAAACCCAGTCTTTTTTTGGGTTGAGGCAGCATCACGGGGGAATTGGGAAGAGTAGGGGGAAGCTGTCACCAAATGCTCAGATAGCCCAGTGGTTAGCATTGCCACCTTGGAATGCTCAGGTCATGGGTTCGATTCCCCTGATGGCACTGAGGCAAAAGCTGGATGTGGAGATTGCTTCCGGAGTTAAAGGACCCAAGGAGTTTGGCAGCGGAGGACCTATGAAGATTGGTGACTGAGTTCGGCAGTGGAGGAGCTGGGAAGATTGGACAGAGGACCTGAAGAGTTGGGCAGTGGAGGACGTGTGGAGATCGGTGACTGAGCTGACAGGTGACCTGGTATGAGCGTTAATGGAGACGGCAAGGCTGGTGATTGAGGGAGAGGCTGTGGAGGCTGTGAAGGACCTGGGGAGATTGGGAAAGCCATGGGAGCTAAAGTGGGGAAGGAATCCTGAGTACAATGGCAGTGATGGTGGAGAGCATGTTGCTGCTTTTTCATAATAAAATCATATATATATTTTTACCATCAGCCACTACCACGACGACCAACCTACTTCTAGCCCAGTTGCAGCACCCCGCCCATTGTCTCCAGTTAAGCTGCTGGCCACAACACATCAACCTCCTCTTCCTAACTTCAGCTCCACTTCCCACGCCCTGCAGTTCTCCCCTCTGTAGGAAGCTGCTCCGACTGCTCTTTCTTACCTTCTGGGGCATGTCCAGACTTCTGCTCCACTGCCCACGCTCCGCAGTTCTCCCCTCTGTAGGAAGCTCTTTCTTACCTTCTGGGGCATGTCCAGATTGGAAGATTTCTTCTCACCTGGTATAGCTGCTCTGGCCTGAATACTCTCCTTCTTACCTTCTGTGGCCTGTTCAGGCTGGGCAGATGCCCATATTTCCTCTCACCTTTCCGCTTGGTCTTGTTCATTTCCACGGCGACATCCACGTATCCTTTCAGTGCCTCGACATCGAGCACGGGAATCGAACCCACGACCCTTGCATTGCAAGGTGGCGACTCTAACCACTGGGCTATATGAGGAACTGTATGCAAGGCAGTGAAACCATGGCCATGTGCTGTCCTTGCACTAGGCCTGCAAGGCATTCGCTCTTGTGGTCAGTTACGATGCCATAATACAAAATGATACAAAATAAAAACGGTCAAGAGGCGCCACGGCCAAACCAGCTCCACGCCGGAAAACCCAACGTTTTAGGTTTTCTTACCATTTAGGCCCAAGTGACAAAGAAATAAATAAATAAAAATATTTAAATAACAAACTTCCAAAAGGGCAAGGGCTAGAACTCACGACCACAAGGTTGAAAGACGGCACGGCTAAGGCAGCGCCACATGTGAGCTAGGTAAAGGTACTCCTCCAGACAGGTGTGTGGGGTTTTCTCCTTGTTTAGGCCCAAGTGAAAGGATAAAAACACCAAAAAAAAAAATGGTCGAGAAGCGGCGGAAAACCCAGCGTTTTAGGTTTTCTTACCATTTAGGCCCAAGTGACAAAAAAATAAATAAATAAATCTAAATATTTAAATAACAAACTTCCAAAATGGAAAGGGCTAGAACTCGCGACCACAAGGTTGGAAGACGGCACGGCTGAGGCAGCGCCACGTGTGAGCTCGG
The DNA here is from genome assembly GCF_029499605.1 of Hyla sarda. Classification (NCBI taxonomy): domain Eukaryota; kingdom Metazoa; phylum Chordata; class Amphibia; order Anura; family Hylidae; genus Hyla; species Hyla sarda. Next base: position 145,665,739 of record NC_079192.1, read on the forward strand.
TAAAGGCTTGCTTCCAGACAGGTGTGTGGGGTTTTCTCCTTGTTTAGGCCCAAGTGAAAGGATAAAAACACCAAAAAATAAAAAAGGCGCCACGGCCAAACCAGCTCCACGCCGGAAAACCCAACGTTTGAGCTCGGTAAAGGCTTGCTTCCAGACAGGTGTGTGGGGTTTTCTCCTTGTTTAGGCCCAAGTGAAAGGATAAAAACACCAAAAAATAAAAAATAAATGGTCGAGAAGTGGCAGAAAACCCAGCGTTTTAGGTTTTCTTACCATTTAGGCCCAAGTGACAAAAAAATAAATAAATAAATAAATCAAAATATTTAAATAACAAACTTCCAAAATGGAAAGGGCTAGAACTCGCGACCACAAGGTTGGAAGACGGCACGGCTGAGGCAGCGCCACGTGTGAGCTCGGTAAAGGGCTCCTCCAGACAGGTGTGTGGGGTTTTCTCCTCGTTTAGGCCCAAGTGAAAGGATAAAAACACCAAAAAAAAATTAATAAATGCTCGAGAAGCCGCATAAGAATCTTCCAAAGCAACCAAGGCTAGAACTCAGGACCACGTGATTGGGAAGCGGCAGGAAAGAGGCAGGGCAACGGGGGAGCTGGGAAAACATCTGCCTCTGGAGAGGTGTGTGGGGTTTTCTCATCATTTAGGACAACGTGAAAGGAAAAAAACAACAAAAAACGGTCGAGAGGCGCCACAGCGGAAAACCCAGGCTTTTTTTTGGGTTGAGGCAGCATTTAGGCCCAAGTGACAAAAAAATAAATAAATCAAAATATTTAAATAACAAACTTCCAAAAGGGAAAGGGCTAGAACTCGCGACCACAAGGTTGGAAGACGGCACGGCTGAGGCAGCGCCACGCGTGAGCTCGGTAAAGGTGCTCCTCCAGACAGGTGTGTGGGGTATTCTCCTTGTTTAGGCCCAAGTGAAAGGATAAAAACACCCAAAAATAAAAAATAAATGGTCGAGAAGCGGCGGAAAACCCAGCGTTTTAGGTTTTCTTACCATTTAGGCCCAAGTGACAAAAAAATAAATAAATAAATCCAAATATTTAAATAACAAACTTCCAAAATGGAAAAGGCTAGAACTCGCGACCACAAGGTTGGAAGACGGCACGGCTGAGGCAGCGCCACGTGTGAGATCGGTAAAGGGCTCCTCCAGACAGGTGTGTGGGGTTTTCTCCTCGTTTAGGCCCAAGTGAAAGGATAAAAACACCAAAAAAAAATTAATAAATGCTCGAGAAGCCGCATAAGAATCTTCCAAAGCAACCAAGGCTAGAACTCAGGACCACGTGATTGGGAAGCGGCAGGAAAGAGGCAGGGCAACGGGGGAGCTGGGAAAACATCTGCCTCTGGAGAGGTGTGTGGGGTTTTCTCATCATTTAGGACAACGTGAAAGGAAAAAAACAACAAAAAACGGTCGAGAGGCGCCACAGCGGAAAACCCAGGCTTTTTTTTGGGTTGAGGCAGCATTTAGGCCCAAGTGACAAAAAAATAAATAAATCAAAATATTTAAATAACAAACTTCCAAAAGGGAAAGGGCTAGAACTCGCGACCACAAGGTTGGAAGACGGCACGGCTGAGGCAGCGCCACGCGTGAGCTCGGTAAAGGTGCTCCTCCAGACAGGTGTGTGGGGTATTCTCCTTGTTTAGGCCCAAGTGAAAGGATAAAAACACCCAAAAATAAAAAATAAATGGTCGAGAAGCGGCGGAAAACCCAGCGTTTTAGGTTTTCTTACCATTTAGGCCCAAGTGACAAAAAAATAAATAAATAAATCCAAATATTTAAATAACAAACTTCCAAAATGGAAAAGGCTAGAACTCGCGACCACAAGGTTGGAAGACGGCACGGCTGAGGCAGCGCCACGTGTGAGATCGGTAAAGGGCTCCTCCAGACAGGTGTGTGGGGTTTTCTCCTCGTTTAGGCCCAAGTGAAAGGATAAAAACACCAAAAAAAATAATAAAAATGCTCGAGAAGCCGCATAAGAATCCTCCAAAGGAACCAAGGCTAGAACTCATGACCACGTGATTGGGAAGCGGCAGGAAAGAGGCAGGGCAACGGGGGAGCTGGGAAAACATCTGCCTCCGGAGAGGTGTGTGGGGTTTTCTCATCATTTAGGACAACGTGAAAGGAAAAAAACAACAAAAAACGGTCGAGAGGCGCCACGGCGGAAAACCCAGTCTTTTTTTGGGATGAGGCAGCATCACGGGGGAATTGGGAAGAGTAGGGGGAAGCTGTCACCAAATGCTCAGATAGCCCAGTGGTTAGCATTGCCACCTTGGAATGCTCAGGTCATGGGTTCGATTCCCCTGATGGCACTGAGGCAAAAGCTGGATGTGGAGATTGCTTCCGGAGTTAAAGGACCCAAGGAGTTTGGCAGCGGAGGACCTATGAAGATTGGTGACTGAGTTCGGCAGTGGAGGAGCTGGGAAGATTGGACAGAGGACCTGAAGAGTTGGGCAGTGGAGGACGTGTGGAGATCGGTGACTGAGCTGACAGGTGACCTGGTATGAGCGTTAATGGAGACGGCAAGGCTGGTGATTGAGGGAGAGGCTGTGGAGGCTGTGAAGGACCTGGGGAGATTGGGAAAGCCATGGGAGCTAAAGTGGGGAAGGAATCCTGAGTACAATGGCAGTGATGGTGGAGAGCATGTTGCTGCTTTTTCATAATAAAATCATATATATATTTTTACCATCAGCCACTACCACGACGACCAACCTACTTCTAGCCCAGTTGCAGCACCCCGCCCATTGTCTCCAGTTAAGCTGCTGGCCACAACACATCAACCTCCTCTTCCTAACTTCAGCTCCACTTCCCACGCCCTGCAGTTCTCCCCTCTGTAGGAAGCTGCTCCGACTGCTCTTTCTTACCTTCTGGGGCATGTCCAGACTTCTGCTCCACTGCCCACGCTCCGCAGTTCTCCCCTCTGTAGGAAGCTCTTTCTTACCTTCTGGGGCATGTCCAGATTGGAAGATTTCTTCTCACCTGGTATAGCTGCTCTGGCCTGAATACTCTCCTTCTTACCTTCTGTGGCCTGTTCAGGCTGGGCAGATGCCCATATTTCCTCTCACCTTTCCGCTTGGTCTTGTTCATTTCCACGGCGACATCCACGTATCCTTTCAGTGCCTCGACATCGAGCACGGGAATCGAACCCACGACCCTTGCATTGCAAGGTGGCGACTCTAACCACTGGGCTATATGAGGAACTGTATGCAAGGCAGTGAAACCATGGCCATGTGCTGTCCTTGCACTAGGCCTGCAAGGCATTCGCTCTTGTGGTCAGTTACGATGCCATAATACAAAATGATACAAAATAAAAACGGTCAAGAGGCGCCACGGCCAAACCAGCTCCACGCCGGAAAACCCAACGTTTTAGGTTTTCTTACCATTTAGGCCCAAGTGACAAAGAAATAAATAAATAAAAATATTTAAATAACAAACTTCCAAAAGGGCAAGGGCTAGAACTCACGACCACAAGGTTGAAAGACGGCACGGCTAAGGCAGCGCCACATGTGAGCTAGGTAAAGGTACTCCTCCAGACAGGTGTGTGGGGTTTTCTCCTTGTTTAGGCCCAAGTGAAAGGATAAAAACACCAAAAAAAAAAATGGTCGAGAAGCGGCGGAAAACCCAGCGTTTTAGGTTTTCTTACCATTTAGGCCCAAGTGACAAAAAAATAAATAAATAAATCTAAATATTTAAATAACAAACTTCCAAAATGGAAAGGGCTAGAACTCGCGACCACAAGGTTGGAAGACGGCACGGCTGAGGCAGCGCCACGTGTGAGCTCGGTAAAGGCTTGCTTCCAGACAGGTGTGTGGGGTTTTCTCCTTGTTTAGGCCCAAGTGAAAGGATAAAAACACCAAAAAATAAAAAAGGCGCCACGGCCAAACCAGCTCCACGCCGGAAAACCCAACGTTTGAGCTCGGTAAAGGCTTGCTTCCAGACAGGTGTGTGGGGTTTTCTCCTTGTTTAGGCCCAAGTGAAAGGATAAAAACACCAAAAAATAAAAAATAAATGGTCGAGAAGTGGCAGAAAACCCAGCGTTTTAGGTTTTCTTACCATTTAGGCCCAAGTGACAAAAAAATAAATAAATAAATAAATCAAAATATTTAAATAACAAACTTCCAAAATGGAAAGGGCTAGAACTCGCGACCACAAGGTTGGAAGACGGCACGGCTGAGGCAGCGCCACGTGTGAGCTCGGTAAAGGGCTCCTCCAGACAGGTGTGTGGGGTTTTCTCCTCGTTTAGGCCCAAGTGAAAGGATAAAAACACCAAAAAAAAATTAATAAATGCTCGAGAAGCCGCATAAGAATCTTCCAAAGCAACCAAGGCTAGAACTCAGGACCACGTGATTGGGAAGCGGCAGGAAAGAGGCAGGGCAACGGGGGAGCTGGGAAAACATCTGCCTCTGGAGAGGTGTGTGGGGTTTTCTCATCATTTAGGACAACGTGAAAGGAAAAAAACAACAAAAAACGGTCGAGAGGCGCCACAGCGGAAAACCCAGGCTTTTTTTTGGGTTGAGGCAGCATTTAGGCCCAAGTGACAAAAAAATAAATAAATCAAAATATTTAAATAACAAACTTCCAAAAGGGAAAGGGCTAGAACTCGCGACCACAAGGTTGGAAGACGGCACGGCTGAGGCAGCGCCACGCGTGAGCTCGGTAAAGGTGCTCCTCCAGACAGGTGTGTGGGGTATTCTCCTTGTTTAGGCCCAAGTGAAAGGATAAAAACACCCAAAAATAAAAAATAAATGGTCGAGAAGCGGCGGAAAACCCAGCGTTTTAGGTTTTCTTACCATTTAGGCCCAAGTGACAAAAAAATAAATAAATAAATCCAAATATTTAAATAACAAACTTCCAAAATGGAAAAGGCTAGAACTCGCGACCACAAGGTTGGAAGACGGCACGGCTGAGGCAGCGCCACGTGTGAGATCGGTAAAGGGCTCCTCCAGACAGGTGTGTGGGGTTTTCTCCTCGTTTAGGCCCAAGTGAAAGGATAAAAACACCAAAAAAAATAATAAAAATGCTCGAGAAGCCGCATAAGAATCCTCCAAAGGAACCAAGGCTAGAACTCATGACCACGTGATTGGGAAGCGGCAGGAAAGAGGCAGGGCAACGGGGGAGCTGGGAAAACATCTGCCTCCGGAGAGGTGTGTGGGGTTTTCTCATCATTTAGGACAACGTGAAAGGAAAAAAACAACAAAAAACGGTCGAGAGGCGCCACGGCGGAAAACCCAGTCTTTTTTTGGGTTGAGGCAGCATCACGGGGGAATTGGGAAGAGTAGGGGGAAGCTGTCACCAAATGCTCAGATAGCCCAGTGGTTAGCATTGCCACCTTGGAATGCTCAGGTCATGGGTTCGATTCCCCTGATGGCACTGAGGCAAAAGCTGGATGTGGAGATTGCTTCCGGAGTTAAAGGACCCAAGGAGTTTGGCAGCGGAGGACCTATGAAGATTGGTGACTGAGTTCGGCAGTGGAGGAGCTGGGAAGATTGGACAGAGGACCTGAAGAGTTGGGCAGTGGAGGACGTGTGGAGATCGGTGACTGAGCTGACAGGTGACCTGGTATGAGCGTTAATGGAGACGGCAAGGCTGGTGATTGAGGGAGAGGCTGTGGAGGCTGTGGAGGCTGTGAAGGACCTGGGGAGATTGGGAAAGCCATGGGAGCTAAAGTGGGGAAGGAATCCTGAGTACAATGGCAGTGATGGTGGAGAGCATGTTGCTGCTTTTTCATAATAAAATAATATATATATTTTTACCATCAGCCACTACCACGACGACCAACCTACTTCTAGCCCAGTTGCAGCACCCCGCCCATTGTCTCCAGTTAAGCTGCTGGCCACAACACATCAACCTCCTCTTCCTAACTTCAGCTCCACTTCCCACGCCCTGCAGTTCTCCCCTCTGTAGGAAGCTCTTTCTTACCTTCTGGGGCATGTCCAGATTGGAAGATTTCTTCTCACCTGGTTTAGCTGCTCTTGCCTGAATACTCTCTTTCTTACCTTCTGTGGCCTGTTCAGATGCCCATATTTCCTCTCACCTTTCCGCTTGGTCTTGTTCATTTCCACGGCAACATCCACGTATCCTTTCAGTGCCTCGACATCGAGCACGGGAATCGAACCCACGACCCTTGCATTGCAAGGTGGCGACTCTAACCACTGGGCTATATGAGGAACTGTATGCAAGGCAGTGAAACCATGGCCATGTGCTGTCCTTGCACTAGGCCTGCAAGGCATTCGCTCTTGTGGTCAGTTACGATGCCATAATACAAAATGATACAAAATAAAAACGGTCAAGAGGCGCCACGGCCAAACCAGCTCCACGCCGGAAAACCCAACGTTTTAGGTTTTCTTACCATTTAGGCCCAAGTGACAAAGAAATAAATAAATAAAAATATTTAAATAACAAACTTCCAAAAGGGCAAGGGCTAGAACTCACGACCACAAGGTTGAAAGACGGCACAGCTAAGGCAGCGCCACATGTGAGCTAGGTAAAGGTACTCCTCCAGACAGGTGTGTGGGGTTTTCTCCTTGTTTAGGCCCAAGTGAAAGGATAAAAACACCAAAAAAAAAAAATGGTCGAGAAGCGGCGGAAAACCCAGCGTTTTAGGTTTTCTTACCATTTAGGCCCAAGTGACAAAAAAATAAATAAATAAATCTAAATATTTAAATAACAAACTTCCAAAATGGAAAGGGCTAGAACTCGCGACCACAAGGTTGGAAGACGGCACGGCTGAGGCAGCGCCACGTGTGAGCTCGGTAAAGGCTTGCTTCCAGACAGGTGTGTGGGGTTTTCTCCTTGTTTAGGCCCAAGTGAAAGGATAAAAACACCAAAAAATAAAAAATAAATGGTCGAGAAGTGGCAGAAAACCCAGCGTTTTAGGTTTTCTTACCATTTAGGCCCAAGTGACAAAAAAATAAATAAATAAATCCAAATATTTAAATAACAAACTTCCAAAATGGAAAAGGCTAGAACTCGCGACCACAAGGTTGGAAGACGGCACGGCTGAGGCAGCGCCACGTGTGAGATCGGTAAAGGGCTCCTCCAGACAGGTGTGTGGGGTTTTCTCCTCGTTTAGGCCCAAGTGAAAGGATAAAAACACCAAAAAAAATAATAAAAATGCTCGAGAAGCCGCATAAGAATCCTCCAAAGGAACCAAGGCTAGAACTCATGACCACGTGATTGGGAAGCGGCAGGAAAGAGGCAGGGCAACGGGGGAGCTGGGAAAACATCTGCCTCCGGAGAGGTGTGTGGGGTTTTCTCATCATTTAGGACAACGTGAAAGGAAAAAAACAACAAAAAACGGTCGAGAGGCGCCACGGCGGAAAACCCAGTCTTTTTTTGGGTTGAGGCAGCATCACGGGGGAATTGGGAAGAGTAGGGGGAAGCTGTCACCAAATGCTCAGATAGCCCAGTGGTTAGCATTGCCACCTTGGAATGCTCAGGTCATGGGTTCGATTCCCCTGATGGCACTGAGGCAAAAGCTGGATGTGGAGATTGCTTCCGGAGTTAAAGGACCCAAGGAGTTTGGCAGCGGAGGACCTATGAAGATTGGTGACTGAGTTCGGCAGTGGAGGAGCTGGGAAGATTGGACAGAGGACCTGAAGAGTTGGGCAGTGGAGGACGTGTGGAGATCGGTGACTGAGCTGACAGGTGACCTGGTATGAGCGTTAATGGAGACGGCAAGGCTGGTGATTGAGGGAGAGGCTGTGGAGGCTGTGAAGGACCTGGGGAGATTGGGAAAGCCATGGGAGCTAAAGTGGGGAAGGAATCCTGAGTACAATGGCAGTGATGGTGGAGAGCATGTTGCTGCTTTTTCATAATAAAATAATATATATATTTTTACCATCAGCCACTACCACGACGACCAACCTACTTCTAGCCCAGTTGCAGCACCCCGCCCATTGTCTCCAGTTAAGCTGCTGGCCACAACACATCAACCTCCTCTTCCTAACTTCAGCTCCACTTCCCACGCCCTGCAGTTCTCCCCTCTGTAGGAAGCTGCTCCGACTGCTCTTTCTTACCTTCTGGGGCATGTCCAGACTTCTGCTCCACTGCCCACGCTCCGCAGTTCTCCCCTCTGTAGGAAGCTCTTTCTTACCTTCTGGGGCATGTCCAGATTGGAAGATTTCTTCTCACCTGGTATAGCTGCTCTGGCCTGAATACTCTCCTTCTTACCTTCTGTGGCCTGTTCAGGCTGGGCAGATGCCCATATTTCCTCTCACCTTTCCGCTTGGTCTTGTTCATTTCCACGGCGACATCCACGTATCCTTTCAGTGCCTCGACATCGAGCACGGGAATCGAACCCACGACCCTTGCATTGCAAGGTGGCGACTCTAACCACTGGGCTATATGAGGAACTGTATGCAAGGCAGTGAAACCGTGGCCATGTGCTGTCCTTGCACTAGGCCTGCAAGGCATTCGCTCTTGTGGTCAGTTACGATGCCATAATACAAAATGATACAAAATAAAAACGGTCAAGAGGCGCCACGGCCAAACCAGCTCCACGCCGGAAAACCCAACGTTTTAGGTTTTCTTACCATTTAGGCCCAAGTGACAAAAAAATAAATAAATAAAAATATTTAAATAACAAACTTCCAAAAGGGCAAGGGCTAGAACTCACGACCACAAGGTTGAAAGACGGCACGGCTAAGGCAGCGCCACATGTGAGCTAGGTAAAGGTACTCCTCCAGACAGGTGTGTGGGGTTTTCTCCTTGTTTAGGCCCAAGTGAAAGGATAAAAACACCAAAAAAAAAAAATGGTAGAGAAGCGGCGGAAAACCCAGCGTTTTAGGTTTTCTTACCATTTAGGCCCAAGTGACAAAAAAATAAATAAATAAATCCAAATATTTAAATAACAAACTTCCAAAATGGAAAAGGCTAGAACTCGCGACCACAAGGTTGGAAGACGGCACGGCTGAGGCAGCGCCACGTGTGAGATCGGTAAAGGGCTCCTCCAGACAGGTGTGTGGGGTTTTCTCCTCGTTTAGGCCCAAGTGAAAGGATAAAAACACCAAAAAAAATAATAAAAATGCTCGAGAAGCCGCATAAGAATCCTCCAAAGGAACCAAGGCTAGAACTCATGACCACGTGATTGGGAAGCGGCATGAAAGAGGCAGGGCAACGGGGGAGCTGGGAAAACATCTGCCTCCGGAGAGGTGTGTGGGGTTTTCTCATCATTTAGGACAACGTGAAAGGAAAAAAACAACAAAAAACGGTCGAGAGGCGCCACGGCGGAAAACCCAGTCTTTTTTTGGGTTGAGGCAGCATCACGGGGGAATTGGGAAGAGTAGGGGGAAGCTGTCACCAAATGCTCAGATAGCCCAGTGGTTAGCATTGCCACCTTGGAATGCTCAGGTCATGGGTTCGATTCCCCTGATGGCACTGAGGCAAAAGCTGGATGTGGAGATTGCTTCTGGAGTTAAAGGACCCAAGGAGTTTGGCAGCGGAGGACCTATGAAGATTGGTGACTGAGTTCGGCAGTGGAGGAGCTGGGAAGATTGGACAGAGGACCTGAAGAGTTGGGCAGTGGAGGACGTGTGGAGATCGGTGACTGAGCTGACAGGTGACCTGGTATGAGCGTTAATGGAGACGGCAAGGCTGGTGATTGAGGGAGAGGCTGTGGAGGCTGTGAAGGACCTGGGGAGATTGGGAAAGCCATGGGAGCTAAAGTGGGGAAGGAATCCTGAGTACAATGGCAGTGATGGTGGAGAGCATGTTGCTGCTTTTTCATAATAAAATAATATATATATTTTTACCATCAGCCACTACCACGACGACCAACCTACTTCTAGCCCAGTTGCAGCACCCCGCCCATTGTCTCCAGTTAAGCTGCTGGCCACAACACATCAACCTCCTCTTCCTAACTTCAGCTCCACTTCCCACGCCCTGCAGTTCTCCCCTCTGTAGGAAGCTGCTCCGACTGCTTTTTCTTACCTTCTGGGGCATGTCCAGACTTCTGCTCCACTGCCCACGCTCCGCAGTTCTCCCCTCTGTAGGAAGCTCTTTCTTACCTTCTGGGGCATGTCCAGATTGGAAGATTTCTTCTCACCTGGTATAGCTGCTCTGGCCTGAATACTCTCCTTCTTACCTTCTGTGGCCTGTTCAGGCTGGGCAGATGCCCATATTTCCTCTCACCTTTCCGCTTGGTCTTGTTCATTTCCACGGCGACATCCACGTATCCTTTCAGTGCCTCGACATCGAGCACGGGAATCGAACCCACGACCCTTGCATTGCAAGGTGGCGACTCTAACCACTGGGCTATATGAGGAACTGTATGCAAGGCAGTGAAACCATGGCCATGTGCTGTCCTTGCACTAGGCCTGCAAGGCATTCGCTCTTGTGGTCAGTTACGATGCCATAATACAAAATGATACAAAATAAAAACGGTCAAGAGGCGCCACGGCCAAACCAGCTCCACGCCGGAAAACCCAACGTTTTAGGTTTTCTTACCATTTAGGCCCAAGTGACAAAGAAATAAATAAATAAAAATATTTAAATAACAAACTTCCAAAAGGGCAAGGGCTAGAACTCACGACCACAAGGTTGAAAGACGGCACGGCTAAGGCAGCGCCACATGTGAGCTAGGTAAAGGTACTCCTCCAGACAGGTGTGTGGGGTTTTCTCCTTGTTTAGGCCCAAGTGAAAGGATAAAAACACCAAAAAAAAAAAATGGTCGAGAAGCGGCGGAAAACCCAGCGTTTTAGGTTTTCTTACCATTTAGGCCCAAGTGACAAAAAAATAAATAAATAAATCTAAATATTTAAATAACAAACTTCCAAAATGGAAAGGGCTAGAACTCGCGACCACAAGGTTGGAAGACGGCACGGCTGAGGCAGCGCCACGTGTGAGCTCGGTAAAGGCTTGCTTCCAGACAGGTGTGTGGGGTTTTCTCCTTGTTTAGGCCCAAGTGAAAGGATAAAAACACCAAAAAATAAAAAATAAATGGTCGAGAAGTGGCAGAAAACCCAGCGTTTTAGGTTTTCTTACCATTTAGGCCCAAGTGACAAAAAAATAAATAAATAAATAAATCAAAATATTTAAATAACAAACTTCCAAAATGGAAAGGGCTAGAACTCGCGACCACAAGGTTGGAAGACGGCACGGCTGAGGCAGCGCCACGTGTGAGCTCGGTAAAGGGCTCCTCCAGACAGGTGTGTGGGGTTTTCTCCTCGTTTAGGCCCAAGTGAAAGGATAAAAACACCAAAAAAAAATTAATAAATGCTCGAGAAGCCGCATAAGAATCTTCCAAAGCAACCAAGGCTAGAACTCAGGACCACGTGATTGGGAAGCGGCAGGAAAGAGGCAGGGCAACGGGGGAGCTGGGAAAACATCTGCCTCCGGAGAGGTGTGTGGGGTTTTCTCATCATTTAGGACAACGTGAAAGGAAAAAAACAACAAAAAACGGTCGAGAGGCGCCACAGCGGAAAACCCAGGCTTTTTTTTGGGTTGAGGCAGCATTTAGGCCCAAGTGACAAAAAAATAAATAAATCAAAATATTTAAATAACAAACTTCCAAAAGGGAAAGGGCTAGAACTCGCGACCACAAGGTTGGAAGACGGCACGGCTGAGGCAGCGCCACGCGTGAGCTCGGTAAAGGTGCTCCTCCAGACAGGTGTGTGGGGTATTCTCCTTGTTTAGGCCCAAGTGAAAGGATAAAAACACCCAAAAATAAAAAATAAATGGTCGAGAAGCGGCGGAAAACCCAGCGTTTTAGGTTTTCTTACCATTTAGGCCCAAGTGACAAAAAAATAAATAAATAAATCCAAATATTTAAATAACAAACTTCCAAAATGGAAAAGGCTAGAACTCGCGACCACAAGGTTGGAAGACGGCACGGCTGAGGCAGCGCCACGTGTGAGATCGGTAAAGGGCTCCTCCAGACAGGTGTGTGGGGTTTTCTCCTCGTTTAGGCCCAAGTGAAAGGATAAAAACACCAAAAAAAATAATAAAAATGCTCGAGAAGCCGCATAAGAATCCTCCAAAGGAACCAAGGCTAGAACTCATGACCACGTGATTGGGAAGCGGCAGGAAAGAGGCAGGGCAACGGGGGAGCTGGGAAAACATCTGCCTCCGGAGAGGTGTGTGGGGTTTTCTCATCATTTAGGACAACGTGAAAGGAAAAAAACAACAAAAAACGGTCGAGAGGCGCCACGGCGGAAAACCCAGTCTTTTTTTGGGTTGAGGCAGCATCACGGGGGAATTGGGAAGAGTAGGGGGAAGCTGTCACCAAATGCTCAGATAGCCCAGTGGTTAGCATTGCCACCTTGGAATGCTCAGGTCATGGGTTCGATTCTCCTGATGGCACTGAGGCAAAAGCTGGATGTGGAGATTGCTTCCGGAGTTAAAGGACCCAAGGAGTTTGGCAGCGGAGGACCTATGAAGATTGGTGACTGAGTTCGGCAGTGGAGGAGCTGGGAAGATTGGACAGAGGACCTGAAGAGTTGGGCAGTGGAGGACGTGTGGAGATCGGTGACTGAGCTGACAGGTGACCTGGTATGAGCGTTAATGGAGACGGCAAGGCTGGTGATTGAGGGAGAGGCTGTGGAGGCTGTGAAGGACCTGGGGAGATTGGGAAAGCCATGGGAGCTAAAGTGGGGAAGGAATCCTGAGTACAATGGCAGTGATGGTGGAGAGCATGTTGCTGCTTTTTCATAATAAAATAATATATATATTTTTACCATCAGCCACTACCACGACGACCAACCTACTTCTAGCCCAGTTGCAGCACCCCGCCCATTGTCTCCAGTTAAGCTGCTGGCCACAACACATCAACCTCCTCTTCCTAACTTCAGCTCCACTTCCCACGCCCTGCAGTTCTCCCCTCTGTAGGAAGCTGCTCCGACTGCTCTTTCTTACCTTCTGGGGCATGTCCAGACTTCTGCTCCACTGCCCACGCTCCGCAGTTCTCCCCTCTGTAGGAAGCTCTTTCTTACCTTCTGGGGCATGTCCAGATTGGAAGATTTCTTCTCACCTGGTATAGCTGCTCTGGCCTGAATACTCTCCTTCTTACCTTCTGTGGCCTGTTCAGGCTGGGCAGATGCCCATATTTCCTCTCACCTTTCCGCTTGGTCTTGTTCATTTCCACGGCGACATCCACGTATCCTTTCAGTGCCTCGACATCGAGCACGGGAATCGAACCCACGACCCTTGCATTGCAAGGTGGCGACTCTAACCACTGGGCTATATGAGGAACTGTATGCAAGGCAGTGAAACCATGGCCATGTGCTGTACTTGCACTAGGCCTGCAAGGCATTCGCTCTTGTGGTCAGTTACGATGCCATAATACAAAATGATACAAAATAAAAACGGTCAAGAGGCGCCACGGCCAAACCAGCTCCACGCCGGAAAACCCAACGTTTTAGGTTTTCTTACCATTTAGGCCCAAGTGACAAAGAAATAAATAAATAAAAATATTTAAATAACAAACTTCCAAAAGGGCAAGGGCTAGAACTCACGACCACAAGGTTGAAAGACGGCACGGCTAAGGCAGCGCCACATGTGAGCTAGGTAAAGGTACTCCTCCAGACAGGTGTGTGGGGTTTTCTCCTTGTTTAGGCCCAAGTGAAAGGATAAAAACACCAAAAAAAAAAATGGTCGAGAAGCGGCGGAAAACCCAGCGTTTTAGGTTTTCTTACCATTTAGGCCCAAGTGACAAAAAAATAAATAAATAAATCTAAATATTTAAATAACAAACTTCCAAAATGGAAAGGGCTAGAACTCGCGACCACAAGGTTGGAAGACGGCACGGCTGAGGCAGCGCCACGTGTGAGCTCGGTAAAGGCTTGCTTCCAGACAGGTGTGTGGGGTTTTCTCCTTGTTTAGGCCCAAGTGAAAGGATAAAAACACCAAAAAATAAAAAATAAATGGTCGAGAAGTGGCAGAAAACCCAGCGTTTTAGGTTTTCTTACCATTTAGGCCCAAGTGACAAAAAAATAAATAAATAAATAAATCAAAATATTTAAATAACAAACTTCCAAAATGGAAAGGGCTAGAACTCGCGACCACAAGGTTGGAAGACGGCACGGCTGAGGCAGCGCCACGTGTGAGCTCGGTAAAGGGCTCCTCCAGACAGGTGTGTGGGGTTTTCTCCTCGTTTAGGCCCAAGTGAAAGGATAAAAACACCAAAAAAAAATTAATAAATGCTCGAGAAGCCGCATAAGAATCTTCCAAAGCAACCAAGGCTAGAACTCAGGACCACGTGATTGGGAAGCGGCAGGAAAGAGGCAGGGCAACGGGGGAGCTGGGAAAACATCTGCCTCTGGAGAGGTGTGTGGGGTTTTCTCATCATTTAGGACAACGTGAAAGGAAAAAAACAACAAAAAACGGTCGAGAGGCGCCACAGCGGAAAACCCAGGCTTTTTTTTGGGTTGAGGCAGCATTTAGGCCCAAGTGACAAAAAAATAAATAAATCAAAATATTTAAATAACAAACTTCCAAAAGGGAAAGGGCTAGAACTCGCGACCACAAGGTTGGAAGACGGCACGGCTGAGGCAGCGCCACGCGTGAGCTCGGTAAAGGTGCTCCTCCAGACAGGTGTGTGGGGTATTCTCCTTGTTTAGGCCCAAGTGAAAGGATAAAAACACCCAAAAATAAAAAATAAATGGTCGAGAAGCGGCGGAAAACCCAGCGTTTTAGGTTTTCTTACCATTTAGGCCCAAGTGACAAAAAAATAAATAAATAAATCCAAATATTTAAATAACAAACTTCCAAAATGGAAAAGGCTAGAACTCGCGACCACAAGGTTGGAAGACGGCACGGCTGAGGCAGCGCCACGTGTGAGATCGGTAAAGGGCTCCTCCAGACAGGTGTGTGGGGTTTTCTCCTCGTTTAGGCCCAAGTGAAAGGATAAAAACACCAAAAAAAATAATAAAAATGCTCGAGAAGCCGCATAAGAATCCTCCAAAGGAACCAAGGCTAGAACTCATGACCACGTGATTGGGAAGCGGCAGGAAAGAGGCAGGGCAACGGGGGAGCTGGGAAAACATCTGCCTCCGGAGAGGTGTGTGGGGTTTTCTCATCATTTAGCACAACGTGAAAGGAAAAAAACAACAAAAAACGGTCGAGAGGCGCCACGGCGGAAAACCCAGTCTTTTTTTGGGTTGAGGCAGCATCACGGGGGAATTGGGAAGAGTAGGGGGAAGCTGTCACCAAATGCTCAGATAGCCCAGTGGTTAGCATTGCCACCTTGGAATGCTCAGGTCATGGGTTCGATTCCCCTGATGGCACTGAGGCAAAAGCTGGATGTGGAGATTGCTTCCGGAGTTAAAGGACCCAAGGAGTTTGGCAGCGGAGGACCTATGAAGATTGGTGACAGAGTTCGGCAGTGGAGGAGCTGGGAAGATTGGACAGAGGACCTGAAGAGTTGGGCAGTGGAGGACGTGTGGAGATCGGTGACTGAGCTGACAGGTGACCTGGTATGAGCGTTAATGGAGACGGCAAGGCTGGTGATTGAGGGAGAGGCTGTGGAGGCTGTGGAGGCTGTGAAGGACCTGGGGAGATTGGGAAAGCCATGGGAGCTAAAGTGGGGAAGGAATCCTGAGTACAATGGCAGTGATGGTGGAGAGCATGTTGCTGCTTTTTCATAATAAAATAATATATATATTTTTACCATCAGCCACTACCACGACGACCAACCTACTTCTAGCCCAGTTGCAGCACCCCGCCCATTGTCTCCAGTTAAGCTGCTGGCCACAACACATCAACCTCCTCTTCCTAACTTCAGCTCCACTTCCCACGCCCTGCAGTTCTCCCCTCTGTAGGAAGCTGCTCCGACTGCTTTTTCTTACCTTCTGGGGCATGTCCAGACTTCTGCTCCACTGCCCACGCTCCGCAGTTCTCCCCTCTGTAGGAAGCTCTTTCTTACCTTCTGGGGCATGTCCAGATTGGAAGATTTCTTCTCACCTGGTATAGCTGCTCTGGCCTGAATACTCTCCTTCTTACCTTCTGTGGCCTGTTCAGGCTGGGCAGATGCCCATATTTCCTCTCACCTTTCCGCTTGGTCTTGTTCATTTCCACGGCGACATCCACGTATCCTTTCAGTGCCTCGACATCGAGCACGGGAATCGAACCCACGACCCTTGCATTGCAAGGTGGCGACTCTAACCACTGGGCTATATGAGGAACTGTATGCAAGGCAGTGAAACCATGGCCATGTGCTGTCCTTGCACTAGGCCTGCAAGGCATTCGCTCTTGTGGTCAGTTACGATGCCATAATACAAAATGATACAAAATAAAAACGGTCAAGAGGCGCCACGGCCAAACCAGCTCCACGCCGGAAAACCCAACGTTTTAGGTTTTCTTACCATTTAGGCCCAAGTGACAAAGAAATAAATAAATAAAAATATTTAAATAACAAACTTCCAAAAGGGCAAGGGCTAGAACTCACGACCACAAGGTTGAAAGACGGCACGGCTAAGGCAGCGCCACATGTGAGCTAGGTAAAGGTACTCCTCCAGACAGGTGTGTGGGGTTTTCTCCTTGTTTAGGCCCAAGTGAAAGGATAAAAACACCAAAAAAAAAAAATGGTCGAGAAGCGGCGGAAAACCCAGCGTTTTAGGTTTTCTTACCATTTAGGCCCAAGTGACAAAAAAATAAATAAATAAATCTAAATATTTAAATAACAAACTTCCAAAATGGAAAGGGCTAGAACTCGCGACCACAAGGTTGGAAGACGGCACGGCTGAGGCAGCGCCACGTGTGAGCTCGGTAAAGGCTTGCTTCCAGACAGGTGTGTGGGGTTTTCTCCTTGTTTAGGCCCAAGTGAAAGGATAAAAACACCAAAAAATAAAAAATAAATGGTCGAGAAGTGGCAGAAAACCCAGCGTTTTAGGTTTTCTTACCATTTAGGCCCAAGTGACAAAAAAATAAATAAATAAATAAATCAAAATATTTAAATAACAAACTTCCAAAATGGAAAGGGCTAGAACTCGCGACCACAAGGTTGGAAGACGGCACGGCTGAGGCAGCGCCACGTGTGAGCTCGGTAAAGGGCTCCTCCAGACAGGTGTGTGGGGTTTTCTCCTCGTTTAGGCCCAAGTGAAAGGATAAAAACACCAAAAAAAAATTAATAAATGCTCGAGAAGCCGCATAAGAATCTTCCAAAGCAACCAAGGCTAGAACTCAGGACCACGTGATTGGGAAGCGGCAGGAAAGAGGCAGGGCAACGGGGGAGCTGGGAAAACATCTGCCTCTGGAGAGGTGTGTGGGGTTTTCTCATCATTTAGGACAACGTGAAAGGAAAAAAACAACAAAAAACGGTCGAGAGGCGCCACAGCGGAAAACCCAGGCTTTTTTTTGGGTTGAGGCAGCATTTAGGCCCAAGTGACAAAAAAATAAATAAATCAAAATATTTAAATAACAAACTTCCAAAAGGGAAAGGGCTAGAACTCGCGACCACAAGGTTGGAAGACGGCACGGCTGAGGCAGCGCCACGCGTGAGCTCGGTAAAGGTGCTCCTCCAGACAGTTGTGTGGGGTATTCTCCTTGTTTAGGCCCAAGTGAAAGGATAAAAACACCCAAAAATAAAAAATAAATGGTCGAGAAGCGGCGGAAAACCCAGCGTTTTAGGTTTTCTTACCATTTAGGCCCAAGTGACAAAAAAATAAATAAATAAATCCAAATATTTAAATAACAAACTTCCAAAATGGAAAAGGCTAGAACTCGCGACCACAAGGTTGGAAGACGGCACGGCTGAGGCAGCGCCACGTGTGAGATCGGTAAAGGGCTCCTCCAGACAGGTGTGTGGGGTTTTCTCCTCGTTTAGGCCCAAGTGAAAGGATAAAAACACCAAAAAAAATAATAAAAATGCTCGAGAAGCCGCATAAGAATCCTCCAAAGGAACCAAGGCTAGAACTCATGACCACGTGATTGGGAAGCGGCAGGAAAGAGGCAGGGCAACGGGGGAGCTGGGAAAACATCTGCCTCCGGAGAGGTGTGTGGGGTTTTCTCATCATTTAGGACAACGTGAAAGGAAAAAAACAACAAAAAACGGTCGAGAGGCGCCACGGCGGAAAACCCAGTCTTTTTTTGGGTTGAGGCAGCATCACGGGGGAATTGGGAAGAGTAGGGGGAAGCTGTCACCAAATGCTCAGATAGCCCAGTGGTTAGCATTGCCACCTTGGAATGCTCAGGTCATGGGTTCGATTCCCCTGATGGCACTGAGGCAAAAGCTGGATGTGGAGATTGCTTCCGGAGTTAAAGGACCCAAGGAGTTTGGCAGCGGAGGACCTATGAAGAGTGGTGACTGAGTTCGGCAGTGGAGGAGCTGGGAAGATTGGACAGAGGACCTGAAGAGTTGGGCAGTGGAGGACGTGTGGAGATCGGTGACTGAGCTGACAGGTGACCTGGTATGAGCGTTAATGGAGACGGCAAGGCTGGTGATTGAGGGAGAGGCTGTGGAGGCTGTGAAGGACCTGGGGAGATTGGGAAAGCCATGGGAGCTAAAGTGGGGAAGGAATCCTGAGTACAATGGCAGTGATGGTGGAGAGCATGTTGCTGCTTTTTCATAATAAAATAATATATATATTTTTACCATCAGCCACTACCACGACGACCAACCTACTTCTAGCCCAGTTGCAGCACCCCGCCCATTGTCTCCAGTTAAGCTGCTGGCCACAACACATCAACCTCCTCTTCCTAACTTCAGCTCCACTTCCCACGCCCTGCAGTTCTCCCCTCTGTAGGAAGCTGCTCCGACTGCTCTTTCTTACCTTCTGGGGCATGTCCAGACTTCTGCTCCACTGCCCACGCTCCGCAGTTCTCCCCTCTGTAGGAAGCTCTTTCTTACCTTCTGGGGCATGTCCAGATTGGAAGATTTCTTCTCACCTGGTATAGCTGCTCTGGCCTGAATACTCTCCTTCTTACCTTCTGTGGCCTGTTCAGGCTGGGCAGATGCCCATATTTCCTCTCACCTTTCCGCTTGGTCTTGTTCATTTCCACGGCGACATCCACGTATCCTTTCAGTGCCTCGACATCGAGCACGGGAATCGAACCCACGACCCTTGCATTGCAAGGTGGCGACTCTAACCACTGGGCTATATGAGGAACTGTATGCAAGGCAGTGAAACCATGGCCATGTGCTGTCCTTGCACTAGGCCTGCAAGGCATTCGCTCTTGTGGTCAGTTACGATGCCATAATACAAAATGATACAAAATAAAAACGGTCAAGAGGCGCCACGGCCAAACCAGCTCCACGCCGGAAAACCCAACGTTTGAGCTCGGTAAAGGCTTGCTTCCAGACAGGTGTGTGGGGTTTTCTCCTTGTTTAGGCCCAAGTGAAAGGATAAAAACACCAAAAAATAAAAAATAAATGGTCGAGAAGTGGCAGAAAACCCAGCGTTTTAGGTTTTCTTACCATTTAGGCCCAAGTGACAAAAAAATAAATAAATAAATAAATCAAAATATTTAAATAACAAACTTCCAAAATGGAAAGGGCTAGAACTCGCGACCACAAGGTTGGAAGACGGCACGGCTGAGGCAGCGCCACGTGTGAGCTCGGTAAAGGGCTCCTCCAGACAGGTGTGTGGGGTTTTCTCCTCGTTTAGGCCCAAGTGAAAGGATAAAAACACCAAAAAAAAATTAATAAATGCTCGAGAAGCCGCATAAGAATCTTCCAAAGCAACCAAGGCTAGAACTCAGGACCACGTGATTGGGAAGCGGCAGGAAAGAGGCAGGGCAACGGGGGAGCTGGGAAAACATCTGCCTCTGGAGAGGTGTGTGGGGTTTTCTCATCATTTAGGACAACGTGAAAGGAAAAAAACAACAAAAAACGGTCGAGAGGCGCCACAGCGGAAAACCCAGGCTTTTTTTTGGGTTGAGGCAGCATTTAGGCCCAAGTGACAAAAAAATAAATAAATCAAAATATTTAAATAACAAACTTCCAAGAGGGAAAGGGCTAGAACTCGCGACCACAAGGTTGGAAGACGGCACGGCTGAGGCAGCGCCACGCGTGAGCTCGGTAAAGGTGCTCCTCCAGACAGGTGTGTGGGGTATTCTCCTTGTTTAGGCCCAAGTGAAAGGATAAAAACACCCAAAAATAAAAAATAAATGGTCGAGAAGCGGCGGAAAACCCAGCGTTTTAGGTTTTCTTACCATTTAGGCCCAAGTGACAAAAAAATAAATAAATAAATCCAAATATTTAAATAACAAACTTCCAAAATGGAAAAGGCTAGAACTCGCGACCACAAGGTTGGAAGACGGCACGGCTGAGGCAGCGCCACGTGTGAGATCGGTAAAGGGCTCCTCCAGACAGGTGTGTGGGGTTTTCTCCTCGTTTAGGCCCAAGTGAAAGGATAAAAACACCAAAAAAAATAATAAAAATGCTCGAGAAGCCGCATAAGAATCCTCCAAAGGAACCAAGGCTAGAACTCATGACCACGTGATTGGGAAGCGGCAGGAAAGAGGCAGGGCAACGGGGGAGCTGGGAAAACATCTGCCTCCGGAGAGGTGTGTGGGGTTTTCTCATCATTTAGGACAACGTGAAAGGAAAAAAACAACAAAAAACGGTCGAGAGGCGCCACGGCGGAAAACCCAGTCTTTTTTTGGGTTGAGGCAGCATCACGGGGGAATTGGGAAGAGTAGGGGGAAGCTGTCACCAAATGCTCAGATAGCCCAGTGGTTAGCATTGCCACCTTGGAATGCTCAGGTCATGGGTTCGATTCCCCTGATGGCACTGAGGCAAAAGCTGGATGTGGAGATTGCTTCCGGAGTTAAAGGACCCAAGGAGTTTGGCAGCGGAGGACCTATGAAGATTGGTGACTGAGTTCGGCAGTGGAGGAGCTGGGAAGATTGGACAGAGGACCTGAAGAGTTGGGCAGTGGAGGACGTGTGGAGATCGGTGACTGAGCTGACAGGTGACCTGGTCTTCTGCTCCACTGCCCACGCTCCGCAGTTCTCCCCTCTGTAGGAAGCTCTTTCTTACCTTCTGGGGCATGTCCAGATTGGAAGATTTCTTCTCACCTGGTATAGCTGCTCTGGCCTGAATACTCTCCTTCTTACCTTCTGTGGCCTGTTCAGGCTGGGCAGATGCCCATATTTCCTCTCACCTTTCCGCTTGGTCTTGTTCATTTCCACGGCGACATCCACGTATCCTTTCAGTGCCTCGACATCGAGCACGGGAATCGAACCCACGACCCTTGCATTGCAAGGTGGCGACTCTAACCACTGGGCTATATGAGGAACTGTATGCAAGGCAGTGAAACCATGGCCATGTGCTGTCCTTGCACTAGGCCTGCAAGGCATTCGCTCTTGTGGTCAGTTACGATGCCATAATACAAAATGATACAAAATAAAAACGGTCAAGAGGCGCCACGGCCAAACCAGCTCCACGCCGGAAAACCCAACGTTTTAGGTTTTCTTACCATTTAGGCCCAAGTGACAAAGAAATAAATAAATAAAAATATTTAAATAACAAACTTCCAAAAGGGCAAGGGCTAGAACTCACGACCACAAGGTTGAAAGACGGCACGGCTAAGGCAGCGCCACATGTGAGCTAGGTAAAGGTACTCCTCCAGACAGGTGTGTGGGGTTTTCTCCTTGTTTAGGCCCAAGTGAAAGGATAAAAACACCAAAAAAAAAAAATGGTCGAGAAGCGGCGGAAAACCCAGCGTTTTAGGTTTTCTTACCATTTAGGCCCAAGTGACAAAAAAATAAATAAATAAATCTAAATATTTAAATAACAAACTTCCAAAATGGAAAGGGCTAGAACTCGCGACCACAAGGTTGGAAGACGGCACGGCTGAGGCAGCGCCACGTGTGAGCTCGGTAAAGGCTTGCTTCCAGACAGGTGTGTGGGGTTTTCTCCTTGTTTAGGCCCAAGTGAAAGGATAAAAACACCAAAAAATAAAAAATAAATGGTCGAGAAGTGGCAGAAAACCCAGCGTTTTAGGTTTTCTTACCATTTAGGCCCAAGTGACAAAAAAATAAATAAATAAATAAATCAAAATATTTAAATAACAAACTTCCAAAATGGAAAGGGCTAGAACTCGCGACCACAAGGTTGGAAGACGGCACGGCTGAGGCAGCGCCACGTGTGAGCTCGGTAAAGGGCTCCTCCAGACAGGTGTGTGGGGTTTTCTCCTCGTTTAGGCCCAAGTGAAAGGATAAAAACACCAAAAAAAAATTAATAAATGCTCGAGAAGCCGCATAAGAATCTTCCAAAGCAACCAAGGCTAGAACTCAGGACCACGTGATTGGGAAGCGGCAGGAAAGAGGCAGGGCAACGGGGGAGCTGGGAAAACATCTGCCTCCGGAGAGGTGTGTGGGGTTTTCTCATCATTTAGGACAACGTGAAAGGAAAAAAACAACAAAAAACGGTCGAGAGGCGCCACAGCGGAAAACCCAGGCTTTTTTTTGGGTTGAGGCAGCATTTAGGCCCAAGTGACAAAAAAATAAATAAATCAAAATATTTAAATAACAAACTTCCAAAAGGGAAAGGGCTAGAACTCGCGACCACAAGGTTGGAAGACGGCACGGCTGAGGCAGCGCCACGCGTGAGCTCGGTAAAGGTGCTCCTCCAGACAGGTGTGTGGGGTATTCTCCTTGTTTAGGCCCAAGTGAAAGGATAAAAACACCCAAAAATAAAAAATAAATGGTCGAGAAGCGGCGGAAAACCCAGCGTTTTAGGTTTTCTTACCATTTAGGCCCAAGTGACAAAAAAATAAATAAATAAATCCAAATATTTAAATAACAAACTTCCAAAATGGAAAAGGCTAGAACTCGCGACCACAAGGTTGGAAGACGGCACGGCTGAGGCAGCGCCACGTGTGAGATCGGTAAAGGGCTCCTCCAGACAGGTGTGTGGGGTTTTCTCCTCGTTTAGGCCCAAGTGAAAGGATAAAAACACCAAAAAAAATAATAAAAATGCTCGAGAAGCCGCATAAGAATCCTCCAAAGGAACCAAGGCTAGAACTCATGACCACGTGATTGGGAAGCGGCAGGAAAGAGGCAGGGCAACGGGGGAGCTGGGAAAACATCTGCCTCCGGAGAGGTGTGTGGGGTTTTCTCATCATTTAGGACAACGTGAAAGGAAAAAAACAACAAAAAACGGTCGAGAGGCGCCACGGCGGAAAACCCAGTCTTTTTTTGGGTTGAGGCAGCATCACGGGGGAATTGGGAAGAGTAGGGGGAAGCTGTCACCAAATGCTCAGATAGCCCAGTGGTTAGCATTGCCACCTTGGAATGCTCAGGTCATGGGTTCGATTCCCCTGATGGCACTGAGGCAAAAGCTGGATGTGGAGATTGCTTCCGGAGTTAAAGGACCCAAGGAGTTTGGCAGCGGAGGACCTATGAAGATTGGTGACTGAGTTCGGCAGTGGAGGAGCTGGGAAGATTGGACAGAGGACCTGAAGAGTTGGGCAGTGGAGGACGTGTGGAGATCGGTGACTGAGCTGACAGGTGACCTGGTATGAGCGTTAATGGAGACGGCAAGGCTGGTGATTGAGGGAGAGGCTGTGGAGGCTGTGAAGGACCTGGGGAGATTGGGAAAGCCATGGGAGCTAAAGTGGGGAAGGAATCCTGAGTACAATGGCAGTGATGGTGGAGAGCATGTTGCTGCTTTTTCATAATAAAATAATATATATATTTTTACCATCAGCCACTACCACGACGACCAACCTACTTCTAGCCCAGTTGCAGCACCCCGCCCATTGTCTCCAGTTAAGCTGCTGGCCACAACACATCAACCTCCTCTTCCTAACTTCAGCTCCACTTCCCACGCCCTGCAGTTCTCCCCTCTGTAGGAAGCTGCTCCGACTGCTCTTTCTTACCTTCTGGGGCATGTCCAGACTTCTGCTCCACTGCCCACGCTCCGCAGTTCTCCCCTCTGTAGGAAGCTCTTTCTTACCTTCTGGGGCATGTCCAGATTGGAAGATTTCTTCTCACCTGGTATAGCTGCTCTGGCCTGAATACTCTCCTTCTTACCTTCTGTGGCCTGTTCAGGCTGGGCAGATGCCCATATTTCCTCTCACCTTTCCGCTTGGTCTTGTTCATTTCCACGGCGACATCCACGTATCCTTTCAGTGCCTCGACATCGAGCACGGGAATCGAACCCACGACCCTTGCATTGCAAGGTGGCGACTCTAACCACTGGGCTATATGAGAAGCGGCGGAAAACCCAGCGTTTTAGGTTTTCTTACCATTTAGGCCCAAGTGACAAAAAAATAAATAAATAAATCTAAATATTTAAATAACAAACTTCCAAAATGGAAAGGGCTAGAACTCGCGACCACAAGGTTGGAAGACGGCACGGCTGAGGCAGCGCCACGTGTGAGCTCGGTAAAGGCTTGCTTCCAGACAGGTGTGTGGGGTTTTCTCCTTGTTTAGGCCCAAGTGAAAGGATAAAAACACCAAAAAATAAAAAATAAATGGTCGAGAAGTGGCAGAAAACCCAGCGTTTTAGGTTTTCTTACCATTTAGGCCCAAGTGACAAAAAAATAAATAAATAAATAAATCAAAATATTTAAATAACAAACTTCCAAAATGGAAAGGGCTAGAACTCGCGACCACAAGGTTGGAAGACGGCACGGCTGAGGCAGCGCCACGTGTGAGCTCGGTAAAGGGCTCCTCCAGACAGGTGTGTGGGGTTTTCTCCTCGTTTAGGCCCAAGTGAAAGGATAAAAACACCAAAAAAAAATTAATAAATGCTCGAGAAGCCGCATAAGAATCTTCCAAAGCAACCAAGGCTAGAACTCAGGACCACGTGATTGGGAAGCGGCAGGAAAGAGGCAGGGCAACGGGGGAGCTGGGAAAACATCTGCCTCCGGAGAGGTGTGTGGGGTTTTCTCATCATTTAGGACAACGTGAAAGGAAAAAAACAACAAAAAACGGTCGAGAGGCGCCACAGCGGAAAACCCAGGCTTTTTTTTGGGTTGAGGCCGCATTTAGGCCCAAGTGACAAAAAAATAAATAAATCAAAATATTTAAATAACAAACTTCCAAAAGGGAAAGGGCTAGAACTCGCGACCACAAGGTTGGAAGACGGCACGGCTGAGGCAGCGCCACGCGTGAGCTCGGTAAAGGTGCTCCTCCAGACAGGTGTGTGGGGTATTCTCCTTGTTTAGGCCCAAGTGAAAGGATAAAAACACCCAAAAATAAAAAATAAATGGTCGAGAAGCGGCGGAAAACCCAGCGTTTTAGGTTTTCTTACCATTTAGGCCCAAGTGACAAAAAAATAAATAAATAAATCCAAATATTTAAATAACAAACTTCCAAAATGGAAAAGGCTAGAACTCGCGACCACAAGGTTGGAAGACGGCACGGCTGAGGCAGCGCCACGTGTGAGATCGGTAAAGGGCTCCTCCAGACAGGTGTGTGGGGTTTTCTCCTCGTTTAGGCCCAAGTGAAAGGATAAAAACACCAAAAAAAATAATAAAAATGCTCGAGAAGCCGCATAAGAATCCTCCAAAGGAACCAAGGCTAGAACTCATGACCACGTGATTGGGAAGCGGCAGGAAAGAGGCAGGGCAACGGGGGAGCTGGGAAAACATCTGCCTCCGGAGAGGTGTGTGGGGTTTTCTCATCATTTAGGACAACGTGAAAGGAAAAAAACAACAAAAAACGGTCGAGAGGCGCCACGGCGGAAAACCCAGTCTTTTTTTGGGTTGAGGCAGCATCACGGGGGAATTGGGAAGAGTAGGGGGAAGCTGTCACCAAATGCTCAGATAGCCCAGTGGTTAGCATTGCCACCTTGGAATGCTCAGGTCATGGGTTCGATTCCCCTGATGGCACTGAGGCAAAAGCTGGATGTGGAGATTGCTTCCGGAGTTAAAGGACCCAAGGAGTTTGGCAGCGGAGGACCTATGAAGATTGGTGACTGAGTTCGGCAGTGGAGGAGCTGGGAAGATTGGACAGAGGACCTGAAGAGTTGGGCAGTGGAGGACGTGTGGAGATCGGTGACTGAGCTGACAGGTGACCTGGTATGAGCGTTAATGGAGACGGCAAGGCTGGTGATTGAGGGAGAGGCTGTGGAGGCTGTGGAGGCTGTGAAGGACCTGGGGAGATTGGGAAAGCCATGGGAGCTAAAGTGGGGAAGGAATCCTGAGTACAATGGCAGTGATGGTGGAGAGCATGTTGCTGCTTTTTCATAATAAAATAATATATATATTTTTACCATCAGCCACTACCACGACGACCAACCTACTTCTAGCCCAGTTGCAGCACCCCGCCCATTGTCTCCAGTTAAGCTGCTGGCCACAACACATCAACCTCCTCTTCCTAACTTCAGCTCCACTTCCCACGCCCTGCAGTTCTCCCCTCTGTAGGAAGCTCTTTCTTACCTTCTGGGGCATGTCCAGATTGGAAGATTTCTTCTCACCTGGTTTAGCTGCTCTGGCCTGAATACTCTCTTTCTTACCTTCTGTGGCCTGTTCAGATGCCCATATTTCCTCTCACCTTTCCGCTTGGTCTTGTTCATTTCCACGGCGACATCCACGTATCCTTTCAGTGCCTCGACATCGAGCACGGGAATCGAACCCACGACCCTTGCATTGCAAGGTGGCGACTCTAACCACTGGGCTATATGAGGAACTGTATGCAAGGCAGTGAAACCATGGCCATGTGCTGTCCTTGCACTAGGCCTGCAAGGCATTCGCTCTTGTGGTCAGTTACGATGCCATAATACAAAATGATACAAAATAAAAACGGTCAAGAGGCGCCACGGCCAAACCAGCTCCACGCCGGAAAACCCAACGTTTTAGGTTTTCTTACCATTTAGGCCCAAGTGACAAAGAAATAAATAAATAAAAATATTTAAATAACAAACTTCCAAAAGGGCAAGGGCTAGAACTCACGACCACAAGGTTGAAAGACGGCACGGCTAAGGCAGCGCCACATGTGAGCTAGGTAAAGGTACTCCTCCAGACAGGTGTGTGGGGTTTTCTCCTTGTTTAGGCCCAAGTGAAAGGATAAAAACACCAAAAAAAAAAATGGTCGAGAAGCGGCGGAAAACCCAGCGTTTTAGGTTTTCTTACCATTTAGGCCCAAGTGACAAAAAAATAAATAAATAAATCTAAATATTTAAATAACAAACTTCCAAAATGGAAAGGGCTAGAACTCGCGACCACAAGGTTGGAAGACGGCACGGCTGAGGCAGCGCCACGTGTGAGCTCGGTAAAGGCTTGCTTCCAGACAGGTGTGTGGGGTTTTCTCCTTGTTTAGGCCCAAGTGAAAGGATAAAAACACCAAAAAATAAAAAATAAATGGTCGAGAAGTGGCAGAAAACCCAGCGTTTTAGGTTTTCTTACCATTTAGGCCCAAGTGACAAAAAAATAAATAAATAAATAAATCAAAATATTTAAATAACAAACTTCCAAAATGGAAAGGGCTAGAACTCGCGACCACAAGGTTGGAAGACGGCACGGCTGAGGCAGCGCCACGTGTGAGCTCGGTAAAGGGCTCCTCCAGACAGGTGTGTGGGGTTTTCTCCTCGTTTAGGCCCAAGTGAAAGGATAAAAACACCAAAAAAAAATTAATAAATGCTCGAGAAGCCGCATAAGAATCTTCCAAAGCAACCAAGGCTAGAACTCAGGACCACGTGATTGGGAAGCGGCAGGAAAGAGGCAGGGCAACGGGGGAGCTGGGAAAACATCTGCCTCCGGAGAGGTGTGTGGGGTTTTCTCATCATTTAGGACAACGTGAAAGGAAAAAAACAACAAAAAACGGTCGAGAGGCGCCACAGCGGAAAACCCAGGCTTTTTTTTGGGTTGAGGCCGCATTTAGGCCCAAGTGACAAAAAAATAAATAAATCAAAATATTTAAATAACAAACTTCCAAAAGGGAAAGGGCTAGAACTCGCGACCACAAGGTTGGAAGACGGCACGGCTGAGGCAGCGCCACGCGTGAGCTCGGTAAAGGTGCTCCTCCAGACAGGTGTGTGGGGTATTCTCCTTGTTTAGGCCCAAGTGAAAGGATAAAAACACCCAAAAATAAAAAATAAATGGTCG
Source organism: Hyla sarda (assembly GCF_029499605.1). NCBI lineage: Eukaryota > Metazoa > Chordata > Amphibia > Anura > Hylidae > Hyla > Hyla sarda. The sequence goes on from NC_079192.1 coordinate 145,693,679, forward strand.
AGAAGCGGCGGAAAACCCAGCGTTTTAGGTTTTCTTACCATTTAGGCCCAAGTGACAAAAAAATAAATAAATAAATCCAAATATTTAAATAACAAACTTCCAAAATGGAAAAGGCTAGAACTCGCGACCACAAGGTTGGAAGACGGCACGGCTGAGGCAGCGCCACGTGTGAGATCGGTAAAGGGCTCCTCCAGACAGGTGTGTGGGGTTTTCTCCTCGTTTAGGCCCAAGTGAAAGGATAAAAACACCAAAAAAAATAATAAAAATGCTCGAGAAGCCGCATAAGAATCCTCCAAAGGAACCAAGGCTAGAACTCATGACCACGTGATTGGGAAGCGGCAGGAAAGAGGCAGGGCAACGGGGGAGCTGGGAAAACATCTGCCTCCGGAGAGGTGTGTGGGGTTTTCTCATCATTTAGGACAACGTGAAAGGAAAAAAACAACAAAAAACGGTCGAGAGGCGCCACGGCGGAAAACCCAGTCTTTTTTTGGGTTGAGGCAGCATCACGGGGGAATTGGGAAGAGTAGGGGGAAGCTGTCACCAAATGCTCAGATAGCCCAGTGGTTAGCATTGCCACCTTGGAATGCTCAGGTCATGGGTTCGATTCCCCTGATGGCACTGAGGCAAAAGCTGGATGTGGAGATTGCTTCCGGAGTTAAAGGACCCAAGGAGTTTGGCAGCGGAGGACCTATGAAGATTGGTGACTGAGTTCGGCAGTGGAGGAGCTGGGAAGATTGGACAGAGGACCTGAAGAGTTGGGCAGTGGAGGACGTGTGGAGATCGGTGACTGAGCTGACAGGTGACCTGGTATGAGCGTTAATGGAGACGGCAAGGCTGGTGATTGAGGGAGAGGCTGTGGAGGCTGTGAAGGACCTGGGGAGATTGGGAAAGCCATGGGAGCTAAAGTGGGGAAGGAATCCTGAGTACAATGGCAGTGATGGTGGAGAGCATGTTGCTGCTTTTTCATAATAAAATTATATATATATTTTTACCATCAGCCACTACCACGACGACCAACCTACTTCTAGCCCAGTTGCAGCACCCCGCCCATTGTCTCCAGTTAAGCTGCTGGCCACAACACATGAACCTCCTCTTCCTAACTTCAGCTCCACTTCCCACGCCCTGCAGTTCTCCCCTCTGTAGGAAGCTGCTCCGACTGCTCTTTCTTACCTTCTGGGGCATGTCCAGACTTCTGCTCCACTGCCCACGCTCCGCAGTTCTCCCCTCTGTAGGAAGCTCTTTCTTACCTTCTGGGGCATGTCCAGATTGGAAGATTTCTTCTCACCTGGTATAGCTGCTCTGGCCTGAATACTCTCCTTCTTACCTTCTGTGGCCTGTTCAGGCTGGGCAGATGCCCATATTTCCTCTCACCTTTCCGCTTGGTCTTGTTCATTTCCACGGCGACATCCACGTATCCTTTCAGTGCCTCGACATCGAGCACGGGAATCGAACCCACGACCCTTGCATTGCAAGGTGGCGACTCTAACCACTGGGCTATATGAGGAACTGTATGCAAGGCAGTGAAACCATGGCCATGTGCTGTCCTTGCACTAGGCCTGCAAGGCATTCGCTCTTGTGGTCAGTTACGATGCCATAATACAAAATGATACAAAATAAAAACGGTCAAGAGGCGCCACGGCCAAACCAGCTCCACGCCGGAAAACCCAACGTTTTAGGTTTTCTTACCATTTAGGCCCAAGTGACAAAGAAATAAATAAATAAAAATATTTAAATAACAAACTTCCAAAAGGGCAAGGGCTAGAACTCACGACCACAAGGTTGAAAGACGGCACGGCTAAGGCAGCGCCACATGTGAGCTAGGTAAAGGTACTCCTCCAGACAGGTGTGTGGGGTTTTCTCCTTGTTTAGGCCCAAGTGAAAGGATAAAAACACCAAAAAAAAAAATGGTCGAGAAGCGGCGGAAAACCCAGCGTTTTAGGTTTTCTTACCATTTAGGCCCAAGTGACAAAAAAATAAATAAATAAATCTAAATATTTAAATAACAAACTTCCAAAATGGAAAGGGCTAGAACTCGCGACCACAAGGTTGGAAGACGGCACGGCTGAGGCAGCGCCACGTGTGAGCTCGGTAAAGGCTTGCTTCCAGACAGGTGTGTGGGGTTTTCTCCTTGTTTAGGCCCAAGTGAAAGGATAAAAACACCAAAAAATAAAAAATAAATGGTCGAGAAGTGGCAGAAAACCCAGCGTTTTAGGTTTTCTTACCATTTAGGCCCAAGTGACAAAAAAATAAATAAATAAATAAATCAAAATATTTAAATAACAAACTTCCAAAATGGAAAGGGCTAGAACTCGCGACCACAAGGTTGGAAGACGGCACGGCTGAGGCAGCGCCACGTGTGAGCTAGGTAAAGGGCTCCTCCAGACAGGTGTGTGGGGTTTTCTCCTCGTTTAGGCCCAAGTGAAAGGATAAAAACACCAAAAAAAAATTAATAAATGCTCGAGAAGCCGCATAAGAATCTTCCAAAGCAACCAAGGCTAGAACTCAGGACCACGTGATTGGGAAGCGGCAGGAAAGAGGCAGGGCAACGGGGGAGCTGGGAAAACATCTGCCTCTGGAGAGGTGTGTGGGGTTTTCTCATCATTTAGGACAACGTGAAAGGAAAAAAACAACAAAAAACGGTCGAGAGGCGCCACAGCGGAAAACCCAGGCTTTTTTTTGGGTTGAGGCAGCATTTAGGCCCAAGTGACAAAAAAATAAATAAATCAAAATATTTAAATAACAAACTTCCAAAAGGGAAAGGGCTAGAACTCGCGACCACAAGGTTGGAAGACGGCACGGCTGAGGCAGCGCCACGCGTGAGCTCGGTAAAGGTGCTCCTCCAGACAGGTGTGTGGGGTATTCTCCTTGTTTAGGCCCAAGTGAAAGGATAAAAACACCCAAAAATAAAAAATAAATGGTCGAGAAGCGGCGGAAAACCCAGCGTTTTAGGTTTTCTTACCATTTAGGCCCAAGTGACAAAAAAATAAATAAATAAATCCAAATATTTAAATAACAAACTTCCAAAATGGAAAAGGCTAGAACTCGCGACCACAAGGTTGGAAGACGGCACGGCTGAGGCAGCGCCACGTGTGAGATCGGTAAAGGGCTCCTCCAGACAGGTGTGTGGGGTTTTCTCCTCGTTTAGGCCCAAGTGAAAGGATAAAAACACCAAAAAAAAATTAATAAATGCTCGAGAAGCCGCATAAGAATCTTCCAAAGCAACCAAGGCTAGAACTCAGGACCACGTGATTGGGAAGCGGCAGGAAAGAGGCAGGGCAACGGGGGAGCTGGGAAAACATCTGCCTCCGGAGAGGTGTGTGGGGTTTTCTCATCATTTAGGACAACGTGAAAGGAAAAAAACAACAAAAAACGGTCGAGAGGCGCCACAGCGGAAAACCCAGGCTTTTTTTTGGGTTGAGGCAGCATTTAGGCCCAAGTGACAAAAAAATAAATAAATCAAAATATTTAAATAACAAACTTCCAAAAGGGAAAGGGCTAGAACTCGCGACCACAAGGTTGGAAGACGGCACGGCTGAGGCAGCGCCACGCGTGAGCTCGGTAAAGGTGCTCCTCCAGACAGGTGTGTGGGGTATTCTCCTTGTTTAGGCCCAAGTGAAAGGATAAAAACACCCAAAAATAAAAAATAAATGGTCGAGAAGCGGCGGAAAACCCAGCGTTTTAGGTTTTCTTACCATTTAGGCCCAAGTGACAAAAAAATAAATAAATAAATCCAAATATTTAAATAACAAACTTCCAAAATGGAAAAGGCTAGAACTCGCGACCACAAGGTTGGAAGACGGCACGGCTGAGGCAGCGCCACGTGTGAGATGGGTAAAGGGCTCCTCCAGACAGGTGTGTGGGGTTTTCTCCTCGTTTAGGCCCAAGTGAAAGGATAAAAACACCAAAAAAAATAATAAAAATGCTCGAGAAGCCGCATAAGAATCCTCCAAAGGAACCAAGGCTAGAACTCATGACCACGTGATTGGGAAGCGGCAGGAAAGAGGCAGGGCAACGGGGGAGCTGGGAAAACATCTGCCTCCGGAGAGGTGTGTGGGGTTTTCTCATCATTTAGGACAACGTGAAAGGAAAAAAACAACAAAAAACGGTCGAGAGGCGCCACGGCGGAAAACCCAGTCTTTTTTTGGGTTGAGGCAGCATCACGGGGGAATTGGGAAGAGTAGGGGGAAGCTGTCACCAAATGCTCAGATAGCCCAGTGGTTAGCATTGCCACCTTGGAATGCTCAGGTCATGGGTTCGATTCCCCTGATGGCACTGAGGCAAAAGCTGGATGTGGAGATTGCTTCCGGAGTTAAAGGACCCAAGGAGTTTGGCAGCGGAGGACCTATGAAGATTGGTGACTGAGTTCGGCAGTGGAGGAGCTGGGAAGATTGGACAGAGGACCTGAAGAGTTGGGCAGTGGAGGACGTGTGGAGATCGGTGACTGAGCTGACAGGTGACCTGGTATGAGCGTTAATGGAGACGGCAAGGCTGGTGATTGAGGGAGAGGCTGTGGAGGCTGTGGAGGCTGTGGAGGCTGTGAAGGACCTGGGGAGATTGGGAAAGCCATGGGAGCTAAAGTGGGGAAGGAATCCTGAGTACAATGGCAGTGATGGTGGAGAGCATGTTGCTGCTTTTTCATAATAAAATAATATATATATTTTTACCATCAGCCACTACCACGACGACCAACCTACTTCTAGCCCAGTTGCAGCACCCCGCCCATTGTCTCCAGTTAAGCTGCTGGCCACAACACATCAACCTCCTCTTCCTAACTTCAGCTCCACTTCCCACGCCCTGCAGTTCTCCCCTCTGTAGGAAGCTCTTTCTTACCTTCTGGGGCATGTCCAGATTGGAAGATTTCTTCTCACCTGGTTTAGCTGCTCTGGCCTGAATACTCTCTTTCTTACCTTCTGTGGCCTGTTCAGATGCCCATATTTCCTCTCACCTTTCCGCTTGGTCTTGTTCATTTCCACGGCGACATCCACGTATCCTTTCAGTGCCTCGACATCGAGCACGGGAATCGAACCCACGACCCTTGCATTGCAAGGTGGCGACTCTAACCACTGGGCTATATGAGGAACTGTATGCAAGGCAGTGAAACCATGGCCATGTGCTGTCCTTGCACTAGGCCTGCAAGGCATTCGCTCTTGTGGTCAGTTACGATGCCATAATACAAAATGATACAAAATAAAAACGGTCAAGAGGCGCCACGGCCAAACCAGCTCCACGCCGGAAAACCCAACGTTTTAGGTTTTCTTACCATTTAGGCCCAAGTGACAAAGAAATAAATAAATAAAAATATTTAAATAACAAACTTCCAAAAGGGCAAGGGCTAGAACTCACGACCACAAGGTTGAAAGACGGCACGGCTAAGGCAGCGCCACATGTGAGCTAGGTAAAGGTACTCCTCCAGACAGGTGTGTGGGGTTTTCTCCTTGTTTAGGCCCAAGTGAAAGGATAAAAACACCAAAAAAAAAAATGGTCGAGAAGCGGCGGAAAACCCAGCGTTTTAGGTTTTCTTACCATTTAGGCCCAAGTGACAAAAAAATAAATAAATAAATCTAAATATTTAAATAACAAACTTCCAAAATGGAAAGGGCTAGAACTCGCGACCACAAGGTTGGAAGACGGCACGGCTGAGGCAGCGCCACGTGTGAGCTCGGTAAAGGCTTGCTTCCAGACAGGTGTGTGGGGTTTTCTCCTTGTTTAGGCCCAAGTGAAAGGATAAAAACACCAAAAAATAAAAAATAAATGGTCGAGAAGTGGCAGAAAACCCAGCGTTTTAGGTTTTCTTACCATTTAGGCCCAAGTGACAAAAAAATAAATAAATAAATAAATCAAAATATTTAAATAACAAACTTCCAAAATGGAAAGGGCTAGAACTCGCGACCACAAGGTTGGAAGACGGCACGGCTGAGGCAGCGCCACGTGTGAGCTCGGTAAAGGGCTCCTCCAGACAGGTGTGTGGGGTTTTCTCCTCGTTTAGGCCCAAGTGAAAGGATAAAAACACCAAAAAAAAATTAATAAATGCTCGAGAAGCCGCATAAGAATCTTCCAAAGCAACCAAGGCTAGAACTCAGGACCACGTGATTGGGAAGCGGCAGGAAAGAGGCAGGGCAACGGGGGAGCTGGGAAAACATCTGCCTCTGGAGAGGTGTGTGGGGTTTTCTCATCATTTAGGACAACGTGAAAGGAAAAAAACAACAAAAAACGGTCGAGAGGCGCCACAGCGGAAAACCCAGGCTTTTTTTTGGGTTGAGGCAGCATTTAGGCCCAAGTGACAAAAAAATAAATAAATCAAAATATTTAAATAACAAACTTCCAAAAGGGAAAGGGCTAGAACTCGCGACCACAAGGTTGGAAGACGGCACGGCTGAGGCAGCGCCACGCGTGAGCTCGGTAAAGGTGCTCCTCCAGACAGGTGTGTGGGGTATTCTCCTTGTTTAGGCCCAAGTGAAAGGATAAAAACACCCAAAAATAAAAAATAAATGGTCGAGAAGCGGCGGAAAACCCAGCGTTTTAGGTTTTCTTACCATTTAGGCCCAAGTGACAAAAAAATAAATAAATAAATCCAAATATTTAAATAACAAACTTCCAAAATGGAAAAGGCTAGAACTCGCGACCACAAGGTTGGAAGACGGCACGGCTGAGGCAGCGCCACGTGTGAGATCGGTAAAGGGCTCCTCCAGACAGGTGTGTGGGGTTTTCTCCTCGTTTAGGCCCAAGTGAAAGGATAAAAACACCAAAAAAAATAATAAAAATGCTCGAGAAGCCGCATAAGAATCCTCCAAAGGAACCAAGGCTAGAACTCATGACCACGTGATTGGGAAGCGGCAGGAAAGAGGCAGGGCAACGGGGGAGCTGGGAAAACATCTGCCTCCGGAGAGGTGTGTGGGGTTTTCTCATCATTTAGGACAACGTGAAAGGAAAAAAACAACAAAAAACGGTCGAGAGGCGCCACGGCGGAAAACCCAGTCTTTTTTTGGGTTGAGGCAGCATCACGGGGGAATTGGGAAGAGTAGGGGGAAGCTGTCACCAAATGCTCAGATAGCCCAGTGGTTAGCATTGCCACCTTGGAATGCTCAGGTCATGGGTTCGATTCCCCTGATGGCACTGAGGCAAAAGCTGGATGTGGAGATTGCTTCCGGAGTTAAAGGACCCAAGGAGTTTGGCAGCGGAGGACCTATGAAGATTGGTGACTGAGTTCGGCAGTGGAGGAGCTGGGAAGATTGGACAGAGGACCTGAAGAGTTGGGCAGTGGAGGACGTGTGGAGATCGGTGACTGAGCTGACAGGTGACCTGGTCTTCTGCTCCACTGCCCACGCTCCGCAGTTCTCCCCTCTGTAGGAAGCTCTTTCTTACCTTCTGGGGCATGTCCAGATTGGAAGATTTCTTCTCACCTGGTATAGCTGCTCTGGCCTGAATACTCTCCTTCTTACCTTCTGTGGCCTGTTCAGGCTGGGCAGATGCCCATATTTCCTCTCACCTTTCCGCTTGGTCTTGTTCATTTCCACGGCGACATCCACGTATCCTTTCAGTGCCTCGACATCGAGCACGGGAATCGAACCCACGACCCTTGCATTGCAAGGTGGCGACTCTAACCACTGGGCTATATGAGGAACTGTATGCAAGGCAGTGAAACCATGGCCATGTGCTGTCCTTGCACTAGGCCTGCAAGGCATTCGCTCTTGTGGTCAGTTACGATGCCATAATACAAAATGATACAAAATAAAAACGGTCAAGAGGCGCCACGGCCAAACCAGCTCCACGCCGGAAAACCCAACGTTTTAGGTTTTCTTACCATTTAGGCCCAAGTGACAAAGAAATAAATAAATAAAAATATTTAAATAACAAACTTCCAAAAGGGCAAGGGCTAGAACTCACGACCACAAGGTTGAAAGACGGCACGGCTAAGGCAGGACCTATGAAGATTGGTGACTGAGTTCGGCAGTGGAGGAGCTGGGAAGATTGGACAGAGGACCTGAAGAGTTGGGCAGTGGAGGACGTGTGGAGATCGGTGACTGAGCTGACAGGTGACCTGGTATGAGCGTTAATGGAGACGGCAAGGCTGGTGATTGAGGGAGAGGCTGTGGAGGCTGTGAAGGACCTGGGGAGATTGGGAAAGCCATGGGAGCTAAAGTGGGGAAGGAATCCTGAGTACAATGGCAGTGATGGTGGAGAGCATGTTGCTGCTTTTTCATAATAAAATAATATATATATTTTTACCATCAGCCACTACCACGACGACCAACCTACTTCTAGCCCAGTTGCAGCACCCCGCCCATTGTCTCCAGTTAAGCTGCTGGCCACAACACATCAACCTCCTCTTCCTAACTTCAGCTCCACTTCCCACGCCCTGCAGTTCTCCCCTCTGTAGGAAGCTGCTCCGACTGCTCTTTCTTACCTTCTGGGGCATGTCCAGACTTCTGCTCCACTGCCCACGCTCCGCAGTTCTCCCCTCTGTAGGAAGCTCTTTCTTACCTTCTGGGGCATGTCCAGATTGGAAGATTTCTTCTCACCTGGTATAGCTGCTCTGGCCTGAATACTCTCCTTCTTACCTTCTGTGGCCTGTTCAGGCTGGGCAGATGCCCATATTTCCTCTCACCTTTCCGCTTGGTCTTGTTCATTTCCACGGCGACATCCACGTATCCTTTCAGTGCCTCGACATCGAGCACGGGAATCGAACCCACGACCCTTGCATTGCAAGGTGGCGACTCTAACCACTGGGCTATATGAGGAACTGTATGCAAGGCAGTGAAACCATGGCCATGTGCTGTCCTTGCACTAGGCCTGCAAGGCATTCGCTCTTGTGGTCAGTTACGATGCCATAATACAAAATGATACAAAATAAAAACGGTCAAGAGGCGCCACGGCCAAACCAGCTCCACGCCGGAAAACCCAACGTTTTAGGTTTTCTTACCATTTAGGCCCAAGTGACAAAGAAATAAATAAATAAAAATATTTAAATAACAAACTTCCAAAAGGGCAAGGGCTAGAACTCACGACCACAAGGTTGAAAGACGGCACGGCTAAGGCAGCGCCACATGTGAGCTAGGTAAAGGTACTCCTCCAGACAGGTGTGTGGGGTTTTCTCCTTGTTTAGGCCCAAGTGAAAGGATAAAAACACCAAAAAAAAAAAATGGTCGAGAAGCGGCGGAAAACCCAGCGTTTTAGGTTTTCTTACCATTTAGGCCCAAGTGACAAAAAAATAAATAAATAAATCTAAATATTTAAATAACAAACTTCCAAAATGGAAAGGGCTAGAACTCGCGACCACAAGGTTGGAAGACGGCACGGCTGAGGCAGCGCCACGTGTGAGCTCGGTAAAGGCTTGCTTCCAGACAGGTGTGTGGGGTTTTCTCCTTGTTTAGGCCCAAGTGAAAGGATAAAAACACCAAAAAATAAAAAATAAATGGTCGAGAAGTGGCAGAAAACCCAGCGTTTTAGGTTTTCTTACCATTTAGGCCCAAGTGACAAAAAAATAAATAAATAAATAAATCAAAATATTTAAATAACAAACTTCCAAAATGGAAAGGGCTAGAACTCGCGACCACAAGGTTGGAAGACGGCACGGCTGAGGCAGCGCCACGTGTGAGCTCGGTAAAGGGCTCCTCCAGACAGGTGTGTGGGGTTTTCTCCTCGTTTAGGCCCAAGTGAAAGGATAAAAACACCAAAAAAAAATTAATAAATGCTCGAGAAGCCGCATAAGAATCTTCCAAAGCAACCAAGGCTAGAACTCAGGACCACGTGATTGGGAAGCGGCAGGAAAGAGGCAGGGCAACGGGGGAGCTGGGAAAACATCTGCCTCCGGAGAGGTGTGTGGGGTTTTCTCATCATTTAGGACAACGTGAAAGGAAAAAAACAACAAAAAACGGTCGAGAGGCGCCACAGCGGAAAACCCAGGCTTTTTTTTGGGTTGAGGCAGCATTTAGGCCCAAGTGACAAAAAAATAAATAAATCAAAATATTTAAATAACAAACTTCCAAAAGGGAAAGGGCTAGAACTCGCGACCACAAGGTTGGAAGACGGCACGGCTGAGGCAGCGCCACGCGTGAGCTCGGTAAAGGTGCTCCTCCAGACAGGTGTGTGGGGTATTCTCCTTGTTTAGGCCCAAGTGAAAGGATAAAAACACCCAAAAATAAAAAATAAATGGTCGAGAAGCGGCGGAAAACCCAGCGTTTTAGGTTTTCTTACCATTTAGGCCCAAGTGACAAAAAAATAAATAAATAAATCCAAATATTTAAATAACAAACTTCCAAAATGGAAAAGGCTAGAACTCGCGACCACAAGGTTGGAAGACGGCACGGCTGAGGCAGCGCCACGTGTGAGATCGGTAAAGGGCTCCTCCAGACAGGTGTGTGGGGTTTTCTCCTCGTTTAGGCCCAAGTGAAAGGATAAAAACACCAAAAAAAATAATAAAAATGCTCGAGAAGCCGCATAAGAATCCTCCAAAGGAACCAAGGCTAGAACTCATGACCACGTGATTGGGAAGCGGCAGGAAAGAGGCAGGGCAACGGGGGAGCTGGGAAAACATCTGCCTCCGGAGAGGTGTGTGGGGTTTTCTCATCATTTAGGACAACGTGAAAGGAAAAAAACAACAAAAAACGGTCGAGAGGCGCCACGGCGGAAAACCCAGTCTTTTTTTGGGTTGAGGCAGCATCACGGGGGAATTGGGAAGAGTAGGGGGAAGCTGTCACCAAATGCTCAGATAGCCCAGTGGTTAGCATTGCCACCTTGGAATGCTCAGGTCATGGGTTCGATTCCCCTGATGGCACTGAGGCAAAAGCTGGATGTGGAGATTGCTTCCGGAGTTAAAGGACCCAAGGAGTTTGGCAGCGGAGGACCTATGAAGATTGGTGACTGAGTTCGGCAGTGGAGGAGCTGGGAAGATTGGACAGAGGACCTGAAGAGTTGGGCAGTGGAGGACGTGTGGAGATCGGTGACTGAGCTGACAGGTGACCTGGTATGAGCGTTAATGGAGACGGCAAGGCTGGTGATTGAGGGAGAGGCTGTGGAGGCTGTGAAGGACCTGGGGAGATTGGGAAAGCCATGGGAGCTAAAGTGGGGAAGGAATCCTGAGTACAATGGCAGTGATGGTGGAGAGCATGTTGCTGCTTTTTCATAATAAAATAATATATATATTTTTACCATCAGCCACTACCACGACGACCAACCTACTTCTAGCCCAGTTGCAGCACCCCGCCCATTGTCTCCAGTTAAGCTGCTGGCCACAACACATCAACCTCCTCTTCCTAACTTCAGCTCCACTTCCCACGCCCTGCAGTTCTCCCCTCTGTAGGAAGCTCTTTCTTACCTTCTGGGGCATGTCCAGATTGGAAGATTTCTTCTCACCTGGTTTAGCTGCTCTGGCCTGAATACTCTCTTTCTTACCTTCTGTGGCCTGTTCAGATGCCCATATTTCCTCTCACCTTTCCGCTTGGTCTTGTTCATTTCCACGGCGACATCCACGTATCCTTTCAGTGCCTCGACATCGAGCACGGGAATCGAACCCACGACCCTTGCATTGCAAGGTGGCGACTCTAACCACTGGGCTATATGAGGAACTGTATGCAAGGCAGTGAAACCATGGCCATGTGCTGTCCTTGCACTAGGCCTGCAAGGCATTCGCTCTTGTGGTCAGTTACGATGCCATAATACAAAATGATACAAAATAAAAACGGTCAAGAGGCGCCACGGCCAAACCAGCTCCACGCCGGAAAACCCAACGTTTTAGGTTTTCTTACCATTTAGGCCCAAGTGACAAAGAAATAAATAAATAAAAATATTTAAATAACAAACTTCCAAAAGGGCAAGGGCTAGAACTCACGACCACAAGGTTGAAAGACGGCACGGCTAAGGCAGCGCCACATGTGAGCTAGGTAAAGGTACTCCTCCAGACAGGTGTGTGGGGTTTTCTCCTTGTTTAGGCCCAAGTGAAAGGATAAAAACACCAAAAAAAAAAATGGTCGAGAAGCGGCGGAAAACCCAGCGTTTTAGGTTTTCTTACCATTTAGGCCCAAGTGACAAAAAAATAAATAAATAAATCTAAATATTTAAATAACAAACTTCCAAAATGGAAAGGGCTAGAACTCGCGACCACAAGGTTGGAAGACGGCACGGCTGAGGCAGCGCCACGTGTGAGCTCGGTAAAGGCTTGCTTCCAGACAGGTGTGTGGGGTTTTCTCCTTGTTTAGGCCCAAGTGAAAGGATAAAAACACCAAAAAATAAAAAATAAATGGTCGAGAAGTGGCAGAAAACCCAGCGTTTTAGGTTTTCTTACCATTTAGGCCCAAGTGACAAAAAAATAAATAAATAAATAAATCAAAATATTTAAATAACAAACTTCCAAAATGGAAAGGGCTAGAACTCGCGACCACAAGGTTGGAAGACGGCACGGCTGAGGCAGCGCCACGTGTGAGCTCGGTAAAGGGCTCCTCCAGACAGGTGTGTGGGGTTTTCTCCTCGTTTAGGCCCAAGTGAAAGGATAAAAACACCAAAAAAAAATTAATAAATGCTCGAGAAGCCGCATAAGAATCTTCCAAAGCAACCAAGGCTAGAACTCAGGACCACGTGATTGGGAAGCGGCAGGAAAGAGGCAGGGCAACGGGGGAGCTGGGAAAACATCTGCCTCCGGAGAGGTGTGTGGGGTTTTCTCATCATTTAGGACAACGTGAAAGGAAAAAAACAACAAAAAACGGTCGAGAGGCGCCACAGCGGAAAACCCAGGCTTTTTTTTGGGTTGAGGCCGCATTTAGGCCCAAGTGACAAAAAAATAAATAAATCAAAATATTTAAATAACAAACTTCCAAAAGGGAAAGGGCTAGAACTCGCGACCACAAGGTTGGAAGACGGCACGGCTGAGGCAGCGCCACGCGTGAGCTCGGTAAAGGTGCTCCTCCAGACAGGTGTGTGGGGTATTCTCCTTGTTTAGGCCCAAGTGAAAGGATAAAAACACCCAAAAATAAAAAATAAATGGTCGAGAAGCGGCGGAAAACCCAGCGTTTTAGGTTTTCTTACCATTTAGGCCCAAGTGACAAAAAAATAAATAAATAAATCCAAATATTTAAATAACAAACTTCCAAAATGGAAAAGGCTAGAACTCGCGACCACAAGGTTGGAAGACGGCACGGCTGAGGCAGCGCCACGTGTGAGATCGGTAAAGGGCTCCTCCAGACAGGTGTGTGGGGTTTTCTCCTCGTTTAGGCCCAAGTGAAAGGATAAAAACACCAAAAAAAATAATAAAAATGCTCGAGAAGCCGCATAAGAATCCTCCAAAGGAACCAAGGCTAGAACTCATGACCACGTGATTGGGAAGCGGCAGGAAAGAGGCAGGGCAACGGGGGAGCTGGGAAAACATCTGCCTCCGGAGAGGTGTGTGGGGTTTTCTCATCATTTAGGACAACGTGAAAGGAAAAAAACAACAAAAAACGGTCGAGAGGCGCCACGGCGGAAAACCCAGTCTTTTTTTGGGTTGAGGCAGCATCACGGGGGAATTGGGAAGAGTAGGGGGAAGCTGTCACCAAATGCTCAGATAGCCCAGTGGTTAGCATTGCCACCTTGGAATGCTCAGGTCATGGGTTCGATTCCCCTGATGGCACTGAGGCAAAAGCTGGATGTGGAGATTGCTTCCGGAGTTAAAGGACCCAAGGAGTTTGGCAGCGGAGGACCTATGAAGATTGGTGACTGAGTTCGGCAGTGGAGGAGCTGGGAAGATTGGACAGAGGACCTGAAGAGTTGGGCAGTGGAGGACGTGTGGAGATCGGTGACTGAGCTGACAGGTGACCTGGTCTTCTGCTCCACTGCCCACGCTCCGCAGTTCTCCCCTCTGTAGGAAGCTCTTTCTTACCTTCTGGGGCATGTCCAGATTGGAAGATTTCTTCTCACCTGGTATAGCTGCTCTGGCCTGAATACTCTCCTTCTTACCTTCTGTGGCCTGTTCAGGCTGGGCAGATGCCCATATTTCCTCTCACCTTTCCGCTTGGTCTTGTTCATTTCCACGGCGACATCCATGTATCCTTTCAGTGCCTCGACATCGAGCACGGGAATCGAACCCACGACCCTTGCATTGCAAGGTGGCGACTCTAACCACTGGGCTATATGAGGAACTGTATGCAAGGCAGTGAAACCATGGCCATGTGCTGTCCTTGCACTAGGCCTGCAAGGCATTCGCTCTTGTGGTCAGTTACGATGCCATAATACAAAATGATACAAAATAAAAACGGTCAAGAGGCGCCACGGCCAAACCAGCTCCACGCCGGAAAACCCAACGTTTTAGGTTTTCTTACCATTTAGGCCCAAGTGACAAAGAAATAAATAAATAAAAATATTTAAATAACAAACTTCCAAAAGGGCAAGGGCTAGAACTCACGACCACAAGGTTGAAAGACGGCACGGCTAAGGCAGGACCTATGAAGATTGGTGACTGAGTTCGGCAGTGGAGGAGCTGGGAAGATTGGACAGAGGACCTGAAGAGTTGGGCAGTGGAGGACGTGTGGAGATCGGTGACTGAGCTGACAGGTGACCTGGTATGAGCGTTAATGGAGACGGCAAGGCTGGTGATTGAGGGAGAGGCTGTGGAGGCTGTGAAGGACCTGGGGAGATTGGGAAAGCCATGGGAGCTAAAGTGGGGAAGGAATCCTGAGTACAATGGCAGTGATGGTGGAGAGCATGTTGCTGCTTTTTCATAATAAAATAATATATATATTTTTACCATCAGCCACTACCACGACGACCAACCTACTTCTAGCCCAGTTGCAGCACCCCGCCCATTGTCTCCAGTTAAGCTGCTGGCCACAACACATCAACCTCCTCTTCCTAACTTCAGCTCCACTTCCCACGCCCTGCAGTTCTCCCCTCTGTAGGAAGCTGCTCCGACTGCTCTTTCTTACCTTCTGGGGCATGTCCAGACTTCTGCTCCACTGCCCACGCTCCGCAGTTCTCCCCTCTGTAGGAAGCTCTTTCTTACCTTCTGGGGCATGTCCAGATTGGAAGATTTCTTCTCACCTGGTATAGCTGCTCTGGCCTGAATACTCTCCTTCTTACCTTCTGTGGCCTGTTCAGGCTGGGCAGATGCCCATATTTCCTCTCACCTTTCCGCTTGGTCTTGTTCATTTCCACGGCGACATCCACGTATCCTTTCAGTGCCTCGACATCGAGCACGGGAATCGAACCCACGACCCTTGCATTGCAAGGTGGCGACTCTAACCACTGGGCTATATGAGGAACTGTATGCAAGGCAGTGAAACCATGGCCATGTGCTGTCCTTGCACTAGGCCTGCAAGGCATTCGCTCTTGTGGTCAGTTACGATGCCATAATACAAAATGATACAAAATAAAAACGGTCAAGAGGCGCCACGGCCAAACCAGCTCCACGCCGGAAAACCCAACGTTTTAGGTTTTCTTACCATTTAGGCCCAAGTGACAAAGAAATAAATAAATAAAAATATTTAAATAACAAACTTCCAAAAGGGCAAGGGCTAGAACTCACGACCACAAGGTTGAAAGACGGCACGGCTAAGGCAGCGCCACATGTGAGCTAGGTAAAGGTACTCCTCCAGACAGGTGTGTGGGGTTTTCTCCTTGTTTAGGCCCAAGTGAAAGGATAAAAACACCAAAAAAAAAAAATGGTCGAGAAGCGGCGGAAAACCCAGCGTTTTAGGTTTTCTTACCATTTAGGCCCAAGTGACAAAAAAATAAATAAATAAATCTAAATATTTAAATAACAAACTTCCAAAATGGAAAGGGCTAGAACTCGCGACCACAAGGTTGGAAGACGGCACGGCTGAGGCAGCGCCACGTGTGAGCTCGGTAAAGGCTTGCTTCCAGACAGGTGTGTGGGGTTTTCTCCTTGTTTAGGCCCAAGTGAAAGGATAAAAACACCAAAAAATAAAAAATAAATGGTCGAGAAGTGGCAGAAAACCCAGCGTTTTAGGTTTTCTTACCATTTAGGCCCAAGTGACAAAAAAATAAATAAATAAATAAATCAAAATATTTAAATAACAAACTTCCAAAATGGAAAGGGCTAGAACTCGCGACCACAAGGTTGGAAGACGGCACGGCTGAGGCAGCGCCACGTGTGAGCTCGGTAAAGGGCTCCTCCAGACAGGTGTGTGGGGTTTTCTCCTCGTTTAGGCCCAAGTGAAAGGATAAAAACACCAAAAAAAAATTAATAAATGCTCGAGAAGCCGCATAAGAATCTTCCAAAGCAACCAAGGCTAGAACTCAGGACCACGTGATTGGGAAGCGGCAGGAAAGAGGCAGGGCAACGGGGGAGCTGGGAAAACATCTGCCTCCGGAGAGGTGTGTGGGGTTTTCTCATCATTTAGGACAACGTGAAAGGAAAAAAACAACAAAAAACGGTCGAGAGGCGCCACAGCGGAAAACCCAGGCTTTTTTTTGGGTTGAGGCAGCATTTAGGCCCAAGTGACAAAAAAATAAATAAATCAAAATATTTAAATAACAAACTTCCAAAAGGGAAAGGGCTAGAACTCGCGACCACAAGGTTGGAAGACGGCACGGCTGAGGCAGCGCCACGCGTGAGCTCGGTAAAGGTGCTCCTCCAGACAGGTGTGTGGGGTATTCTCCTTGTTTAGGCCCAAGTGAAAGGATAAAAACACCCAAAAATAAAAAATAAATGGTCGAGAAGCGGCGGAAAACCCAGCGTTTTAGGTTTTCTTACCATTTAGGCCCAAGTGACAAAAAAATAAATAAATAAATCCAAATATTTAAATAACAAACTTCCAAAATGGAAAAGGCTAGAACTCGCGACCACAAGGTTGGAAGACGGCACGGCTGAGGCAGCGCCACGTGTGAGATCGGTAAAGGGCTCCTCCAGACAGGTGTGTGGGGTTTTCTCCTCGTTTAGGCCCAAGTGAAAGGATAAAAACACCAAAAAAAATAATAAAAATGCTCGAGAAGCCGCATAAGAATCCTCCAAAGGAACCAAGGCTAGAACTCATGACCACGTGATTGGGAAGCGGCAGGAAAGAGGCAGGGCAACGGGGGAGCTGGGAAAACATCTGCCTCCGGAGAGGTGTGTGGGGTTTTCTCATCATTTAGGACAACGTGAAAGGAAAAAAACAACAAAAAACGGTCGAGAGGCGCCACGGCGGAAAACCCAGTCTTTTTTTGGGTTGAGGCAGCATCACGGGGGAATTGGGAAGAGTAGGGGGAAGCTGTCACCAAATGCTCAGATAGCCCAGTGGTTAGCATTGCCACCTTGGAATGCTCAGGTCATGGGTTCGATTCCCCTGATGGCACTGAGGCAAAAGCTGGATGTGGAGATTGCTTCCGGAGTTAAAGGACCCAAGGAGTTTGGCAGCGGAGGACCTATGAAGATTGGTGACTGAGTTCGGCAGTGGAGGAGCTGGGAAGATTGGACAGAGGACCTGAAGAGTTGGGCAGTGGAGGACGTGTGGAGATCGGTGACTGAGCTGACAGGTGACCTGGTATGAGCGTTAATGGAGACGGCAAGGCTGGTGATTGAGGGAGAGGCTGTGGAGGCTGTGAAGGACCTGGGGAGATTGGGAAAGCCATGGGAGCTAAAGTGGGGAAGGAATCCTGAGTACAATGGCAGTGATGGTGGAGAGCATGTTGCTGCTTTTTCATAATAAAATTATATATATATTTTTACCATCAGCCACTACCACGACGACCAACCTACTTCTAGCCCAGTTGCAGCACCCCGCCCATTGTCTCCAGTTAAGCTGCTGGCCACAACACATCAACCTCCTCTTCCTAACTTCAGCTCCACTTCCCACGCCCTGCAGTTCTCCCCTCTGTAGGAAGCTGCTCCGACTGCTCTTTCTTACCTTCTGGGGCATGTCCAGACTTCTGCTCCACTGCCCACGCTCCGCAGTTCTCCCCTCTGTAGGAAGCTCTTTCTTACCTTCTGGGGCATGTCCAGATTGGAAGATTTCTTCTCACCTGGTATAGCTGCTCTGGCCTGAATACTCTCCTTCTTACCTTCTGTGGCCTGTTCAGGCTGGGCAGATGCCCATATTTCCTCTCACCTTTCCGCTTGGTCTTGTTCATTTCCACGGCGACATCCACGTATCCTTTCAGTGCCTCGACATCGAGCACGGGAATCGAACCCACGACCCTTGCATTGCAAGGTGGCGACTCTAACCACTGGGCTATATGAGGAACTGTATGCAAGGCAGTGAAACCATGGCCATGTGCTGTCCTTGCACTAGGCCTGCAAGGCATTCGCTCTTGTGGTCAGTTACGATGCCATAATACAAAATGATACAAAATAAAAACGGTCAAGAGGCGCCACGGCCAAACCAGCTCCACGCCGGAAAACCCAACGTTTTAGGTTTTCTTACCATTTAGGCCCAAGTGACAAAGAAATAAATAAATAAAAATATTTAAATAACAAACTTCCAAAAGGGCAAGGGCTAGAACTCACGACCACAAGGTTGAAAGACGGCACGGCTAAGGCAGCGCCACATGTGAGCTAGGTAAAGGTACTCCTCCAGACAGGTGTGTGGGGTTTTCTCCTTGTTTAGGCCCAAGTGAAAGGATAAAAACACCAAAAAAAAAAATGGTCGAGAAGCGGCGGAAAACCCAGCGTTTTAGGTTTTCTTACCATTTAGGCCCAAGTGACAAAAAAATAAATAAATAAATCTAAATATTTAAATAACAAACTTCCAAAATGGAAAGGGCTAGAACTCGCGACCACAAGGTTGGAAGACGGCACGGCTGAGGCAGCGCCACGTGTGAGCTCGGTAAAGGCTTGCTTCCAGACAGGTGTGTGGGGTTTTCTCCTTGTTTAGGCCCAAGTGAAAGGATAAAAACACCAAAAAATAAAAAATAAATGGTCGAGAAGTGGCAGAAAACCCAGCGTTTTAGGTTTTCTTACCATTTAGGCCCAAGTGACAAAAAAATAAATAAATAAATAAATCAAAATATTTAAATAACAAACTTCCAAAATGGAAAGGGCTAGAACTCGCGACCACAAGGTTGGAAGACGGCACGGCTGAGGCAGCGCCACGTGTGAGCTCGGTAAAGGGCTCCTCCAGACAGGTGTGTGGGGTTTTCTCCTCGTTTAGGCCCAAGTGAAAGGATAAAAACACCAAAAAAAAATTAATAAATGCTCGAGAAGCCGCATAAGAATCTTCCAAAGCAACCAAGGCTAGAACTCAGGACCACGTGATTGGGAAGCGGCAGGAAAGAGGCAGGGCAACGGGGGAGCTGGGAAAACATCTGCCTCTGGAGAGGTGTGTGGGGTTTTCTCATCATTTAGGACAACGTGAAAGGAAAAAAACAACAAAAAACGGTCGAGAGGCGCCACAGCGGAAAACCCAGGCTTTTTTTTGGGTTGAGGCAGCATTTAGGCCCAAGTGACAAAAAAATAAATAAATCAAAATATTTAAATAACAAACTTCCAAAAGGGAAAGGGCTAGAACTCGCGACCACAAGGTTGGAAGACGGCACGGCTGAGGCAGCGCCACGCGTGAGCTCGGTAAAGGTGCTCCTCCAGACAGGTGTGTGGGGTATTCTCCTTGTTTAGGCCCAAGTGAAAGGATAAAAACACCCAAAAATAAAAAATAAATGGTCGAGAAGCGGCGGAAAACCCAGCGTTTTAGGTTTTCTTACCATTTAGGCCCAAGTGACAAAAAAATAAATAAATAAATCCAAATATTTAAATAACAAACTTCCAAAATGGAAAAGGCTAGAACTCGCGACCACAAGGTTGGAAGACGGCACGGCTGAGGCAGCGCCACGTGTGAGATCGGTAAAGGGCTCCTCCAGACAGGTGTGTGGGGTTTTCTCCTCGTTTAGGCCCAAGTGAAAGGATAAAAACACCAAAAAAAATAATAAAAATGCTCGAGAAGCCGCATAAGAATCCTCCAAAGGAACCAAGGCTAGAACTCATGACCACGTGATTGGGAAGCGGCAGGAAAGAGGCAGGGCAACGGGGGAGCTGGGAAAACATCTGCCTCCGGAGAGGTGTGTGGGGTTTTCTCATCATTTAGGACAACGTGAAAGGAAAAAAACAACAAAAAACGGTCGAGAGGCGCCACGGCGGAAAACCCAGTCTTTTTTTTGGGTTGAGGCAGCATCACGGGGGAATTGGGAAGAGTAGGGGGAAGCTGTCACCAAATGCTCAGATAGCCCAGTGGTTAGCATTGCCACCTTGGAATGCTCAGGTCATGGGTTCGATTCCCCTGATGGCACTGAGGCAAAAGCTGGATGTGGAGATTGCTTCCGGAGTTAAAGGACCCAAGGAGTTTGGCAGCGGAGGACCTATGAAGATTGGTGACTGAGTTCGGCAGTGGAGGAGCTGGGAAGATTGGACAGAGGACCTGAAGAGTTGGGCAGTGGAGGACGTGTGGAGATCGGTGACTGAGCTGACAGGTGACCTGGTATGAGCGTTAATGGAGACGGCAAGGCTGGTGATTGAGGGAGAGGCTGTGGAGGCTGTGAAGGACCTGGGGAGATTGGGAAAGCCATGGGAGCTAAAGTGGGGAAGGAATCCTGAGTACAATGGCAGTGATGGTGGAGAGCATGTTGCTGCTTTTTCATAATAAAATCATATATATATTTTTACCATCAGCCACTACCACGACGACCAACCTACTTCTAGCCCAGTTGCAGCACCCCGCCCATTGTCTCCAGTTAAGCTGCTGGCCACAACACATCAACCTCCTCTTCCTAACTTCAGCTCCACTTCCCACGCCCTGCAGTTCTCCCCTCTGTAGGAAGCTGCTCCGACTGCTCTTTCTTACCTTCTGGGGCATGTCCAGACTTCTGCTCCACTGCCCACGCTCCGCAGTTCTCCCCTCTGTAGGAAGCTCTTTCTTACCTTCTGGGGCATGTCCAGATTGGAAGATTTCTTCTCACCTGGTATAGCTGCTCTGGCCTGAATACTCTCCTTCTTACCTTCTGTGGCCTGTTCAGGCTGGGCAGATGCCCATATTTCCTCTCACCTTTCCGCTTGGTCTTGTTCATTTCCACGGCGACATCCACGTATCCTTTCAGTGCCTCGACATCGAGCACGGGAATCGAACCCACGACCCTTGCATTGCAAGGTGGCGACTCTAACCACTGGGCTATATGAGGAACTGTATGCAAGGCAGTGAAACCATGGCCATGTGCTGTCCTTGCACTAGGCCTGCAAGGCATTCGCTCTTGTGGTCAGTTACGATGCCATAATACAAAATGATACAAAATAAAAACGGTCAAGAGGCGCCACGGCCAAACCAGCTCCACGCCGGAAAACCCAACGTTTTAGGTTTTCTTACCATTTAGGCCCAAGTGACAAAGAAATAAATAAATAAAAATATTTAAATAACAAACTTCCAAAAGGGCAAGGGCTAGAACTCACGACCACAAGGTTGAAAGACGGCACGGCTAAGGCAGCGCCACATGTGAGCTAGGTAAAGGTACTCCTCCAGACAGGTGTGTGGGGTTTTCTCCTTGTTTAGGCCCAAGTGAAAGGATAAAAACACCAAAAAAAAAAATGGTCGAGAAGCGGCGGAAAACCCAGCGTTTTAGGTTTTCTTACCATTTAGGCCCAAGTGACAAAAAAATAAATAAATAAATCTAAATATTTAAATAACAAACTTCCAAAATGGAAAGGGCTAGAACTCGCGACCACAAGGTTGGAAGACGGCACGGCTGAGGCAGCGCCACGTGTGAGCTCGGTAAAGGCTTGCTTCCAGACAGGTGTGTGGGGTTTTCTCCTTGTTTAGGCCCAAGTGAAAGGATAAAAACACCAAAAAATAAAAAAGGCGCCACGGCCAAACCAGCTCCACGCCGGAAAACCCAACGTTTGAGCTCGGTAAAGGCTTGCTTCCAGACAGGTGTGTGGGGTTTTCTCCTTGTTTAGGCCCAAGTGAAAGGATAAAAACACCAAAAAATAAAAAATAAATGGTCGAGAAGTGGCAGAAAACCCAGCGTTTTAGGTTTTCTTACCATTTAGGCCCAAGTGACAAAAAAATAAATAAATAAATAAATCAAAATATTTAAATAACAAACTTCCAAAATGGAAAGGGCTAGAACTCGCGACCACAAGGTTGGAAGACGGCACGGCTGAGGCAGCGCCACGTGTGAGCTCGGTAAAGGGCTCCTCCAGACAGGTGTGTGGGGTTTTCTCCTCGTTTAGGCCCAAGTGAAAGGATAAAAACACCAAAAAAAAATTAATAAATGCTCGAGAAGCCGCATAAGAATCTTCCAAAGCAACCAAGGCTAGAACTCAGGACCACGTGATTGGGAAGCGGCAGGAAAGAGGCAGGGCAACGGGGGAGCTGGGAAAACATCTGCCTCTGGAGAGGTGTGTGGGGTTTTCTCATCATTTAGGACAACGTGAAAGGAAAAAAACAACAAAAAACGGTCGAGAGGCGCCACAGCGGAAAACCCAGGCTTTTTTTTGGGTTGAGGCAGCATTTAGGCCCAAGTGACAAAAAAATAAATAAATCAAAATATTTAAATAACAAACTTCCAAAAGGGAAAGGGCTAGAACTCGCGACCACAAGGTTGGAAGACGGCACGGCTGAGGCAGCGCCACGCGTGAGCTCGGTAAAGGTGCTCCTCCAGACAGGTGTGTGGGGTATTCTCCTTGTTTAGGCCCAAGTGAAAGGATAAAAACACCCAAAAATAAAAAATAAATGGTCGAGAAGCGGCGGAAAACCCAGCGTTTTAGGTTTTCTTACCATTTAGGCCCAAGTGACAAAAAAATAAATAAATAAATCCAAATATTTAAATAACAAACTTCCAAAATGGAAAAGGCTAGAACTCGCGACCACAAGGTTGGAAGACGGCACGGCTGAGGCAGCGCCACGTGTGAGATCGGTAAAGGGCTCCTCCAGACAGGTGTGTGGGGTTTTCTCCTCGTTTAGGCCCAAGTGAAAGGATAAAAACACCAAAAAAAAATTAATAAATGCTCGAGAAGCCGCATAAGAATCTTCCAAAGCAACCAAGGCTAGAACTCAGGACCACGTGATTGGGAAGCGGCAGGAAAGAGGCAGGGCAACGGGGGAGCTGGGAAAACATCTGCCTCCGGAGAGGTGTGTGGGGTTTTCTCATCATTTAGGACAACGTGAAAGGAAAAAAACAACAAAAAACGGTCGAGAGGCGCCACAGCGGAAAACCCAGGCTTTTTTTTGGGTTGAGGCAGCATTTAGGCCCAAGTGACAAAAAAATAAATAAATCAAAATATTTAAATAACAAACTTCCAAAAGGGAAAGGGCTAGAACTCGCGACCACAAGGTTGGAAGACGGCACGGCTGAGGCAGCACCACGCGTGAGCTCGGTAAAGGTGCTCCTCCAGACAGGTGTGTGGGGTATTCTCCTTGTTTAGGCCCAAGTGAAAGGATAAAAACACCCAAAAATAAAAAATAAATGGTCGAGAAGCGGCGGAAAACCCAGCGTTTTAGGTTTTCTTACCATTTAGGCCCAAGTGACAAAAAAATAAATAAATAAATCCAAATATTTAAATAACAAACTTCCAAAATGGAAAAGGCTAGAACTCGCGACCACAAGGTTGGAAGACGGCACGGCTGAGGCAGCGCCACGTGTGAGATCGGTAAAGGGCTCCTCCAGACAGGTGTGTGGGGTTTTCTCCTCGTTTAGGCCCAAGTGAAAGGATAAAAACACCAAAAAAAATAATAAAAATGCTCGAGAAGCCGCATAAGAATCCTCCAAAGGAACCAAGGCTAGAACTCATGACCACGTGATTGGGAAGCGGCAGGAAAGAGGCAGGGCAACGGGGGAGCTGGGAAAACATCTGCCTCCGGAGAGGTGTGTGGGGTTTTCTCATCATTTAGGACAACGTGAAAGGAAAAAAACAACAAAAAACGGTCGAGAGGCGCCACGGCGGAAAACCCAGTCTTTTTTTGGGTTGAGGCAGCATCACGGGGGAATTGGGAAGAGTAGGGGGAAGCTGTCACCAAATGCTCAGATAGCCCAGTGGTTAGCATTGCCACCTTGGAATGCTCAGGTCATGGGTTCGATTCCCCTGATGGCACTGAGGCAAAAGCTGGATGTGGAGATTGCTTCCGGAGTTAAAGGACCCAAGGAGTTTGGCAGCGGAGGACCTATGAAGATTGGTGACTGAGTTCGGCAGTGGAGGAGCTGGGAAGATTGGACAGAGGACCTGAAGAGTTGGGCAGTGGAGGACGTGTGGAGATCGGTGACTGAGCTGACAGGTGACCTGGTATGAGCGTTAATGGAGACGGCAAGGCTGGTGATTGAGGGAGAGGCTGTGGAGGCTGTGAAGGACCTGGGGAGATTGGGAAAGCCATGGGAGCTAAAGTGGGGAAGGAATCCTGAGTACAATGGCAGTGATGGTGGAGAGCATGTTGCTGCTTTTTCATAATAAAATAATATATATATTTTTACCATCAGCCACTACCACGACGACCAACCTACTTCTAGCCCAGTTGCAGCACCCCGCCCATTGTCTCCAGTTAAGCTGCTGGCCACAACACATCAACCTCCTCTTCCTAACTTCAGCTCCACTTCCCACGCCCTGCAGTTCTCCCCTCTGTAGGAAGCTCTTTCTTACCTTCTGGGGCATGTCCAGATTGGAAGATTTCTTCTCACCTGGTTTAGCTGCTCTGGCCTGAATACTCTCTTTCTTACCTTCTGTGGCCTGTTCAGATGCCCATATTTCCTCTCACCTTTCCGCTTGGTCTTGTTCATTTCCACGGCGACATCCACGTATCCTTTCAGTGCCTCGACATCGAGCACGGGAATCGAACCCACGACCCTTGCATTGCAAGGTGGCGACTCTAACCACTGGGCTATATGAGGAACTGTATGCAAGGCAGTGAAACCATGGCCATGTGCTGTCCTTGCACTAGGCCTGCAAGGCATTCGCTCTTGTGGTCAGTTACGATGCCATAATACAAAATGATACAAAATAAAAACGGTCAAGAGGCGCCACGGCCAAACCAGCTCCACGCCGGAAAACCCAACGTTTTAGGTTTTCTTACCATTTAGGCCCAAGTGACAAAGAAATAAATAAATAAAAATATTTAAATAACAAACTTCCAAAAGGGCAAGGGCTAGAACTCACGACCACAAGGTTGAAAGACGGCACGGCTAAGGCAGGACCTATGAAGATTGGTGACTGAGTTCGGCAGTGGAGGAGCTGGGAAGATTGGACAGAGGACCTGAAGAGTTGGGCAGTGGAGGACGTGTGGAGATCGGTGACTGAGCTGACAGGTGACCTGGTATGAGCGTTAATGGAGACGGCAAGGCTGGTGATTGAGGGAGAGGCTGTGGAGGCTGTGAAGGACCTGGGGAGATTGGGAAAGCCATGGGAGCTAAAGTGGGGAAGGAATCCTGAGTACAATGGCAGTGATGGTGGAGAGCATGTTGCTGCTTTTTCATAATAAAATAATATATATATTTTTACCATCAGCCACTACCACGACGACCAACCTACTTCTAGCCCAGTTGCAGCACCCCGCCCATTGTCTCCAGTTAAGCTGCTGGCCACAACACATCAACCTCCTCTTCCTAACTTCAGCTCCACTTCCCACGCCCTGCAGTTCTCCCCTCTGTAGGAAGCTGCTCCGACTGCTCTTTCTTACCTTCTGGGGCATGTCCAGACTTCTGCTCCACTGCCCACGCTCCGCAGTTCTCCCCTCTGTAGGAAGCTCTTTCTTACCTTCTGGGGCATGTCCAGATTGGAAGATTTCTTCTCACCTGGTATAGCTGCTCTGGCCTGAATACTCTCCTTCTTACCTTCTGTGGCCTGTTCAGGCTGGGCAGATGCCCATATTTCCTCTCACCTTTCCGCTTGGTCTTGTTCATTTCCACGGCGACATCCACGTATCCTTTCAGTGCCTCGACATCGAGCACGGGAATCGAACCCACGACCCTTGCATTGCAAGGTGGCGACTCTAACCACTGGGCTATATGAGGAACTGTATGCAAGGCAGTGAAACCATGGCCATGTGCTGTCCTTGCACTAGGCCTGCAAGGCATTCGCTCTTGTGGTCAGTTACGATGCCATAATACAAAATGATACAAAATAAAAACGGTCAAGAGGCGCCACGGCCAAACCAGCTCCACGCCGGAAAACCCAACGTTTTAGGTTTTCTTACCATTTAGGCCCAAGTGACAAAGAAATAAATAAATAAAAATATTTAAATAACAAACTTCCAAAAGGGCAAGGGCTAGAACTCACGACCACAAGGTTGAAAGACGGCACGGCTAAGGCAGCGCCACATGTGAGCTAGGTAAAGGTACTCCTCCAGACAGGTGTGTGGGGTTTTCTCCTTGTTTAGGCCCAAGTGAAAGGATAAAAACACCAAAAAAAAAAAATGGTCGAGAAGCGGCGGAAAACCCAGCGTTTTAGGTTTTCTTACCATTTAGGCCCAAGTGACAAAAAAATAAATAAATAAATCTAAATATTTAAATAACAAACTTCCAAAATGGAAAGGGCTAGAACTCGCGACCACAAGGTTGGAAGACGGCACGGCTGAGGCAGCGCCACGTGTGAGCTCGGTAAAGGCTTGCTTCCAGACAGGTGTGTGGGGTTTTCTCCTTGTTTAGGCCCAAGTGAAAGGATAAAAACACCAAAAAATAAAAAATAAATGGTCGAGAAGTGGCAGAAAACCCAGCGTTTTAGGTTTTCTTACCATTTAGGCCCAAGTGACAAAAAAATAAATAAATAAATAAATCAAAATATTTAAATAACAAACTTCCAAAATGGAAAGGGCTAGAACTCGCGACCACAAGGTTGGAAGACGGCACGGCTGAGGCAGCGCCACGTGTGAGCTCGGTAAAGGGCTCCTCCAGACAGGTGTGTGGGGTTTTCTCCTCGTTTAGGCCCAAGTGAAAGGATAAAAACACCAAAAAAAAATTAATAAATGCTCGAGAAGCCGCATAAGAATCTTCCAAAGCAACCAAGGCTAGAACTCAGGACCACGTGATTGGGAAGCGGCAGGAAAGAGGCAGGGCAACGGGGGAGCTGGGAAAACATCTGCCTCCGGAGAGGTGTGTGGGGTTTTCTCATCATTTAGGACAACGTGAAAGGAAAAAAACAACAAAAAACGGTCGAGAGGCGCCACAGCGGAAAACCCAGGCTTTTTTTTGGGTTGAGGCAGCATTTAGGCCCAAGTGACAAAAAAATAAATAAATCAAAATATTTAAATAACAAACTTCCAAAAGGGAAAGGGCTAGAACTCGCGACCACAAGGTTGGAAGACGGCACGGCTGAGGCAGCGCCACGCGTGAGCTCGGTAAAGGTGCTCCTCCAGACAGGTGTGTGGGGTATTCTCCTTGTTTAGGCCCAAGTGAAAGGATAAAAACACCCAAAAATAAAAAATAAATGGTCGAGAAGCGGCGGAAAACCCAGCGTTTTAGGTTTTCTTACCATTTAGGCCCAAGTGACAAAAAAATAAATAAATAAATCCAAATATTTAAATAACAAACTTCCAAAATGGAAAAGGCTAGAACTCGCGACCACAAGGTTGGAAGACGGCACGGCTGAGGCAGCGCCACGTGTGAGATCGGTAAAGGGCTCCTCCAGACAGGTGTGTGGGGTTTTCTCCTCGTTTAGGCCCAAGTGAAAGGATAAAAACACCAAAAAAAATAATAAAAATGCTCGAGAAGCCGCATAAGAATCCTCCAAAGGAACCAAGGCTAGAACTCATGACCACGTGATTGGGAAGCGGCAGGAAAGAGGCAGGGCAACGGGGGAGCTGGGAAAACATCTGCCTCCGGAGAGGTGTGTGGGGTTTTCTCATCATTTAGGACAACGTGAAAGGAAAAAAACAACAAAAAACGGTCGAGAGGCGCCACGGCGGAAAACCCAGTCTTTTTTTGGGTTGAGGCAGCATCACGGGGGAATTGGGAAGAGTAGGGGGAAGCTGTCACCAAATGCTCAGATAGCCCAGTGGTTAGCATTGCCACCTTGGAATGCTCAGGTCATGGGTTCGATTCCCCTGATGGCACTGAGGCAAAAGCTGGATGTGGAGATTGCTTCCGGAGTTAAAGGACCCAAGGAGTTTGGCAGCGGAGGACCTATGAAGATTGGTGACTGAGTTCGGCAGTGGAGGAGCTGGGAAGATTGGACAGAGGACCTGAAGAGTTGGGCAGTGGAGGACGTGTGGAGATCGGTGACTGAGCTGACAGGTGACCTGGTATGAGCGTTAATGGAGACGGCAAGGCTGGTGATTGAGGGAGAGGCTGTGGAGGCTGTGAAGGACCTGGGGAGATTGGGAAAGCCATGGGAGCTAAAGTGGGGAAGGAATCCTGAGTACAATGGCAGTGATGGTGGAGAGCATGTTGCTGCTTTTTCATAATAAAATCATATATATATTTTTACCATCAGCCACTACCACGACGACCAACCTACTTCTAGCCCAGTTGCAGCACCCCGCCCATTGTCTCCAGTTAAGCTGCTGGCCACAACACATCAACCTCCTCTTCCTAACTTAAGCTCCACTTCCCACGCCCTGCAGTTCTCCCCTCTGTAGGAAGCTGCTCCAACTGCTCTTTCTTACCTTCTGGGGCATGTCCAGACTTCTGCTCCACTGCCCACGCTCCGCAGTTCTCCCCTCTGTAGGAAGCTCTTTCTTACCTTCTGGGGCATGTCCAGATTGGAAGATTTCTTCTCACCTGGTATAGCTGCTCTGGCCTGAATACTCTCCTTCTTACCTTCTGTGGCCTGTTCAGGCTGGGCAGATGCCCATATTTCCTCTCACCTTTCCGCTTGGTCTTGTTCATTTCCACGGCGACATCCACGTATCCTTTCAGTGCCTCGACATCGAGCACGGGAATCGAACCCACGACCCTTGCATTGCAAGGTGGCGACTCTAACCACTGGGCTATATGAGGAACTGTATGCAAGGCAGTGAAACCATGGCCATGTGCTGTCCTTGCACTAGGCCTGCAAGGCATTCGCTCTTGTGGTCAGTTACGATGCCATAATACAAAATGATACAAAATAAAAACGGTCAAGAGGCGCCACGGCCAAACCAGCTCCACGCCGGAAAACCCAACGTTTTAGGTTTTCTTACCATTTAGGCCCAAGTGACAAAGAAATAAATAAATAAAAATATTTAAATAACAAACTTCCAAAAGGGCAAGGGCTAGAACTCACGACCACAAGGTTGAAAGACGGCACGGCTAAGGCAGCGCCACATGTGAGCTAGGTAAAGGTACTCCTCCAGACAGGTGTGTGGGGTTTTCTCCTTGTTTAGGCCCAAGTGAAAGGATAAAAACACCAAAAAAAAAAATGGTCGAGAAGCGGCGGAAAACCCAGCGTTTTAGGTTTTCTTACCATTTAGGCCCAAGTGACAAAAAAATAAATAAATAAATCTAAATATTTAAATAACAAACTTCCAAAATGGAAAGGGCTAGAACTCGCGACCACAAGGTTGGAAGACGGCACGGCTGAGGCAGCGCCACGTGTGAGCTCGGTAAAGGCTTGCTTCCAGACAGGTGTGTGGGGTTTTCTCCTTGTTTAGGCCCAAGTGAAAGGATAAAAACACCAAAAAATAAAAAAGGCGCCACGGCCAAACCAGCTCCACGCCGGAAAACCCAACGTTTGAGCTCGGTAAAGGCTTGCTTCCAGACAGGTGTGTGGGGTTTTCTCCTTGTTTAGGCCCAAGTGAAAGGATAAAAACACCAAAAAATAAAAAATAAATGGTCGAGAAGTGGCAGAAAACCCAGCGTTTTAGGTTTTCTTACCATTTAGGCCCAAGTGACAAAAAAATAAATAAATAAATCCAAATATTTAAATAACAAACTTCCAAAATGGAAAAGGCTAGAACTCGCGACCACAAGGTTGGAAGACGGCACGGCTGAGGCAGCGCCACGTGTGAGATCGGTAAAGGGCTCCTCCAGACAGGTGTGTGGGGTTTTCTCCTCGTTTAGGCCCAAGTGAAAGGATAAAAACACCAAAAAAAAATTAATAAATGCTCGAGAAGCCGCATAAGAATCTTCCAAAGCAACCAAGGCTAGAACTCAGGACCACGTGATTGGGAAGCGGCAGGAAAGAGGCAGGGCAACGGGGGAGCTGGGAAAACATCTGCCTCCGGAGAGGTGTGTGGGGTTTTCTCATCATTTAGGACAACGTGAAAGGAAAAAAACAACAAAAAACGGTCGAGAGGCGCCACAGCGGAAAACCCAGGCTTTTTTTTGGGTTGAGGCAGCATTTAGGCCCAAGTGACAAAAAAATAAATAAATCAAAATATTTAAATAACAAACTTCCAAAAGGGAAAGGGCTAGAACTCGCGACCACAAGGTTGGAAAATGGCACGGCTGAGGCAGCGCCACGCGTGAGCTCGGTAAAGGTGCTCCTCCAGACAGGTGTGTGGGGTATTCTCCTTGTTTAGGCCCAAGTGAAAGGATAAAAACACCCAAAAATAAAAAATAAATGGTCGAGAAGCGGCGGAAAACCCAGCGTTTTAGGTTTTCTTACCATTTAGGCCCAAGTGACAAAAAAATAAATAAATAAATCCAAATATTTAAATAACAAACTTCCAAAATGGAAAAGGCTAGAACTCGCGACCACAAGGTTGGAAGACGGCACGGCTGAGGCAGCGCCACGTGTGAGATGGGTAAAGGGCTCCTCCAGACAGGTGTGTGGGGTTTTCTCCTCGTTTAGGCCCAAGTGAAAGGATAAAAACACCAAAAAAAATAATAAAAATGCTCGAGAAGCCGCATAAGAATCCTCCAAAGGAACCAAGGCTAGAACTCATGACCACGTGATTGGGAAGCGGCAGGAAAGAGGCAGGGCAACGGGGGAGCTGGGAAAACATCTGCCTCCGGAGAGGTGTGTGGGGTTTTCTCATCATTTAGGACAACGTGAAAGGAAAAAAACAACAAAAAACGGTCGAGAGGCGCCACGGCGGAAAACCCAGTCTTTTTTTGGGTTGAGGCAGCATCACGGGGGAATTGGGAAGAGTAGGGGGAAGCTGTCACCAAATGCTCAGATAGCCCAGTGGTTAGCATTGCCACCTTGGAATGCTCAGGTCATGGGTTCGATTCCCCTGATGGCACTGAGGCAAAAGCTGGATGTGGAGATTGCTTCCGGAGTTAAAGGACCCAAGGAGTTTGGCAGCGGAGGACCTATGAAGATTGGTGACTGAGTTCGGCAGTGGAGGAGCTGGGAAGATTGGACAGAGGACCTGAAGAGTTGGGCAGTGGAGGACGTGTGGAGATCGGTGACTGAGCTGACAGGTGACCTGGTATGAGCGTTAATGGAGACGGCAAGGCTGGTGATTGAGGGAGAGGCTGTGGAGGCTGTGAAGGACCTGGGGAGATTGGGAAAGCCATGGGAGCTAAAGTGGGGAAGGAATCCTGAGTACAATGGCAGTGATGGTGGAGAGCATGTTGCTGCTTTTTCATAATAAAATAATATATATATTTTTACCATCAGCCACTACCACGACGACCAACCTACTTCTAGCCCAGTTGCAGCACCCCGCCCATTGTCTCCAGTTAAGCTGCTGGCCACAACACATCAACCTCCTCTTCCTAACTTCAGCTCCACTTCCCACGCCCTGCAGTTCTCCCCTCTGTAGGAAGCTCTTTCTTACCTTCTGGGGCATGTCCAGATTGGAAGATTTCTTCTCACCTGGTTTAGCTGCTCTGGCCTGAATACTCTCTTTCTTACCTTCTGTGGCCTGTTCAGATGCCCATATTTCCTCTCACCTTTCCGCTTGGTCTTGTTCATTTCCACGGCGACATCCACGTATCCTTTCAGTGCCTCGACATCGAGCACGGGAATCGAACCCACGACCCTTGCATTGCAAGGTGGCGACTCTAACCACTGGGCTATATGAGGAACTGTATGCAAGGCAGTGAAACCATGGCCATGTGCTGTCCTTGCACTAGGCCTGCAAGGCATTCGCTCTTGTGGTCAGTTACGATGCCATAATACAAAATGATACAAAATAAAAACGGTCAAGAGGCGCCACGGCCAAACCAGCTCCACGCCGGAAAACCCAACGTTTTAGGTTTTCTTACCATTTAGGCCCAAGTGACAAAGAAATAAATAAATAAAAATATTTAAATAACAAACTTCCAAAAGGGCAAGGGCTAGAACTCACGACCACAAGGTTGAAAGACGGCACGGCTAAGGCAGCGCCACATGTGAGCTAGGTAAAGGTACTCCTCCAGACAGGTGTGTGGGGTTTTCTCCTTGTTTAGGCCCAAGTGAAAGGATAAAAACACCAAAAAAAAAAATGGTCGAGAAGCGGCGGAAAACCCAGCGTTTTAGGTTTTCTTACCATTTAGGCCCAAGTGACAAAAAAATAAATAAATAAATCTAAATATTTAAATAACAAACTTCCAAAATGGAAAGGGCTAGAACTCGCGACCACAAGGTTGGAAGACGGCACGGCTGAGGCAGCGCCACGTGTGAGCTCGGTAAAGGCTTGCTTCCAGACAGGTGTGTGGGGTTTTCTCCTTGTTTAGGCCCAAGTGAAAGGATAAAAACACCAAAAAATAAAAAATAAATGGTCGAGAAGTGGCAGAAAACCCAGCGTTTTAGGTTTTCTTACCATTTAGGCCCAAGTGACAAAAAAATAAATAAATAAATAAATCAAAATATTTAAATAACAAACTTCCAAAATGGAAAGGGCTAGAACTCGCGACCACAAGGTTGGAAGACGGCACGGCTGAGGCAGCGCCACGTGTGAGATCGGTAAAGGGCTCCTCCAGACAGGTGTGTGGGGTTTTCTCCTCGTTTAGGCCCAAGTGAAAGGATAAAAACACCAAAAAAAAATTAATAAATGCTCGAGAAGCCGCATAAGAATCTTCCAAAGCAACCAAGGCTAGAACTCAGGACCACGTGATTGGGAAGCGGCAGGAAAGAGGCAGGGCAACGGGGGAGCTGGGAAAACATCTGCCTCTGGAGAGGTGTGTGGGGTTTTCTCATCATTTAGGACAACGTGAAAGGAAAAAAACAACAAAAAACGGTCGAGAGGCGCCACAGCGGAAAACCCAGGCTTTTTTTTGGGTTGAGGCAGCATTTAGGCCCAAGTGACAAAAAAATAAATAAATCAAAATATTTAAATAACAAACTTCCAAAAGGGAAAGGGCTAGAACTCGCGACCACAAGGTTGGAAGACGGCACGGCTGAGGCAGCGCCACGCGTGAGCTCGGTAAAGGTGCTCCTCCAGACAGGTGTGTGGGGTATTCTCCTTGTTTAGGCCCAAGTGAAAGGATAAAAACACCCAAAAATAAAAAATAAATGGTCGAGAAGCGGCGGAAAACCCAGCGTTTTAGGTTTTCTTACCATTTAGGCCCAAGTGACAAAAAAATAAATAAATAAATCCAAATATTTAAATAACAAACTTCCAAAATGGAAAAGGCTAGAACTCGCGACCACAAGGTTGGAAGACGGCACGGCTGAGGCAGCGCCACGTGTGAGATCGGTAAAGGGCTCCTCCAGACAGGTGTGTGGGGTTTTCTCCTCGTTTAGGCCCAAGTGAAAGGATAAAAACACCAAAAAAAATAATAAAAATGCTCGAGAAGCCGCATAAGAATCCTCCAAAGGAACCAAGGCTAGAACTCATGACCACGTGATTGGGAAGCGGCAGGAAAGAGGCAGGGCAACGGGGGAGCTGGGAAAACATCTGCCTCCGGAGAGGTGTGTGGGGTTTTCTCATCATTTAGGACAACGTGAAAGGAAAAAAACAACAAAAAACGGTCGAGAGGCGCCACGGCGGAAAACCCAGTCTTTTTTTGGGTTGAGGCAGCATCACGGGGGAATTGGGAAGAGTAGGGGGAAGCTGTCACCAAATGCTCAGATAGCCCAGTGGTTAGCATTGCCACCTTGGAATGCTCAGGTCATGGGTTCGATTCCCCTGATGGCACTGAGGCAAAAGCTGGATGTGGAGATTGCTTCCGGAGTTAAAGGACCCAAGGAGTTTGGCAGCGGAGGACCTATGAAGATTGGTGACTGAGTTCGGCAGTGGAGGAGCTGGGAAGATTGGACAGAGGACCTGAAGAGTTGGGCAGTGGAGGACGTGTGGAGATCGGTGACTGAGCTGACAGGTGACCTGGTCTTCTGCTCCACTGCCCACGCTCCGCAGTTCTCCCCTCTGTAGGAAGCTCTTTCTTACCTTCTGGGGCATGTCCAGATTGGAAGATTTCTTCTCACCTGGTATAGCTGCTCTGGCCTGAATACTCTCCTTCTTACCTTCTGTGGCCTGTTCAGGCTAGGCAGATGCCCATATTTCCTCTCACCTTTCCGCTTGGTCTTGTTCATTTCCACGGCGACATCCACGTATCCTTTCAGTGCCTCGACATCGAGCACGGGAATCGAACCCACGACCCTTGCATTGCAAGGTGGCGACTCTAACCACTGGGCTATATGAGGAACTGTATGCAAGGCAGTGAAACCATGGCCATGTGCTGTCCTTGCACTAGGCCTGCAAGGCATTCGCTCTTGTGGTCAGTTACGATGCCATAATACAAAATGATACAAAATAAAAACGGTCAAGAGGCGCCACGGCCAAACCAGCTCCACGCCGGAAAACCCAACGTTTTAGGTTTTCTTACCATTTAGGCCCAAGTGACAAAGAAATAAATAAATAAAAATATTTAAATAACAAACTTCCAAAAGGGCAAGGGCTAGAACTCACGACCACAAGGTTGAAAGACGGCACGGCTAAGGCAGGACCTATGAAGATTGGTGACTGAGTTCGGCAGTGGAGGAGCTGGGAAGATTGGACAGAGGACCTGAAGAGTTGGGCAGTGGAGGACGTGTGGAGATCGGTGACTGAGCTGACAGGTGACCTGGTATGAGCGTTAATGGAGACGGCAAGGCTGGTGATTGAGGGAGAGGCTGTGGAGGCTGTGAAGGACCTGGGGAGATTGGGAAAGCCATGGGAGCTAAAGTGGGGAAGGAATCCTGAGTACAATGGCAGTGATGGTGGAGAGCATGTTGCTGCTTTTTCATAATAAAATAATATATATATTTTTACCATCAGCCACTACCACGACGACCAACCTACTTCTAGCCCAGTTGCAGCACCCCGCCCATTGTCTCCAGTTAAGCTGCTGGCCACAACACATCAACCTCCTCTTCCTAACTTCAGCTCCACTTCCCACGCCCTGCAGTTCTCCCCTCTGTAGGAAGCTGCTCCGACTGCTCTTTCTTACCTTCTGGGGCATGTCCAGACTTCTGCTCCACTGCCCACGCTCCGCAGTTCTCCCCTCTGTAGGAAGCTCTTTCTTACCTTCTGGGGCATGTCCAGATTGGAAGATTTCTTCTCACCTGGTATAGCTGCTCTGGCCTGAATACTCTCCTTCTTACCTTCTGTGGCCTGTTCAGGCTGGGCAGATGCCCATATTTCCTCTCACCTTTCCGCTTGGTCTTGTTCATTTCCACGGCGACATCCACGTATCCTTTCAGTGCCTCGACATCGAGCACGGGAATCGAACCCACGACCCTTGCATTGCAAGGTGGCGACTCTAACCACTGGGCTATATGAGGAACTGTATGCAAGGCAGTGAAACCATGGCCATGTGCTGTCCTTGCACTAGGCCTGCAAGGCATTCGCTCTTGTGGTCAGTTACGATGCCATAATACAAAATGATACAAAATAAAAACGGTCAAGAGGCGCCACGGCCAAACCAGCTCCACGCCGGAAAACCCAACGTTTTAGGTTTTCTTACCATTTAGGCCCAAGTGACAAAGAAATAAATAAATAAAAATATTTAAATAACAAACTTCCAAAAGGGCAAGGGCTAGAACTCACGACCACAAGGTTGAAAGACGGCACGGCTAAGGCAGGACCTATGAAGATTGGTGACTGAGTTCGGCAGTGGAGGAGCTGGGAAGATTGGACAGAGGACCTGAAGAGTTGGGCAGTGGAGGACGTGTGGAGATCGGTGACTGAGCTGACAGGTGACCTGGTATGAGCGTTAATGGAGACGGCAAGGCTGGTGATTGAGGGAGAGGCTGTGGAGGCTGTGAAGGACCTGGGGAGATTGGGAAAGCCATGGGAGCTAAAGTGGGGAAGGAATCCTGAGTACAATGGCAGTGATGGTGGAGAGCATGTTGCTGCTTTTTCATAATAAAATAATATATATATTTTTACCATCAGCCACTACCACGACGACCAACCTACTTCTAGCCCAGTTGCAGCACCCCGCCCATTGTCTCCAGTTAAGCTGCTGGCCACAACACATCAACCTCCTCTTCCTAACTTCAGCTCCACTTCCCACGCCCTGCAGTTCTCCCCTCTGTAGGAAGCTGCTCCGACTGCTCTTTCTTACCTTCTGGGGCATGTCCAGACTTCTGCTCCACTGCCCACGCTCCGCAGTTCTCCCCTCTGTAGGAAGCTCTTTCTTACCTTCTGGGGCATGTCCAGATTGGAAGATTTCTTCTCACCTGGTATAGCTGCTCTGGCCTGAATACTCTCCTTCTTACCTTCTGTGGCCTGTTCAGGCTGGGCAGATGCCCATATTTCCTCTCACCTTTCCGCTTGGTCTTGTTCATTTCCACGGCGACATCCACGTATCCTTTCAGTGCCTCGACATCGAGCACGGGAATCGAACCCACG
The DNA here is from genome assembly GCF_029499605.1 of Hyla sarda. Taxonomy (NCBI): domain Eukaryota; kingdom Metazoa; phylum Chordata; class Amphibia; order Anura; family Hylidae; genus Hyla; species Hyla sarda. Next base: position 145,730,167 of record NC_079192.1, read on the forward strand.
ACCCTTGCATTGCAAGGTGGCGACTCTAACCACTGGGCTATATGAGGAACTGTATGCAAGGCAGTGAAACCATGGCCATGTGCTGTCCTTGCACTAGGCCTGCAAGGCATTCGCTCTTGTGGTCAGTTACGATGCCATAATACAAAATGATACAAAATAAAAACGGTCAAGAGGCGCCACGGCCAAACCAGCTCCACGCCGGAAAACCCAACGTTTTAGGTTTTCTTACCATTTAGGCCCAAGTGACAAAGAAATAAATAAATAAAAATATTTAAATAACAAACTTCCAAAAGGGCAAGGGCTAGAACTCACGACCACAAGGTTGAATGACGGCACGGCTAAGGCAGCGCCACATGTGAGCTAGGTAAAGGTACTCCTCCAGACAGGTGTGTGGGGTTTTCTCCTTGTTTAGGCCCAAGTGAAAGGATAAAAACACCAAAAAAAAAAATGGTCGAGAAGCGGCGGAAAACCCAGCGTTTTAGGTTTTCTTACCATTTAGGCCCAAGTGACAAAAAAATAAATAAATAAATCTAAATATTTAAATAACAAACTTCCAAAATGGAAAGGGCTAGAACTCGCGACCACAAGGTTGGAAGACGGCACGGCTGAGGCAGCGCCACGTGTGAGCTCGGTAAAGGCTTGCTTCCAGACAGGTGTGTGGGGTTTTCTCCTTGTTTAGGCCCAAGTGAAAGGATAAAAACACCAAAAAATAAAAAATAAATGGTCGAGAAGTGGCAGAAAACCCAGCGTTTTAGGTTTTCTTACCATTTAGGCCCAAGTGACAAAAAAAAAAAAAAATAAATAAATCAAAATATTTAAATAACAAACTTCCAAAATGGAAAGGGCTAGAACTCGCGACCACAAGGTTGGAAGACGGCACGGCTGAGGCAGCGCCACGTGTGAGCTCGGTAAAGGGCTCCTCCAGACAGGTGTGTGGGGTTTTCTCCTCGTTTAGGCCCAAGTGAAAGGATAAAAACACCAAAAAAAAATTTATAAATGCTCGAGAAGCCGCATAAGAATCTTCCAAAGCAACCAAGGCTAGAACTCAGGACCACGTGATTGGGAAGCGGCAGGAAAGAGGCAGGGCAACGGGGGAGCTGGGAAAACATCTGCCTCCGGAGAGGTGTGTGGGGTTTTCTCATCATTTAGGACAACGTGAAAGGAAAAAAACAACAAAAACGGTCGAGAGGCGCCACAGCGGAAAACCCAGGCTTTTTTTTGGGTTGAGGCAGCATTTAGGCCCAAGTGACAAAAAAATAAATAAATCAAAATATTTAAATAACAAACTTCCAAAAGGGAAAGGGCTAGAACTCGCGACCACAAGGTTGGAAGACGGCACGGCTGAGGCAGCGACACGCGTGAGCTCGGTAAAGGTGCTCCTCCAGACAGGTGTGTGGGGTATTCTCCTTGTTTAGGCCCAAGTGAAAGGATAAAAACACCCAAAAATAAAAAATAAATGGTCGAGAAGCGGCGGAAAACCCAGCGTTTTAGGTTTTCTTACCATTTAGGCCCAAGTGACAAAAAAATAAATAAATAAATCCAAATATTTAAATAACAAACTTCCAAAATGGAAAAGGCTAGAACTCGCGACCACAAGGTTGGAAGACGGCACGGCTGAGGCAGCGCCACGTGTGAGATGGGTAAAGGGCTCCTCCAGACAGGTGTGTGGGGTTTTCTCCTCGTTTAGGCCCAAGTGAAAGGATAAAAACACCAAAAAAAATAATAAAAATGCTCGAGAAGCCGCATAAGAATCCTCCAAAGGAACCAAGGCTAGAACTCATGACCACGTGATTGGGAAGCGGCAGGAAAGAGGCAGGGCAACGGGGGAGCTGGGAAAACATCTGCCTCCGGAGAGGTGTGTGGGGTTTTCTCATCATTTAGGACAACGTGAAAGGAAAAAAACAACAAAAAACGGTCGAGAGGCGCCACGGCGGAAAACCCAGTCTTTTTTTGGGTTGAGGCAGCATCACGGGGGAATTGGGAAGAGTAGGGGGAAGCTGTCACCAAATGCTCAGATAGCCCAGTGGTTAGCATTGCCACCTTGGAATGCTCAGGTCATGGGTTCGATTCCCCTGATGGCACTGAGGCAAAAGCTGGATGTGGAGATTGCTTCCGGAGTTAAAGGACCCAAGGAGTTTGGCAGCGGAGGACCTATGAAGATTGGTGACTGAGTTCGGCAGTGGAGGAGCTGGGAAGATTGGACAGAGGACCTGAAGAGTTGGGCAGTGGAGGACGTGTGGAGATCGGTGACTGAGCTGACAGGTGACCTGGTATGAGCGTTAATGGAGACGGCAAGGCTGGTGATTGAGGGAGAGGCTGTGGAGGCTGTGAAGGACCTGGGGAGATTGGGAAAGCCATGGGAGCTAAAGTGGGGAAGGAATCCTGAGTACAATGGCAGTGATGGTGGAGAGCATGTTGCTGCTTTTTCATAATAAAATCATATATATATTTTTACCATCAGCCACTACCACGACGACCAACCTACTTCTAGCCCAGTTGCAGCACCCCGCCCATTGTCTCCAGTTAAGCTGCTGGCCACAACACATCAACCTCCTCTTCCTAACTTCAGCTCCACTTCCCACGCCCTGCAGTTCTCCCCTCTGTAGGAAGCTGCTCCGACTGCTCTTTCTTACCTTCTGGGGCATGTCCAGACTTCTGCTCCACTGCCCACGCTCCGCAGTTCTCCCCTCTGTAGGAAGCTCTTTCTTACCTTCTGGGGCATGTCCAGATTGGAAGATTTCTTCTCACCTGGTATAGCTGCTCTGGCCTGAATACTCTCCTTCTTACCTTCTGTGGCCTGTTCAGGCTGGGCAGATGCCCATATTTCCTCTCACCTTTCCGCTTGGTCTTGTTCATTTCCACGGCGACATCCACGTATCCTTTCAGTGCCTCGACATCGAGCACGGGAATCGAACCCACGACCCTTGCATTGCAAGGTGGCGACTCTAACCACTGGGCTATATGAGGAACTGTATGCAAGGCAGTGAAACCATGGCCATGTGCTGTCCTTGCACTAGGCCTGCAAGGCATTCGCTCTTGTGGTCAGTTACGATGCCATAATACAAAATGATACAAAATAAAAACGGTCAAGAGGCGCCACGGCCAAACCAGCTCCACGCCGGAAAACCCAGCGTTTTAGGTTTTCTTACCATTTAGGCCCAAGTGACAAAAAAATAAATAAATAAATCTAAATATTTAAATAACAAACTTCCAAAATGGAAAGGGCTAGAACTCGCGACCACAAGGTTGGAAGACGGCACGGCTGAGGCAGCGCCACGTGTGAGCTCGGTAAAGGCTTGCTTCCAGACAGGTGTGTGGGGTTTTCTCCTTGTTTAGGCCCAAGTGAAAGGATAAAAACACCAAAAAATAAAAAATAAATGGTCGAGAAGTGGCAGAAAACCCAGCGTTTTAGGTTTTCTTACCATTTAGGCCCAAGTGACAAAAAAAAAAATAAATAAATCCAAATATTTAAATAACAAACTTCCAAAATGGAAAAGGCTAGAACTCGCGACCACAAGGTTGGAAGACGGCACGGCTGAGGCAGCGCCACGTGTGAGATCGGTAAAGGGCTCCTCCAGACAGGTGTGTGGGGTTTTCTCCTCGTTTAGGCCCAAGTGAAAGGATAAAAACACCAAAAAAAAATTAATAAATGCTCGAGAAGCCGCATAAGAATCTTCCAAAGCAACCAAGGCTAGAACTCAGGACCACGTGATTGGGAAGCGGCAGGAAAGAGGCAGGGCAACGGGGGAGCTGGGAAAACATCTGCCTCCGGAGAGGTGTGTGGGGTTTTCTCATCATTTAGGACAACGTGAAAGGAAAAAAACAACAAAAAACGGTCGAGAGGCGCCACAGCGGAAAACCCAGGCTTTTTTTTGGGTTGAGGCAGCATTTAGGCCCAAGTGACAAAAAAATAAATAAATCAAAATATTTAAATAACAAACTTCCAAAAGGGAAAGGGCTAGAACTCGCGACCACAAGGTTGGAAGACGGCACGGCTGAGGCAGCGCCACGCGTGAGCTCGGTAAAGGTGCTCCTCCAGACAGGTGTGTGGGGTATTCTCCTTGTTTAGGCCCAAGTGAAAGGATAAAAACACCCAAAAATAAAAAATAAATGGTCGAGAAGCGGCGGAAAACCCAGCGTTTTAGGTTTTCTTACCATTTAGGCCCAAGTGACAAAAAAATAAATAAATAAATCCAAATATTTAAATAACAAACTTCCAAAATGGAAAAGGCTAGAACTCGCGACCACAAGGTTGGAAGACGGCACGGCTGAGGCAGCGCCACGTGTGAGATCGGTAAAGGGCTCCTCCAGACAGGTGTGTGGGGTTTTCTCCTCGTTTAGGCCCAAGTGAAAGGATAAAAACACCAAAAAAAATAATAAAAATGCTCGAGAAGCCGCATAAGAATCCTCCAAAGGAACCAAGGCTAGAACTCATGACCACGTGATTGGGAAGCGGCAGGAAAGAGGCAGGGCAACGGGGGAGCTGGGAAAACATCTGCCTCCGGAGAGGTGTGTGGGGTTTTCTCATCATTTAGGACAACGTGAAAGGAAAAAAACAACAAAAAACGGTCGAGAGGCGCCACGGCGGAAAACCCAGTCTTTTTTTGGGTTGAGGCAGCATCACGGGGGAATTGGGAAGAGTAGGGGGAAGCTGTCACCAAATGCTCAGATAGCCCAGTGGTTAGCATTGCCACCTTGGAATGCTCAGGTCATGGGTTCGATTCCCCTGATGGCACTGAGGCAAAAGCTGGATGTGGAGATTGCTTCCGGAGTTAAAGGACCCAAGGAGTTTGGCAGCGGAGGACCTATGAAGATTGGTGACTGAGTTCGGCAGTGGAGGAGCTGGGAAGATTGGACAGAGGACCTGAAGAGTTGGGCAGTGGAGGACGTGTGGAGATCGGTGACTGAGCTGACAGGTGACCTGGTATGAGCGTTAATGGAGACGGCAAGGCTGGTGATTGAGGGAGAGGCTGTGGAGGCTGTGGAGGCTGTGAAGGACCTGGGGAGATTGGGAAAGCCATGGGAGCTAAAGTGGGGAAGGAATCCTGAGTACAATGGCAGTGATGGTGGAGAGCATGTTGCTGCTTTTTCATAATAAAATAATATATATATTTTTACCATCAGCCACTACCACGACGACCAACCTACTTCTAGCCCAGTTGCAGCACCCCGCCCATTGTCTCCAGTTAAGCTGCTGGCCACAACACATCAACCTCCTCTTCCTAACTTCAGCTCCACTTCCCACGCCCTGCAGTTCTCCCCTCTGTAGGAAGCTCTTTCTTACCTTCTGGGGCATGTCCAGATTGGAAGATTTCTTCTCACCTGGTTTAGCTGCTCTGGCCTGAATACTCTCTTTCTTACCTTCTGTGGCCTGTTCAGATGCCCATATTTCCTCTCACCTTTCCGCTTGGTCTTGTTCATTTCCACGGCGACATCCACGTATCCTTTCAGTGCCTCGACATCGAGCACGGGAATCGAACCCACGACCCTTGCATTGCAAGGTGGCGACTCTAACCACTGGGCTATATGAGGAACTGTATGCAAGGCAGTGAAACCATGGCCATGTGCTGTCCTTGCACTAGGCCTGCAAGGCATTCGCTCTTGTGGTCAGTTACGATGCCATAATACAAAATGATACAAAATAAAAACGGTCAAGAGGCGCCACGGCCAAACCAGCTCCACGCCGGAAAACCCAACGTTTTAGGTTTTCTTACCATTTAGGCCCAAGTGACAAAGAAATAAATAAATAAAAATATTTAAATAACAAACTTCCAAAAGGGCAAGGGCTAGAACTCACGACCACAAGGTTGAAAGACGGCACGGCTAAGGCAGCGCCACATGTGAGCTAGGTAAAGGTACTCCTCCAGACAGGTGTGTGGGGTTTTCTCCTTGTTTAGGCCCAAGTGAAAGGATAAAAACACCAAAAAAAAAAATGGTCGAGAAGCGGCGGAAAACCCAGCGTTTTAGGTTTTCTTACCATTTAGGCCCAAGTGACAAAAAAATAAATAAATAAATCTAAATATTTAAATAACAAACTTCCAAAATGGAAAGGGCTAGAACTCGCGACCACAAGGTTGGAAGACGGCACGGCTGAGGCAGCACCACGTGTGAGCTCGGTAAAGGCTTGCTTCCAGACAGGTGTGTGGGGTTTTCTCCTTGTTTAGGCCCAAGTGAAAGGATAAAAACACCAAAAAATAAAAAATAAATGGTCGAGAAGTGGCAGAAAACCCAGCGTTTTAGGTTTTCTTACCATTTAGGCCCAAGTGACAAAAAAATAAATAAATAAATAAATCAAAATATTTAAATAACAAACTTCCAAAATGGAAAGGGCTAGAACTCGCGACCACAAGGTTGGAAGACGGCACGGCTGAGGCAGCGCCACGTGTGAGCTCGGTAAAGGGCTCCTCCAGACAGGTGTGTGGGGTTTTCTCCTCGTTTAGGCCCAAGTGAAAGGATAAAAACACCAAAAAAAAATTAATAAATGCTCGAGAAGCCGCATAAGAATCTTCCAAAGCAACCAAGGCTAGAACTCAGGACCACGTGATTGGGAAGCGGCAGGAAAGAGGCAGGGCAACGGGGGAGCTGGGAAAACATCTGCCTCTGGAGAGGTGTGTGGGGTTTTCTCATCATTTAGGACAACGTGAAAGGAAAAAAACAACAAAAAACGGTCGAGAGGCGCCACAGCGGAAAACCCAGGCTTTTTTTTGGGTTGAGGCAGCATTTAGGCCCAAGTGACAAAAAAATAAATAAATCAAAATATTTAAATAACAAACTTCCAAAAGGGAAAGGGCTAGAACTCGCGACCACAAGGTTGGAAGACGGCACGGCTGAGGCAGCGCCACGCGTGAGCTCGGTAAAGGTGCTCCTCCAGACAGGTGTGTGGGGTATTCTCCTTGTTTAGGCCCAAGTGAAAGGATAAAAACACCCAAAAATAAAAAATAAATGGTCGAGAAGCGGCGGAAAACCCAGCGTTTTAGGTTTTCTTACCATTTAGGCCCAAGTGACAAAAAAATAAATAAATAAATCCAAATATTTAAATAACAAACTTCCAAAATGGAAAAGGCTAGAACTCGCGACCACAAGGTTGGAAGACGGCACGGCTGAGGCAGCGCCACGTGTGAGATCGGTAAAGGGCTCCTCCAGACAGGTGTGTGGGGTTTTCTCCTCGTTTAGGCCCAAGTGAAAGGATAAAAACACCAAAAAAAATAATAAAAATGCTCGAGAAGCCGCATAAGAATCCTCCAAAGGAACCAAGGCTAGAACTCATGACCACGTGATTGGGAAGCGGCAGGAAAGAGGCAGGGCAACGGGGGAGCTGGGAAAACATCTGCCTCCGGAGAGGTGTGTGGGGTTTTCTCATCATTTAGGACAACGTGAAAGGAAAAAAACAACAAAAAACGGTCGAGAGGCGCCACGGCGGAAAACCCAGTCTTTTTTTGGGTTGAGGCAGCATCACGGGGGAATTGGGAAGAGTAGGGGGAAGCTGTCACCAAATGCTCAGATAGCCCAGTGGTTAGCATTGCCACCTTGGAATGCTCAGGTCATGGGTTCGATTCCCCTGATGGCACTGAGGCAAAAGCTGGATGTGGAGATTGCTTCCGGAGTTAAAGGACCCAAGGAGTTTGGCAGCGGAGGACCTATGAAGATTGGTGACTGAGTTCGGCAGTGGAGGAGCTGGGAAGATTGGACAGAGGACCTGAAGAGTTGGGCAGTGGAGGACGTGTGGAGATCGGTGACTGAGCTGACAGGTGACCTGGTCTTCTGCTCCACTGCCCACGCTCCGCAGTTCTCCCCTCTGTAGGAAGCTCTTTCTTACCTTCTGGGGCATGTCCAGATTGGAAGATTTCTTCTCACCTGGTATAGCTGCTCTGGCCTGAATACTCTCCTTCTTACCTTCTGTGGCCTGTTCAGGCTGGGCAGATGCCCATATTTCCTCTCACCTTTCCGCTTGGTCTTGTTCATTTCCACGGCGACATCCACGTATCCTTTCAGTGCCTCGACATCGAGCACGGGAATCGAACCCACGACCCTTGCATTGCAAGGTGGCGACTCTAACCACTGGGCTATATGAGGAACTGTATGCAAGGCAGTGAAACCATGGCCATGTGCTGTCCTTGCACTAGGCCTGCAAGGCATTCGCTCTTGTGGTCAGTTACGATGCCATAATACAAAATGATACAAAATAAAAACGGTCAAGAGGCGCCACGGCCAAACCAGCTCCACGCCGGAAAACCCAACGTTTTAGGTTTTCTTACCATTTAGGCCCAAGTGACAAAGAAATAAATAAATAAAAATATTTAAATAACAAACTTCCAAAAGGGCAAGGGCTAGAACTCACGACCACAAGGTTGAAAGACGGCACGGCTAAGGCAGGACCTATGAAGATTGGTGACTGAGTTCGGCAGTGGAGGAGCTGGGAAGATTGGACAGAGGACCTGAAGAGTTGGGCAGTGGAGGACGTGTGGAGATCGGTGACTGAGCTGACAGGTGACCTGGTATGAGCGTTAATGGAGACGGCAAGGCTGGTGATTGAGGGAGAGGCTGTGGAGGCTGTGAAGGACCTGGGGAGATTGGGAAAGCCATGGGAGCTAAAGTGGGGAAGGAATCCTGAGTACAATGGCAGTGATGGTGGAGAGCATGTTGCTGCTTTTTCATAATAAAATAATATATATATTTTTACCATCAGCCACTACCACGACGACCAACCTACTTCTAGCCCAGTTGCAGCACCCCGCCCATTGTCTCCAGTTAAGCTGCTGGCCACAACACATCAACCTCCTCTTCCTAACTTCAGCTCCACTTCCCACGCCCTGCAGTTCTCCCCTCTGTAGGAAGCTGCTCCGACTGCTCTTTCTTACCTTCTGGGGCATGTCCAGACTTCTGCTCCACTGCCCACGCTCCGCAGTTCTCCCCTCTGTAGGAAGCTCTTTCTTACCTTCTGGGGCATGTCCAGATTGGAAGATTTCTTCTCACCTGGTATAGCTGCTCTGGCCTGAATACTCTCCTTCTTACCTTCTGTGGCCTGTTCAGGCTGGGCAGATGCCCATATTTCCTCTCACCTTTCCACTTGGTCTTGTTCATTTCCACGGCGACATCCACGTATCCTTTCAGTGCCTCGACATCGAGCACGGGAATCGAACCCACGACCCTTGCATTGCAAGGTGGCGACTCTAACCACTGGGCTATATGAGGAACTGTATGCAAGGCAGTGAAACCATGGCCATGTGCTGTCCTTGCACTAGGCCTGCAAGGCATTCGCTCTTGTGGTCAGTTACGATGCCATAATACAAAATGATACAAAATAAAAACGGTCAAGAGGCGCCACGGCCAAACCAGCTCCACGCCGGAAAACCCAACGTTTTAGGTTTTCTTACCATTTAGGCCCAAGTGACAAAGAAATAAATAAATAAAAATATTTAAATAACAAACTTCCAAAAGGGCAAGGGCTAGAACTCACGACCACAAGGTTGAAAGACGGCACGGCTAAGGCAGGACCTATGAAGATTGGTGACTGAGTTCGGCAGTGGAGGAGCTGGGAAGATTGGACAGAGGACCTGAAGAGTTGGGCAGTGGAGGACGTGTGGAGATCGGTGACTGAGCTGACAGGTGACCTGGTATGAGCGTTAATGGAGACGGCAAGGCTGGTGATTGAGGGAGAGGCTGTGGAGGCTGTGAAGGACCTGGGGAGATTGGGAAAGCCATGGGAGCTAAAGTGGGGAAGGAATCCTGAGTACAATGGCAGTGATGGTGGAGAGCATGTTGCTGCTTTTTCATAATAAAATAATATATATATTTTTACCATCAGCCACTACCACGACGACCAACCTACTTCTAGCCCAGTTGCAGCACCCCGCCCATTGTCTCCAGTTAAGCTGCTGGCCACAACACATCAACCTCCTCTTCCTAACTTCAGCTCCACTTCCCACGCCCTGCAGTTCTCCCCTCTGTAGGAAGCTGCTCCGACTGCTCTTTCTTACCTTCTGGGGCATGTCCAGACTTCTGCTCCACTGCCCACGCTCCGCAGTTCTCCCCTCTGTAGGAAGCTCTTTCTTACCTTCTGGGGCATGTCCAGATTGGAAGATTTCTTCTCACCTGGTATAGCTGCTCTGGCCTGAATACTCTCCTTCTTACCTTCTGTGGCCTGTTCAGGCTGGGCAGATGCCCATATTTCCTCTCACCTTTCCGCTTGGTCTTGTTCATTTCCACGGCGACATCCACGTATCCTTTCAGTGCCTCGACATCGAGCACGGGAATCGAACCCACGATCCTTGCATTGCAAGGTGGCGACTCTAACCACTGGGCTATATGAGGAACTGTATGCAAGGCAGTGAAACCATGGCCATGTGCTGTCCTTGCACTAGGCCTGCAAGGCATTCGCTCTTGTGGTCAGTTACGATGCCATAATACAAAATGATACAAAATAAAAACGGTCAAGAGGCGCCACGGCCAAACCAGCTCCACGCCGGAAAACCCAACGTTTTAGGTTTTCTTACCATTTAGGCCCAAGTGACAAAGAAATAAATAAATAAAAATATTTAAATAACAAACTTCCAAAAGGGCAAGGGCTAGAACTCACGACCACAAGGTTGAAAGACGGCACGGCTAAGGCAGCGCCACATGTGAGCTAGGTAAAGGTACTCCTCCAGACAGGTGTGTGGGGTTTTCTCCTTGTTTAGGCCCAAGTGAAAGGATAAAAACACCAAAAAAAAAAAATGGTCGAGAAGCGGCGGAAAACCCAGCGTTTTAGGTTTTCTTACCATTTAGGCCCAAGTGACAAAAAAATAAATAAATAAATCTAAATATTTAAATAACAAACTTCCAAAATGGAAAGGGCTAGAACTCGCGACCACAAGGTTGGCAGACGGCACGGCTGAGGCAGCGCCACGTGTGAGCTCGGTAAAGGCTTGCTTCCAGACAGGTGTGTGGGGTTTTCTCCTTGTTTAGGCCCAAGTGAAAGGATAAAAACACCAAAAAATAAAAAATAAATGGTCGAGAAGTGGCAGAAAACCCAGCGTTTTAGGTTTTCTTACCATTTAGGCCCAAGTGACAAAAAAATAAATAAATAAATAAATCAAAATATTTAAATAACAAACTTCCAAAATGGAAAGGGCTAGAACTCGCGACCACAAGGTTGGAAGACGGCACGGCTGAGGCAGCGCCACGTGTGAGCTCGGTAAAGGGCTCCTCCAGACAGGTGTGTGGGGTTTTCTCCTCGTTTAGGCCCAAGTGAAAGGATAAAAACACCAAAAAAAAATTAATAAATGCTCGAGAAGCCGCATAAGAATCTTCCAAAGCAACCAAGGCTAGAACTCAGGACCACGTGATTGGGAAGCGGCAGGAAAGAGGCAGGGCAACGGGGGAGCTGGGAAAACATCTGCCTCCGGAGAGGTGTGTGGGGTTTTCTCATCATTTAGGACAACGTGAAAGGAAAAAAACAACAAAAAACGGTCGAGAGGCGCCACAGCGGAAAACCCAGGCTTTTTTTTGGGTTGAGGCAGCATTTAGGCCCAAGTGACAAAAAAATAAATAAATCAAAATATTTAAATAACAAACTTCCAAAAGGGAAAGGGCTAGAACTCGCGACCACAAGGTTGGAAGACGGCACGGCTGAGGCAGCGCCACGCGTGAGCTCGGTAAAGGTGCTCCTCCAGACAGGTGTGTGGGGTATTCTCCTTGTTTAGGCCCAAGTGAAAGGATAAAAACACCCAAAAATAAAAAATAAATGGTCGAGAAGCGGCGGAAAACCCAGCGTTTTAGGTTTTCTTACCATTTAGGCCCAAGTGACAAAAAAATAAATAAATAAATCCAAATATTTAAATAACAAACTTCCAAAATGGAAAAGGCTAGAACTCGCGACCACAAGGTTGGAAGACGGCACGGCTGAGGCAGCGCCACGTGTGAGATCGGTAAAGGGCTCCTCCAGACAGGTGTGTGGGGTTTTCTCCTCGTTTAGGCCCAAGTGAAAGGATAAAAACACCAAAAAAAATAATAAAAATGCTCGAGAAGCCGCATAAGAATCCTCCAAAGGAACCAAGGCTAGAACTCATGACCACGTGATTGGGAAGCGGCAGGAAAGAGGCAGGGCAACGGGGGAGCTGGGAAAACATCTGCCTCCGGAGAGGTGTGTGGGGTTTTCTCATCATTTAGGACAACGTGAAAGGAAAAAAACAACAAAAAACGGTCGAGAGGCGCCACGGCGGAAAACCCAGTCTTTTTTTGGGTTGAGGCAGCATCACGGGGGAATTGGGAAGAGTAGGGGGAAGCTGTCACCAAATGCTCAGATAGCCCAGTGGTTAGCATTGCCAACTTGGAATGCTCAGGTCATGGGTTCGATTCCCCTGATGGCACTGAGGCAAAAGCTGGATGTGGAGATTGCTTCCGGAGTTAAAGGACCCAAGGAGTTTGGCAGCGGAGGACCTATGAAGATTGGTGACTGAGTTCGGCAGTGGAGGAGCTGGGAAGATTGGACAGAGGACCTGAAGAGTTGGGCAGTGGAGGACGTGTGGAGATCGGTGACTGAGCTGACAGGTGACCTGGTCTTCTGCTCCACTGCCCACGCTCCGCAGTTCTCCCCTCTGTAGGAAGCTCTTTCTTACCTTCTGGGGCATGTCCAGATTGGAAGATTTCTTCTCACCTGGTATAGCTGCTCTGGCCTGAATACTCTCCTTCTTACCTTCTGTGGCCTGTTCAGGCTGGGCAGATGCCCATATTTCCTCTCACCTTTCCGCTTGGTCTTGTTCATTTCCACGGCGACATCCACGTATCCTTTCAGTGCCTCGACATCGAGCACGGGAATCGAACCCACGACCCTTGCATTGCAAGGTGGCGACTCTAACCACTGGGCTATATGAGGAACTGTATGCAAGGCAGTGAAACCATGGCCATGTGCTGTCCTTGCACTAGGCCTGCAAGGCATTCGCTCTTGTGGTCAGTTACGATGCCATAATACAAAATGATACAAAATAAAAACGGTCAAGAGGCGCCACGGCCAAACCAGCTCCACGCCGGAAAACCCAACGTTTTAGGTTTTCTTACCATTTAGGCCCAAGTGACAAAGAAATAAATAAATAAAAATATTTAAATAACAAACTTCCAAAAGGGCAAGGGCTAGAACTCACGACCACAAGGTTGAAAGACGGCACGGCTAAGGCAGCGCCACATGTGAGCTAGGTAAAGGTACTCCTCCAGACAGGTGTGTGGGGTTTTCTCCTTGTTTAGGCCCAAGTGAAAGGATAAAAACACCAAAAAAAAAAAATGGTCGAGAAGCGGCGGAAAACCCAGCGTTTTAGGTTTTCTTACCATTTAGGCCCAAGTGACAAAAAAATAAATAAATAAATCTAAATATTTAAATAACAAACTTCCAAAATGGAAAGGGCTAGAACTCGCGACCACAAGGTTGGAAGACGGCACGGCTGAGGCAGCGCCACGTGTGAGCTCGGTAAAGGCTTGCTTCCAGACAGGTGTGTGGGGTTTTCTCCTTGTTTAGGCCCAAGTGAAAGGATAAAAACACCAAAAAATAAAAAATAAATGGTCGAGAAGTGGCAGAAAACCCAGCGTTTTAGGTTTTCTTACCATTTAGGCCCAAGTGACAAAAAAATAAATAAATAAATAAATCAAAATATTTAAATAACAAACTTCCAAAATGGAAAGGGCTAGAACTCGCGACCACAAGGTTGGAAGACGGCACGGCTGAGGCAGCGCCACGTGTGAGCTCGGTAAAGGGCTCCTCCAGACAGGTGTGTGGGGTTTTCTCCTCGTTTAGGCCCAAGTGAAAGGATAAAAACACCAAAAAAAAATTAATAAATGCTCGAGAAGCCGCATAAGAATCTTCCAAAGCAACCAAGGCTAGAACTCAGGACCACGTGATTGGGAAGCGGCAGGAAAGAGGCAGGGCAACGGGGGAGCTGGGAAAACATCTGCCTCTGGAGAGGTGTGTGGGGTTTTCTCATCATTTAGGACAACGTGAAAGGAAAAAAACAACAAAAAACGGTCGAGAGGCGCCACAGCGGAAAACCCAGGCTTTTTTTTGGGTTGAGGCAGCATTTAGGCCCAAGTGACAAAAAAATAAATAAATCAAAATATTTAAATAACAAACTTCCAAAAGGGAAAGGGCTAGAACTCGCGACCACAAGGTTGGAAGACGGCACGGCTGAGGCAGCGCCACGCGTGAGCTCGGTAAAGGTGCTCCTCCAGACAGGTGTGTGGGGTATTCTCCTTGTTTAGGCCCAAGTGAAAGGATAAAAACACCCAAAAATAAAAAATAAATGGTCGAGAAGCGGCGGAAAACCCAGCGTTTTAGGTTTTCTTACCATTTAGGCCCAAGTGACAAAAAAATAAATAAATAAATCCAAATATTTAAATAACAAACTTCCAAAATGGAAAAGGCTAGAACTCGCGACCACAAGGTTGGAAGACGGCACGGCTGAGGCAGCGCCACGTGTGAGATCGGTAAAGGGCTCCTCCAGACAGGTGTGTGGGGTTTTCTCCTCGTTTAGGCCCAAGTGAAAGGATAAAAACACCAAAAAAAATAATAAAAATGCTCGAGAAGCCGCATAAGAATCCTCCAAAGGAACCAAGGCTAGAACTCATGACCACGTGATTGGGAAGCGGCAGGAAAGAGGCAGGGCAACGGGGGAGCTGGGAAAACATCTGCCTCCGGAGAGGTGTGTGGGGTTTTCTCATCATTTAGGACAACGTGAAAGGAAAAAAACAACAAAAAACGGTCGAGAGGCGCCACGGCGGAAAACCCAGTCTTTTTTTGGGTTGAGGCAGCATCACGGGGGAATTGGGAAGAGTAGGGGGAAGCTGTCACCAAATGCTCAGATAGCCCAGTGGTTAGCATTGCCACCTTGGAATGCTCAGGTCATGGGTTCGATTCCCCTGATGGCACTGAGGCAAAAGCTGGATGTGGAGATTGCTTCCGGAGTTAAAGGACCCAAGGAGTTTGGCAGCGGAGGACCTATGAAGATTGGTGACTGAGTTCGGCAGTGGAGGAGCTGGGAAGATTGGACAGAGGACCTGAAGAGTTGGGCAGTGGAGGACGTGTGGAGATCGGTGACTGAGCTGACAGGTGACCTGGTATGAGCGTTAATGGAGACGGCAAGGCTGGTGATTGAGGGAGAGGCTGTGGAGGCTGTGAAGGACCTGGGGAGATTGGGAAAGCCATGGGAGCTAAAGTGGGGAAGGAATCCTGAGTACAATGGCAGTGATGGTGGAGAGCATGTTGCTGCTTTTTCATAATAAAATAATATATATATTTTTACCATCAGCCACTACCACGACGACCAACCTACTTCTAGCCCAGTTGCAGCACCCCGCCCATTGTCTCCAGTTAAGCTGCTGGCCACAACACATCAACCTCCTCTTCCTAACTTCAGCTCCACTTCCCACGCCCTGCAGTTCTCCCCTCTGTAGGAAGCTGCTCCGACTGCTCTTTCTTACCTTCTGGGGCATGTCCAGACTTCTGCTCCACTGCCCACGCTCCGCAGTTCTCCCCTCTGTAGGAAGCTCTTTCTTACCTTCTGGGGCATGTCCAGATTGGAAGATTTCTTCTCACCTGGTATAGCTGCTCTGGCCTGAATACTCTCCTTCTTACCTTCTGTGGCCTGTTCAGGCTGGGCAGATGCCCATATTTCCTCTCACCTTTCCACTTGGTCTTGTTCATTTCCACGGCGACATCCACGTATCCTTTCAGTGCCTCGACATCGAGCACGGGAATCGAACCCACGACCCTTGCATTGCAAGGTGGCGACTCTAACCACTGGGCTATATGAGGAACTGTATGCAAGGCAGTGAAACCATGGCCATGTGCTGTCCTTGCACTAGGCCTGCAAGGCATTCGCTCTTGTGGTCAGTTACGATGCCATAATACAAAATGATACAAAATAAAAACGGTCAAGAGGCGCCACGGCCAAACCAGCTCCACGCCGGAAAACCCAACGTTTTAGGTTTTCTTACCATTTAGGCCCAAGTGACAAAGAAATAAATAAATAAAAATATTTAAATAACAAACTTCCAAAAGGGCAAGGGCTAGAACTCACGACCACAAGGTTGAAAGACGGCACGGCTAAGGCAGCGCCACATGTGAGCTAGGTAAAGGTACTCCTCCAGACAGGTGTGTGGGGTTTTCTCCTTGTTTAGGCCCAAGTGAAAGGATAAAAACACCAAAAAAAAAAAATGGTCGAGAAGCGGCGGAAAACCCAGCGTTTTAGGTTTTCTTACCATTTAGGCCCAAGTGACAAAAAAATAAATAAATAAATCTAAATATTTAAATAACAAACTTCCAAAATGGAAAGGGCTAGAACTCGCGACCACAAGGTTGGCAGACGGCACGGCTGAGGCAGCGCCACGTGTGAGCTCGGTAAAGGCTTGCTTCCAGACAGGTGTGTGGGGTTTTCTCCTTGTTTAGGCCCAAGTGAAAGGATAAAAACACCAAAAAATAAAAAATAAATGGTCGAGAAGTGGCAGAAAACCCAGCGTTTTAGGTTTTCTTACCATTTAGGCCCAAGTGACAAAAAAATAAATAAATAAATAAATCAAAATATTTAAATAACAAACTTCCAAAATGGAAAGGGCTAGAACTCGCGACCACAAGGTTGGAAGACGGCACGGCTGAGGCAGCGCCACGTGTGAGCTCGGTAAAGGGCTCCTCCAGACAGGTGTGTGGGGTTTTCTCCTCGTTTAGGCCCAAGTGAAAGGATAAAAACACCAAAAAAAAATTAATAAATGCTCGAGAAGCCGCATAAGAATCTTCCAAAGCAACCAAGGCTAGAACTCAGGACCACGTGATTGGGAAGCGGCAGGAAAGAGGCAGGGCAACGGGGGAGCTGGGAAAACATCTGCCTCCGGAGAGGTGTGTGGGGTTTTCTCATCATTTAGGACAACGTGAAAGGAAAAAAACAACAAAAAACGGTCGAGAGGCGCCACAGCGGAAAACCCAGGCTTTTTTTTGGGTTGAGGCAGCATTTAGGCCCAAGTGACAAAAAAATAAATAAATCAAAATATTTAAATAACAAACTTCCAAAAGGGAAAGGGCTAGAACTCGCGACCACAAGGTTGGAAGACGGCACGGCTGAGGCAGCGCCACGCGTGAGCTCGGTAAAGGTGCTCCTCCAGACAGGTGTGTGGGGTATTCTCCTTGTTTAGGCCCAAGTGAAAGGATAAAAACACCCAAAAATAAAAAATAAATGGTCGAGAAGCGGCGGAAAACCCAGCGTTTTAGGTTTTCTTACCATTTAGGCCCAAGTGACAAAAAAATAAATAAATAAATCCAAATATTTAAATAACAAACTTCCAAAATGGAAAAGGCTAGAACTCGCGACCACAAGGTTGGAAGACGGCACGGCTGAGGCAGCGCCACGTGTGAGATCGGTAAAGGGCTCCTCCAGACAGGTGTGTGGGGTTTTCTCCTCGTTTAGGCCCAAGTGAAAGGATAAAAACACCAAAAAAAATAATAAAAATGCTCGAGAAGCCGCATAAGAATCCTCCAAAGGAACCAAGGCTAGAACTCATGACCACGTGATTGGGAAGCGGCAGGAAAGAGGCAGGGCAACGGGGGAGCTGGGAAAACATCTGCCTCCGGAGAGGTGTGTGGGGTTTTCTCATCATTTAGGACAACGTGAAAGGAAAAAAACAACAAAAAACGGTCGAGAGGCGCCACGGCGGAAAACCCAGTCTTTTTTTGGGTTGAGGCAGCATCACGGGGGAATTGGGAAGAGTAGGGGGAAGCTGTCACCAAATGCTCAGATAGCCCAGTGGTTAGCATTGCCACCTTGGAATGCTCAGGTCATGGGTTCGATTCCCCTGATGGCACTGAGGCAAAAGCTGGATGTGGAGATTGCTTCCGGAGTTAAAGGACCCAAGGAGTTTGGCAGCGGAGGACCTATGAAGATTGGTGACTGAGTTCGGCAGTGGAGGAGCTGGGAAGATTGGACAGAGGACCTGAAGAGTTGGGCAGTGGAGGACGTGTGGAGATCGGTGACTGAGCTGACAGGTGACCTGGTCTTCTGCTCCACTGCCCACGCTCCGCAGTTCTCCCCTCTGTAGGAAGCTCTTTCTTACCTTCTGGGGCATGTCCAGATTGGAAGATTTCTTCTCACCTGGTATAGCTGCTCTGGCCTGAATACTCTCCTTCTTACCTTCTGTGGCCTGTTCAGGCTGGGCAGATGCCCATATTTCCTCTCACCTTTCCGCTTGGTCTTGTTCATTTCCACGGCGACATCCACGTATCCTTTCAGTGCCTCGACATCGAGCACGGGAATCGAACCCACGACCCTTGCATTGCAAGGTGGCGACTCTAACCACTGGGCTATATGAGGAACTGTATGCAAGGCAGTGAAACCATGGCCATGTGCTGTCCTTGCACTAGGCCTGCAAGGCATTCGCTCTTGTGGTCAGTTACGATGCCATAATACAAAATGATACAAAATAAAAACGGTCAAGAGGCGCCACGGCCAAACCAGCTCCACGCCGGAAAACCCAACGTTTTAGGTTTTCTTACCATTTAGGCCCAAGTGACAAAGAAATAAATAAATAAAAATATTTAAATAACAAACTTCCAAAAGGGCAAGGGCTAGAACTCACGACCACAAGGTTGAAAGACGGCACGGCTAAGGCAGGACCTATGAAGATTGGTGACTGAGTTCGGCAGTGGAGGAGCTGGGAAGATTGGACAGAGGACCTGAAGAGTTGGGCAGTGGAGGACGTGTGGAGATCGGTGACTGAGCTGACAGGTGACCTGGTATGAGCGTTAATGGAGACGGCAAGGCTGGTGATTGAGGGAGAGGCTGTGGAGGCTGTGAAGGACCTGGGGAGATTGGGAAAGCCATGGGAGCTAAAGTGGGGAAGGAATCCTGAGTACAATGGCAGTGATGGTGGAGAGCATGTTGCTGCTTTTTCATAATAAAATAATATATATATTTTTACCATCAGCCACTACCACGACGACCAACCTACTTCTAGCCCAGTTGCAGCACCCCGCCCATTGTCTCCAGTTAAGCTGCTGGCCACAACACATCAACCTCCTCTTCCTAACTTCAGCTCCACTTCCCACGCCCTGCAGTTCTCCCCTCTGTAGGAAGCTGCTCCGACTGCTCTTTCTTACCTTCTGGGGCATGTCCAGACTTCTGCTCCACTGCCCACGCTCCGCAGTTCTCCCCTCTGTAGGAAGCTCTTTCTTACCTTCTGGGGCATGTCCAGATTGGAAGATTTCTTCTCACCTGGTATAGCTGCTCTGGCCTGAATACTCTCCTTCTTACCTTCTGTGGCCTGTTCAGGCTGGGCAGATGCCCATATTTCCTCTCACCTTTCCGCTTGGTCTTGTTCATTTCCACGGCGACATCCACGTATCCTTTCAGTGCCTCGACATCGAGCACGGGAATCGAACCCACGACCCTTGCATTGCAAGGTGGCGACTCTAACCACTGGGCTATATGAGGAACTGTATGCAAGGCAGTGAAACCATGGCCATGTGCTGTCCTTGCACTAGGCCTGCAAGGCATTCGCTCTTGTGGTCAGTTACGATGCCATAATACAAAATGATACAAAATAAAAACGGTCAAGAGGCGCCACGGCCAAACCAGCTCCACGCCGGAAAACCCAACGTTTTAGGTTTTCTTACCATTTAGGCCCAAGTGACAAAGAAATAAATAAATAAAAATATTTAAATAACAAACTTCCAAAAGGGCAAGGGCTAGAACTCACGACCACAAGGTTGAAAGACGGCACGGCTAAGGCAGCGCCACATGTGAGCTAGGTAAAGGTACTCCTCCAGACAGGTGTGTGGGGTTTTCTCCTTGTTTAGGCCCAAGTGAAAGGATAAAAACACCAAAAAAAAAAAATGGTCGAGAAGCGGCGGAAAACCCAGCGTTTTAGGTTTTCTTACCATTTAGGCCCAAGTGACAAAAAAATAAATAAATAAATCTAAATATTTAAATAACAAACTTCCAAAATGGAAAGGGCTAGAACTCGCGACCACAAGGTTGGAAGACGGCACGGCTGAGGCAGCGCCACGTGTGAGCTCGGTAAAGGCTTGCTTCCAGACAGGTGTGTGGGGTTTTCTCCTTGTTTAGGCCCAAGTGAAAGGATAAAAACACCAAAAAATAAAAAATAAATGGTCGAGAAGTGGCAGAAAACCCAGCGTTTTAGGTTTTCTTACCATTTAGGCCCAAGTGACAAAAAAATAAATAAATAAATAAATCAAAATATTTAAATAACAAACTTCCAAAATGGAAAGGGCTAGAACTCGCGACCACAAGGTTGGAAGACGGCACGGCTGAGGCAGCGCCACGTGTGAGCTCGGTAAAGGGCTCCTCCAGACAGGTGTGTGGGGTTTTCTCCTCGTTTAGGCCCAAGTGAAAGGATAAAAACACCAAAAAAAAATTAATAAA
This sequence comes from Hyla sarda, assembly GCF_029499605.1. NCBI lineage: Eukaryota > Metazoa > Chordata > Amphibia > Anura > Hylidae > Hyla > Hyla sarda. The sequence continues at coordinate 145,750,554 of NC_079192.1, forward strand.
TGCTCGAGAAGCCGCATAAGAATCTTCCAAAGCAACCAAGGCTAGAACTCAGGACCACGTGATTGGGAAGCGGCAGGAAAGAGGCAGGGCAACGGGGGAGCTGGGAAAACATCTGCCTCCGGAGAGGTGTGTGGGGTTTTCTCATCATTTAGGACAACGTGAAAGGAAAAAAACAACAAAAAACGGTCGAGAGGCGCCACAGCGGAAAACCCAGGCTTTTTTTTGGGTTGAGGCAGCATTTAGGCCCAAGTGACAAAAAAATAAATAAATCAAAATATTTAAATAACAAACTTCCAAAAGGGAAAGGGCTAGAACTCGCGACCACAAGGTTGGAAGACGGCACGGCTGAGGCAGCGCCACGCGTGAGCTCGGTAAAGGTGCTCCTCCAGACAGGTGTGTGGGGTATTCTCCTTGTTTAGGCCCAAGTGAAAGGATAAAAACACCCAAAAATAAAAAATAAATGGTCGAGAAGCGGCGGAAAACCCAGCGTTTTAGGTTTTCTTACCATTTAGGCCCAAGTGACAAAAAAATAAATAAATAAATCCAAATATTTAAATAACAAACTTCCAAAATGGAAAAGGCTAGAACTCGCGACCACAAGGTTGGAAGACGGCACGGCTGAGGCAGCGCCACGTGTGAGATCGGTAAAGGGCTCCTCCAGACAGGTGTGTGGGGTTTTCTCCTCGTTTAGGCCCAAGTGAAAGGATAAAAACACCAAAAAAAATAATAAAAATGCTCGAGAAGCCGCATAAGAATCCTCCAAAGGAACCAAGGCTAGAACTCATGACCACGTGATTGGGAAGCGGCAGGAAAGAGGCAGGGCAACGGGGGAGCTGGGAAAACATCTGCCTCCGGAGAGGTGTGTGGGGTTTTCTCATCATTTAGGACAACGTGAAAGGAAAAAAACAACAAAAAACGGTCGAGAGGCGCCACGGCGGAAAACCCAGTCTTTTTTTGGGTTGAGGCAGCATCACGGGGGAATTGGGAAGAGTAGGGGGAAGCTGTCACCAAATGCTCAGATAGCCCAGTGGTTAGCATTGCCACCTTGGAATGCTCAGGTCATGGGTTCGATTCCCCTGATGGCACTGAGGCAAAAGCTGGATGTGGAGATTGCTTCCGGAGTTAAAGGACCCAAGGAGTTTGGCAGCGGAGGACCTATGAAGATTGGTGACTGAGTTCGGCAGTGGAGGAGCTGGGAAGATTGGACAGAGGACCTGAAGAGTTGGGCAGTGGAGGACGTGTGGAGATCGGTGACTGAGCTGACAGGTGACCTGGTATGAGCGTTAATGGAGACGGCAAGGCTGGTGATTGAGGGAGAGGCTGTGGAGGCTGTGAAGGACCTGGGGAGATTGGGAAAGCCATGGGAGCTAAAGTGGGGAAGGAATCCTGAGTACAATGGCAGTGATGGTGGAGAGCATGTTGCTGCTTTTTCATAATAAAATAATATATATATTTTTACCATCAGCCACTACCACGACGACCAACCTACTTCTAGCCCAGTTGCAGCACCCCGCCCATTGTCTCCAGTTAAGCTGCTGGCCACAACACATCAACCTCCTCTTCCTAACTTCAGCTCCACTTCCCACGCCCTGCAGTTCTCCCCTCTGTAGGAAGCTGCTCCGACTGCTCTTTCTTACCTTCTGGGGCATGTCCAGACTTCTGCTCCACTGCCCACGCTCCGCAGTTCTCCCCTCTGTAGGAAGCTCTTTCTTACCTTCTGGGGCATGTCCAGATTGGAAGATTTCTTCTCACCTGGTATAGCTGCTCTGGCCTGAATACTCTCCTTCTTACCTTCTGTGGCCTGTTCAGGCTGGGCAGATGCCCATATTTCCTCTCACCTTTCCGCTTGGTCTTGTTCATTTCCACGGCGACATCCACGTATCCTTTCAGTGCCTCGACATCGAGCACGGGAATCGAACCCACGACCCTTGCATTGCAAGGTGGCGACTCTAACCACTGGGCTATATGAGGAACTGTATGCAAGGCAGTGAAACCATGGCCATGTGCTGTCCTTGCACTAGGCCTGCAAGGCATTCGCTCTTGTGGTCAGTTACGATGCCATAATACAAAATGATACAAAATAAAAACGGTCAAGAGGCGCCACGGCCAAACCAGCTCAACGCCGGAAAACCCAACGTTTTAGGTTTTCTTACCATTTAGGCCCAAGTGACAAAGAAATAAATAAATAAATAAAAATATTTAAATAACAAACTTCCAAAAGGGAAAGGGCTAGAACTCACGACCACAAGGTTGAAAGACGGCACGGCTAAGGCAGCGCCACATGTGAGCTAGGTAAAGGTACTCCTCCAGACAGGTGTGTGGGGTTTTCTCCTTGTTTAGGCCCAAGTGAAAGGATAAAAACACCAAAAAAAAAATGGTCGAGAAGCGGCGGAAAACCCAGCGTTTTAGGTTTTCTTACCATTTAGGCCCAAGTGACAAAAAAATAAATAAATAAATCTAAATATTTCAATAACAAACTTCCAAAATGGAAAGGACTAGAACTCGCGACCACAAGGTTGGAAGACGGCACGGCTGAGGCAGCGCCACGTGTGAGATCGGTAAAGGGCTCCTTCAGACAGGTGTGTGGGGTTTTCTCATCATTTAGGGACAAAGGCAGCTTGCATCTTCTGACAGATGTTTTGTGCTTTCCCATAATATGGCTGAAGCTTAAGAAATAGAACATGTTAAGTATATTGGTTTTTGTTATCAAACACCCAGTGGTTAGCATTGTAGCTTTGGAACACTCAGGTCTTGGTTTTTATTGCTCTGATGGCACTGAGGCAAACCAAAGGAGATGGAGATCAGTGACAGAGTGTGAGTTCAGTAGGGTGTGTGGTTAAGGAACTTGAGGTAATGTTGGGCCCTCCCTATCTTGTTTCTTAGGCAACTTGTATACATAATTAATTGATATTTTTTTAACCTCATTTTTCCTTTACCCACTTTTTCACCTGATAGCACTTATTAATCAATCTAATTATCTTAGCTTGAAGTATATTTTATTGGCAAATGGTCTTTGAGACCATGGTCTTTGTGCCACATTCAAAGTGCAACATTTTAAGTGCACTAATCAGAATTACACCAGAAGTGAACTGAAGGGAATTGACTTCTTTGAGGTGAGAGACTTAAACCGTACTGCTACCTTCATTAGTGATCCTTTTCCCTTACATCTCATTTAGTCATTTTCCTGAAATCTAACAGCTGGTTCACCTGCGCTTAACCCAATATACTGGATTATAATGCGGGCGAATAGCTTAAAATAAGGCCAGTGAATTTGGCTATTTTTGCAACTTTTTAGCCCTGTGCCCAGTTTCCCAGTGATCACATAAAGGCCACTCTGAATGTCAAGGCGGATCAGCCGAGCAGAATTATTTTATGCTCAAGAGAAAGGGCCCTCTCTGAAGTATTCTTCTGCCAAGTAGTCAGCAAAGGAGGTCTACCTGATTATGACATGGGAGTCATAGGGAAGATACTGATGGGCAAGCCAGACGTGATCCTGATCGCCATACTGGCCAAGACGGGTTTTGTTTTCCCTCCTGTTATAATTAAACAAAACTTCCTCCCCACAGGGACCTGCTGACACAGAACAGGTCCTTCATCCACAGCCGGAGCAGTTACCTTGGGCTGCGTGGAGTTTGAGAAGGATAGATTCCATATGAGTTTATTGGAGGAGGTGATATCTACTCGTCTTTCAGCCGAAAGAGAATCCTTAAATGCGCTCTACTCAACACTCTAGAGAAAGTTCACGTTCTGGAGGAGGGTCTAGAAGAGGTTTCATTTGCAGTCATATTGCATTTCCTCTAAGATGGGTTCAAGAAAAGTCTGTGATCAAATACATTGAAGGTCCATGTCTCAATAAATTCCTTCATGGATAGCAGATTAGCGGTCATCCAGTCATCACTCGATTCTTAACAGCACTAAGGCAACTCAGACCAGTCACATGTCTTCCTTGGTGGTAGTGTCTAAGCCTTAAGTGATTGTCCTACAAGATCTCTTTCCTGATTGCGATAACATTCGCAAACAGGTTTGGATAAAATACAAGCTCTCTCCTCAAGAGATTCCTTTATAAGATTTGTACCAGAGGGAGTCCTGCTGAAGGTGTCATCTGAGGCAGCATTATCAGGGAATTCTCTTGCTGAAGTTCTTGCTGGATCCGGCTGATGAGGAGGACGAGTTCTTCACCATATGGATGGGACCCACTGACCTGCCACCACAATAGAATCAAGATGTTCAAGTTGGAAGAAAATCAGTTCATACCTCTGGCACAGCGGTGCCTAATGCTGCATTCAATTAAGTATCCCCCCCTTTATGTTGCTATTTAGCTCCCTTCTGTGCTGCCTGAAGACAAATAGGGAAGGGAAAATTTGTACTTACCTGTAATTTTACTTTCCATGAGTCTGAAGGCAGCACATGCAAACCCTCCCTACTAAATATCACCTTTTAGCATCAGTACTGAGTCTATTAAATAAGACAAAGTGGATGGGGTTCTGATGGAAGGTTATAGCCAGGCCTGGCCTGGGACTGGTTAATTCTCTTAATTGTTTGCTAGGTGTTCGGTCCAAGGATGAACTGGAAGGAGCTATTATACCCCCCCCCCCCCCCCACCACCACCACCTCTTCTCTGCTGCCTTCAGACTCATGGAGAGTAAAATTACAGGTAAGTACAAATTTTCCCTATATTAGACACTTTTTATGCCTCATCCAAGAAGAAGGTAGAGCTATGAAAGAAAAACATGAGGCTTAGAAAGAAAAAAAAAAGGCCAATCTTAGCCTTAAAGGGGTACTCTCTCAGAAAACTTTTTTTTTAATTTTTTTTTATTTTTTAGAAAGATGCCTATTCTGTCTGCTATAAAAAAAATAAAAAAAAACATAACTTTCATGCACCCCCCACTGTTCCACTCCTAATCAAGCCGATTAGACAACTCACCTCCGCAGCGTCTCCCACACCTCGCACGGACTAACCAGGCAGTGCCTACAGTCTCAATAGTAGCAAAAGCAAGGAATATCCAGTGCGATGGGATGCAAGCAGGAATATTTATTTCGGACACATGGTCAGCACATAAAACCTGTGCTGACCATGTGTTCGAAATAAAGATTCCTGCTTGCATCCCATCGCGCTGGATATTCCTTGCTTTTGCTACTCTTCTACTCCTGGGCTCTGGCATGGAGGGTCAAAACATTAATTGCCGCTCAGCCAGTCATTGGCCAGCTATGTCCTTCTTCAGCGTGTGATTGACTGATTGGCAATATAATGTATTGGGCTCCAGCTCCAGGAAGAGGCGAGCGGCTGTGATGAGCTGGGCCAAATATGTCAATTGCTGCTCAGCTAATCACTGGCTAAGGCAAGACATCACTGTGGCCATTGACATATTGACCTCCAGCACCCAGAAGAAGAGAGCATTAGTGACAGGGAGCAGTATTACCAGTGGCAGCAGGGGAGCACAGAAGGTATGTCCATGTTTGTGTTTTTTCTAATTGCAGACGGCCTGGGCATCTTTATAAAAAAAATTCCACCAGAGTACCCCTTCATGCATCAAGGCCCATATTTTAAGTCTGATTAGTCACTTTTACTGATAACTTTGAAATTAGGCAAATAAAAAAGGGCCAGGGTCTGTTGATAATATTCAGAAATATTGGGCAGACTAGATAGGTCCAATGGCTCTTATCTGCTGTCTTATCTGTTTTTTTTTATACATTGTACTTTATATGCAGTGCAAATTTGTGAATGAAACTTAGTTGCCAGTAAACATTAATTGCAATACATCTGTAAATGGCCGGAACAAGGTACTCACAGATTTATTTTTATTTTTGCCCAAGTAGTAACAAACCAAGCATAAACCTGTGATACACAGTAAAAGACTGTACATCACTCTGCCCTATTCAAATGTACTGCCCCTGGAAGTGGCATTATCTGTGCCTGTCTACAAACCACGTGATTCTGATGTGGTGTCCCAGAAATTAGTCACCTGTTGCCACTCAGAATACTGTTCAGGTGACTGCAGTCGCTTAGGTCCCTGCTCTGTCTAAACTCTGTCTCCTTAGGGTTTATTGTGACAGACTATTAAAAAAAACTAATATAGGCAAGTGTTTCACTAAAGAACTACTCCAGGAGTTTTTTTTTTTTTTGCCTGGCAGTAACAAACCAAGCATGGACCTAAGATACGCAAAAGTCTGTTTTCACTGTAGAAGCTTTGGTAGCTTTGGTAATATTTGGTAATATGTCACAAGTCCAAACTCTTCAGCCAGTTAGAGCTAAGGTCTGTCCCACTCCACCTCAATCCCCATGGACAGGGAGAGGATCACATATTCAAGTATTTCCAGTTAGTTAGTTAGGCTCTGGCCTCTAGTCGGAGAACACCTGTCCTGCAGCTCTCTCACCTTCAGAGGGAGTTTGTTTCCAGCTTCAACATTTCAGCCAAAAATATCAAAGCTGCAGCCTGTCTAGCATGTCCTGCTACAGGAGTACTACTAGAGGTAACATTAAGGACAAAGGCAAAAGCAAATCCAAAGGGCCTTATTGCAAAATAAATACTATGGCCCTGATTTATCAAAACATCTGGGGGAAAAACTGGAGATATTTTGCTCATAACCAATCACAGCTCAGCTTTCATATCTTGTTGAGCTCTAGTTAAGTGAAAGCTGCGTTGTGATTGGTTGTCATGGGAAAATATCTCTCCAGTTTTTCTTCCACACGTTTTGATAAATCAAGTTCTATGTGTGACTATTCCTTACAACATTCTATACAACGGGAGCAGGTTTGACACACCATAACCCAAGGTTTACTAATAAGTCATTTCCCATTACAAGAAGTGGTCTAGCACAATGGATCCTTGTACACCAAGGGGGAGATTTATCAATATGTGTGTGTGCAGCCAATTCACAGCCTTTTTTGTTTGACGTGTTTTTGGCTTCTGTGCACCAAAATTATCAAAACGGCGCACAGACTTTGTTACATTTTGCACAAATGAAAATCACCTCAGAACTTGCTGTAGGGTGTCATTTTCTAAAGCAAGGCAGAGGTGGTATAGTTTTTTTTAACACTTGCACAATATTTTTGCGCCTTTTTAAAAATGACACAGTGAACAAAAACTAACAGCGCCTAATTTCAGCCAATAAAATGTCAGGAAGGCAATGATAATTCTCCCCCTATGTCTCCATATGATTTGAATGAGAGACTATATTATGACATACTGAACCTTAGGTCAGTATTTACACCATAGAAAATAAAAATGTTAAATGTATGTATCTTCTTGAGTATATATGTAGCATGTCTGTGTCAGTGTAATGTACATAATGCATTTCATGCATTGATGGTGAATTGTATTTAAATGTCTATTTTTTTATTATTAATTAGTTAATATATATTTATTTATTTATTGTTCAACTGTTCCGAATGCTGGGTGTGGGCTGCAGGGGTCGTGACGTCACGGCCACGTCCTTCATGACCTCACACCATGCCCCCTCAATGCAAGTCTAAGGGAAGGGGGTGTGACGTCACGACCCCCGCAGTCCTCACCCAGCGTTCGGAACAAAATGTTTCAAACACTGGGGCAGTGGAGTACCCCTTTTATGATCCAGAGACCATTCAGCACTAATGAAATGTTTAATAACTGGAATGCTTTCAAGATAAAGTCTAATGGAGAACAAGTTCCAAGGGCACTTGTGTGTGTGTTCATTATCGATGATGTGCTACTTATTTGTCACATTGCTTAAGTGAAATTATTTTTGATCATCTATTAATGACACAAGATTAATGATATCTAATCTTAGGCCCATGTATCACTATGTAATAGTGCAATTTGATTACTTTCCTGCATAAATGAGCATGTCAAAACTCATCTCAGCTCCCAGGTGTTTAGCTTGAATACAAGCTTCTTAGGAGTTTCCTGCCACTTCCAGTTCATAGTAATTGTTTTCTAGTTTAACATAAAGCAATATCTATTTATGCAGCGTTGAATATGTGAAAAACGTCTAGGTAAAATGTTGACACAAATGACATTTAAAATGTAGTCTTCTTTTTACTATAGGAAAAATAATCTGGTAATGTTACGTCTGATCCTAGGCTTTAATGTGTAGATCATGCTATGTATAATGACCAGACAGACCCTATAATTTAATATATTAAAGGAATATTCCAGGATTTTTTTTAATTTTATTTAACTATGCTACAGGGGCAGTAAAGTTAGTGTCGTTTATAATATAGTGTCTGTACCTGTGGTTGATGGTCATCTCGCAATTCTTATGTGATCTTTGCCCAGATATTTATTTTTAACAGCATACAAAATAAGTGTAATCTCAGGTTTTACTAGGTTTCAGTGTGGCCCAAGACATTACATCACTAGTCAGTTGTTCATAGAAGCCATTACATCACTAGTCAGGTGTTCATAGAAGCCTGTCTGCTTCAAAGGGTGGAGTGACCACCGGGTGAGAATGAGATGTGGGAATGAGATCATTCTACAGTGAATTGTAGTTTTGCAACAGCTGTAGTCACCCAAATTAGAAAACATTGGTGTATTGTTCACAGCAGAGAATGGAAGGCAGCTCACCTGTGCTTCAATGAGTGGGGTAGCTAATGTGTGAAAGGGAGTAAAGTGACCTCACACTTACAAACAAGGAATCCTGGGACTTGTAGTTGGCAGGAGGGAGCACTAACAGGAAAGAGCCATTTCACAAAAATAAATCAGCAGCGTTATAGTGGAAGCACAACATAGCCATTTAGCCCCAAGACAAGCACGGATCCTTCCAAAGCATGTCCATTATTGTCCAGTTGGTAAGTACTAAAATAGCCTTATGGTGGATAACCCATTTAACCCCTTAAGAACATTGTATGCAAATATATGTCTTGATTAGAGATGAGCCAATCGAATATGATAAATCCGAATTTATTACGAATTTCATGGAAAATTTAACTCCATTAAGTGCGGTCCAGGCTCCCGGGCATCTAAAATGGCAGATTCACATGTGAGGACATGGGGCAAGAAATCCTTGGAAGGCAGGAACAAGGGAACAAGGGTAGGCGGGATGACCCTGAATCCCATGCAGGATGCAGCCTATCAGCAGTCAGTCACCCCTGTGATGTCACAGCCCTATATAATCAGCAACCATATTCTGGCCAGTAACTTCAACCTTTCACTGCAGAGAGCAGTTTCAACCTTTCACAGCAGCGTTTCACCTCTTAGGCACGTCAGCGTTCTGGTGGACAAAGAGCAGTGTGTTTTTCATAGAATTTTTTTTTTTACTGCAGCGATTAACCTCCCAATCATTTTCTACAGCATTGTATTACAGAGAGGGGTAGAAAGCTGTGTGTTGCATCATACGTTTAAACAAGCTGGCTCAGCTGTAGGAGCCTGAGCAGAGGAGGGAGGAATACATTTTTAGCGCAACTCTGTGTCTTTATTCAACAATAATTCCATTCATAATAGTCTTTGAGAGAGTGCAATTTGGGGTTTAGTACACAGCGACTGTGTGCTGCTACACTGTTGTGTACTGCTGGTGTCGTGCACCTATACTAATTTACGGATACTGTAGTGCATTTTCTTGCCCTAATAAGTGCATACCACATACCTACATCTAAGTAGTGTACTATTTTGTACCTGTTAATATGTCAAGGGCCTAAATACTGTGAAAGGCCAGGCAAAAGTTCTCACCGGCTGATGTTGTACACAAATACTTTTTTAAGCCTACTGTAGCGCATTTTTCTCCCCTCATAAGTGCATACCACATATGTAGATCTACAGTAAGTGGTGTACTATTTTGTACCTGTTAATGTCTCAAGGGCCTAGATACTGTGAAAGGTCAGGCACAAGTACTCACCGGCTGGTGTTGTACACAAATACTTTTTTAAGCCTACTGTAGCGTATTGTACGCCTCTCATATACACACTAAGTATACTAGGCATAGAAGTGCCAGGACATGCACAGAGGAATGGCAGAGGCCGAAATTTATCAGGCAGAGGTCGCAGCAGACTAGGGGTGAGTGGCAGCAGATGTCGCAGCAAGAGGCCTGAGCTCCCGGTATCAACTAGCGGTAGTGTCTCGACCAGTAACCTATCTGCCGTCATCGATTGGTTAACATGGTCATTCATTTCATCACAAGTGACATCTGACACCCCCAGTCAACAATCAGTGGGTTCCTCAGACAGAACCCTCAGTTGGCATGGCCCGGGAGCAGTCCCTGTCCTTCCAATGCCTCTGTCCTAAGGTGTTCCCTCCCCTACAGAAATATCTTATGCTGTGGGTTCAGCTCCACTATTTAGTGAGGTTGATCTAGAGGACAGTCAGCAGCTACTGGCCATCCAAGAAGTGGAGGAGACATCTGCCACTTCCTACGCTAGGTGGGCAAGTTGTAATGAGGAGAGTGGTGTGGGAGGTGGTGTTGCGAGCATTCAGGCTCCTGAAGCAGACATTGTTGAGGAACCTGAAGAGGACATCAGGGATGTGCAGACACAACTCGATGATGTTGATGAAGCCGATCGCACTTGGGAGCCGGGTGCAGAAGGGGCTTCATCATCATCAGGAGAAGAGGGTTGCAGGTTACCCGTGAGGCAGCAGCTGAGCCAGCAAGGTGGTAGCATGGTTGGCAGAAGTGGAAAGTCTGGAGCCAAACGTGCCTTGGGTAGACCACCTGCCTCGCTGCAGCCTACCTTCCCGGGAGGTAGTGAAAAAGGTGTCCCTGGAGTCGGTGGCAGTAGCAGTCAATCATGCAGACTGTTAGTGGGAAAATCAGCTACTCGGCGGTGTGGCAGTTTTTCATCAAGCATCTGGAGGTGGTTAACCTGGCTACATGCAAGAACTGACGGCAGAAGGTGAAGTGTGGCCAGGGTCCCATTGTTGGCAACACGGCCCTGCGTCATCATATGCAGCATCACCATAAAGCGGCCTGGTAGAACCGTGGCTCCGATGTGGTGGTCCAGCCTGCTGCATCACCCAGTGGCACACCGCTCCCTATTTTAGCCAGCCAAGGCTCCACCACCTCAGCCAAAGAGAGCTGTGTGTCATACCAATCTTATGTCGCTTCAGATGCTCCTTCTCCTCCTACTTCTAGTCATTCCACCAGCAATCCATCAGTGAAGCCATGTCCAAGAGACAACAGTATGCGCCTACTCATCCAACGGTGCAGAAGCGGAATGTGCTGGTGCTGCAGTCCCTCCCTTTTCAAGTGGTGGACTCTACACCTTTCAGAGAACTGATGGCTTGTGCCGAGTCAAGGTGGAGTGCCAAGCCATCATTTCTTTGCGAAGAAGGCAGTTCCAGCCCTGCACAATTTTGTGGAACAGAAGGTGGGCCAGTCCTTGAGCCTGTCGGAGTGTACCAAAGTACACGGCAGCGCCAACGTGTGGAGCTGTAACTATGGTCAGGGACTATACATGTCCTTTACAGCCCACTGGGTGAATGTAGTTCCTGCACAGCCACAACAGCAACTTGGACAGGTCACGCCACTTCTGCCTTCACGCTCTCAGGCCATTGGCCCTGTGACAGTGTGCGACTCCGCCTCCTCATCCTCCACCGTGTCCTAAGCCTCCACTGCATGGACAAGTCTCAGTGCCCCTCCAGCATACCATGTGTGTAGGGCACGGCGGTGTCACGCTGTTCTTCACATGGTTTGCCTTGGTGAATCGAGTCACACAGGGGAGGAACTGTTAAAAGTCATTCATCAAGAAATCGAATCATGGCTTACTCCATGAAAACTGGAAATAAGAACCATGGTGACTGACAACAGGAAGAACATCTTTTCTGCGCTGCGACAAGGAAGCCTGAGACATGCACCCTGCATGGCACACGTGTTCAATCTGGTTGTCAAGCAGTTCCTGAAGTGTTCTCCCCATCTGCAAGACATCCTAACAATGGGAAGGAAACTTTGCATGCACTTCAGCCACTCGTCACCGCAAAGCACACCCTCCTTGAGCTGCAGAGTCAGAACAGCATCCCCCAACATAGCCTGATTTGCGACATTTCCACACGTTGGAATTTCACCCTCCATATGTTGGACTGACTATAAGAACAGAGAAAAGAGATCACCGATTTCTTGATGATCCAAGCGGATAGGGGGACTCCCCTGTGTAACTTCAATGTGAACCACTAGAAGCTCATACATGACACCTGCCGTTTGCTCAGGCCCTTTGAGGAAGCCACATTATAAGTCGCCAGGATTATGGGATGAACGACGTCATTCCACTGCTTCATCTACTACAACATGTGTTGCAAACGATGGCTGGTCAGGGCACTGGAAACGTGGTGCCTACATCTCACGGCCACATGAGCCCTGTGGGGGCTGAACTGGAGGAGGAGGGGGAGGGGTACAGTGGAACACAGTTTAGGTTTTGCGAGATGGACAGTTTTTCTAGTCATTGGAGAGGATGAGCAGGAGCAGCTAGAGCGTTATGAGGAAGGTGAGACACAGGACCCAGACACACTGTGGCAGTGGGCAGTGGAGATGGAGGCAGGGAGTCGCTCCGAGTCACTTGCACAAATTGCACAATGCATGCTCACTTGCTTGTGTAGTGACCACAGAATTGTCACCATTCGGCAGCGGGATGACTTCTGGCTCTCCACCTTATTAGACCCTCCCTACTTGCACAAAATGGGGGCCTTTTTCACACCCACTGAGAGGGAGGACAGAGACATCCTACGTAGTCAATTGGCCGATGTCTATCTGTGCCATCGTCCATCCTCTTGCAGGTCTGACTCGGGGGGCCCTCTGCACTCACCTTCCACTGCCATGGCTGCTGGGGAGGGGTGGGGTGGCAGGAGCAGTACCAGCTCCATCAGTAGCAGCCTGAGTCTACAATCGCTGATGAGTAGCTTTCTTCCCCCGCATAGTGAAGCAATTCATCAGCAGCTGGTAAACCTGAAGCAGGACCTGAGCAGGTAATGGCATACCTTGACATGACAATGTCAACACACCTTGAAGATCCACCTGACTTCTGGGCAGCCAAACTTGATTTGTGGCCACAACTAGCAGAGTTTGCCCTGGAAAAGCTGTCCTGCCCAGCCAGTAGTATGCCATCAGAGCGGGTGTTTAGTCCAGTGGGGGCCTTAGTAACCCCAAGGAGAACTTGTCTGTCCATGAAAAATGTGGAGAGGCTGACCTTTGTGAAGATGAATCAGGCATGGATCAGCCAGGATATCCACTCACCAATGCCTGATGCATCAGAGTAGATTGACCATGGTGCCACACCAACACTTCACAAATATGGATAGTGCAAAACATGTTTAAGGTGCTGCTCCCAGTTACAGACATTTCTCGCCATCAGACCACAAGTAAGTATTGAGGATATGTATTAGCTAAAACTTAACTTTTCTTAGGATAAAATATATGTACCCAATTTTTTGGGAAATCAAACAAAAGGAAAGGTGTGCAAAAAACACCATGTGCCACCTACACCACCAAATATTGATGTGATGCAAAGACCTCTAAAAGGTGAAAGGGAACAAAGTATGGTCCATTGTAACTGGTGGGGGTGAAAATTTTCCCTGTAAGGCCCTACACTCGTGTTCTTAATTCCCTTCTTTGCAAGTGTTATTTGCCCTAAAATGGGCGGCCCCACACAGGAACCTCTCTCTATTTCCCCCTACAAACACTGTCATTTCCCATAGAGAGAGTTTCCTGTGTGGGGCCCCCCATTTTAGGATGAGTAACACTTGCCAAGAAGGGAATTAAGAGAGTAGGGCCTTAGAGGGGAAGTTTTTACCCCCACCTGCTACAATGGACAATACGTTGTTCCCTTCCACCTTTTTGAGGAAAGTGTTACTCGTCTTTAAAAGGGCAGCCCCACACAGGAACCAATCCCTATTTCCACCTAAAAACCCTGGGAAATGGCAGTGTTTTTAGGTTAGAGTGTTTTTAGAGAGAGGTTCCTGTATGGGGCAGCCCTTTTCAGGTCGAGTAACACTTGCCAAGAAGGGAATTAATAATACGAGAGTAGGGCCTTACAGGGAAAGTGTTTACCCCCACCAGTTACAATGGACCTTACGTTGTTCCCTTCCACCTTTTAGAGGTCTTTGCATCCCATCAATACTTGGTGTTGTGGGTGGCACATCGTGTTTTTTGCACACCTTTCCTTTGATTTGATTTAAAAAAAACTATTTTTGGTGCCATATATTTTATCCTAAGCATATTATTAAAAGTTATACAAAAGACACCGTTTTCTTCTGCCTACCTGCCTCAGCTACTATTCTGATCCTGCCACCCGCCTAATGCCACACATCTGATGCCAAGTTCTCCTTTTTTCACCCACCTTTGTCACCGGGTACTGGTATTGCCACCCACCGCCCCACTGTGTCTCCGGGTCAATTTAAAAAAATCTATGTAATCTTTTCAAGACTGAGGCCCTATGGTCATCGACGTCATATATTAACTGTGGAATTATCACAAAAATCCAATGAAACAGCTTGGAGCAATAACAATGAGCCATAACTAATTAGATGAAACATTCACACTTTCACAGTCACAGGGGACGCTGACAGGCAAGGGCTGGAACAGGTGGTATCTCACCTGGCGTACTACTGCCAGCTCAATGCTCACCAGAATGGGTACTCAAAATTTTTTAATAAATTCAATTTAAATTAAACAAAAATTGCATAAAGAATCTCTTAAATCTTGACGCCATATGATCTCCCTGCTGCCACATCCAGACACTCTGCGGCAGTGATTCTAATAGTGTTGCCTGTAATCTGCATGTCATACTGAATAACAGTATTATTTCACTAACACAGCACACTCCCTATGCATGTTAGGACAAGGCAAAGTATTCTACACCCCTATTGAGTCTAAATGGTCTCCTCATGCTTCAGCCACCTCCATGCTGTGTCATTTAGCCATTATATGTTCTCCTCATGCTGCTGCCACCTCCACGCTGTGTCATCCTATGCATGTTACAGCAATATAAAGTGTTCTACACACCTATTGTGGCCCCTATAGCGATTCGCCGTGAATAAATTTGGACTGAATCGGCCAAATCAAATTTTTAAAAAATTCTCTCATCTCTACCATTGATTAAAGCTGAGCCAAAACTCAGCATTAAACAGTGCAGGCAATCGTAAGATTGCATGTTATAGCCCTCTATGGGGACTAAAAGAAAAAGTTAATAAAAATGAAATAACCCCCCTTTTCAGATTTTTTAAATAAAATAATGTAAAACAAAAATGAAAATAATCATACGTGGTAGCGCCGCGTAAATGTCCAAACTATTAAAATATATGGTTAATTAAACTGCATGGTCCATGGTGTACTCGTAAAAAAAATACCAAAGTGCAAAACTGCATTTTTGGTCACTTCATATACGATAAAAAAATGTATAAAAAGCAATAAAAAAGTCCCATCAAAATAGAAATAGTACCGATAAAAAATAAAGATCACAGTGCATAAAAATGAGCTCTCATATAGCCCCGTATGCAGAAAAAAAATTGTTATAGGGGTCAGAAGATGACAATTTAAAGGGGTTATCCAGGAAAAAAAACTTTTTGTTATATATCAACTGGCTCCAGAAAGTTAAACAGATTTGTAAATTACTTCTATTAAAAAATATTAATCCTTGCAGTACTTATGAGCTTCTGAAGTTAAGGTTGTTCTTTTCTGTCTAAGTGCTCTCTGATGACATATGTCTCGGGAACCGCCCAGTTTAGAAGCAAATCCCCATAGCAAACCTCTTCAAAACTGGGCGGTTCCCGAGACATGTGTCATCAGAGAGCACTTATAGATAAAGAAAAAGTGAAGGCCCAAAGAGGCGCCTAGTGCATTAACCTAGAAAGCAAATAGCACCCCACAAAAAATGGGGACAGGTAGGGGGTCTAATAGATTACCTCAATTGAGGTAATGATGTAGGAATCCGTGCAAGCCCGTAGGTCTCAGGATGAGTCCAAAGGAAATCCTGGGAACATACTGATGCAACAAGGAAAAAAGGACCTTTACCCAGGCGCTCGGAAATCCGAATGATGTCAAAGATCATGGAGGTGAAGGAAGGTAAAGCTTTATTTGTAGAAAATAACAACGCATTTCGGGGTTAGCATACCCCTTCTTCAGATTGACAGATTAGTCTAACCCCGAAACAGGTTGTTGTTTTCTACAAATAAAGCTTCACCTCCATGATCTGGTCGTGACATCATTCGGATTTCCGAGTGCCTGGGTAAAGGTCCTTTTTTCCTTGTTGCATCAGAGAGCACTTAAGACAGGAAAGAACAACCTTAACTTCAGAAGCTCATAAGTACTGAAAGGATTAAGATTTTTTATAGAAGTAATTTACAAATCTGTTTAACTTTCTGGAGTCAGTTGACATATCAAAAAAAGTTTTTTTCCTTGATAACCACTTTAAAGCATACTAATTTTGGTGCATGTAGTTATAATAAGATAAAACCTACATAAATTGGGTATCATTGTAACCGTATAGACCTACAGAATAAAGATAAGAAGCCATTTTTACTGAAAAGTGCACTATACAGAAACGGAAGTCCTCAAAAGTTACAAAATGGTGGGGGTTTTTCCAATTTTACTCAACAAATGTTCTTTTCTTTTTTGTTTTGCCATAGATTTTGTTATTAAATTATTGATGTCATTACAAAATACAAATGGTGACGTAAAAAAACAAGCCATGATATGGGTCTGTAGATGCAAAATTGAAAGCGTTATGAGGGGGAAAAAACTAAAGTGCAAAAACAAAAATTGGCCCAGATATTGGCCCCTGTTCTATCACACTGCAGCAGGGAGGAGGGGGTTACAGAGCAGCCTGCTGTGATTGGATGAAGAGACCGAGCACTCAGGAAGGAAGATGAGTGATGCAGAGTGAGGACACGCCTCTTCAAAGCACAGAATAACCAACCAAGTGAGCAACAGATAGAAGGTATTTGTGAGAGAAATATAGGTCCTAAACACATAAAAATTTGCATGTACACAATCAGGATTAGGTACTGAGTAAAATATAGTTAAATTTTTTGTGGCGTACGACAGGTACACTGTAATGCCTGCGCTCCGGCCGTACACACCGGCCGTGAGCGCTCTTTGTTTATGTCCCCACTGCTGGCGGGGCTGGGATTCGCATTGCGCGATGCACCCGCATGCGAATCCCAGCCCGTCACTCACCTCCCTCATCTTCCACCTCTACGTGTCCTCGCAGCCCCGGCGTGCGTGCCCCCGCCTCCTAGGGTGCTCGCGCTTTGGAGCTCTTACTCTTAAAGGGCCAGTGCTCAATTAATCAAGTGTCTACACCTGTCCCCTGTCTTTAAGTATCAGCTCCTCCCTTTCCCTGCCGGATCTTGGTTGCCTATTGCCATAGTGAAAGTTCTGTGTCTCTGTTACTGTGTACCTGTTACCTTACATACCCTGCAACTGTGTTACCTGCCCTGACCTACTGCCATATTGCCACATCCTGCCAGTCTCCTTCCGTGCCACACCACCTCCCAGCTACCTGTGTGGACGAGTCATGCCAGGGGTAGCGACCTGGGTGCTGCCTGTCATAGCTAGACCATCCCGCATTGCGGCGGGCTCTGGTGAAAACCAGCGGCACCTTAGACTCCGCTCCCTGGCTCGGCTCATTTCATCATCCACACAGGCCCAGAAAATCCACCATCTGCCGTGACCCCTTACATACACTTTAAAGGGGTTATCCAGGAATAGAAAACAGAGCTAATTTCTTTCAAGAACTGCTCCCTGTCTGTCTCCAGGTTGGGTGTGATTCTGCTGCTCAATTTCATTGAAGTGAATGGAGCCAAGTTGTAATACCCCACACAACCTGGGGACAGACATGGAGCTGAAAGAAATAAGCTCTGTTTTTCTATTCCTGGGTAACCCCTTTAACATCAGATGGCAGCTGTGACATCTAGCATGCAGTTGCATTTCTCCATGGCCAAGATTGGATCAGTCTACGTGGACAACCCCTTTAAATTACTAATGATGAATTCCCAATTTGCTGCCCTTTTATATGTTGACTTGACTGTGTTTTAGAATTGAATTGCATAATTAATGAAGTGTGATCAAGTGTTGATGCAAAGCAATGCAAAAACCCCTATGATGTCTGTTACTTTGAAAGCATGTATTAAATGCCTCCTTGTCATGGTTAAAAGCCCAGGTACTGTCAGTTCATACCCTACATGGACAATAGATTTAGGGCGGGCCTTGTAATCGCTAAATTCATGTGTTTTTTATTCAGTCCCATTGTCACAGGTATATAAAATCCAGCACCTACCAATGCAGTTGATGTCTTCCTTACTAGATCTTTTACAATCAGTTTTCAGTGGTATTATTATTGAATACCAGAGGATATGGGATGGGATCTGGTTGTGGGGGGTCCCAGAGGTATTTCCGGCACTCCCAAGGTCAATGAATGGAGCCCGTGCCTGACACACTGCTCCATGCAGCAGGTAGAGTCAGATCGTCTTTCTGGAGATTGCTTCAGGGATCTACACTGAGACTTTCTCAGCCGCGTGGGGATAGGGAGGTAAGTATATGTTTTTTTTTTCTATTTTAAAGAACTATGTGCCGAAATATGTGTAATAATTTTCCTCTGAAACACCCCTTTTATTTTAGGTAATGATAGTCCCCACTTTGAGAATATGAATATATATATATATATATATATATATAGTAACTCTGTAACACAAAAAACAAAACTATACACGCACACGAACACAAAGTGTTAAATCTAATTTTACTTGAAATATCTATAACATTTTCAATCTACATACTACCTTCAACAATACACTTTCATAATTTTTTCTTGTCCTTTTTTTGTAATGGTAATGCACTGCCCTCATGTGGTCAACAAATATATTGCATGATTTAGGTAAAAAAGCTGATAACACCTTGGCGCTATGGATTAACAAAATGTATATTGTGCCCCACAGCAGCTATAAATGCCAATCTAATGGGTCCCTGTTTAACCATTAAAAAGTGATAACAACATGTAAATGGAAATTATGATTGGCGGAAGCGCAAATATATTGCACCAAAGCTGATTATGGTGGCATAATCTATGCTACACCTTGTGCATCTGTCTTTATATTCAACATAGGAAGGTGTATTTTTTTTTTAAATCTCCTCATTGCCAATATACAGTGTTAAAAGTATGGAGCATCCCCAGGTGAGTTTTTCATATGTGGTATTCAGACTACTGAGATATAATGCAGAATCTGTAATCGCAAACCCCTCCCTCCCAACCCCTATTAAGATGTACTATATCTCTTACTAGTTTTTTATGTGACAGAGGGGACTGGGGGTCCCCTCAATGATAAGGAACTGGCTTATTTTACTTCCTTATTCTGTTTCTTCCATAAGTTGCTTTCACATGTGCCATTCTGATGCTGTTTTATTATTCAGTTTTTGAAGTAAATGTCAGCAGTGGATCATATACAGGGCCAGACTGGCTTACCGGGATACCGGGAAAATTCCCACTAGGCCGCCTGCCCTGTGGGCCGGCAGTGTCTGGAGCGCAGGCTGTCTGGGGGCAGAGGCAGCTCTAGCATGAGGCCAGTTAGGCCACTGCCTAAGGCCTCGCACTAGTGGGGGCC
This sequence comes from Hyla sarda, assembly GCF_029499605.1. NCBI lineage: Eukaryota > Metazoa > Chordata > Amphibia > Anura > Hylidae > Hyla > Hyla sarda. The sequence continues at coordinate 145,770,047 of NC_079192.1, forward strand.
TTGCTCCGGCCCTGACGCCGCATATTACATTAAAAAATTAATAGCGCCTAACAGTGCTGGGGCTGGTCCCGTGCGGCACGAAGCCACTCCTGATTAGTCCCTACTGGCCCGACCCACCCCCAACTGCTCACTGCAGTGCGGGAAAAACAACGGAGCCGCTCACCACTTCACAGCCTCTGCGGCTCTCCTCTGCTTCGCTCTCCCCTCCGGTGATCTACTCCGTCCTCCTGCAGATGCCGGTGGCCGGGCAATCAGTGACAGTCTAAAAGGTCGGTCAGGTGCTGTGCTGCAGACAGTCCTTCATTCTTACCCACAATGAGATGCAGCATAAGGGCCCCGGCCAGGCCGAGCTGTATATTATTAGTCACCAACTGTACAGGGGCAGACAAACAGAGGGCCTGGGAATGATGGGGCCCGCCACTGCCTGCTCTTTTGTGTCCCTAGTTTTAATGTCCGCCTGGGTTGGGCCTGCAGACAGGGGCTAAGACAAAGATTAAGATAAGAAGGAGCAGCAGATTTTAACTCTATCTGCCCTTAGAGTTAAACTCTGCTGCTTCCTATATGGATGGATGGCCCTTTAAGAAATAAAAAGTTCCTTTTGAACAGCCGCGTGCTGGGGATGTCCGCCGTCAGTCTCCTGCCTCCTGTGTCATCTCCCTGCAAGTGAGTTCCTTATCTTATCCTTGCTTGTGAGGGAAGGAGGGGGGGAGGTGTTATGACACACCAGGGTTTTCCAACCAGGGTGCCTCCAGCTGTTGCCAAACTACAACTCCCAGCCTTTGGCTGTCTGGGCATGCTGGGATTTGTAGTCTTGCAAAAGCTGGAGGCACCCTGGTCGGGAAATGCTGATATGTAGTACACCACACACTGGGTGAGAGGGGAGGGATGCCTAATGTTATTACTATGTAAGGGAAAGGGGTGAGAGTCCTGTTATGTGGTGTGTGTGTGGGAGGGAGTCGTCCGTTAAGGGGGAGACCTTTGATGTGGGGGTTGCAGAGGAGGAGACCTGTGATGTGGGGGGGTTAGAGACGGGGGGGACCTGTGAGATGGGAGTCTGGAGACGGGGGGACCTGTGACATGGGGGTCTGGAGACGGGGGGAACCTGTGATGTGGGGGGCTGGAGACGGGGGGACCTGTGATGTGGGGGGCTGGAGACGGGGGGACAGTAAAAAAAACAAAAACCCTCTCTAAAATTCCTCGCTTCCTCACTGCCACTGAAATGATGGAATTCTGTTCCTGGAATCTTGCACTTTCGGTTAGGTGATGTGATGTCACACGGCCAGCCATCCAATCAGTGCCTAAGGTTGGACATTGCTTCAGCCCATAATTGAATGAGCAGCTGTGTACGATCACGGAACCTAACCCAGAAGTGCTGGACACGGGGAGCTCTCTTATAGAGGCCTGTGAAATCAAATGCCATGCTTTCCTGTCCCTTCCCTGCAGCCAGTGGCTGCCACAATGACGCAATGATGTGGGGCTGGTATGATCATTTTTCCAGGGCTGGTTTTTAGCCCCAGAACGGCCCTGATCATATACAACAGGGGGAATATAAAAGAAAGTTTCTACCTCTCTTTTTTTCCACTCCTATTTTTGCCTCCATTACTGCATATAAAATGTCATCAAAACAAGTGATAGAACCAACAGGAATCTGGTTATAAACAGATATAACTGACATAAATGACACTTAGCAGTTTTTGTTTAAGTTAGGTATACGTGCCCTAGGGGCTACATGCTGCAGTCTCAAGACATAGACCAGTAGTAAAAGACTATATATAATTGCATAAAGTCACTCTATGAAATATTTATGGGGATTACATGAATGCTCTACTTGCTTTACCACAATATGAATAGGGGGAACACATAAATAACTACAATGTAGATGTAGAGCAGGCAGCCATTTTTATGTATTACCCACATATACAATAAACAGTAAAAAAAAAACATGTCTCCCAATTGTGAGATAAACAAGTGGATTATAAAAGAAGACATTATAACAAAAGACCCTCAAAGCTTTCAGTGACCCCCATCCAAGTCATTTATAATAAGGCTGGGTATACATGCATTTTGTCTGCAACAGCGGTCTTACAATCAAAGATCATCATGTCCCACCTGTCCCCCTTACCTAAGGTAAGCAAATTGGGTTGCAACCCAAAAGTGGCAGTGACTGCAACCCGGGATTTTTTTTTATCAGGTCAGTGATGGAGAGCCAAACACTGACATGCTCCTGCTGCTACCTTTCACAATAAAATTCCATTTAACCCCTAGAGGACACGTAATGTACATGTACACTGATGTGTCCTGGTACATAACGCACACCGACATACATGTGCGTCGTGGGGATCTGTGATCCCTGCGTCTCCCGAAATGGTGATTAGAATAAGCTGGCTGCTGTAATGAGCAGCCAGCACTTCATACAGCCAAGACCTTAATCTGATGTCCGCTAGTAACCCAATACTGATCACAGAATTTAAAGTATCCAAGTGGGGCTTGGGGAGACTCATCAGACGACCGGCAGCACGATTGCAGGGATCTGATGATTCAAGATGGAGGCCAGAGGTCTCCTTACCTCCTCCATGCCACTCTTCCGGAATCCATCTGTATGGTCTGCCTTCTGACAATGCCAATGCATAGCACTGAGCAGTAATAGCAATCAATAGTGCACTATGTACTAAGAAAATGGACTTGGATACTGATTATTAAAATATTAACCCCTTGCCTCTCCTACATGTTTAATGGCACCAGCCACGACATCAGGGGTGTAGAGGCAAATTTTAATGTTTTAATCATCAGTCCATTTCTTGGTGTAAACTGCAGATGCCTATTATCAATACTCTCGACTGACAGCAAGATATATTTTAACTATTTGTGAAACCAATTTTAATGCTTATCAATAAATGTGATGTTTTACAAAATATGTTAGTAGGGAGGTTCAACGATAAGGGGTTTTATACCTTGTGAACCCGACGAGAGTCGGTCTCTCAGTGAGACTTGGGGTTTGGTATAGAAGTTAATTTATCCCATTTCTACCCTGGGGCATTATTGTTATTATTTCCAGATAAGCAACACACATGCATCTGGCTATCATCATGTTCCAATTTAAGAAAATATACTGGTCTAGGTTTACAATAGCAAATCAGCTAAAATTATGGTGCAGTTTTAGCCAAAGTCATGCCAAAAACTGTCTTAAAGGACTGCCACATTTTATTATGCACTTGAAATGCTTTTTGACCAACTTTTATAGGGTTGATCTTCATCAAAGGATATGTGGTTTTACAAGAAAAAATTGCACCAAATTCTATTTTACACTCTGGCCACATTTAAAGGGGTACTCCGCCCCTGGCATCTTATCCCCTATCCAAAGGATAGGGGATAAAATATTAGATCGCCGCGGTCCGGCTGCTGGGGACCCCGGGGATCGCCACTGCGGCACTCCGCCATCATTACTGCGCAGAGCGAGTTCGCTCTGTGCGTAATGACGGGCGATACAGGGGCCGGAGCAGCGTGACGTCATGGCTCCGCCTCCGTCCCCTTAACCCCTTAAGGACCGGGGGTTTTTCCGTTTTTGCATTTTCGTTTTTTGCTCCTTGCCTTTAAAAAATCATAACTCTTTCAATTTTGCACCTAAAAATCCATATGAAGGCTTATTTTTTGCACCACCAATTCTACTTTGTAATGACGTTAGTCATTTTGCCGAAAAATGTACGGTGAAATGGAAAAAAAATCATTGTGCGACAAAATTGAAAAAAAACGCAGTTTTGTAACTTTTGGGGGCTTCCGTTTCTACGTAGTACATTTTTCGGTAAAAATGACACCTTATCTTTATTCTGTAGGTCCATATGATTAAAATAATACCCTACTTATATAGGTTTGATTTTGCCGGACTTCTGGAAAAAATCATAACTACATGCAGGAAAATTAATACGTTTAAAATTGTCCTCTTCTGACCCCTATAACTTTTTTATTTTTCCGTGTATGGGGCGGTTTGAGGGCTCCCTTTGGATAGGGGATAAGATGTCTAGGGGCGGAGTACCCCTTTAAGCAAAAAACTTAAAACTTAGCCTTCCAACCTTCAAAATGACCAGATTCATCAATAAGTCTCAGATACCTTGATAAATCTGGCAGATTTAAAGTCTGTCTGTCTATCTGTCTGTTGTCGAAGACAGATTGGTAGATCGGGGCTAGTACACTGCTTAAAAAAAATAAAGGGAACACTTAAACAACACAATGTAACTCCAAGTCAATCACACTTCTGTGAAATTACACTGTCCACTCAGGAAGCAACACTGATTGACAATTAATTTCACATGCTGTCATGCAAATGGAACATACAACAGGTGGAAAATATAGGCAATTAGCAAGACACCCCCAATAAAGGAGTGGTTCTACAGGTGGTGACTTCCTGTGTTCCTATGCTTCCTGGCTGATGTTTTGGTCACTTTTGAATGCTGGCGGTACTTTCACTCTAGTGGTAGCATGAGACAGAGTCTACAACCCACACAAGTGGCTCAGGTACTGCAGCTCATCCAGTATGGCACATCAATGCGAGCTGTGGCAAAAAGGTTTGCTGTGTCTGTCAGCGTAGTGTCCCGAGCATGGAGGAGCTACCATGAGACAGGCTTGTACATCAGTAGACATGGAGGAGGCCGTAGGAGGGCAACAACCCAGTAGCAGGACCGCTACCTCTGCCTTTGTGCAAGTAGAAGCAGGAGGAGCACTGCCAGAGCCATGCAAAATGACCACCAGCAGGCCACAAATGTGCATGTGTCCACTCAAACGATCAGAAACAGACTCCATGAGGGTGGTATGAGGGCCCGACGTCCACAGGTGGGGGTTGTGCTTACAGCCCAACACAGTGCAGAATGTTTGGTATTTGCCAGAGAACACCAAGATTGGCAAATTCGCCACTGGCAGACTTTGCTCTTCACAGATAAAAGCAGGTTAACACTGAGCACATGTGACAGACGTGACAGAGTCTGGAGACACTGTGGAGAACGTTCTGCTGCCTGCAAAATCCTCCAGCATGACTGGTTTGGCGGTAGGTCAGTAATGGTGTGGGGTGGCATTTCTTTGGGCGGCCGCACAGCCCTCCATGTGCTTGCCAGAGGTAGCCTGCCTGCCATTAGGTACCGAAATTAGATCCTTAGATTCTTTGTGAGACCATATGCTGGTGCGGTTGGCCCTGGGTTCCTCCTAATGCAAGACAATGCCAGACCTCATGTGGTTGGAGTGTGTCAGCAGTTCCTGCAAGAGGAAGGCATTGATGCTATGGACTGGCCCGCCCGTTCCCCAGACCTGAATCTGATTGAGCACATCTGGAACATCATGTCTTGCTCTATCCACCAACGCCGCATTGCACCACAGACTTTCCAGGAGTTGGCAGATGCTTTAGTCCAGGTCTGGGAAGACATCCCTCAGGAGACCACCTCGTCAGGAGCATGCCCAGGCGTTATAGGGAGGTCATACGGGCAGGTGGAGGCCACACACACTACTGAGCCTTATTTTGACTTGTTTTAAAGGGGTTATCCAGGAAAAAACTTTTTTTAATCAACTGGCTCGAGAAAGTTAAACAGATTTGTAAATTATTTCTGTTAATTTTTTTTAATCCTTTCAGTGCTTATGAGCTGCTGAAGTTGAGTTGTTCTTTTCCATCTAAGTGCTCTCTGATGACACCTGTCTTGGGAACCGCCCAGTTTAGAAGCAAATCCCCATAGCAAACCTCTTCTACTGTGTGCAGTTCCCGAGACAAGCAGAGGTGTCAGCAGAGAGCACTGTTTCCAGACAGAAAAATAACAACTCAACTTCAGCAGCTGAAAATTATTGGAAGGAATAAGATTTTTAATAGAATTCATTTACAAATCTGTTTAACTGTCTGGAGCCAGTTGATATATATATATACTGTATATAAAAAAAAAGTTTTTTTTCCTGGAATACCCCTTTAAGGACATTACATCAAAGTTGGATCAGCCTGTAGTGTGGTTTTCCATTTTGATTTTGAGTGTGACTCCATATCCAGACCTCCATGGGCTGATAAATTTGATTTCCATTGATAATTTGTGTGTGATTTTGTTGTTAGCACATTCAACTATGTAAAGACGAAAGTATTTCATATGATTAGTTCATTCATTCAGATCTAGGATGTGTTATCTTAGTATTCCCTTTATTTTTTTTGAGCAGTTTATATTCTCTTGCACTCAAGATGTTTGTTTTGTGGAGCTATCGCAGAAGGATAGGATCAAGTTCAACAATTCTATAATAAATCAAAGCCACAATACAATAGCAAAAACCTTCCTCTGGAGCTACATCACTATACACAGATAAGAACAAAAGTCACTATATATCACACCACTTCTTCAATACTCAGAGGATACATTTGCTCTTGGAATTTTTTGTTCATCAGTAACGGGACATTTTCTATGATCCCTTTGCCGTAAGAAAGGCTAAAAGCTTTGGATCCAGTCTGCTTTATCAGATGGCTTCCAATAGATTTCACAATTTATTTTCAAATTAAAATGTAGGACCATAGTGCATACCAATAGATACAATTAAAACACCCAGGTTTTCATTTCATGTACTCACTGATACAGGAAGGTAAGGACCTATAATACAACATATACATAGTATGCCAAGCCTTCTTACTAGTGATGAATGAATCGGAGCAGACGAACCCGAATTCCTGATGAATTTCAGGAAATATTCGATTCGCAACAAATGCAAATAATGCCGCGATTCTATCGCTCAAATCGCTTCATTAAACTCCATTTTACAGCGTTACAGGCTCATGGACACCTAAAATGGCGGATCCACATGTCAGTACATGGGGCAGGGTATGCTGGAAAGACAAGGCGGGAAGGGAGGTAGGCGGGATGCCCCTGAATCACATGCAGGATGCAGCCTATCAACATTCAGTCATCCCTGTCATGTCACAGCCCTTTATAATCAGCAGCTATTTTGGGGCTGCTCATTTCATGCCATACACTGCAGAGAGAAGGGACGGACTGCGTGTCTCTGTGTGTTACACAGACACACTGAATTGATCATAGTGCAGTGTTCCACTTCCAACTGCTAGTTACATCAGTTTTGTGGACAGAGAGCAGTGCTTGTTCTCACTGGAAAGGATTTTTACGCCAGCCATTAACCTCCCAGTCACTTTATTCAGCATTTTATCAGAGAGAGGCAGATAGCTGTCCGTTGCCTCATACATTTCAACAAGCTGCCTCAACTTCATGAACCTTAGCAGAGGAGGCATGAATGATTTTTCAGCGCAATTCTGTGTATTTTCTCCACAAGAAATCATCTGCTGCTTATACTAGTCTGTAGACGGTATAATAACCAGCAATTCACTCCATTCTTAATTCTCTTTGACAGAGTGCAATTTTTGGTTTAATACACATTTTTTTTTGTGGTGCTGCACTGTTGTGTACTGCTGCTGTTGTGCAAAGCCCAGGCAAAAGTAATCACCGGCTGGTGTTTTACGAAAATACGTTTATCAAGTGTACTGTAGCGCATTTTTTTGCCCTCATACATGCATACTCCATACCTACATCTAAGTAGTGCACTTTTTTGTACCTGTTAATCTGTAAAAAGCCTACATACAGTGAAAGGCCAGGGAAAAGTAATCACTGGCTGTTGTTTTATGAAAAAACTTTTTCCAAGTATACTGTAGTGCATTTATTTGCCCTCATACGTGCTTACCACATACCTACATTTAAGTAGTGCACTTTTTTTGTACCTGTTAATCTGTAACAAGCGTACATACAGTGAAAGGCCAGGGAAAAGTAATCACTGGCTGTTGTTTTATGAAAATAAGTTTTCCAAGTGTACTGTAGCACATTTTTTTGCCCACATACGTGCATACCACATACCTACATCTAAGTAGTGCACTTTTTTGTACCTGTTAATCTGTAACAAGCCTACACGCAGTGAAAGGACAGGGAAAAGTAATCACTGGCTGTTGTTTTATGAAAATACATTTCACAAGTGTACTTAGCGCATTTTTATGCCCTCATACGTGCTTACCACATACCTACATCTATGTAGTGCACTATTTTGTAACTGTTAATCTGTAACAAGCCTACATACAGTGAAAGGCCAGGGGAAAGTAATCACTGGCTGTTGTTTTATGAAAATATGTTTTCCCAGTGTACTGAAGCATATTTTTTTTGCCTTCTTACGTTAATACCACATACCTACATCTAAGTAGCACACTTTTTTACCTGTGAATCTGTAACAAGCCTACATACAGTGAAAGGCCAGGGAAAAGTAATCACTGGCTGTTGTTTTATAAAAATATGTTTTCCAAGTGTACTGTAGTGCATCTTACTGTGAAATTCCAAGCAAAAGTACTCACCGGCTGGTGTTTTACAAAAATACAGAGTTTTTAGGTGCATTGTAGCGCATTTTTCTGCCCTCATAAGTGCATACCGCATGTGTACATCAAAGTAGTGTAATATTTTGTACTTGTTAATCTGTTAAGGTCCTACATAATGTAAAAGTCCAGCCAAAAGTACTCATCGGCTGGTGTTGTACGCAGATACTTTTTAAGTGTACTGCAGAGCATTTTTCTGCCCTCTTCAGTGCATGCCACATACCTACATTTAAGTAGTGTACTATTTTTTTTTTTTTAAAGTATATGTTTTATTCCACATTTTCAAACTCTACAAAAGTACAAACATGGTATGAATGGTAAACTGAATCACAGTAACAAAGTGTTTGCACACAAACTGTAATCAAGAACACATCATTACACCCCGATCTCCATTATAGGGTTAGGTCAGTAAAGACATTAACTTTTCATGGAACCCAGGTAAGCCCGAGGGCATCAATAAGTCTGATCATTAGATGAGGGAAGCTTATAAGAAAGACACCCTAGGGCATTATGGCTTGACCATGAAAGAGACAGAGAGTTGGGGGAGTCGATGTCATATCTAAATAGCGCATTCGTTGGTGTCAGAGGTGTAAGAGAAAATGGGGAAGTAGGTTTGAAATGGGAGTAGGGTGGGCAGAGGGGGAGGAAGGGAAGGGGAGGGGGAGGAGCAGTAGGTATGGGGTAGGAGGGCGAGCTGGGGAAGGGCAACAAAAAAAAGGGAGGGAGAAAAGAGGGGGAAAAGGAAAGAAAAGAAAAAGAGAAGGAGAGAAAAGAAAGAAAAAGAAAGAGAGAGTATACTGAGATCGCATCTGGGCAAGACAGGTGGAAGACACTAGGATTGTAACAGGTATGGATGGGTTACCTGGCACTCGCTCCTCTCCGGTCGACTTATCCATCAGGCACATCTCGATCCTCTGGGTGTTGTGTCCTAAACTCAGGTAAGGACATATAATCTAACCAAGGGGCCCATATCATGTGGAATTTAGTGTGTTGCTTTCTGGAGTCAGCAAGGAGTTCCTCCATTCTACATATATGAGAGACTTCAGTGAGCCAGGTTGAAAAGGTGGGTGGGATGGAAGATTTCCAGCATCTAGGTATCACCGTTCTGGCCGACATTAGCAAGAAATTTGCGAGTTTCAGGGCAGTTTTCGGGTGATTCATTGAGATTTCAACATTGATCTTTCAATGTAAGGGGTTATGAAACCCTCTTGTGTACTGCTGAGGCCTGCTCCTGACTGTGTGTTTCAGGAACTACTTGGCTTACTGATGCTGCTGGGCTTGGGCCTTACATTTTTGGATGTTAGCACTAGCTTACATACATGTTTCATTGAGATTTCAACATTTATCTTTCAATCTTAGGGGTTATGAAACCCCCTTGTGTACTCCTGCTGCTGACTGCTCCTGTCTGTGGCATGCAGCAAATACATGGTTTAGTGATGCTGCTGGGCTGGGGCCTTATATTTTTGGATGGGGGCACTAGCTAACATGCATCTTCAATAGAGATTTCAACATTCACCTTTTAATGTTAGGGGTTGTGAACCTTTCTTGTGTACTCATGCTGCTGCCTGCTCCTGTCTGTGTCTGTGTCTGTTATTAGTAGAGATTGTGAGGCCCTATTGTCTTCCCATCTGCCGCCAACTCCAGGCTGTGCCATTCAGACACTATATGGTCTCCTCATCCTTCAGCCAACTCCAGGCTGAGCCATTCAGGCAATATATGGTTTAATGATGCTGCTGGGACTGGGAATAAAAACTTTGTTATGGTAGCACTAGCTACCCAAAATCTTTGGTTTAAATTTCAGAATTCATCTTGTAATCTTAGGGATTGTGAAGGCCTAGTGTCTACTCATGCTGCTGCCAACTCCTGGCTGTGCCATTCAGCCACTATATGGGCTCCTCATTCTGCCAACACCTCCACGCTGTGTCATTCAACCACTAAATGGTCTACTCATGCTGCCAATACCTCTATGCTGTGTCATTCAGCCACTATATGGTCTCCTTATGCTGCCAACACCTCCACCCTGTGTCATTCAGCCACTATATGGCCTCTTCAGGCTTCAGCCTCATCCAAGCTGTGTCATTCAGCCACTATATGGTCTCCTCATGCTGCCAACACCTCCATGCTGTGTCATCCAGCCACTATATGGTCTCCTCATGCTGTCAACACCTCCACGCTGTGTCATTCAGCCACTATATGGTCTCCTCATGCTGGCAACACCTCCACATTGTGTCATTCAGCCACTATATGGTCTCCTCATGCTGGCAACACCTCCACATTGTGTCATTCAGCCACTATATGGTCTCCTCATACTTCAGCCTCATCCAAGCTGTGTCATTCAGCCACTATATGGTCTCCTTATGCTGCCAACACCTCCATGCTGTGTCATTGAGCCACTATATGGTCTCCTCATGCTGCCAACACCTCCACACTGTGTCATTCAGCCACTATATGGTCTCATGCTGCCAATACCTCCACACTGTGTCATTCAGCCACTATATGGTCTCCTCATGGTGCCAACACCTCCACGCTGTGTCAAGCAGCCACTATATTGTCTCCTCATGCTTCAGCCTCATACAAGCTGTGTCATTCAGCCACTATATGGTCTCCTCATGCTGGCAACACCTCCACACTGTGTCATTTAGCCACTATATGGTCTCCTCATGCTGGCAACACCTCCACACTGTGTCATTCAGCCACTATATGGTTTCCCCATGCTGCGAACACCTCCATGCTGTGTCATTCAGCCACTATATGGTCTCCTTATGCTGCCAACACCTCCACGCTGTGTCATTCAGCCACTATATGATCTCATGCTGCCAACACCTCCACACTGTGTCATTTAGCCACTATATGGTCTCCTCATGCTGGGAACACCTCCACGTTGTGTCATTCAGCCACTCTATTGTCTCTTCAGGCTTCAGCCTCATCCAAGCTGTGTCATCCAGCCATTATATGGTCTCCTCATGCTGCCGCCACCTCCATTTTGTGTCATCCAGCCACTATATAGTCTCCTCATGCTGCCAACACCTCCATGCTGTGTCATTCATCCACTATGCGGCCTCCTCATGCGGCCAAAACCTCCACGCTGTGTTATTCTGCCACTATATGGTCTCCTCATGCTGCCAACACCTCCATGCTGTGTCATTCAGCCACTATATGGTCTCCTCCTGCTGGCAACTCCTCCACATTGTGTCATTCAGCCATTATATGGTCTCCTCATGCTGCCAACACCTCCGCACTGTGTCATTCAGCCACTATATGGTTTCCTCATTCTGCCATCACCTCCACACTGTCTCAGTCAGTCACTATATGGTTTCCCCATGCTGCGAACACCTCCATGCTGTGTCATTCAGCAACTATATGGTCTCCTCATGCTTCAGCCTCATCCATGCTGTGTCATTCAGCCACTATATGGTCTCCTTATGCTGCCAACACCTCCACCCTGTGTCATTCAGCCACTATATGGTCTCCTCATGCTGCCAACACCTCCACACTGTGTCATTCAGCCACTATATGGTTTCATGCTGTCAACACTTCCACACTGTGTCATTCAGCCACTTTATTGTCTCCTCAGGCTTCAGCCTCATCCAAGCTGTGTCATCCAGCCATTATATGGTCTCCTCATGCTGCCGCCACCTCCATTCTGTGTCATCCAGCCACTATATGGTCTCCTCATGCTGCCAACACCTCCATGCTGTGTCAAGCAGCCACTATATGGTCTCCCCATGCTTCAGCATCATCCAAGCCTTGTCATTCAGCCACTATATGGTCCCCTCATGCTGCCAACACCTCCAGGCTGTGTCATTCAGCCCCTATATGGTCTCCTCATGCTGCCAAAACCTCCATGCTGTGTTATTCAGTGACTATATGGTCTCCTCGTGCTTCAGCCTCATACAAGCTGTGTCATTCAGCCACTAAATGGTCTCCTCATGCTGCCAACACCTACAGGCTGTGTCATTCATCCACTATGGGGCCTCCTCATGCGGCCAAAACATCCACGCTGTGTCATTCTGCCACTATATGGTCTCCTCATGCTGCCAACACCTCCACGCTGTGTCATTCAGCCACTATATGGTCTCCTCATATTGATGCCACCTCCAGGCGCTGTCATTGTGCCGCTCTGCGGCAGTGATTCTGAAAGCGATGCCGGTAATCTGCATGTTATTCCGGCCCCTGCCGCATGCCGGGCGGGGATCGGACCGGGATGCTTGCTGAAATCGTTGAGCAGGCATCCCGTGCAAACGCCCAGGGGGGTCATCAGACCCCACCATGTCGGTGATCGAGGCCAATCGCAAATGAATTCACACTTGCGATTTGCGCGATTCTGGGTCATTAAGGGTCTATAGTGACCCGGAATATAAGGGGGATCGCGGTTGTCTAAGACACCCAAGATCCCCCTGAAGTGATAGGAGTGAGGTGGCAGGGGTGCCACCCCTCCTATCCCTGCTATTGGTGGTCTAGACGCGACCACCAATAGCAGACCGGGGGCGGGGGTTAACTTTCGTTTTCCCCGTCCTGCCCACCCACAATAGGCGGGGCAGGACGGGGAAACGACGTTGACTGGCGCCGAAGATCCACTTACCCATCTGGGCGGGCGACGGAGGCTGCGGGTGACGGAGATCGGCGGGCGGTGATGATGTGCGGCTGGAACCGACGGAAGCCGGTGAGTTGCCTAGCAACATCTGGAGGGTACAGTTTGAGACCACTATACAGAGGTCTCTAACTGTAGCCCTCCAGATGTTGCAAAACTACAACTCCTAGCATGCCCAAACAACTGTTTGCTGTCTGGGCATGCTGGGATTTGTAGTTTTGCAACAGCTGGAGGACCACAGTTTGGAGATCACTTTGCAGTGTTCTCTAAAACAGTAGCCCTCCAGATGTTGCAAAACTGCAAATCCCAGCATGCCCAAACAGCTGTCTCGGCATGCTGGGAGTTGTAGTTGCATACCTCCAGCTATTGCATAACTACATCTCCCAGCATGCCCTTCGGCGATCAGTACATGCTGGGAGTTGTAGTTTTGCAACACTGGAGGCAGACTGAAAAATACTGAGTTAGGTAACAGAACCTAACTGAAGGTTTTCCAACCAGTGTGTCTCCAGCTGTTGCAAAGGTACAACTCCCAGCATGCACGGTCTGTCAGTAAATGCTGAGAGTTGTAGTTTTGAAACAGCTGGAGGTTTGCCCCCTGAAACCCCCCCCCCCCCCCCCCATGTGAATGTACAGGGTACATTCACACTGGCAGGTTTACAGTAAGTTTCCTGCTTCAAGTTTGGGAAAATCACCGTAACACGCCAGTGCTAATGTACCCTTAAAACCCTACACTAACACATTATAAAGAGTAAAACACTACATATACACCCCTTACACTGTTCCCCCCCCCCCCAATAAAAGTGAAAAGCATATTGTATGGCAGTGTTTCCAAAATGGAGCCTCCAGCTGTTGCAAAACAACAACTCCCAGCATTTCCGGACAGCCACTGACTGTCCAGGCATGCTGGGAATTTAAGAACAGCTGGGAATCACTGGTGTAGAATACCCCTATGTCCACCCCTATGCAATCCCTAATTTAGTCCTCAAATGCGCATGGAGATCTTTCACTTCGGAGCCCTGTCGTATTTCAAGGAAACAGTTTAGGGCCACATATGGGGTATTTGCACTACAAATTTTGGGGGGCATTTTCTCATTTTACCGCTTATGAAAAGGAAGTTGGGGGCTACACCAGCTTGTTAGTGTAAAAAAAAAAAAATTACACTAACATGCTGGTGTTGCCCCATACTTTTTATTTTCACAAGCATTAAAAGGAAAAAAAGACCGTCAAAATTTGTAACGCAATTTCTCCTGAGTACAGAAATACCCCATATGTGGGCGTAAAATGCTCTGCGGGCGCACAACAAGGCTCAGGAGTGAGAGCGCACCATGTACATTTGAGGCCTAAATTGGTGATTTGCACAGGGGTGGCCAATTTTACAGCGGTTCTGACATAAACGAAAAAAAATAAATACCCACATGTGATCCCATTTTGGAAACTACATCTCTCACGTAATGTAATAAGGGGTACAGTGAGCATTTACGCCCCACAGGTGTCTGGCAGATTTTTTGGAACAGTGGTCCGTGAAAATGAAAAATGTAATTTTTCATTTGCATAGCCCACTGTTCCAAAGATCTGTCAAACGCCAGTGGGGTGTAAATACTCACTGCACCCCTTATTAAATTCTGTGAGGGGTGTAGTTTTCAAAATAGGGTCACATGTGGGGGGGGGGGGGGGTCCACTGTTCTGGCACCACGGAGGGCTTTGTACATGCACATGGCCCCTGACTTCCATTCCAAACAATTATTTTTTCCCAAAAGCTCAATGGCGCTCCTTCTCTTCTGAGCATTGCAGTGCGCTAGCAGAGCGCTTGACTTCCACACATGGGGTATTTCCATACTCAGAAGAGATGGGGTTTCAAATTTTGGGGGGCATTTTGTCCTATTACCCCTTGTAAAAATTTTAAATTTGAGGGAAAACTAGCATTTTAATGGAAAAAAAAAATAATAATTTACACATCCAACTTTCAAGAAAAGTCGTCAAACACCTGTGGGGTGTTAAGGCTCACTGGACCCCTTGTTACGTGCCTTGCGGGGTGTAGTTTCCAAAATAGTATGCCATGTGTTTTTTTTTTTGCTGTCCTGGAACCATAGTGGCTTCCTAAATGGGACATACCCCCCAAAAACCATTTCAGCATATTTTGCTTTTCAAAAGCTAAATGTGACTCCTTCTCTTCTGAGCATTGTAGTTTGTCCGCAAAGCATTTTACGTCCTAACATGGGGTATTTCCATACTCAGAAGAGATGGGGTTACAAATTTTTTCGGTCACTTTGTCCTATTATCCCTTTTAAAAAAAAATTATTTGAGGGAAAACTAGCATCTTAGTGAAAAAAATAATAATTTTCACATCCAACTTTAATGAAAAGTCGTCAAACACCTGTGGGGTGTTAAGGCTCACTGGACTCCTTGTTACATGCCTTGAGGGGTGTAGTTTCCAAAATAGTATGCCATGTGTTTTTATTTTTTTTTTTTATTTTTTTTTTGCTGTTCTGGCACCATAGGGGCTTCCTAAATGTGACATGCCCCCCAAAACCCATTTCAGAAAAACTTACTCTCCAAAATCCCACTGTCGCCCCTTCCCTTTTGAGCCCTCTACTGCGCCCGCCAAATACTTGACATACACATATGAGGTATTTTCTTACTCGAGAGAAATTGGGTTACACATTTTAGGAAGATTTCTCTCCTTTTACCCCTTGTAAAAATTCAATAACTGGGTCTACAAGAACATGCCAGTGTAAAAAAAGATTTTGAATTTTCTCCTTCAATTTGCTGCTATTACTGTGAAACACCTAAAGGGTTAACAAACCTTTTGAATGTCATTTTGAATACTTTGAGGGGTGCAGTTTTTTATAATGGGGTCATTTGTGTGGTCCCTGAAAAATTTCGATTTTGAAAATTTTGTGAAAAATTGGAAAATTGCTGCTATACTTTGAAGCCCTCTGATGTCTTCCAAAAGTAAAAACACGTCAACTTTATGATGGAAACATAAACTAGACATATTGTATATGTGAATCAATTTATAATTTATTTGGAATATTCATTTTCCTTATAAGCAGAGAGCTTCAAAATAAATAAAAAAATGCAAAAGTTTAAATTTTTTTCATCAAATTTTGGAATTTTTCACCAAGAAATGATGCAAGTATCGACAAAATTTTATCACTAACATAAAGTAGAATATGTCACGAAAAAACAATCTCGGAATCAGAATGAAAGGTAAAAGCATCCCAGAGTTATTAATGCTTAAAGTGACAGTGGTCAGATGTGCAAAAAATGGCTGTGTCCTACAGTGAAAATGGCTGGGTCGTTAATATACAGCATGGCCATTTATATGGATACACCTTAATAAAATGGGAATGGTTGGTGATATTAATTTCCTGTTTGTGGCACATTAGTATATGTGAGGGGGGAAACTTTTCAAGATGGGTAGTGAACATGGCGGCCATTTTGAATCCAATTTTTTTTTTCAATAGGAAGAGGGTCATGTGACACATCAAACTTATTGGGAATTTCACAAGAAAAACAATGATGTGCTTGGTTTTAACGTAACTTTATTCTTTCATGAGTTATTTACAAGTTTCTGACCACTTATAAAATGTGTTCAATGTGTTGCCCATTGTGTTGGATTGTCAATGCAACCCTCTTCTCCGACTCTTCACACACTGATAGCAACACCGCAGGAGAAATGCTAGCACAGGCTTCCAGTAACCGTAGTTTCAGGTGCTGCACATTTTGCATCTTCACAACATAGACAATTGCCTTCAAATGACCCCAAATATAAAAGTCTAAGGGGTCGGATCAGGAGACCTTGGGGGCCATTCAACTGGCCCATGACGACCAATCCATTTTCCAGGAAACTGTTCATCTAAGAATGCTCGAACCTGACACCCATAATGTGGTGGTGCACCATCTTGCTGGAAAAACTCAGGGAACGTGCCAGCTTCAGTGCATAAAAAGGGAAACACATCATCATGTAGCAATTTCACATATCCAGTGGCCTTGAGGTTTCCATTGATGAACAATGGCCCCACTATCTTTGTACCCCATATACCACACCATACCATAAATTTTTGTGTTCCAACAGTCTTGGAGGGATCTATCCAATGTGGGTTGGTGCCAGACCAATAGCGGTGGTTTTGTTTGTTAACTTCACTATTTACATAAAACTTTGCCTTATCACTGAACAAAATCTTCTGCGTAAACTGAGGGTCCTGTTCCAATTTTTGTTTTGCCCATTCTGTAGCACCTGAAACTACGGATACTGGAAGCCTGTGCTACCATTTCTCCTGCGGTGTTGCTATCAGTGTGTGAAGAGTGGGAGAAGAGGGTTGCATTGACAATCCAACACAATGGGAAGCACATTGAACACATTTTATAAGTGGTCAGAAACTTGTAAATAACTCATGAAAGAATAAAGCTACGCTACAACCAAGCACATCATTGTTTTTCTTGTTAACTTCCCAATAAGTTTGATGTGTCACATGACCCTCTTCCTATTGAAAAAACAAAAGTTGGATTCATAATGGCCGAATTCAAAATGGCTGCCATGGTCACCACCCATCTTGAAAAGTTTCCCCCCCTTACATATACTAATGTGCCACAAACAGGAAGTTAGTATCACCAACCATTCCCATTTTATTAAGGTGTATCCATAGAAATGGCCCACCCTGTAGATTTGCAGCGATTAAATTTAAACGAAATTCATGCTACCAACTCCTGGCTGTGCCATTCAGCCACTATATGGTGTCCTTATGCTGCCGCCACTTCCACGCTGTGTCATTCAGCCACTATATGGTCTCCTCGTGCTTCAGCCTCATCAGAGCTGTGCCATTCAGCCACTATATGGTCTCCTCATGCTGCCAACACCTCCAAGCTGTGTCATTCAGCCACTATATGATCTCTTGATACTGATGCCACCTCCAGATACTGTCATTGTGCCGCTCTGTGGCAGTGATTCTAAAAGCGAAGCCGGTAATCTGCATGTTATTCTGAATAACAGTATTATTTCACTACCCCAGCACACTCCATATGCGTGTTAGGACAGAGCAAAGTGTTTTATACCCCTATTGAGTCTCTCTGTAGGCTGGAAATTGCCGTTTTTAATATAGATTCGCCGCAAATAAATTTGAATCAAAACGATTTTTTTCAAAAAGTTCACTCATCTCTACTTCTTACCATTGGCTTGACATGCTAGGGCAAAAGGCTTGGCATGCTGTGTATATGCAACTTGGCCAAGCAGCCCTTATATGCACATATCAGAGAGACACTGTGGATTCTGGCAACTTTCTGTAATCATTTCTAGAATCATTAACCCCTTAAGGACCAAGCCCATTTTCACCTTAAGGACCAGGCCAATTTCATTTTTGCGTTTTTGTTTTTTCCTCCTCGCCTTCTAAAACCCTTTTAAAATAACTTTTTTATATTTCCCTCTACAGACCCATATGAGGGCTTGTTTTTTGCATTACCAATTGTACTTTGTATTGACACGTGTCATTTTTCCACAAAATGTACAACGAACCTAAAAAATAATTTTTTAGGGAGGAAATTTAAATGAAAACCACAATTTTGCAAATTTTGGAGGGTTTTGTTTTCACACTCGTTTTTTTACGGTAAAAATGACATGCTTTCTTTATTCTGTGGGTCAATATGATTAAAATGATATCAATGGCTACATACTTTTCTATTATTGTACTGCTTAAAAAAAATCTCAAACTTTTTGTGCAAAATCTGTATGGTTAAAATCGCCCTATTTTGACCACCTATAACTTTTTGATTTTTCTGTATATGGGCGGTATGTGGGCTAATTTTTTGTGCCGTAATCTGTGGGGTTTTTTATACCACATTTGCTTGGATAAAACTTTTAACTCCTTAACCCCTTAGGGACTCAGCCCATTTTCACATTAAAGGGGTACTCCAGTGGTTAATTTTTTTTGACTATATGGCATCTTCTTTGTAAGTTTAGTTTTTTTGCAATATACATGTGTTATATGTTTTGGCAGCATGTGTCCACAGTTCTGAGTCTGTTGTGGACAAGATGTCACAGCTTTTTTTTTTCTCTACATGAGAAAAATAAGCCACGCCCCCTCATCTCATCCATCTGAGTACACAGTTCATTACCTCCCCTCCCCCCTGCTCTGTATTCTAACCCCTTAAGGACCAAGGACGTACCGGTACGTCCTTGGTCCTGCTCTCCTGATATAACGCGGGGTTACTGTGTAACCCCTCGTCATATCACGGCGGGCCCAGCGTCATAGTGAAGCCGGGACCCGCCTCTAATAGTGCGCAGCACCGATCGCGGCTAAAAGTGAAAGTGAAAGTTGCCGGCTAGCTCAGTCGGGCTGTTCGGGATAGCCGCGGCTAATCGTGGCATCCCGAACAGCTGACAGGACAGCGGGAGGGCCCCTACCTGCCTCCTCGCTGTCCGATCGCCGAATGACTGCTCAGTGCCTGAGATTCAGGCATGAGCAGTCATGCGGCAGAATCGTTGATCACTGGTTTCTTATGAGAAACCAGTGATCAATGATGAAGATCAGTGTGTAGTGTTATAGGTCCCTACGGACCTATAACACTGCAAAAAAAAAGTGGGAAAAAAGTGAATAAAGATCATTTAACTCCTCCCCTATTAAAAGTTTGAATCACTCCCCTTTTCCAATAAATAAAAAAACACAGTGTAAATAAAAATAAACATATATGGTATCACCGCGTGCGGAAATGTCCGAATTATAAAAATATATCATTAATTAAACCGCTCAGTCAATGGCGTGCGCGCAAAAAAATTCCAAAGTCCAAAATAGAGCATTTTTGGTCACTTTGATCAATAAGTCCTATCAATGCAAAAATGGTACCGTTAAAAACTTCAGATCATGGCGCAAAAAATGAGCCCTCATACCGCCCCATACACAGAAAAATAAAAAAGTTATAGGGGTCAGAAGATGACAATTTTAAACATATTAATTTTCCTGCATGTAGTTATGATTTTTTCCAGAAGTCCGACAAAATCAAACCTATATAAGTAGGGTATCATTTTAATCGTATGGACCAACAGAATAAAGATAAGGTGTCATTTTTACCGAAAAATGTACTACGTAGAAACGGAAGCCCCCAAAAGTTACAAAATGGCGTTTTTTTTTCAATTTTATCGCACAATGATTTTTTTTTCCGTTTCACCGTAGATTTTTGGGCAAAATGACTGGCGTCATTACAAAGTAGAATTGGTGGCGCAAAAAATAAGCCTTCATATGGATTTTTAGGTGCAAAATTGAAAGAGTTACGATTTTTTAAAGGCAAGGAGCAAAAAACAAAAATGCAAAAACGGAAAAACTCCCGATCCTTAAGGGGCTAAGGATGCAGGTCTGCACAGGAGAAGGACCTCACAGAGAAGATAAGTGTTATCTGAAGGGAAGGATGAGAAGGTGCACAGGCTGGGGATGTATGGACTGCAGGGGAATAAATCTCATACTGGGAATGATCTCTATGGGGGAGGTTTATCAAAACCTGTGCAGAGAAAAACTTGCCCAGTTGCCCATAGCAACCAGATTGCTTCTTTAATTTTTCACAGGCCTTCATAAAAATGAAAGCAGCAAGGTGATTGGTTGCTATGGGCAACTGGGCAAGTTTTCCTCTGCACAGGTTTGGATAAATCTCCCCCTATATGTGAAGGGGGAGGTGGGGACTCCTGAATGACATATGCTGGGAGTTGTAGTCCTTGTTGTGTGTGTGTGTGTGTGTATGCTAGTGTTTAAAAACCAGTGTGCCTCCAGCTGTTGCAAAACTACAACTCCCAGCATGCCCTGACAGACTTTGGGCATGCTGGGAGTTGTAGATTTGCAACAGCCGGAGGTACACTGGTTGGGAAACACTGTTCTAGCCTATTCAGCATACACATCATGTTACACCAGTGTTTCCCAACCAGTCTGCCTCCAGCTGTTGCAAAACTACAACTCCTAGCATGCCCAAAGGCTGTCAGGGCATGCTGGGAGTTGTAGTTTTGCAACACCTACAGGCACCCTGGTTGGGAAACACTGGTGTATGCCCTACAGAGGTGTGGTGAACTACAACCCCCAGGAGACTACCGAGGCTGCATGCTGGTGTTATACCATAGACTGAAGACTCCTGAATGACACATGCTGGGAGTTATAGTCCCTTTTGTGTGTGTATGACAGTGTATCCCAACCAAGGCTGATTATATTAGTGTGCTGTGTATAAGGGGGCTGAACCGGGAAAATAGTAGGATGGGTAAAGGGCGGAACAAACAAACAAAAAAAAGGAGCCGCCCCAAACCAGCAAGGCATGTGGCATGCTGGGATTTGTAGTTTTCAGCACAGCAAGAAACAGGAAATAGAAGCAAAGATAGGAAAACAAAGTGGGGGTTAAAAAGACAGCAAAGAACGGAAATAGAGTAGGTTAAATACAAGAATAGAAATGAAACAAAACAAATAGGGTAAAAAATGGCAAAACACGTTGACCACCGGAGTACCCCTTTAAGGACTCAGCCCTTTTTTGCAGTTCTGACCACCTCACTTTGTGCATTAATAACTCTAAGATGCTTTTGCCTTTTATTCTGATTCTGAGAAAGTTTTTTGTGACATATTCTACTTTAACATACTGGTAAATTTTTGTCATTACTTGCATCCTTTCTTGGTGAAAAATCCCAAAATGTCATAAAAATTTAGCATTTTTCTATCTTTGAAACTTTCTGCTTGTAAGGAAAATGGACATTCCAAATTAATTATATATTGATTCACAAATACAATATGTCTTCTTTATGTTGGCAACATAAACTTGACATGTTTTTACTTTTTGGAGACATTAGAGGGCTTCAAAGTATAGTAGTAATTTTCAAAATTTTCACGAAAAATTTAAAATCTTAATTTTTCAGGGACCAAGTTTGAAGTGGATTTGAGGGGCATTTCTGAGATAGAAACGTCACCCCTAAAGGCATTCAAAATGACATTCAGAAAGTTTGTTAACCCTTTAGGTTTTTCACAGGAATAGCAACAAAGTGAAAGAGAAAATTCAAAATCTTAATTTTTTACACTCGCATGTTCTTGTAGAGCCATTTATTTTTTATTTTTACAAGGGGTAAAAGGAGAGAAATCCCCCAAAAATTTTTAACCCAATTTCTCTCAAATAAGGAAATACCTCATATGTAAATGTAAAGTGCTCTGCGGATGCACTAGTAGGCTCAGAAGGGAAGGAGCAACAATTTTGGAGAGTGAATTTAGCTGAAATTGTTTTTGGGGGCATGTCGCATTTAGGAAATCTCTATGGTGCCAGAACAGCAAAATAAAAAAAAGCCCACAAGGCATACTATTTTGGAAACTACACCCCTCAAGGAATGTAACAAGGGGTAGAGTGAGCCTAAACACCCCACATGTGTTTGACGACTTTTTGTTAAAGTCAGATGTGTAAATGAAAAAAAAAATTCACTAAAATGCTGTTTTTCCCCAAATTTTACATTTATACAAGGGGTAATAGGAGATAATGCCCCCCAAAATTTGTAACCCTGTTTCTTCTGAGTATGGAAATACCCCATGTGTGGACGTAAAGTGCTCTGCTGACGCACTACAATGCTCAGAAGAGAAGGAGTCACATTTGGCTTTTGGAAACCAAATTTTGTTGAAATGGTTTTTGGGGCATGTCACATTTAGGAAGTAGTGTTGCTCGCGAATATTCGCAATCCGAATTTTATTCGCGAATATCGCATATTCGCGAATTCACGAATATTCGCGAATATAGCGCTATATATTCGTAATTACGAATATTCGTTTTTTTGTTTTTTTTTTCCACAGTACACATCACAGTGATCATCCCTCTCTGCTTCCAGCTTGTGTGGTGTAAAGAAGGCTCTAATACTACTGTGTGAGACTGGCGTGCGACTTTTCCAATATGCGAAAATTAGCATATGCTAATTTTCGCATATGCGAATTTTTGCTTATGTTAATTTTGTTCATGCTCATTTTCGTATATGTTAATTTTCGCATACGCGAATTTGCGCATATGCCAAAATAAATCGCGGTTATTACGAATATGCGAATATTCGCGAATATATGACGAATATTCGTCCATATATTCGCGAATATTCGCGAATTCGAATATGGCCTATGCCGCTCAACACTATTAGGAAGCCCCTATGGTGCCATAACAGCCACAAAAAAAACACATGGCATACTAATTTGGAAACTTCACCCCTCCAGGAACGTAACAAGAGGTACAGTGAGCCTTAACACCTTTAAGGTGTTTGACCACTTTTCATTAAAGTCAGATGCGTAAATGAAAAAAAAAGTCACTAAAATGCTGGTTTTTCCCCAAATTAAAAATTTTTACAAGGGGTAATAGGAGAAAATGCCCCACAAAACTTGTAACCCCATTTCTTCTGAGTATGGAAATACCCCATGTGAAGACATCAAGTGCTCTGCTGGTGCACTACAATGTCACATTTAGTTTTTGGGAAGGAAATTTTGCTGAAATGGTTTTTGGGGGGCATGTCGCATTTAGGAAGCCCCTATGCCAGGACAGCAAAAAAAATAAAAAAATAAAACATCACATGGCACACTATTTTGGAAACAAGACCCCTCAAGGAACGTAACAAGGGGTACAGTGAGCCTTATCACCCAACAGATGTTTGACGACTTTTCCTTACAGTCGGATGTGTAGATGGAAATTTATTTTTTCTTCACTAAAATGCCTGTTTTTCCCCAAACATTACACTTTTAAAATTTTTATATATTTGTGCGTTTACAAAGAACCCATGGTGCCACATCAGTGGACCCCCCCAACATGTGACCCCATTTTGGAAACTACACCCCTCAAAGAATTTAATAAGGGGTGCAGTGAACATTTACACCCCACTGGTGTTTGACAGATCTTTGGAACAGTAAGCTGTGCAAATGTAAAATTACATTTTTCATTTTCACGGACCCCTGTTCCAAAAATCTTTCATACACCTGTGGGGTGTATATGCTCACTGTACCCCTTAATACATTCCGTGAGGGGTGTAGTTTCCAAAATGTGGTCACATGTGGAAGGGGTCAATTGTTCTGGCACCATTGGGGCGTTGCAAACGTGGCCTTCAATTCTGGACAAATTTTCTCTCCAAAAGCCTTCTCTTCTGAGCATTGTAGTGCGCCCGCAGTGTACTTTACAAGCACATATGGGTTATGTTCTTACTCAGAAGAAACGGGGGTTACACATTTTGGGGGGCTTTTTTTCTTATTTTTTTTTCCCATCCAACTTTAACGAAAATTGTCAAACACCTTGGTGCAGTTTCCAAAATCGGGTCACATGTGGGTATTTATTTTTTTGCTTTTATGTCAGAACAGCTGTAAAATCAGCCACCCCTGTGCAAATCACCAATTTAGGCCTCAAATGTACATAGTGCGCTCTCACTCCTGAGCCCTGTTGTGTGCCCACAGAGCATTTTACTCCCACATAAAATGGGAGTTTGAGCTGCAGCGGAAAATTTGCTGCATCTCAAACTTGCAGTGAGAAACTCACTGTAAACCCCCGCCCGTGTGAATGTACCCTGTACATTCACATGGGGGTGCAAACCTCCAGCTGTTGCAAAACTACAACTCCCAGCATGCTCTTTTGCTGTCGTGCATGCTGGGGGTTGTTGTTATGCAACAGCTGGAAGCACACTGGTTGCAAAAAAAAAGAAGAGTTTGTTAGTTAAATCAGTGTTTCACAACCAGTGTGCCACCAGCTGTTGCAAAACTATAACTCCCAGCATGGTCTGTCTATCAGGGACACTGGTTGCTAAACACTGATTTAGGTAACAAACTCCGTGTTTTGCAACCAGTGTGCCTTCAGCTGTTGCAAAAAGCTACAACTCAGCATGCCTGGACAGCCAAATGGCATGCTTGGACTTGTAGTTATGCAAGAGCTGAAGCCAGCTTTACCTTCTGCTGCTGCGCTTTGAGGATCCACCTGCATCGCCGCCGACTTCACTGCTGGGGCCCCGATCCCGCTGCCGATGCCAGGGATCGGGGGCCCCAGCCTCAGGTACACACTCCCAGCACCCGCTTTTGCCCACCGGAACAGGGGCGGAGCGGGTGCCGTTAGGGACACCCCCACAGCAGGAGTCCTGATTCTTTGGGTGGTAACAGTCGACGAATCAGCACAATCGTCAGGTGGCACCAGTGCCACCTCACTCCTGCTGCTAAAGGATGATAGGTGACGTCTCAGACTTTTTTTTCCAGGTCACTGGGGACCCGATTGACCCGGAATTGCCGCAAATTGCCAATCTGAATTGATTGGCGATTTGTGGCAATCACCGACATGGGAGGATCTTAGCCCCCCCCCTCCCAGGCTTTGTCACAGGATGCCTGCTGAATGATTTCAGCAGGCATCTCGGTCTGGTCCCCGCCCTGAGTCCTTAAGGATTGGGGATGCAGGGTGTATGCATACGCCCTGTGTCCCCAAGAGGTTAAGGACGCAGGGTGTACCCGTACATCCTGCGCCCACTCAGGCGATATAACACGGGGTCACGCGGTGACCCCACGTCATATCGGGTCGGTCCCAGTGGCTAATGAAAGTCGGGACCCATGGCTAATAGCGTGCATCACCGAGCGCTGTGACGTGCATTATTAACCCTTTAGACTTGGCAATCAAAACGGCAAATAAAAATAAATATAAACATATATGGTATTGCTGCGTGTATAAATGTCCAAAGTATAAAAATATACAATTATTTAAACCGCACAGTCAATGACATACACGTTAAAAAATAAACAGCGTATTTTTGGTCACTTTTATACCATATAAAAAGCGATTAAAAAGTGTGATCAAAACAAAAATGGTACCGATAAAAACATCAGATCACAGCACAAAAATTCAGTCCTCATACATCCCCATATGTGGGAAAAAAAAGTTATAGGGGTCAGAAAAGGACATTTTTAAACGTATTCATTTTCCTGCATGAAGCTACGATTTTTTTCCAGAAGTAAGACAAAATCAAACTGGGATGCCAAGTGCATCAGTGCACATAATCCATACAGCTTCGCGTTGTCTCCGGATCGCTTCTTTCATATTGTCAGTAGTGGTGATTCTTTCAATGCCACAAAAGGTAAGACCATCGGGGTTGCTGTTGTGGTGAGATCGCATGTGTTCGATAAGTCTAGCAGATCCGATGTCGGTTGTCAAAGATCTCTTATGCTCGCGAAAGCGAGAGAAGAGGCAGCGTTTTGTGGAGCCAATGTAGTAGTAGTTGCAGGCGCATAGAAGGGCGTAAATGACCCATTCCGAGCCGCAACTGATGAATTCCTTGATCTGGATTTCGATGCCCCCGAGCCTAAGAAAAGCACCTTTTTGTAATTGGGGGCAATGAATGCAAAAACCACATTTGTAGTTGCCTTCCTTTCAAGTCATTTTTAGAAAGCCAGTTTTCGTTGGGTGCTTTGGAGGAGAAAGTGAAGGACACAAGCAGATTTTTCAAGCTGGTACTTTTTTTGAAGGTGATCAGAGGTTTGTTGACCGCAATGTCGCGCAGGACTGGATCGCGTTCAAGAAGGTGCCAGTTCTTGTATAGTTTATTTTTCTTGTGTGTTTTATGAATCAGTTCTGTACGCGGGATCTGAGAGACTTTATCAAGGGAGGACATAAGCAAGTCTTTAGGGTAGCCCCTCTGAATAAATCTGGTCATGAGTTCTTCGGCTTGGATCTTAAAATTTTCTTCTGTGCTGTTGATTTTTCTGAGTCGGAGTAATTGACTGTAAGGTAGAGAGTTTTTGGTATGTGCGGGTGATAACTATTGCAATGAAGGTATGAGTTGGTGGCGGTCTGTTTCCTGTAACCGGTAGTGGTGATGGAATTAGTGGTTACGTGAATTTCGACATCCAAGATGTCGATGATGTCGGTAGCAAATTTGCTAGTAAAGAACATATTCATTTCATTTTTAGTGTTGAGGTAAAGGAGAAATTCTGTAAATTCTTTTTCTGTGTGGAAAACTAAATTTTGAAAGGATTTTCATGGTGGGATCATTCTTCAGGGGGAGATATGTTTCCTAATTTTTGAGCTGTCTGTGTGCTTCCTTGACGTATTCCCTCGTCATGACAACTGCGCCTCCTCCTTTGTCAGCCTTTTTTATTACTAGGTCTGACCGGGATAGCAACCATTTTAACCTCTTCAGGACACAGGGCGTATGTATACGCCCTGCATTCCGAGTCCTTAAGGACCGAGGGCGTATCCATATGCCCGTGGGATATCCGGTCCCCACCGCTAGCCAGTTGGGGACCGGAGCCGGATGCCTGCTGAAATCTTTCAGCAGGCATCTCGGCATATCGCCCAGGGGGGTCATCATGACCCCCTATGTCGGCGATGGCAGCACATCGCTTATCACTTCAGATGAGCGATGTGCTGCGATTCCGTTCCCCGCCGCTCGCCGGGCGGGGATCGGAGCCGGATGTCTGCTGATTTCAATCAGCAGACATCCCGGCAGTGTGCCGGAGGAGGTCCGGAGGACCTCCTATACCGGCAACCACTACAGGACCCCGTTAAGCATTAACCGGCGTTCTGCAGCGGTTCCGCGTCATCAGGGTCACGTGTGACCCTGTGACCCGGATATAGATGGTGACTGGTGGTGTAATATACACCACCAATCACCATCCGTGCTGTACTGGGGGCTGGCATTGTGGCCACCCCCCTCAGTACAGTTGTGATTGGGTGGCCAAAGTGGCCACACCAATCACAGTGTAATGGGAAGGGATGGTGGGGGCTAGGAGCATGTTGCTCCATTCTGCCCGCCATTTCTGGCGAGCAGGATGGAGATCTGGCGAGCAGGACGGAGCCCCATGCTGCCCACCATCCCCTCACTGTAAAAAAAAAGTGCCCCTTGCCCCCTTTCTGTGGCCCCGTGGCACAGAAATCCCCAGGGATAGCTTTAGGGTAGGGACAGGTTAGGGTTAAAAAAAAAAAAAAAAAAGTAAAAAAAAAAACATTTTTGGCGTACCTCAGTGGGTGTCCGTGGGTCCGTAGCACCTTTAGCTGCGTGACCCCGGCCCTGCTGGGTCGCTGCGGTCTGCCACCAGCCTTTTTTTTTTGGCGCAGATCTTTTTTTTTTCCCCTAAGCGTGTGTGCGGACCCTCTTAGTTATAAAAGAGCGGTCTGCCACTGTTTGTTAAAGACCACCTGCCGCTGATCAGTCCCGTAGTACTGATCAGCGTTTTTTTTGTGGTGGCGGCCCTTTTTTTCGCGTTTTCTAGCGTTTTTTTGCACCCATAGGCGGTCCGTGCCACCAGTAGCAGGCGTGTACTGTGTGGCCGTACCGTACCTGTGTGTGCGGCGTGCCTCACCGCTATCAGTGATTTATCACTGATCAGCGGGTTTTTTTGTGGTAAAGGCACTTTTTTCGGTTAACGCATATTTTTTTTTGCACCCATAGGCGGTCCGTGCCACCAGTAGCAGGCGTGTACTGTGTGGACGGACCGTACCTGTGTGTGCAGCCTGTCCCACCACTGTCAGGGATTTATCACTGATCAGCATTTTTTTGGGGGGTTCAGGCGGGTGCATTTTTTCGGGGTTAAGCGTTTTTTTTTTTTTCGTTTTTTTTTTGTATAGGGGTCTGTGTACAAGCCACCAGCCACTGTTCTGGGCTTAGTGGCCGGACCCCCCACTGACTTCTGCGCCCCCTGCTGCCACAAGCGCTAATCAGTGCGCACACCACTGATTAGATAAACGCTTTTTTTTGGCGCAGGGCTTTTTTGCGCTAGAAGTCCCTTTAAAAATAAAAAAAAGTCCCCTTTTTATATTTTTTCTGTTAGGGCGTGTTAGTTTAGTTAGGTTAGGTTAGGGAGGGTTAGGGCGGGTTAGGGAGGTGGTATCGCACCACACCTCAAACCAGCCAATACACCAATAAAGTTCCCCCCCCACACACACACACACACACACCCGTATCCCCATTAGAGTAGGGAAATGGCCCGCAGAGCGTTTTCGGCAGAGGAGCATATGCCATAATTGCCTCCGACACCGAGAGCGGCTCAGAGGACGATGAAGATCCCACCTTCCTTATTTCATCATCCTCATCATCATCTAGTTCTGATGATGAGCCACCAAGGCGGCGGAGACGCCGCCGTGCGGCGCCGCAAGCCTCCTCTGTCCTTGATCCTGTGCCCCATGCTAGTATGAGTCCCCCTGGCGCTCATACTAATGAAGTCCCCCTGCCAAGGTCACTGGTACCTCGTACCGGAGAACATGTCTGGGCTGAGCCAGCGGACCACGAGCCCGTGATTCCTGAGTTTGTTGGCGATTCAGGAATCAAGATTAACATCGCCGGGTTCACTGAAAAGGACTTTTTCGGTCATTTTTTCAGTTACAACTTTGTTAATCTAATGGTTACACAGACGTATCTGTATGCCCAACAGTTCATCGCCGCTAACCCGGGCTCACTTTTAGCTAGACCCGGCGGCTGGACTCCAGTCGATGCAGCCGAAATGACGACCTTTTGGGGCCTTGCGCTGCATATGGGTCTAGTTAAAAAACCCAGTGTCAGGCAATATTGGAGTGTGGACGTCTTTTATCAGACACCCCTCTACAGTATGGCCATGGCACGTTCCCGGTTCGAGGCCGTTTGGAGATGTTTGCATTATGCTGATAATGCGGCATGTCCCCCCCCCAAACTGATCCCTTGTATGACCGCCTGTATAAAATCAGGCCGGTCATCAATCACTTCGGGGACAGATTTTAGGAGGCCTATGTCCCTGGAAGGGAGGTCGCTATTTATGAGTCTCTCATCAGCTTTAAGGGGAGACTCAGCTTCCGGCAATACATCCCTACCAAGCGGGCGCGGTATGGCGTGAAGATGTATAAACTTTGCGAGAGTACCTCCGGGTACACTTGCAAGTTTATGGTGTATGAGGGACGAGATTCCCGCATTGAACCCCCAGATTGTTCCCCCACTCTGGGTATTAGCGGGAAAATCATTTGGGGCCTTTTGCACCCATTGCTAGATAAAGGTTGCCACCTTTACGTGGATAACTTTTATACTAGTATCCCTCTCTTCACATCCCTCGCCACCAGATCCACGGTCGCTTGTGGGACAGTCCGGAAGAATCAAAGAGGCCTTCCTTCCTATCCCCTGCAGACTCCTATCCCCCGGGTGAGTCCCGTGCCTTTTCCCATGAGAACCTGTTGTTGGTCCTGTATAATGGATGTCCTTATGCTCACCACTATTCATGGGAATATTCATGGGAATGGCAGCACCCCTGTCCCTGTGCGAGGTACCGTGGGACCGGTCCTCAAGCCCGATTGTATTCTGGACTACAATCGGGATATGGGGGGAGTTGATCTTTCTGATCAAGTCCTCAAGCCATATAATGCCATGCGGAAAACAAAGGTATGGTACAAAAAAGTTGCGGTCTACATGGTACAGGTTGCCATGTACAACTCTTTTGTACTGTACAAGTACGCTGGCAACACAGGGACATACCTGGAGTTCCAAGAGGATGTTCGAAAGGCCCTCATCTATGGTGACCGCCAAAGAGCGGGTCAGAGCATCAGAGCACCTCTGGAACTTCAGGTCCCCGGATCGTCCCTAGCCAACACTTTCCAGGTGTGATCCCCCACACTGGAAAGAAGGGACGATCTCAGAAGAAATGCAGAGTGTGTCGCAAGGGGGGGATTTGGAAGGACACCACCACTCAATGCGACACTTGCCCAGATAATCCGGGCCTCTGCATAGGCTGCTTCAGGGAGTATCACACTTCCATGGAGTACTACATTTTTCATCCTTTGCCCTAATTTTCATTCCCCAAAATTCGACTCCAATGTAGCAGTCCAAAAACAAAACCAAAACCTTTTTTCCCAATACCCCCATTAAAAATTGGGTCATGGGACACAGAGTCAACAGCATTGGAGGTTTGCAGTTACCTCAAATGCGCAACGCTCTCTCCCCACCTGAGTGGGGTGCGCATTTGAGGTAACAGAATAGGGACAGCCCCACACATCCCCTTCCCAGAAAGATGATTCAGAGTATAGGGCGGGCATCATTTTTACTTTTGGCTGTACTCTGGGTCATTATTCTGGGAAAATAATTGGCATATCAGTACTAAAATTGCAATTTTCTTTCCCCCCATAGTACACTTCATCCATTCCTGGAAAATAAATGAAGGGAACACCTGTCTGTTCCA
This sequence comes from Hyla sarda, assembly GCF_029499605.1. Lineage (NCBI taxonomy): Eukaryota > Metazoa > Chordata > Amphibia > Anura > Hylidae > Hyla > Hyla sarda. The sequence goes on from NC_079192.1 coordinate 145,801,119, forward strand.
AATCTCCACTTCACCCTATACACCTTCCATAGGGGGTGTAGTTTGTAATAGGTTCACATGTGGGTGTTCCTTTCTTGTATTTTCCTCTGAATGTATGTAACTGTTAGGTCCGTAACAAACATCCGCCTCAAATGGGAAGAGTTCTCGCTGAGCTCTGTCGTATTTCCAGGCGACAATTCGGAGTCACATGATCGTTGTTCCCAGAAAGATGAAGCAGAGCATAGGTTGAAAATTGCAATTTTCAAAAGCAATCCTTCATCCATTCCTGGAAAATAAATGTAGGAAACACCCGTGTGTTCAAAATGTCCTCTTTACCCCTATACCCATTCCTCAGGGTGGGTACTTTCTGTAATGGTGTCACATGTGAGTGTTTCATTTTTGTATTTTCCTCGGAATGTATGTAACCGTCAGCTACTGATATGCCATAGACCACAAATACAAACTGACCTCTATGACTTCTGAGCCTTGTTGTGCGCCCGCCCAGCACGTCACCCCATATGTGGATGTATTTTCATAGTCAGGGGAAAAAGCCCTCCAAAATTTGTAACTCAATTCCTCATATTACCCCTTGTGAAAATGTTAAAAATTGGGTAACCCCAGCATTTTAGTGTGAAAAAAACAAATTTTTCTATTTATTGCCCACTTTTCAAAAAACCTGCGAGGTATTATTTCCCACTGTACCCCTTGTTACATTCATTGAGGGGTGTAGTTTCTAAAATGGTGTCACATGTGTTTTTTTTTTTTGCTGTTGGGGGTTTTATAAATGCACATGACCCCCGACTTCAATTTCAACAAAATTTTCACTCCTTCTATTCTGAGCAATGCAGTGCGTCCACAAAGCAATTTACATCCACATATGGGGTATTTTTTTTTCTCAGACAAAATTGTTCTACAAATTTTGGGGGCCTTTTGCCCTATTACCCAATGTGAAAATGAAACATTTGGGGTAACACTATCAATATAGTGCAAAAAAAATCAAAGTTTTCACTGTAACACTGTTACGTTCCCCGAGGGGACAAGTTTCCAAAATGTAATGCCTTGTTTTTATTTTTTGTTTTTTTTTTGCTGTCCTGGCACCATAGGGGCTTCCTAAATGCGGCATGCCCCCAGAGCAAAATTTGCTTCCAAAAAGCCAAAATGTGACTCCTTCTCTTCTGAGACCTTTAGTGCGCCAGCAGAGCACTTTTCACCCCCATATGGGGTGTTTTCTGAATCGGGAGAAATTGGGCTTCAAATTTTGGGGGGTATTTTCTGCTATAACCCTTTTTAAAAATTTTACATTTTTGGGAAACCAAACATTTTAGGTAAACATTTTATTTTTTTTACATATGCAAAAGTCGTGAAACCCCTGTGGGGTATTAAGGTTCATTTTACCCCTTGTTACGTTCCCCAAGGGGTCAAGTTTCCAAAATATAATGCCATGTGGGTTTTTTTTTTGCTGTCCTGCCACCATAGGGACTTCCTAAATGCGGCATGCCCCCAGAGCAAAATTTGCTTCCTAAACGCCAAATGTGACTACTTCTCTTCTGAGACCTGTAGTGCGCCCGCAGAGCACTTTTCATCCCCATATGGGGTGTTTTCTGAATCAGGAGAAATTGGGCTTCAAATTTTGGGGGGTATTTTCTGCTTTAACGCTTTGTAAAAATGTAAAATTTTTGAGAAACCAAGCATTTTAGGTAAAAAATATATATATTTTTTTACATTTGCAAAAGTCGTGAAACCCCTTTGGTATATTAAGGTTCACTTTACCCCTTGTTACATTCCCCAAGGGGTCTAGTTTCCAAAATAATATGCCATGTGTTTTTTTTTTTTTTGCTGTCCTGGCACCATAGGGGCTCCTAAATGCGGCATGCCCCCAGAGCAAAATTTGCTTCCAAAAAGCCAAATGTGACTTCTCCACTTCTGAGACCTGTAGTGTGCCAGCAGAGCACTTTTCACCCCCATATGGGGTGTTTTCTGAATCGGGAGAAATTGGGCTTCAGATTTTGGGGGGTATTTTCTGCTTTAACCCTTTGTAAAAATGTAAAATGTTTGGGAAACCAAGCATTTTAGGTAAAAAATTTTTTTTTACATATGCAAAAGTCGTGAAACCCCTGTGGGGTATTAAGGTTCACTTTACCCCTTGTTACATTCCCCAAGGGGTCTAGTTTCCAAAATGGTATGCCATGTGTTTCTTTTTTCTGTCCTGGCACCATAGGGCTTCCTAAATGCGGCATGCCCCCAGAGCAAAATTTTCTTCCAAAAAGCCAAATGTGACTCCTTCTCTTCTGAGACCTGTAGTGCGCCAGCAGAGCACTTTTCACTGTTTCTGAATCGGGAGAAATTGGGCTTCAAATTTTGGGGGGGTATTTTCTGCTATTACCCTTTTTAAAAATGTAACATTTTTGGGAAAACAAGCATTTTAGGTAAAAAAAAAATTCTTTTTTACATTTGCAAAAGTCATGAAACACCTGTGGGGTATTAAGGTTCACTTTATCCCATGTTATATTCCCCAAGGGGTCTAGTTTCCAAAATGGTATGCCATGTGTTTTTTTTTTTTTTTTTTTGCTGTTTTGACACCCTAGGGGCTTCCTAAAGGTGACATGCCCCCCAAAAACCATTTCAGAAAAATGTTCTCTCCAAAATCCCCTTGTCGCTCTTTCCCTTATGAGCCCTCTACTGCGCCCACCGAACACTTTACATAGACATATGAGGTATGTGCTTACTCAAGAGAAATTGGGCTACAAATACAAGTAAAAATTTTCTCCTTTTACCCCTTTCAAAAATTCAAAAATTGGGTCTACAAGAACGTGCGAGTGTAAAAAATGAAGATTTAGAATTTTCTCCTTCACTTTGCTGCTATTCCTGTGAAACACCTAAAGGGTTAAAACACTGACTGAATGTCATTTTGAATACTTTGGGGGGTGCAGTTTTTTTAATGGGGTCATTTGTGGAGTATTTCTAATATGAAGACCTTTCAAATCCACTTCAAAACTAAACTGGTCCCTGAAAAATAGCGAGTTTGAAAATTTTGTGGAAAATTGCTGCTGAACTTTGAAGCCCTCTGATGTCTTCCAAAAGTAAAAACTAGGGATGAGGGAACTTACAGTAATTTCGATTCATCACGAACTTCTCGGCTCGGCAGTTGATGACTTATCCTGCGTAAATTAGTTCAGCCTTCAGGTGCTCCGGTAGGCTGGAAAAGGTGGATGCATTCCTAGGAAAGAGTCACCTAGGACTGTATCCACCTTTTCCAGCCCACCGGAGCACCTGAAAGCTGAACTAATTTATGCAGGAAAAGCCGAGAAGTTCGTGACAAATCGAATTTACTGTAAGTTCACTCATCTCTAGTAAAAACTCATCAATTTTATGACGCAAACATAAAGTGGACATATTGTATATGTGAATAATAAAAAAAAAATTGGAATATCCATTTTCCTTACAAGCAGAGAGCTTCAAAGTTTGAAAAATGCAAACAGTTTTCATGAAATTTGGGATTTTTCACCAAGAAAGGATGCAAGTTACCACAAAATGTTACCACTATGTTAAAGTAGAATATGTCACGAAAAAAACAATCTCGGAATAAGAAGGATAGATAAAAGCATTTCAGAGTTATTAATGTTTAAAATGACAGTGGTCAGATGTTCAAAAAAACGCTCTGGTCCTTAAGGCCAAAATTGGCTTGGTCCCTAAGGGGTTAAGGCTCTCATTTCTTTTGATGTGAGGTTGCTGGGAGCGGTGGGATAGAGTAGGGATTTAACTTCTTTGATGACTTGAGAGGAGAAAATTTCAATGCTACTTCCAGGTTGTATTTGTGGCGTGAAGTTGGAGGGGTTGCCGCCATTGAATTCACCATATGAAGTCAGTCTGGGGTAGGGCGGAAGGGGAAAAAAAGCCAAGGGGTCCTATGGTGGCAGGTATCTCTCCTTCTTTTCTGATCTAATAATCACTGGTGATGTTCTTGTTGGTACTGAAAATTTGTGAAGGTTCATCCTGCGGATGCCTTTAAAGAGATCAATTTAATATAAAACCGGGTCAAATTTAGCTGGTATGCAGTAGTTCAGACCTTTGGAAAGTAAGCTAGTACAGTCTTCATCCAATTCTACCTTAGATAAATTAATCCCTTAAGGACTGAGCCCTTTTTCACCTTAAGGACGTGGACCTTTTTTTGCAATTCTGACCACTATCACTTTATGCATTAATAACATTGGGATGCTTTTACCGATTATTCTGATTCCGAGATTGTTTTTTCGTGACATATTCTACTTTAATACAGTGGTAAATTTTCGTCGTTACTTGCATGCTTTCTTGGTGAAAAATCCCCAAATTTCATGAAAATTCTGAAAATTTAGCATTTTTCCAACTTTGAAACTCTCTGCTTGTAAGGAAAATGGATATTCCAAATAAATGATATATTGATTCACAAATACAATATGTCTACTTTATATTTGCATCATAAAATTGACATGTTTTTACTTTTGGAAGACATCAGAGGGCTCCAAACTTCAGCAGCAATTTTCCAATTTTTCACAAAATTTTCTAAATCGGAATTTTTCAAGGACCAGTTTTGAAGTGGATTTGAGGGGTCTTCATATTAGAAATACCCCATAAATGACCCCATTATAAAAACTTCACCCCCAAAGTATTCAAAATGACATTCAGAAAGTTTGTTAACCCTTTAGGTGTTTCATAGGAATAGCAGCAAAATGAAGGAGAAAATTCAAAATCTTCCCTTTTTACACTCTCATGTTCTTGTAGACCCAGTTTTTGAAATTTTACCAGGGGTAAAAGGAGAAAAAGACCCCAAAAATTGAATTTTGGAGAGTAAGTTTTCTGTAATGGTTTTTCGGGGGCATGTCACATTTAGGAAGCCCCCATGGTGCCAGAACAGCAAAAAAAATTAAAAAAAACAACATGGCATACTATTTTGGAAACTACACCCCTCAAGGAACGTAACAAGGGGTACAATGAGCCTTAACACCCCACAGGTGTTTGACAAATTTCCGCAAAAGTTGGACAGGAAAATTAAATTTTCTATTTTTCTTCACTAAAATGCTAATGTTACCCCAAATTTTTCATTTTCACACGGGGTAATTGGAGAAAAAGCCTCCCAAAATGTGTAATTTGGTTGAAATGGAAGTCGGAGGCCATGTGCGTTTACAAAGCCCCTCATGGTGCTAGAACAGTGTACCCTCCACATGTGACCCCATTTTGGAAACTACACTCCTCACAGAATTTTATAAGGGGTGCAGTGAACATTTATATCCCACTGGCATTTGATAGATCTTTGGAACAGTGGGCTGTGCAAATGAAAAATGTAATTTTTCATTTTCACGGACCACTGTTCCAAAAATCTGTCAGACACATATGGGGTGTAAATGCTCACTGTACCCCTAATTAAATTACGTGAGGGGTGTAGTTTCCAATATGGGGTCACATGTGGGGGGGTCCACTGTTCTGGCACTATGGGGGCTTTGTAAACACACAAATGGCCTTCAATTTCGGACTCATTCTCTCTCCAAAATCCCAATGGCATTCCTTCTCTTCTGAGCATTGTAGTGCACCCGCAGAGCACTTTACATCCACATATGTTCTTACTCAGAAGAAATGGGGCTACACATTTTGGGGGGCTTTTTTCCTATTCTCCCTTGTGAAAATGAAAAATGTAGGGTAACATCAGCATTTTAGTACAAACATTTTTTTTTCCATTTTCCCATCCAACTTTAATGAAAATTTGTCAAACACCTGTGGGGTGCTAATGCTCACTATATCCCTTGTTACATTCCGTGAGGGGTGTAGTTTCCAAAATGTGGTCACATCTGGGTATTTATTGTTTTGCGTTTATGTCATAGCCGCTGTAAAATCCGCCACCCCTGTGCAAATCACCAATTCAGATCTCAAATGTACATAGTGTGCTCTCACTCCTGAGCCTTGTTGTGCGTCTGCAGAACATTTTATGCCCACATATGGGGTATTTCCGTATTCAGGGGCTCCTGCGTTTTTTGGCTCCTCATTTTGTTTATCCTTGTGTTCTTCCGTAAGTCTGACATCCTCTGCAGAACTTGATTCTGTGTCTGAGGTCCAATAGTCTTTATTTTTATTTCTGTTTTATGGTCTGGCGTTTCTTCTGTTGAATGCTTTTTTCTTTTTCCTGATGCGAGGTAAAGATGCGGTCATTGTCATAATTAGCCTTGTCTCTGAGAAATTTGTCTTTTTTAAGCTCCTTTATTTCTGCTTGTAACAGTACTAATCTCTTCTCCAATTTTTGAAAAAATTGTTGTGCTTGTCCTTCTAGTAACCTTTTTCTGAGTTCAATTTAGCATTTTAGTAAATCCGTTGCAGTGCTATTATATTCCTCTTCGTTTCTTGAGAGAACTAGATGTAGCATTTTTGTGACACTTTTGATCTGGATGTCCTTCCATTTGGCTTGAAAAACAGGATCCTGTTGAAATTGTGATGTTTCCCTGAATTGCCTGAGTCCTCTTGGTATTCTGTTGCAGCTGACATATGATTTCAGTGATTTAGTGTTCCAAAATAGCCTTATTTCTCTTTCAGCAAGATTGGTGATGCGATATTCATGGTTACGTGTGCTCATCACTTGAATATCATCTTTGTGGTTGCACTTCTCAAAAAATTCCTCCATGTTTTCCCAACCCATGCTTAACCCCAGCCATTTTACACCTTAGGACCCGGCCATTTTTTGCACATCTGACCACTGTCACTTTAAACATTAATAACTCTGGAATGCTTTTAGTTATCATTCTGATTCTGAGATAGTTTTTTCGTGACATATTCTACTTTAACATAGTAGTAAAATTTTGTGGTAACTTGCATCCTTTCTTGGTGAAAAAGCCCAAAATTTTATGAAAAATTTGAAAATTTTGCATTTTTCGAACTTTGAAGCTCTCTGCTTGTAAGGAAAATGGATATTCCCCCAAAAACATTTTTATTCACATATACAATATGTCCTCTTTATGTTTTTATCATAAAATTGACGTGTTTTTACTTTTAGAAGACACCAGAGGGCTTCAAAGTTCAGCAGCAATTTTCCAATTTTTCACAAAATTTCCAAAATCACAATTTTTCTGGGACCAGTTCAGGTTTGAAGGGGATTTGAAGGGTCTTCATATTAAATTACCCCATTATAAAAACAGCAAGCCTCAAAGTATTCAAAATGACATTCAGTTAGTGTTTTAACCCTTTAGGTGTTTCACAGGAATAGCAGCAAAGTGAAGGAGAAAATTCACAATCTTCATTTTTTACACTGGCATGTTCTTGTAGACCAAATTTTTGAATTTTTTCAAGGGGTAAAAGGAGAAACTGTATAGTTATATTTGTAGCCCAATTTCTTTCGAGTAAGCACATACCTCATATGTCTTTGTAAAGTGTTCGGCGGGCACAGTAGAGGGCTCAGAAGGGAAGGAGCGACAAGGGGATTTTGGAGAGTATGTTTTTCTGAAATGGTTTTTGGGGGGCATGTTGCATTTAGGAAGCCCTATGGTGCCAGAACAGCAAAAAAAACACATGGCATACCATTTTGGAAACTAGACCCCTTGAGGAACGTAACAAGGAATAAAGTGAGCCTTAATACCCGACAGGTGTTTCACGACTTTTGCATATGTAAAAAAATTAAATAAAAATTTCACTAAAATGTGTGTTTCCCCCCAAATTTCACATTTTTGCAAGGGTTAATAGCAGAAAATACGCCCCAAAATTTGTAACCCCATCTCTTCTGAGTATGGAGGTACATTGACCTGAAGTGCACTACGGACGAACTACAATGCTCAGAAGAGAAGGAGTCATATTTGGCTTTTTGAGAGCAAATTTTGCTCGGGGGGCATGTCGCATTTGGGAAGCCCCTATGGTGCCAGGACAGCAAAATAACCCCCACATGGCATAACTATTTTGGAAACTAGACCCCTTGAGGAACATAACAAGGGGTACAGTGAGCATTTACCCCATACTGGTGTCTGTCAGATCTTTGGAACAGTGGGCTGTACAAAATTTTTAATTTGCACAGCCCACTGTTCCAAAGCTCTGTCAGACACCAGTGGGGTGTAAATTCTCACTGCACCCCTCATTACATTCCGTGAGGGGTGTAGTTTCCGAAATGGGGTCACATGTGTTTTTTTTTTTTTGCGTTTGTCAAAACCACTGTAACAATCAGCCACCCCTGTGCAAATCGCCTCAAATGTACATGGTGCACTCTCCCTTCTGGGCCTTGTTGTGTGCCCCCAGGGCACTTTTCCCCCACATATGGGGTATCTCGGTAGTCGGGAGAAATTGCATTGCAAATTTTGGGGGGCTTTTTTCCCTTTTACCTCTTGTCAAAATGAAAAATATAGGGCAACTCCAGCATGTTAGTGTAAAAAATTAATTTTTTTACACTAACATGCTGGTGTAGACCCCAACTTCACCTTTTCATAAGGGGTGAAAAGAGAAAAAGCCCCCCAAAATTTGTTAGGCAATTTCTCCCGAGTACGGCGATACCCCATATGTGGCCCTAAACTGTTGCCTTGAAATACGACAGGGCTCCAAAGTGAGAGCGCCATGCTCATTTGAGGCCTGAATTAGGGATTTGCATAGGGGTGGACATAGGGGTTATTCTACGCCAGTGATTCCCAAACAGGGTGCCTCCAGCTGTTGCAAAACTCCCAGCATGCTTGGACAGCCAACGGCTGTCCAGCAATACTGGGAGTTGTTGTTTTGCAACAGCTGGAGGCTCCATTTTGGAAACAGTAGCGTACCAGACATTTTTCATTTTTATTGGGGAGGGGAGGGGGGCTGTGTAGGGGTATGTGTATATGTAGTGTTTTTTACTTGTTATTTTGTGTTAGTGTAGTGTTTTTAGGGTACAGTCACACGGGCGGGGGATTACAGTGAGTTTCCCGCTGCTAGTTTGAGCTGCCGCGCAAAATTTGCTGCATCGCAAACCTGCAGCCTGATCTCACTGTAAGTGATCTGACTCACTGTAAGCCCCCTGCTCATGTGAATGTACCCTGTACATTCACAGGGGGGGGGGTATAACCTCCTGCTGTTGCAAAACTACAACTCCCAGCATGCACAGTCTATCAGTGCATGCTGGTAGTTGTAGTTTTGCAACAGCTGGAGGCACACGGGTTGGGAAACACTGAGTTAGGAAACATACAATGTTTCCCAACCAGTGTGCCTCCAGTTGTTGCAAAACCACTACTCCCAAACATTCTCAGGCATGCTGGAAGTAGTAGTTCGGCAGCATCTTTAGAGCCAGATGTTGCCGAACTACAACTCCCAGCATGCTTGGAGTTGTAGTTTTGCAACATCTGGAGGACTACAGTTTGCAGACCACTAATACAGTGGTTCCCAATCTGTGCCCTTCCAGATGTTGCAAAACTACAACTCCCAGTATGCCAAAACTGTCCAGGCATGCTGGGAGTTGTAGTTCTGCAACATCTGAAGGGCCAGATGTTACAGAACTACAACTCCCAGCATGCCTGGACAGTAAGGGCATGCTGAGGATGTGTAGTTTTGCAACACCTGGAAGAGCACAGTGGTCTCCAAACTGTGGACCTCCAGATGTTGCAAAACTGCAACTCCCAGCATGCCCAGACGCCAAGGGCTGTCTGGGCATGCTGGGAGTTGTAGTATACAGGGTCCCATTACAGAAATGCATGTCGCTTTACGGCGACGTGCATTGCTGTAAAGGGCCCGACCGCGGCTGAAGAGGAACTCACCTGTCGCCGCCGCCGTCTTCATTGCCAGGATCCGGGTCTTCAGGGACAAGGTAAGTACTGGGGCCAGACCTCAGCACTCCCCCGTCCCCCGCCTCGTCCTCCGGTCTTCCTCCTGTCCTCTCTGGACTTTCAGGGGCCGGGCAGGGCAGGAGGAAGTAACTGCTCCCCCCCCCCCCCCCCTGCAATTGGTCGGTTAACTGACCGACGGATCGCAGAGTATAGGAGGAGGTGGCAGGCTTGCCACCTCGCTCCTATACTTAAGCATGGTCCTGGCTGTCTGTGACAACCGGGATCATGCAAAATTACCGGGCGGTCGGGTCCCAGAGACCCGATCAGCCCGGTATCGCCGCAGATCGCAAGGCCCCCCTCGGCGTTTGCCCTGGATGCCTGTTGAAGGATTTCAGCAGGCATCCGCTTCCGATCTCTGCCCGGCGCGCGGCAGGGACTGGAAAACGCCAGGGCGTAAGTTTACGCCCTGGGTCCTTAACCCCTTAAGGACCAGGCCATTTTACACCTTAGGACCGGAGCGTTTTTTGAACATCTGACCACTGTCACTTTGAACATTAATAACTCTGGAATGCTTTTACCTATCATTCTGATTCCGAGATTGTTTTTTCGTGACATATTCTACTTTATGTTATTGGTAAAATTTTGTCGTTACTTGCACCTTTTCTTAGTGAAAAGTTCCAAAATTTGATGAAAAAATTGAAAATTTTGCATTTTTCGAACTTTGAAGCTCTCTGCTTGTAAGGAAAATGGATATTCCAAATAAAAAAATTTTTTATTCACAAATACAATATGTCTACTTTATGTTTGCATCATAAAATTGACATGATTTTACTTTTGGAAGACATCAGAGGGCTTCAAAGTTCAGCAGCAATTTTCCAATTTTTCACAAAATTTTCAAACTCACTATTTTTCAGGGACCAGTTCAGGTTTGAAGTGGATTTGAAGGGTCTTCATATTAGAAATACCCTACATATGATCCCATTATAAAAACTGCACCCCCCAAAGTATTCAAAATGACATTCAGTCAGCGTTTTAACCCTTTAGGTGTTTCACAGGAATAGCAGCAAAGTGAAGGAGAAAATTCACCATCTTCATTTTTTACACTCACATGTTCTTGTAGACCCAATTTTTTTTATTTTTACAAGGGGTAGAAGGAGAAAATTTATATTTGTAGCCCAATTTCTCTCGAGTAAGCACATACCTCATATGTCTATGAAAAGTGTTCGGCGGGCGCAGTAGAGGGCTCAGAAGCGAAGGAGCGACAAGGGGATTTTGGAGAGTACGTTTTTCTGAAATGGTTTTTGGGGGGCATGTTGCATTTAGGAAGCCCCTATGGTACCAGAACAGCAAAAAATCCCCACATGGCATACCATTTTGGAAACTAGACCCCTTGAGGGACGTAACAAGGGGTAAAGTGAACCTTAATACCCCAAAGGTGTTTCACGACTTTTGCATATGTAAAAAAAAACATTTTTTTTTTCACTAAAATGTGTGTTTCCCCCCAAATTTCACATTTTTGCTAGGGTTAATAGCAGAAAATACCCCCCAAAATTTGTAACCCCATCTCTTCTGAGTATGAAGGTACCCCATAAGTGGACCTGACGTGCACTATGGGCGAACTACAATGTAGTGTTTTTAGGGTACAGTCACATGGGCGGGGGGTTACAGCGAGTTTCCCGCTGCGAGTTTGAGCTGCCGCGCAAAATTTGCTGCATCGCAAACTTGCAGCCTGATACTCACTGTAAGCCCCCTGCCCATGTGAATGTACCCTGTACATTCACAGGGGGGGGACCTCCAGCTGTTACAAAACTACAACTCCCAGCATGCACAGTTTATCAGTGCATGCTGGTAGTTATAGTTTTGCAACAGCTGGAGGCACACGGTTGGGAAACACTGAGTTAGGAAACAGACAATGTTTCCCAACCAGTGTGCCTCCAGTTGCTGCAAAACCACAACTCCCAGCATTCTCAGGCATGCTGGGAGTAGTAGTTCGGCAACATCTTTAGAGCCAGATGTTGCTGAACTACAACTCCCAGCATGCTGGGAGTTGTAGTTTTGCAACATCTGGAGGACTACAGTTTGCAGACCACTAATACAGTGGTTCCCAATCTGTGCCCTTCCAGATGTTGCAAAACTACAACTCCCAGTATGCCAAAACTTTCCAGGCATGCTGGGAGTTGTAGTTCTGCAACATCTGAAGGGCCAGATGTTACAGAACTACAACTCCCAGCATGCCTGGACAGTAAGGGCATGCTGAGGATGTGTAGTTTTGCAACATCTGGAAGGGCACAGTGGTCTCCAAACTGTGGACCTCCAGATGTTGCAAAACTGCAACTCCCAGCATGCCCAGACGCCAAGGGCTGTCTGGGCATGCTGGGAGTTGTAGTATACAGGGTCCCATTACAGCAATGCATGTCGCTTTACGGCGACGTGCATTGCTGTAAAGGGCCCGACCGCGGCTGAAGAGGAACTCACCTGTCGCCGCCGCCGCCATCTTCATCGCCGGGATCCGGGTCTTCAGGGACGAGGTAAGTACTGGGGCCGGTCCCCAGCACTCCCCCGTCCCCCGCCGCGTCCTCCGGTCTTCCTCCTGTCCTCTCCGGACTTCAAGGGGCCGGGCAGGACGGGAGGAAGTAACCGCCCCCCCCTTGTGATTGGTCGGTTAGTTAACCGCCGGATCAGCATGGTCCTGGCTGTCTGTGACAGCCGGGATCATGCGAAATTACCGAGCGGTCGGGTCCCAGAGACCCGATCAGCCGGGTATCGCCGCAGATCGCAAGGGCGATTTCCCTTGCGATTTGCGGCGATCGCTGACATGGGGGGCATACATGGCCCCCCTCGGCGTTTGCCCTGGATGCCTGCTGAAGGATTTCAGCAGGCATCCAGTTCCGATCTCTGCCCGGCGCGCGGCAGAGATCGGAAATACAACAGGACGTTCTCTAACGTCCTTGGGCATTAAAGCCCAGGTAGTGGGGACGTTAAAGAACGTTCTATGTCCTTAAGAGGTTAAGTACCAGGGCGCCGGGGCGTAAAATTACGCCCTGGGTCCTGAACAGGTTAAGGCTTCGGCTAGATGGCCGGAGTTACCGTCTCCCGCTTCATTTACTTCCATGTGTGACATAATGCGTGTATTCCAGCTGTTGCAAGTGATGCGTGTATCCAGCTGTTATCGACGGTGCGAATGTGCTCAATCCTAATAATATAGAATGTGCCGCAATACTGAGGCAGTAGAGGAAAGGTAAGATGGCACTATTCAGTGTAGATGATACAGTAATGCAATGGTCACGAGAGGGGAGGCTAACATCCGGAGGACAGTGGTGCCAGATGCGGGAAGAGCAAAAGATATCCAAATAGAATCCGCAGGATGAACCTTCACAAATTTTTCATCATCAACAAGAACATCACCACTGATAATCAGATCAGAAAAGAAGGAGAGATACCTGCCACCATAGGACCTCTTGGCTTTTTTGTCCCTCCGCTCTACCCCAGACTGACTTCAAATGTCTATTGGATCTACTAGACAAAGGTGATAAAACCACCTAATCCACAGAAGACACTACAAATATATATGAATTCAATGGTGGCAACCCCTCCAACTTCAGGCCACAAATGCAACCGGAAAGTAGCATTGAAATTTTCTCCCCTCAAGTCATCAAAGAAGTTAAATCCCTACTCTATCCCACCGCTCCCAGCAACCTCACATCAAAAGAAATGAGAGCCTTAAAATGGTTGCGAACCCGGTCAGACCTAGTAATAAAAAAGGCTGACAAAGGAGGAAGCCTAGTCATCCTGTTGAGGGAATACTACGTCAAGGAAGCACACAGATAGCTCAAAAATGAGGATACATACCTCCCCCTGAAGAATGATCACACTACGAAAATCCTGTCAAAATTGAGGATTTTTCAACATAGCAATGTAGAAGCAGGCATCATCAGCAAAAAGAAGGCTGAAAATTAATACCAAATTGTGTCAACAAGCCACAATGGTATTTTCTGCCTAAATTTCATAAAAGCCTGGATTCTCCCCCTGGCAGGCCCATAGTGGCAGGGATCAGGGTTCCCTTGAACATCAGTCGAGGAACCTTGACTGGCTACTCCGGCCCATCCTCCATGACATACCTTCCTAGCTCAAAGATACAGACAGCTTCCTCCTGCTACTGGAAGACTTTCACTGGGAAAGCACCTTTAAAATGGCCACAATTGATGTAGAGAGCCTTTATACCCAGATTCCCTAAGATCTGGGGGTCCATGTCATTAGGGATTTTTTACTCACAGCTGACAAGAGCAAAGAATACATTGATTTTGTTGCCATAGGTCTAGATATGGTTCTGGGAAACAATGGCTTCATGTTCGATGGGAACTGGTCTCACACAGAAGACTGGCACGGCGATGGGGACACTGGTCGCATGTACCTTCACAAATCTATACCTCGCCGCCCTCAAACAGAAAATGATATACAGTCCCAATAACCCATTCATCAAAAATGTAAAACTCTACACCCGTTTTGTGGACTATGTCTTTGTCGTCTGGAAAGGTGAAGAACAAGAATTTACAGAATTTCTCCTTTACCTCAACACTAAAAATGAAATGAATATGTTCTTTACTAGCAAATTTGCTACCAACGCCATTGACTTCTTGGATGTCGAAATTTACATAACCACTAATTCTATCACTACCACCGGTTACAGGAAACAGACCGCCACCAACTAATACCTTCATTTCAATAGCTATCACCCGGCACATACTAAAAAACTCTCTACCTTACAGTCAATTAACGAAAACTGGCTTTCTAAAAATGACTTGAAAGGCAACTACAAATGTGGTTTTTGCATTCATTGCCCGCAATTACAAAAAGGTGCTTTTCTTAGACTCGGGTGCACCGAAATCCAGATCAAGGAATTCATCAGTTGCGGCTCAGAATGGGTCGTTTACGCCCTTCTATGCCCCTGCAACCACTACTACATTGGCTCCACAAAACGCTGCCTCTTCTTTGGCTTTCGCGAGCATAAGAGATCTTTGACAACCGGCATCAGATCTGCTAGACTTATCGAACACATGCATTCTCACCACAACAGCAACCCCGATGGTCTTACCTTTTGTGGCATTGAAAGAATTACCACTACAACATGAAAGAATCAATCCTGAGACAACGCGAAGCTGTAGGGATCATGCGCACTGATGCGCTCGGCATCCTCGGACTGAATGACCGTAATGAACTAACTGCGTTCCTATAATTTCTGTTCCCTCCCCTGACCCATGATTTCTGCCCCCTTTGCCAGTAGTCTTACACCTATCTTTTCTCTAATTTGAGACTTGCATTTTTTCCTCATCCCACGATTGCACAGCATTCCTCCTCCACCATGACATCACGGCCCAGACCATGGTTATAACCACACCTGGATGTGATGGCAGGTGAGGCCAGAGGAAGCGGAATACCCGTGAAACCAGCTTGTTGCCACCCAACCGTACAGACTCGGCTGTTGTGCTTTCTTTTCCCGATCCTACCTTGGACGGCTTGTTCTTTTCCACTATGATGATAAAGTAAAAAAGTAATTTGATACAGGTGAGTGCAGATGTGATTTTCTTACCTCAGATTCTATTTGGATATCTTTTGCTCTTCATGCATCTGGCACCCCTGTCCTCCGGATGTTACCCTCCACTCTCGTGACCATTGCATTACTGTATAATCTAGACTGAATTGTGCCATCCTACCTTTCCTCTACTGCCTCAATATAAACAGATATATTGGGTTGACAAGCTATTTGTTTGCGTCTATGATTATTTTCTTAGCTTTGTATTGTGCTCATAGCAGGTTCCCATTGTGCTATAATTATGGCTCTATTGCAGCCATTCATTGTGCCTGGAAGAAATTTACACATTCACATTCACTTGAACCCAATCACAGTGTTGTCTTTTCTTTTAACAAATGCCTCCCTTGATGCCCCTTCTGTCTCTTAAGCATCATTTCAGCTCTTGCTAGGAAGCTTTTGGTATTCTTGTCATGAGCTAGCTTAGAGATTTGTTTCTTTCCAGTGTGTCAGAACCCTTCTCCTCTTCTCAATGAGTTTCATGTATCATACTGATGGAGGATTTCATTGTGTGTGTGTATTGTTTTCGGGGGACTATATTTAGCCACATATTTTTAATTTACTCCTTTGCCTTTATATCATTCAACCTGCAATTCTTATCATAGGAGGCTCCAAGCAGTGTCACATAAACAGTTAAAAGTGGCCACGTAAATATTTTAAAATACCATACCAATCACCTCTGACCATGATCGTGACAAAAGGATTTTGTTCCAAGCCATTAGGCCTGGCAACAAGCAGAATCCAAGGTTGTCCTTTAACTCCAAGCTATACATCATGGTATTAAGAACCTTTAGTCTTGTTGGAAAACATTAAGCATCATGTGGAGGAGGGTGGACAGACTAGGAGGAAATTGAACTATCTTTGCGAATGATATACCGCTCTATGTCTCCAGCCTAGTGGAGGACATCCCACAAATTGTAGACTCTGTCAAAAGATACAGGCCCTTGTAAGGATTTACAGTAAACTTTCACACAGAAATTTAAAAAGAAAAATCCCCATTGCGGAGAGCTGCTTGTAATGCTTTCTGTCCGTGAGCAAAAATAAATGAACTTGTGTTGCAATAAGTTGCAGAGCAATCTGACAGCAGAGTGGTTCTGTTATTAGAAGGTAACAAATGGATTGTTGTTATTTGTCAAGAAGAGAAGATTTTTGGGGAGCAGATGATTTCCGTAGGATGGAGCGGAAAGATAAAAACACCAAGCTAAGAGTGATATTCTGAATGAATGAATGAATATAGCGATGATCATGGCAGGATTTCAGGTGCCAAAACAACCACTGAAATTTGAGCCAGACCAGATATGACACACAGAAAATAGAGAAAGTGGATAGTTTTATTTAGATATTGGTAATGAAATCACAATAGGACATTTACATAGACAATTAAATTAAGGCAATCTTGACAATATTGACCTTAGAATAAATAATCAATCCACCCCTTACATTTTTGTAAATATTCTATTTTATCTTTTCACGTGACAACACTGAAGAAATTACACTCTGCTACAATGTAAAGTAGTGAGTGCATGTGAGCGGCTGCTAGAGCGCTGTGCTCCGCTGTGAATCCGCTCTATTATCCTGCATTTAGCACAGTAACTCCTTTATTTAGTGTCCCATTCTGTTTGTGTGGGTGCCCGGAACGCGCAGGATAGCCTGGCGCAAACACAACAAGAAGACTTAGGGGCCGCCGGAGGATGGAGGGGCCGAGTTCCCTGAGGACCTGGGGCCATCTTGCCCAGAGGTCCTGGGTATAGCGGAGCGCCTGCATCGCTTCGCCCGAGTTGCCGACCAGCCTGCCGGGGCCCCGGGTCTTGCCCGGCTGCCGACACTGATGTCTCTGCTGCTGCTGGGGATCTGGGGTCCGTGCACAAGGCTGCTGCTGCTTCTGCTGATGCAGGAGGTCAGCCTTCCTTTAACCCCCTCTGTACTGGAACGCACCCTGGTGCTAATGGGGACTCCTCTACCACATCTGTACTGCCGTCTGCTGGCCCTGCATAGTCTCCTCTGGCAATGTCATCTACTGAGACTGTTCCTGCTGTTGTTGCAGGGTCCCTTCTGCATATTAACCCCTTGAGTGCTGGTATGGAAATTGTGCCTGTAACTGTCCCTTCATCCTCATCTCCACTTCCTGAACTCACTCTGAAAGATATTTTCCTGGCCATATCCATAGGCAATGCTGATGTTAAAATGCTTCTAGGCAGACTGCGTGAGGACATTAACCTTATCCGCCATGGTATACAAAAGGTGTCTGAGCGAGTCAGTGCTGTTGAGGAGAGAGTGGGGGATCTGGAGGACCAGGTCCCTCCGCTTAAGAGGGACATGCACCGAGTGATTAACCATTTGACTGCTCTCTCCGCTAAATCTGACGATTTGGGAAACCGCTTACGGCAGAATAATGTTCGCCTGGTGGGCGTCCCAGAAAAAGCTGAGGGCCGTAACCAGGGAGAATACTTTGAAAATTGGCTCCTTAATACATTTGGTAAAGAGACTCTGACACCCCTGTTTGCGGTAGAGCGCGGCCATAGGGTGCCCACTCGTCCCCTTCCACCTGGCGCCCCACCCAGAGTTGTCCTCATCTCGATTCTTCATTATAAGGACAGGGACATTATTCTTCGTAAAGCCAGGGACATGGACTCTCTCTCCATCAATGGAAGTCGTGTCTCACTTTTCCCGGATTTCTCGGCTGAAGACCAAAAGAAACAAGCCAAATTTACAGAAATTAAATGCAGCCTACGTGCCCTGAATGTGATGTACTCTATGCTCTACCCTGCACGCCTCCGAGTGGTCGCCCTTGGAACTACTCATATGTTTGACACAACTGTGACAGCTGCAGAGTGGCTGGATATGCACGAGGTGCAAATCCGCCGTGCCTGACCTTGAAGGTGGTCTTCTGGAGGACTTTTCACGTGTTTGCAGGCTGTGAGGACATGTTTGGGACTCTTGGGGCCGATGTCTCATTGCATTCACCGTGCGCTGCCAGGAGTGTACTGTTGCTTGCGCTAGGCCTTACTAATGTTCACTATTTTATGCTTCCTCTTGTTTACTGCTCTGGATAGTTCTATCCTGGGCGCCCTTCATTATTGCCAAATGTCTCTTATGTTTTTCATGATTTTTGGCTTGGCTCTGAGCACAGCATGTTAGTAATTTAACCTGTTTTTTATGTTATCTGCTCACCCAAACTGGGCTATTTGTTTGCCCCTAGCGTGCAAGTTGCGACTGTTTGATTTTTTGTTTTTCTGAGGTGTTGGTGCTACTCCGTGTCTTTCCTTCCGATTTTTTGTGCAGTGCTGTGTCTTGCATGTCTATGTCTGGTCTTTTTCGTCTGCCCTTCCTCGTTGCTGCTTCTATCGCTACCTTTGTACTATGGCTACCGCCCTGCGTGTGGTGGTGTGGTGTGTGAGGGGCTTTGGCACTCCAGTTTGGAGTTATGCTACTTGTCATGTGTTTCTACCTTGTTTCTCTGCTGTTCTATGTCATTTAGCATTTTGCCTTACAGATGCTGTCGGCGTCCGTTGTTTCATGTTGTCAATTATGTTTCTGCATTTGTACTATGGCTAATGATCTGACTGTAGTGGCGTGGAATGTTAGAGGCCTCAATGATCCTACAAACCATCTAGCTGTTTTTCAGGCACTCAAGCCTTCTCAACCTGCTATGCTATGTCTCTCAGAGACGCACATGACTAATGATATTAAGCATATGCTAAATAAACCATGGTTTGGACACACTTACCACGCCACCTATTCGTCACATGCTAGAGGGGTGAGTTTGCTTATTCATAGAAGTATTATGTTTTCCTGTATTATGTTTTCCTGTATTTCTAGTTTAATTGTGTGCTGGTGGCACTTTATATTAGCCCCCCCCCCCCCCATACTTGGATGACGCTTTGCGCAGGGTGGTGTCTTTTACTTCCTCTCCGCCTGATTCGCTGCTCCTGGTGGTCGGGGACCTCAATAACATGCTGAACCCAGCTCTTGATAAATTTCCTACCCGAGGACGGCCTGGGGTTTCGGGATCTACCAGTCTGGCTAGGTTTGCAAAGTCGGTGGAGTATCTCCCTTGTAATCTCTCTGACCATTCCCCTATAATTGTACGTCTTAAATTTGACAGCGGGGTTCTCTGTGGCATCTGAACCCTTTTTGGCTTCAGGTTTCCTCGGTAGGCCATACGCTTCAGTCTGATATAGACGCCTTTCTTGAGATCAATGTGGGGACTGCCTCTGTGGGAACTGTCTGGGATTCCTTAAAAGCGTATGTGCGGGGTATTCTGATTAGGGATATTACCACTTGCAAATCCAAGAATAGGGGGATTCAAACCTCATTAGAGCAACAAGTGCTCTTAGCAGAACAACAGTTCCTTGGGGACCCCTCTGACCATAATAAAAATAGCTTTCAGTCTCTGCAGACCCTATTGGATACCCATCTGCTGCAAATGGCAGACATTAAGCATTTTTTTCAACAACAAAGATATTTTGAAAGCGGTGAAAGCACGGGTCGCTTGCTGGCTTGTACTGTTGAGCCCAGCAGGGATCAAATTGTATTTCTTGCCTCTGCCATAGGGCCGGGATGCTGGTCCAGGATGATAGGGCTATTCTGAATATATTGGTTTCCTTCTCTGAAGAGACCTATTCTTCTAAACTGACACATGATCTTGCAGCTATTGGCCAATTTGTTTCCGGCATCCCGCTCCCGGACTTGTTGCGGACTCAAAGAGATCTTCTAGATGAGCCTATTATTATTGAAGATTTGGAATGTGCGTTGGGGGCATTGCCCTCTGAGAAATCACCGGGAGTCGACGGACTACCTAATGAATATCTTAAACAGTACCAAGATGTTTTATTGCCCCGGCTACTGGAGGTTATGTGGGTTGCAGCGGAGGGGGAAGGCCTACTTGGGTCTATGTTGGAGGCTATTATAGTGCTGCTATTGAAACCTGCAATCTGCAGGCTCCTACAGACCAATCTCCCTGCTCTGTTCTGATGTTAAATTGTAGGCGAAGGTCTTGGCCAACCGTTTTCTGGGGGTTATAACTTCCCTGATTCATGGAGATCAGATGGGTTTCATGCCTGGAAAATCGACAGCTGACAATATTAGGAGTCTCTTTTTGAATCTGCAGTTGCAGCCTAAGAATGCTGCTTGTAGGGCCGTGCTTTCACTCGATGCTGCCAAACCTTTTGACAGCGTCGAGTGGAATTATCTTTGGAGTGTTATGCGACGAATGGGTTTTGGCCCCGTGTACTTAAAGTGGGTTCAATTACTATATGCTTCTCCCCGTGCTAGAATCCGTGCGAATGGCCTACTTTCACATTCCATCCCTCTATGGCGAGGTACCCGTCAAGGGTGTCCCCTGTCCCCATTCCTTTTTGCTATTGCCATAGAACCCCTGGCAGTTTTAATTAGGTCATCCCCTGATACCAAAGGATTCTGTTATGGGAACTTGAAGGAACGCATTTCCCTGTATGCCGATGACATGCTCCTCTTTTTGGGGGATACTCCACTCTCTCTCTAACCCCTTTAATAACCCTAATAGAATCCTTTGGCAGTTACTCTTGCCTTACCATTAATTGGGATAAGTCCACACTGCTTTCTCTTGACCCCCTACCCCCCACTGCCAGTGCTTGCTAGGGTTGGTCTCCCCATAGTCTCCAGGTTTAAGTATTTAGGAGTGCATGTCACTGCCCTCCCCTCTGACTATGTTAATCTTAATCTTGTTCCATTATTAGACCGTAGTTCTCAAAAAGTGGCTACTTGGCGCAAGCTCCCCCTATCTATGGTGGGTAGGTCTAATTTGGTTAAAAGGGTTCTCATGCCCGAGTTTTTGTATATTCTGCATAACACCCCTGTCTGGATCCCTATGAAATACTTTCTCAGGATTCAGGCCCTGTATAGGGAGCTCATCTGGAATGGCAGATCGGCTAGAATTCGCCTTGAAACATTGCAACGTGGCAAAGAGGGGGGTGGTTTATCTGTTCCAATCCTGTGGTTATATTTCCTGACATCACAGGTCCAACAATTGAAGGGGTGGGCGCAATTTATTACTATGGGGCGTACAGGCAATTTAATCTCAAAACACATCGGTGGTGTAACCCCTATCTATTTGTTAGAAATGGCTTCTTAGAAAAGTCCCCCCCACCTTTGTCCTTATCTGTAAGGTATGGATGAAGTTTAAACACTCATGCACTTTCCTGTCTTTGTCACATATTCCCCATTATGGTATAATCCTAGTCTTTCTGAATTGTGTTCCCTGCCAGATATGGCCCAATGGATCGTGGGATCCTGTATCTTTCCCAGATAGATACGACGGGCCGACATTGAAATCCTTTGCTCAGTTGCAGGAGGATTTTGACTTGCCACATTCCTTTTTCTATCGCTACCTGCAGCTGCGACATGCCCTAGACACGCAGTGGGTGGGAGGGGAGGAGAGGGGACCTTTTGTATTTGTACGTTGTTTGTTTTATGCAAAACTGTTTAACCTCTTAAGGACTCAGGGTTTTTCAGTTTTTGCATTTTCGTTTTTTCCTCCTTACCTTTTAAAAATCATAACCCTTTCAATTTTCCACCTAAAAATCCATATTATGGCTTATTTTTTGCATCATCAATTCTACTTTGCAGTGACATTAGTCATTTTACCCAAAAATCCACGGCAAAATGGGGAAAAAAATAATTGTGCGACAAAATCGAAGAAAAAACGCCATTTTGTAATTTTGGGGGGATTCCGTTTCTACGCAGTGCATATTTCAGTAAAAATGACACCTTATCATTATTCTGTAGGTCCATATGGTTAAAATGGTACCCTACTTATATAGGTTTAATTTTGTCGTACTTCTGGAAAAAATCATAACTACATGCAGGAAAATTTATACGTTTAAAAATGTCCTCTTCTGACCCATATAACTTTTTATTTTTTAAACATACAGGGCAGTATGAGGGCTAATTTTTTACGCCGTGATCTGAAGTTTTTATCGGTATCATTTTTGTTTTGATCTGACTTTTTGATCACTTTTTATTCATTTTTTAATGGTATAAAAAGTGACCAAAAATACGCTTTTTGGGACTTTTGAATTTTTTTACGTGTACGCCATTGATTTTTATAGTTTGGACATTTACGCACCTGGCGATACCACATATGTTTATTTTTATTTACACTGTTTTATTTTTTGAATGCAAAAAGGGGGGTGATTCAAACTTTTATTAGGGAAGGGGTTAAATGATTTTGTAATGACAGCAGCGCTCCGGTCTCTGTCTCTGACCGTGAGCGCTGCTGTGTTCGTGCCGGCGGGGACGCAATCCGCGTGGCGGGTCATGTCCGCTCGAGGATCGCTCCCAGTTCCACTCACCCTCCTCCTCCGGTGTCGGTCTCGTCCCGGCGCGCGCGGCCCCGCTCCCTAGGGTGCACGCGCGCCGGCTTTCTAAGATTTAAAGAACCAGTGCACCGCTAATTGGTGCCTGGCCCAATCAGTCTAATCACCTCCCTAACTCATAAATACCCACTTCCCCTTCCTGTCCTTGCCAGATCTTGTTGCCTTGTGTCCTTAGAAAGCGTTTAGTGTGTTCCCTTGCCTGTGTATCCAGACCTTCTGCTGTTGCCCCTGACTATGAACCATTGCCGCCTGCCCTGACCTTCTGTTACGTCTGACCTCGCCACTGTCTAGTCCTTGTGTACCCCACCAGTCTCAGTTACCAGAGAGGTCGAGTCGCTACTGGGGGACACGACCTGGTAGTTACCACCGCAGGAAGTCCATCCCGCTTTGCGCCAGTCTCTGGTGAACACCAGTAACTACTTAGAACCAATCCCCTAGTACGACCTGCGCCATCGCCTCTCTGGCACAGAGGATCCACCTCCTGTGTCCTCACCAGCCGCCAGTCCGGATCCTGACAGATCTTTTTTAACACTTTTTTTTTACTTTTTTT
This sequence comes from Hyla sarda, assembly GCF_029499605.1. Classification (NCBI taxonomy): domain Eukaryota; kingdom Metazoa; phylum Chordata; class Amphibia; order Anura; family Hylidae; genus Hyla; species Hyla sarda. The sequence continues at coordinate 145,824,312 of NC_079192.1, forward strand.
TTGCAATGTTATAGCTCCCATAGGGGCCTATAACATTACATACACTGATCTTTTACACAGATCACTGGCATGTATTAACATGCCAGTAATCAGTGTTATCGGTGCTTGACTGCTCCTGCCTGGATCTCAGGCACGGAGCAGTCATTCGCCGATCAGACACTGAGGAGGCAGGTGGGATCCCTCCCGGTGTCCTGTAAACTGTTCGGGATGCCGCAATTTCACCGCGGTGGTCCCAAACAGCCCGACTGATCAGCTAACTGTCATGTAAAGGAGCTCTGGCTGGCTCCTTTACATGACAGTTTGATCAGCCTATCACCAGCCGAGGCGGGACTTCGATGCGGCCAGCCATACGCTAACAGCTTATGACGTTAAAAGCCCATAGACCTGCAGCATTGGAAGAACGTGACCCGATACCGGGGGAACACAGGAAGGTGAGTTACTTGAGATCCAGGCATGAGCAGTCAAGCGGCAGAATCATTGATCAATGTTATCCTATGGGATAACAATGATCAATGTAAAGATCAGTGTGTGCAGTGTTATAGCCCCCTATGGAAGCTATAACATTGCAAAAAAATGAAAAAAGTTAATAAGGATCATTTAACCCCTTCCCTAATAAAAGTAAAAATCACCCCTCTTTTCCCCTTAAAAAAAAACTGTGTAAATAAACTTAAACATAGGGGTATCGCCGCATGCAGAAATGTCCAAATTCTAAAAAGATATTGTTAATTAAACCGCACGGTCATTGGCGTACACGCAAAAAATTCCAAGGTCCAAAATAGCGTATTCTTGGTCACTTTTTATATCATGAAAAAATGAATAAAAAGCGATCAAAAAGTCTGATCAATACAAAAAGGGTACCGCTAAAAACTTCAGATCATGGCGCAAAAAATGAGCCCTCATACCGCCTGACAATGTTAAACGTATACATTTTCCTGCATGTAGTTATGATTTTTTTCCAGAAGTATGACAAAATCAAACCTATATAAGTAGGAATTCATTTTAATTGTATGGACCTACAGAATAAAGATAAGGTTTCATTTTTACTGAAAAATGTACTGCTTAGAAACGGAAGCCCCCAAAAGCCCCCTACAAAATTGTGTTTTTTCTTCAATTTTGTCACATAATGATTTTTTTCCCATTTCGCCGTAGATTTTTGGATAAAATGACTGATGTCGTTACAAAGTATAATTGCTGGTGGAAAAAATAAGCCATCATATGGATTTTTAGGTGCAAAATTGAAAGAGTTATAACTTTTTAAAGTTAAGGAGGAAAAACGAAAGTGCAAAAACAGAAAAACCCTTGGTCGTTAAGGGGTTAAACTATAACAAAAAAGGGCTTTTTTCTCCAATTCATAGATCTAGTCCTTGATCTAGTCCTTAAAGGGGTTTTTCCAGTAAAAACCCATTGAGGACTTATCCACAACACCCCCACTGAACAGCTGTTCTGCACACCCACAGTATCAGTATATAACCAATGATATGTAAGCCTTTATTCTTAACCCCTTAACGACGCAGGACGTATATTTACGTCCTGCGCCGGCTCCCGCGATATGAAGCGGGATCGCACCGCGATCCCGCATCATATCGCGTCGGTCCCGGCGCTAATCAACGGCCGGGACCCGCGGCTAATACCACACATCGCCGATCGCGGTGATGTGCGGTATTAACCCTTTAGAAGCGGCGGTCAAAGCTGACCGCCGCTTCTAAAGTGAAACTGAAAGTGACCCGGCTGCTCAGTCGGGCTGTTTGGGACCGCCGCTGTGAAATCGCGGCATCCCGAACAGCTGACCGGACACCGGAAGGGCCCTTACCTGCCTCCCCGGTGTCCGATCGACGAATGACTGCTCCGTGCCTGAGATCCAGGCAGGAGCAGTCAAGCGCCGATAATGCTGATCACAGGCGTGTTAATACACGCCAGTGATCAGCATAGGAGATCAGTGTGTGCAGTGTTATAGGTCCCTATGGGACCTATAACACTGCAAAAAAAAAGTAAAAAAAAAGTGCTAATAAAGGTCATTTAACCCCTTCCCTAATAAAAGTTTGATTCACCCCCCTTTTCCCATAAAAAAAATAAAACAGTGTAAAAAAATAAATAAATAAACATATGTGGTATCACCGCGTGCGTAATTGTCCGAACTATAAAAATATATCATTAAAAAGCATATTTTGGTCACTTTTTATAACATTAAAAAATGAATAAAAAGTGATCAAAAAGTCAGATCAAAACAAAAATCATACCGATAAAAAACTTCAGATCACGGCGCAAAAAATGAGTCCTCATACCGCCCCGTACATGGAAAAATAAAAAAGTTATAGGGGTCAGAAGATGACATTTTTAAACGTATACATTTTCCTGCATGTAGTTATGATTTTTTCCAGAAGTGCGACAAAATCAAACCTATATAAGTAGGGTATCATTTTAACCGTATGGACCTACAGAATAATGATAAGGTGTAATTTTTACCAAAATATGCACTGCGTAGAAACGGAAGCCCCCAAAAGTTACAAAATGGCATTTTTTTTTCGATTTTGTCGCACAATGATTTTTTTTTCCGTTTCGCCGTGCATTTTTGGGTAAAATGACTAATGTCACTGCAAAGTAGAATTGGCGACGCAAAAAATAAGCCATAATATGGATTTTTAGGTGGAAAATTGAAAGGGTTATGATTTTTAAAAGATAAGGAGGAAAAAACGAAAGTGCAAAAACGGAAAAACCCTGAGTCCTTAAGGGGTTAAAGAGGTACTCCAGTGAAAAAAAATCATATCAACTGGCTCCAGAAAAGTAAACAGATTTGTAAATTACTTCTATTACAAAATCTTAAACCTTCCAGTACTTATCAGCTGCTGTATGCTCCAGAGAAAGTTGTATAGTTCTTTTCTGTCTGACCACAGTGCTCTCTGCTGACACCTCTGTCTATGTCAGTAACCTTTCAGAGTAGGAGCAAATCCCCATAGCAAACCTCTCCTGCTCTGGCCAGTTCCGGACATGGACAGAGGTGTCAGCAGAGAGCACTGTGGTCAGACAGAAAATAACTTTACAACTTTCTCTGGAGCATACAGCGGCTGATCAGTACTGGAAGGTTTAAGATTTTTTAATGGTAGTAATTTACAAATCTGTTTAACTTTCTGGAGCAAGTTGATTTGAAAAAAATATTCTTTTCCCTTTTATCACATCATATATTTACTATAGTTTTGATGCAAGCATCAGGTTATGGTGCTTCAATGTGAGTTATTCTACTGCAACTTTTAAGTCACTAATACATTAACCTGATGGCTTATTAAGCCTTACCAAGAGAAGTCCCCTGTCTTTGGATTGGGGGATTGCTGTTGGCCATCTTGTCCAGTGAATGTTCAGTTTGATGCTAAATATTCAGATTGAAAGTAAAAGTTAGAAACTTAAGACTACATGAATTTCTGCTGCTTTAAAGCTGAATCTCACCCAAAACCCAATGGAAAAGTCCAAAAGGTTACCTGTGAAAATGAAGAAAAGACAAGTTGTTGAGAAGATAAAGAGAGTAAGGTCTAAAGGAAAGAAACAGACATTGAAGGTAGCAGTTTTGGAGGTCAGATGGTGGAGTGAGGGGAAGATAGTCTAATACAGTAGTTTCAATGAAAGAAGTCACAGGGACAGATTGTAGAGAGAGATAGAATGTGATGATCCATGAGGAGCTTGTAGAAAATATATTGAAGTACTTTCTAGATTATTTTGTGTGTTCACCTGCTGCACAGCAATCTTACAGCAAGCTTTCCGAGTTATTTTGAGTGTCAGAAATATAGTTCATTTTGAGCATGTCTTTGTGCAGCTGTTTATGGCGAGGTTTATAGCTAACAGCTCTAGATATGAGTACAGCGCTATGAAAATACACTTCAACTAAATGGAAGAGGTAAAAATATGACACAAGTGGACTTTACAAAGAAACAGATAAACCAGCATACCAGGGACAATGGGGGACATTTATCAATGTTTGCTTATGTATTCCTTTTTTTAGTTATTTTTTCCGTACAATTTTTTTGCTTACGTGCGACTTATTTATCAACTGGTTTTAGCCTGTTGATAAATTTCTTTCATGTAAGCAATTTTAGTAAATTTAGTAGTTTTTTTTCATGCGATGCAACTTTTTTACGACTTATAAACTTTATGAATCTCTGTCCACTGAAGTCAAAAATCACTTTTTGCTTTGGTAAGAAAGTTTCATTTTATTTATTTTTAATTTTTTTGCTTAGGGCACTGCATAATCAAAAAATCGCACAAAAAAATAGAGTAGTCGCAAATGCAACATTTTTGCAAAAATTTTAAGCAAAAAAAAATAAACTACTAAATGCTTTGATAAATGTTCCCTAATGTTGTAGAAGATGAACCTTATTCCAGTATTGATCAATAATTTAGCATTAGATCACTTAAATAACATTTCGACATTTGAAGTTTTAATAAAGAATTGCAAAATGCAAACTTTATGACATGCATATATATATATATATATATATATATATATACATGGGGCAAAAAAGTATTTAGTCAGCCACCAATTGTGCAAGTTCTCCCATTTAAAAAGATGAGAGAGACCTGTAATTTTCATCATAGATATACCTCAACTATGAGAGACATAATGAGAAAAAATCCATAAAATCATATTGTCTGATTTTTTAAGAATTTATTTGCAAATTATGGTGGAAAATAAGTATTTGGTCACCTACAAACAAGCAAGATTTCAGTCTCTCACAGACCTGTAACTTCTTCTTTAAGAGTCTCCTCTGTCCTCCACTCGTTACCTGTATTAATGGCACCTGTTCGAAATTGTTATCAGTTTAACCCCTTAAGGACCGGGGAGGTTTTCGTTTTTGCATTTTCGTTTTTTGCTCCTTGCCTTTAAAAAATCATAACTCTTTCAATTTTGCACCTAAAAATCCATATGATTGCTTATTTTTTGCACCACCAATTCTACTTTGTAATGACGTCAGTCATTTTGGCCAAAAATCTACGGTGAAACAGAAAAAAAAATCATTGTGCGACAAAATTGAACGCAAAAAAAAAACGCAGTTTTGTAACTTTTGGGGGCTTCCGTTTCTACGTAGTCAATTTTTTGGTAAAAATGACACCTTATCTTTATTCTGTAGGTCCATACGATTAAAATGATACCCTACTTATATAGGTTTGATTTTGTCGTACTTCTGGAAAAAATCATAACTACATGCAGGAAAATTAATACGTTTAAAATTGTCATCTTCTGACCCCTATAACTTTTTTATTTTTCAATGTATGGGGCGATATGAGGGCTCATTTTTTGCGCCGTGATCTGATGTTTTTAACAGTAGCATTTTTGCATTGATAGGACTTATTGATTGATTTTTATTCATTTTTAAATGATATAAAAAGTGACCAAAAATGCACTATTTTGGACTTTGGAATTTTTTTGCGCGTACGCCATTGACCAAGTGGTTTAATTAACAATATATTTCTATAATTCGGACATTTCCACACGCGGTGATACCATATATGTTTATTTTTATTTACACTGTGTTTTTTTTTTAATGGGAAAAGGGGGGTGATTCAAACTTTTAATAGGGGAGGGGTTAAATGATATTCATTCACTTTTTTTTTCACTTTTTTTCACTGCACACACTGATCTTTATCATTGATCACTGGTTTCTCATAGGAAACCAGTGATCGATGATTCTGCCACTTGACTGCTCATGCCTGGATCTCAGGCACTGAGCAGTCATTCGGCGATCGGACAGCAAGGAGGCAGGTAGGGACCCTCCCGCTGTCCTGTAAGCTGTTCGGGATGCCGCGATTTCACCGCGGCTATCCGGAACAGCCCACTGAGTTAACCGGCAGCTTTTACTTTCACTTTTAGCCGCGCGGCTCAGCTCTGAGCGCGCGGCTAAAGGGTTAATAGCGCGCGGCACCGCGATCGGCGCTGCGAGCTATTAGCGGCGGGTCCCAGCTTCACTATGATTCCGGGCCAGCCGTGATATGATGCGGTATAACCCCATGTTATATCACGGGAGCAGGACCAAGGACGTACCTGTACGTTCTTGGTCCTTAAGGGGTTAAAAGACACCTGTCCATAACCTCAAACAGTCACACACCAAACTCCACTATGGCCAAGACCAAAGAGCTGTTGAAGGACACCAGAAACAAAATTGTAGACCTGCACCAGGCTGGGAAGACTGAATCTGCAATAGGCAATCTGCACCGCCAGTGACTCAAATCATGCAGTGCCAGATGTGTCCCCATGCTTAAGCTAGTACATGTTCGGGCCCGTCTGAAGTTTTCTAGAGAGCATTTGGATGATCCAGAAGAGGAATGGGAGACTGTCATATGGTCAGATGAAACCAAAGTAGAACTTTTTGGTAAAAACTGTTGTGTTTGGTGGAGAAAGAATGCTGAGTTGCATCCAAAGAACACATACCTACTGTGAAGCATAGGGATGGAAACATCATGCTTTGGGGCTGTTTTTCTTCTGAGGCATCAGGACGACTGATTTGTGTAAAGGAAAAAATGAATGGGGCCATGTATTGTGAGATTTTGAGTGAAAACCTCCTTCCATCAGCAAGGGCACTGAAGATGAAATGTGGCTGGGTCTTTCAGCATGACAATGATCCCAAACACACCGCCTGGGCAACAAAGCATTTTAAGGTCCTGGAGTAGCCTAGCCAGTCTCCAGATCTCAACCCCATAGATAACCTTTGGAGGGAGTTGAAAGTCTGTGTTGCCCAGCGACAGCCCCAAATCATCACTGCTCTGGTGAGGAATGGGACAAAATACCAGCAACAGTGTGTGAAAACCTTGTGAAGACTTACAGAAAACATTTGTCCTTGGTCATTGCCAACAAAGGGTATATAACAAAGTATTGAGATTAACTTTTGTTATTGACCAAATACTTATTTTCCACCAGAATTTTCTAATAAATTCTTTCAAAATCAGACAATGTGATTTTATGGATTTTTTTTCTCTCTCATTATGTCTCTCATAGTTGAGGTATATCTATGATGACAATTACAGGCCTCTCTAATCTTTTTAAGTTGCACAACTGGTGGCTGACTAAATACTTTTTTGCCCCACTGTGTGTGTGTGTGTGTATATTTATATATATACTATTTACAATACAACCAGCAAGCAGGAAAATGGAAGTAAAGAGCTCTAACACATAGTATTGTTGAAGACATTCGTGCCACCTTTGTTTGGTATTGGTGCAATTACCATACCAGCACTGTGAGTATGTGGGTGTAAAGAAGCAATAGGAGAATTTACCCACCAATACCAGCTGACAGACATGTGTATACACATATGGACACTTGGTAGATCATATATTCAGGCCAGTGTGGGTACGACAAGGTGCTGTAGACCTGGCCTGTTGTGCGTAATGAATACACTCCGTGGGTCAGGTGCCACATGCACGGCTCACGGAGTATAAGATGGTAAATAGCGATGCATAGCATCGCTACTTACCTCCACCCACAAAGTGGTTTTTAACCCCTTAAGGACCCGGGGTTTTTCCATTTTTGCTTTTTCGTTTTTCCCCCCTTACCTTTAAAAAATCATAACTCTTTCAATTTTACACCTAAAAATCCATATCATGGCTTATTGTTTGCGCCACCAATTCTACTTTGTAATGCCATCAGTCATTTTACCCAAAAATCTATGGCGAAATGGAAAAACAAATCATTGTGAAACAAAATTTTGGGGACTGCCGTTTCAACACAGTACATTTTTAGGTAAATATTACACCTTCTCTTTATTCTGTAGGTCCATATGATTAAAATGATACCCTACTTATGTAGGTTTGATTTTGTTGTACTTCTGAAAAAAATCATAACTACATGCAGGAAAATGTATACATTTAAAATTGTCATCTTCTGACCCCTATAACTTTTTTATTTTTCGCGTATTGGGCGGTATGAGGGCTCATTTTTTGTGCCGTGATCCGGGTAAAGGGGGGTGATTCAAACTTTTATTAGGAAAGGGGTTAAATGATCTTTATTAACTTTTTTTTCACTTTTTTTTGCAACGTTATAGCTCCCATAGGGGGCTATAACACTGCACACACTGATCTTTTACATTGATCAAGGGTTTCTCATAGGAAACCATTGATCGATGATTCTGCCGCTTGACTGCTCATGCCTGGATCTCAGGCACTGAGCAGTCATTCGGCGATCGGACACCAGGAGGCAAGGTAAGGGACCCTTCTGCTGTCCTACAGCTGTTCAGGATGCCGCAATTTCACCACGGCGATCCCGAACAGCCCGCTGAGCTAGCCGGAGGTAGTTTACTTTCACTTTAGGGTTAAAGGTTTAATAGCGGTTAAATTATCTCGGTGCCACGCACTATTAGCTACGGGTCCCGGCCATTGTTAGAGGCTGGGCCCGACCCGACACGCCGTGGCCCCACGTTATAAAACGGGAGGGGACTCAGAACGTACCGGATCCTTAAGGGGTTAAAACCACTTTGCGGGCTTAGAAGCAGATGTTGCCTGATAAACAGCATCCATAACTAAGCTGGGGCCTTGTGTTAGCCCATAAAAGAGCTCTTGCTGACCTCCCATTGTTACCCCGGTACCCATCACCAGCTTAGATAGATAGACACCATCTATCAGATCGCTTCCACTAATAGTAATGAGCGGCAGGGGCCATATTCGAATTTGCGATATTTTGCGAATATATAGATGAATATTCGTCCTATGTTTGTGAAATTCGCATATTCGTTATGTTCGTTCCCTTTTTTTTCCCATGTGAAAATTCATAATGGAATTTGCATAGTGCGTATGCACGATTATATCTTTCACCTAAAAGAAGGGAGGGATAAGTATCCTCTGGAAGTGGCGATATTTGCGAAAATTTGCATATTCACATATACGAAATATTCACGCTCCACACTGACTCACACAGTATATAATATTGGAGCCTTCTTTGGACCACAAGCTGGAAGCAGGAAGGGATGATCACTTTTTTTAACACAGTTACACATCATTGTTGTGATGTGTACTGTTAAGAAAAAAAAAGAATATTCGTTATTACGAATATATCGCTATAGTCTAAATATTCTCGAAATCGCGAAGTGCAGATATTCGTGGTAAAAATTCGCATTTCAAATATTCGCGCTCAACACTTACTACTAAGCCTTAAAAATGGTTTTAAAAAAAAACACAGATACCAGAATTTTTTTTTCACACCCCCACATCTCTTTTTAACCATTTTAGTAAAAGAAAAAAAATAAACACTAGTCATTGACATAGTCTAACAAATCCAAATAGTCCTCCGCATACACAGTTCTGAAAAACAAAACAAAAATTTTCATTTTTGCATTTTCGCTTTTTCCTTCTTTCCTTCTTAGAGACATAGCTATTTTATTATTCCATCCACAGAGAAATATGAGGACTAATTTTTGCGCTGTTATCTGTAGTTTTTATCGGTACAATGTTTGTGTATAGGAATTTATGATTACTTTTCTTTTTTTTTTTTTCTGGGATGTGTCTGAAAATCATACATTTTGGGCTGGTATTTTTTAATGTTTACACTGTTTACCACACAAGATCATTAACATTATATTTTAATGGATCATATTTGTGTACATTTTTATTTATTTTTTGTAAAATAGGAAAAGAGGGGAAGGAGCATATTCACTTTTATTATAACTTGTTTTTACTTTTTCTTCACACTTTTTAAGTATCCACAGGGGACTATTTATTCCAATCTTTTGATTGCAAATACTGATCAGCGCTCTGCATATCTGTCCTATTCCATTCTGAAACCTTTTTCTGTAACTGAGCCCTGGCAGATCACTAGAGACTGCAGTATAGCTGAAAAACAGACAAGTGGGAGTGGTAAGAGATACTCCAGACTGTATAGATTACTGGTTACTGTATAGCCCCCAAGGGTTACCCATCAATCCTCTGCATTGCTAGTTAACTCCTTTCCCATTGGGCCAGTGCAGAGTGCTCAGCCCAGCAAGAAGGGGTCAGTAACCAGCAATCTATATTAATTACTGGTCACTGTCTGTTTCCAAAAGAGTTTTTAGTCCTGGCTAGGCGACTGTATAGCCATGGACACAGCTCAGAGCAGGGATTCCTGTCAGTAAAGTGATGGAGTCTATGCTCCTGTACAGTATACAGTGGTGCGCTCTACACTTCTGTATAACGTACAGCCAGGGGAGATGCTATGCATTACTACTTATTTTTGGGTAAATTGAAATAATGTTCAGATCTGGCATCCGGATCTGGAAAACCAGCAGCCTGTAACTTGCATATAATTTAAGGGTAGGCTCAGAGGGTCATCCAGCTGGTGCACTCTAGGTATCCCATTCTATCAATGATAATGTGTTATGGATAAAGGATGATCAAATCTATTGGACTAGAGCTCTGCTTTTCTACTGCACATACCTTTGTAGTAGATATTGTCAGAAAGCACTGAGGTACCGAGTATAATCAGGCTGGTCAGACTGCAGAAGCATGACAGGATTTTGCTAAACATGTATATTACATGCTCCTTATTATGGGTAAATGCATGTAGTTTTATTTCTTACAATATAAGTATGAGATCTGTATTTTATAAGTTCGTATGTGACAAAATATTTAGAGAGGGTTATGTATTATGAAACAAAATGTATTAGACAGCTGTTATTAGAAAAGATGAATGCACTCGGTAGGGAATGTGACAATTGTGTGGGTAAAATAATTGGATGTTCCCAATCTATACTTGGCCCAAGGCTTCCTGTAACCTTAATCTGGGGAGCTCATTACTAGAAAGGTCATATTCTTTGCATTTAGCTAAATATTATATTTGGTTTACATATTAAACTTAAAAGCCAAAGCAGAAGCACTTCAGTAGTGAATCCAGAATATTTATTCACCAAATGTGCCTGGGCAACATTTCAACACTCCTTTTTTCAATATTTTCTTGAGATGGATTTTTCATTACTGTTTTGCTGCTATTTTGTTTTTAAAATCTGACATAATGGGGACCTGGTTGAACCATAGGAGATTAAAGCTGGACTTAATATAGGCTTTGACAGTGCTGCACTGACTACAAAAGTGATTTACATATTAAATACTTTGTCTTTCGACACAGACAATTAGTATATGGGCTCATATACTGAAATGTAACTTGATCTATAGTTGTTAAATAGGCAACACAGTGTTATAGGGGTTAGCAAGCTAATGTCAGGCATACCCTTGTTTGTTTGTTACTTTGGTTGCTTTATGTAATAAAATAAGCAAGCAAAAAATTAAACTCTTTTTAATCTTGTCCCTGAGTGTCAGAGAAGAGTGGCCAGGGATCCGCTATACCTACCCCGGGGCTGCAACACCTCTTAGCGTTGGGCTCTCCTGTGTTGTGACAAGATGATTTTAGTGTTCTCATTGCTGTTAGTAAACACAAAAGTCCATGGTATACAGCTATTTCTGATTCTCTCCATCTCTGGGGGGTTAGGAACAGAGCTGGGTTGTTTACCAGCAGTAGTAGGACTCTGCTGCTGTGAAAACTCTGTGCCGAATTCCACATAGAAATTCTGAAATTTGAACATACCTTACAGTACTATACTATAGATGAGCAGAAATAAAAGAAACAGAAACAGCAGAGCAAGGAAATGACAGAAACAGCATTATTACTAAGCACCGAACTGCTGATTCTTCTGATGATAAACTAAAGAGAGGGGGAGATTACATTTAGTAGGCAGCACTGTGTGCATCAAGTAGTTGGAATACAAAACAAAAGGAACATCTACCCAGAATGTTATGAGTGGGTGGTTAGAGATGAAAGGGAGCCTTGATTTACTTTTCAGGAACAGTGAGGATCCTCTTGGAAGGCAAACAGGCTCACAGATTTCAGGTACACAGCCCAGGCTTTCTCTCTCTCTCTCTCTCTCCTCCTCACAGCACAAGCTAAGTCCTGCCTGCAAACACACACACACTTCCTTTGTTCTATTTTGGTGTCTCTTATACCAGAGATGGACTGAAAGTTACAACAGGCAGTGAACAGCCTATTGCAAAGAAGGCATACCTAGTGTAAGGCTTTTTTTTTTTCTAGAAGAAGGAGTTATTTTCGGTAACTTAAGTGCTTTTCAAATGTGTTAGGTATCACACAGCCTATGAAATTGAGGAAAGCTGTTACATTTGCAGTTCTTCATTTGTGAAATCTTTGTTTATCCTCAAGTGGATGACCCAATTTCCTTTGTTACTCCAACATGGTTATATATTTTTGCTTTATTTGCCTGGTATAAAACAATTCATATAGAATTCCTATGTTTATTAAAATCTTCAGAGAGATGTACATCCCGGTAGTTCCCTCTTCCCCTTTTTACTCTTTACTCTTCTATAATACCCAAAGGTGTACTGGGAAAACAAACCCTCCTGCCTTACAATGGCTAACATCCCCTTCAAATAGTTACAAAATGTAGGGTTTATACCTGGCAAACCTAAGAAGAATTGTAAATGATTCTGCTTTTTAAAAAGTAACATTGTTTAATTTCTTCTTCTAGGATAATGCATAATCCTTTTCCTGTCTATAACATGTGTAGGATAAGGGTTAAAACCACCTTCACTGGTGTATGTTTAGATTTGTGAACCTCTACTTGTGACCCGTACAATTTTTGTTTTTTGCAAATGAGTGCACAGCATTTTCATCCAGTTGGCTGGCTTGGCATATTGGGAGTGGTAGTTTTGCACACAGTTTGGAGACCACTGCCTGAGAGCATGCAGTATAGAGGCTGCCAATCAAATACAGAAAGAGGAGAAGCCTGTGACCACTTGATGCAAATCTGATTTAAAAAAATGGGATTTGCTGGATTTTGTAAACTCTAAATTAAATGGACACTGTCATTTGCAAAAAAAAAACATTTTACATAATGTAGATAATAACATTATATGCTAGTTAGTAATATCAATCTATCTATCTATCTATTTATATATATATATATATATATATATATATATATATATATATCACCCTGCTCTGTACTGATCACCCTGCTCTGTACTGACGAGTGGCAAAAACCACAAAACAGCTGTCTGCAGATGGGTAGAAACTTCCCTTTTGGGGAGTAGTCTGGCTTGGCATAAAATCCCGATCAGCTTTTTATATTCCTTAACAGGAGCTAAGCTGATACCAGGGAACATTACCTGAAAAGGTGATGTAATGAGCTGCTTTGCTTATTCCCCTACCCAGAATGCCCGCGGAGTGCTTAATGGCCTTCTGAAGCTCCGTTACACCAGGAGTGGTGGCCTCGCCCTGAGGCGAATACTCATCCCCTTTAGCTGCTCTCAGGCCTCTTACCCTAGCCAAGCCAGATCACCCTGCTCTGTACTGACGAGTGGCACAAACCACGAAACAGCTGTCTGCAGATGGGTAGAAACTTCCCTTTTGGAGAGTATTCTGGCTTGGCATAAAATCCCAATCAGCTTTTTATATTCCTTAACAGGAGCTAAGCTGATATCAGGGAACATTACCTGAATAGGTGATGTAATGAGCTGCTTTGCATATTCCCCTATATATATATATATATATATATATATATATATATATATATATATATATATCTTAAAATGTGTTTATGTGAAAAAATGTTCTATGCTTTTTCCACAAGGGGTTCCTCCACTGTCCAGAACACTGTCTTGTCCCTGTAGCTATTGCCTGGAGCCATAAAAAAGGATGAAAACCAGGAATGAGGCACAGGACATGATCAGAGGAAGCCTGTAATATTTTTTTTTTTTCATGACAGGTACAATGTTTTAGAAATAAAATACAGGTGAGGGTGCATGTACATCAGGTTTTGGGGATACGGCAGCCAGATTCTTAGACTGGATCCGCTTTTGTTGCCAGACCACAGCCACAGCAGACCACGGTTTTCAATCCGGCAACAAAACTGAATACGGTCCAACAATGAGCCGACCAAAGTCATTATCTGACTCCGTCCGGCTCCTTCAAAACGTGATGGGAATGAGCCTTGATCCAGCACAGGTAGTTTATGTAGCTTCATTCCATAAGATTATAAGTGAACAGCATACATGTCTTATAACATAGCTCCCAACTTCGAGCACATGCACTCTTTGTCAAAAGATACACTTTATGTTGTGCCTGATGAATGGTTTTGCAATGTTTGGCAGCAATAGTTGGTCTACTCTGAGATTATTCCATAATGTATGAAAAATTCTGTGCACGTTTTCCCTCAACTTTCTGCTCTATCTTCTCTCCCTCTTTTTTTGCTCCTTCTGTTAATTCTCCGTGGTTTTTTTTAAGGTTTAGACAATCATTTATATTGATAAACACAGTGTTTTGTATTTCACAAAATATGTTTAATTCAAAATTTCAATAAACATATTGAAGGAGATTTATCAAGCTCCATAGTAGATTTTTTTTTATTTTGCATAAAAAAAGTTGCACATACTTGCACATGTGCGACTTTTCTATACATGCTGTGACTTTTTGGTTTTTGCTTTTTTCAAAGCACATTTCTGAAATCTGCTCACATAGTAATTTTATTATTACTTTGCAGTGGTCATGTATTTATCAAATGCGATAGTCACTATTTATGAAGAAAAAAAAGTTGCATCTCAATTTTAAAGTCTCATATGTATTCCAGGTCCAACCTGGCTTACAGAAATTGCATAAGTCTGCAGAAAAGGACATTAACACCCACTTTAACAAACAGTTCTTGTTCTGCATCATGAAAAAAGCTACTACATTAATGTTAATGTTAATGATAGAAAAGATTAATTATATAACTAATAACTCTATTAATTTTAAGGTTGAACATGCACACTGCACACCTTATTAAAGGGGTTATCCACCATAAGGTGATTTTAGTACATACCTGCCAGACAGTAATAGACATGCTTAGGAAGGATCTGCGCTTGTCTTGGGGCAAAATGGCTATGTTGTGAGATTTCCACGACACTGTGGCTAGCTTTTTGTGAACTGGTATTTCCTGTTTGAATTTTCTTCTTTTCCTAAAAATACCAGAATTCCATTTTCCTCCCTCCCACACATCAGCCACCCCACCCATTGAAACATAAATGAGCTGCATCCATTCAAAAGACCTGTGGTTTTCAATCAGGGTGCCTACAGCTATTGCATTAGTTGCAGATTGATCTCTCTACCACCAAGCAATTGCTCCACCCATTGAGGCAGACAGGCTCCCTGTCATCATCTGACTAGTGAGTCAGGTCTCTTTTGTATGCTGTTAAAAATAAATATTGGTGCGAAAATCACATAAGAATTGTGAGAAAACCATCACCCACAGGAACAGACACTATATTATGAACTACACTAACTTTACAGCCCCTGTAGCACAGTCAAATAAAAAAAATTCCTGGAATACCCCTTCAATTTTAGGACCCGTACATGCTGGCGTACCCACTATATTTTAAAATTAATGTTGTTTTAAAATAGAATAAAGCACAAAATAATTGTGTAAGAATTTTTACAGACTACGTAAATAATAATATACGTAAAAATTATTTATGTGCCTGTTGGTGCTGCTCTGTTTTCCTTCCTGACGTAAACTTCGGCCTCAGTGCAACGACGCAAAACTCCGCCCACCAATGTCACAAAATCCGGGCTCAAAATTAAACAAAAAAGCTTCCAGAGTACGGATATTCATGGTGCGGCATAGTATGTTTTTAATATTTTTTAATTTCTGAGGAGGGTGGATGGGTTGTTGCGGGATAGTTGAAGTGCAGCTATTTAGTGCTAGGCAGGGTGTCACCCGATGCGGTACGCACCCCCCTCCCCGACACTCTATAAAGGGTAGATAAAGCATTTTGGTTATTAACATAAGGGAAAACTTTTCTGCTTTAAAAATGCTTTTGTAAGCAGGTTTCCTGGGTTTTGCTTACATGTGATTTATTTATCAAGGTCGTGTGCATGTAAGCAAAAGTAAGTTTAAAAAAATTTCATATGAAAGCCATACGTTTGAAAAGAATGATAAATCTCCTTCATTATATATAAATATGGTGATTCTGTAAGTTCAAGCTTTACATCCCGCGATGAGAAGCTTAGAGGAGGCTGTAATTTAGGACTTCATGGTAGAATACTGAAAGGATCCGCTACTGAGAAGAGGAATTGGAAGAAAAAATGTGAATATCAAAGCAATGGAAACTCATCTTTGTAAGACAGAAGAGTATCAGTACATCAGAATTCATAATAATGTCTGGATATGTGGTTCTCACCTTAATTTGCGGGAGGAAGACGCTGTGCACAACATCCCATGTGTGTTAGTGCAGAATATCAACAGTACAGTTACCCAGAACACATCTTCAGGCTGTGTAACAACTATTGGAGAGTGATGGAGTGCGCCAGACAACCTGGCATCTGTAGTCAACTGAGCTATACCCAACAAGAAATGATTTTGAGATGAGCTGCATTAGAGGGATGATAAAAGCTGTTCACAAGTTCTTAGTTCTTAGCATACAGAACTTGTATGTTCTATGTGGCCATCTCATAAAGCTGGTTAAGAGAACAAGGGTGTGCAAAGCTATGACCAGAGCTAAAGGGGAGATAGTTTTGACTTGTCTAACATTAGTTTGGTCATTGCATAATTTCTTTTTGTTATTGAACAGATTGCATAGCTTTAGGGTACGTTCACACGTACAGGATCCTGCGCAGATTTGATGCGCAGGATTTGTACTGCAGATTTAGAAGCTGTCCTCATTTAGTTTACATTGAAATCTGCTGCAGAAAATCCTGTGCATCAAATCTGCGTATGTGTGAATGTACCATCACAAATTGTTATTCGTCAATAATCACATATTTGTCAGTTGTATCATTAGGCCACAAGATGGCACTGTCCCCTGATCTCTTTTACACTTGATCTCAGTGCTTCGAGTATGTGAATAAGGCTGGGTTAACATTTTATTCTGAGTTTACATATCACCAGTTTACATTTTGTTATGTTATGTTTTTTTCTTTCTTTTTTTGCTGTATAGAATAACGTATTAGTCTGTGCTGCTGCAATATTGTGTCCTACAAAAAGTAAACATTGCATTTCCTTTTTTTTTATAATGTAAGGCAATGAGAAACAGATTCTGTTGTATAATATCCATTTAACATATAGATTTTATCCTTTTAATGTATAAAACATAAGGGAGTACCTGTACATCCTCATCCCACTCCCCATCTATGACGCGCACTCAGGAGCTGAGCGTGGGTCATAGGGGGTGGTCCTGGTGGCTACCTGTCACCAGGACCCGTGGCTAATGCCAGACATCACCGATCACGGTGATGCCCAGAATTAATATCTTAGATTCCGCAATTAAAGTTGGGGCATCTAGAATGTTAAAAAACACCTCCCGGCTGAGCAACGATGCTGATCAGGACCACCGCGGTGAAAGTGCGGTGTCCTGATCAGCAGAGAGGATAACGGGAGGGCCCATACCAAACTCCTCACCGTCCAATCGATAATCCAAAGCTCCAGTCAGCAATGGCAGGCTGGAGCTGTTACGCCGAGCGCTCCGGGTCCCCGCTCCTCCCCGGAGCGCTCGCTTCACTCTCCCCGCTGCAGCGCTCCGGTCAGATCCACTGACCCGGGGCGCTGCGATTCCGCTGCCAGCCGGGATGCGATTCGCGATGCGGGTAGCGCCCGCTCGCGATGCGCACCCCGGCTCCCGTACCTGACTCGCTCTCCCTCGGTCCTGTCCCGGCGCGCGCGGCCCCGCTCCCTAGGGCGCGCGCGCGCCGGGTCTTTGCGATTTAAAGGGCCACTGCGCCGCTGATTGGCGCAGTGATTCCAATTAGTGTCTTCACCTGTGCACTTCCCTATATCACCTCACTTCCCCTGCACTTCCTTGCCGGATCTTGTTGCCATTGTGCCAGTGAAAGCGTTCCTTGTGTGTTCCTAGCCTGTGTTCCAGACCTCCTGCCGTTGCCCCTGACTACGATCCTTGCTGCCTGCCCCGACCTTCTGCTACGTCCGACCTTGCTTCTGTCTACTCCCTTGTACCGCGCCTATCTTCAGCAGCCAGAGAGGTTGAGCCGTTGCTAGTGGATACGACCTGGTCACTACCGCCGCAGCAAGACCATCCCGCTTTGCGGCGGGCTCTGGTGAAAACCAGTAGTGGCTTAGAACCGATCCACTAGCACGGTCCACGCCAATCCCTCTCTGGCACAGAGGATCCACTACCTGCCAGCCGGCATCGTGACAGTAGATCCGGCCATGGATCCCGCTGAAGTTCCTCTGCCAGTTGTCGCTGACCTTACCACGGTGGTCGCCCAGCAGTCACAACAGATAGCGCAACAAGGCCAACAGCTGTCTCAACTGACCGTTATGCTACAGCAGTTACTACCACAGCTTCAGCAGTCATCTCCTCCACCGGCTCCTGCACCTCCTCCGCAGCGAGTGGCCGCTCCTGGTCTACGCCTATCCTTGCCGGATAAATTTGATGGGGACTCTAAGTTTTGCCGTGGCTTTCTTTCCCAATGTTCCCTGCATCTGGAGATGATGTCGGACCTGTTTCCCACTGAAAGGTCTAAGGTGGCTTTCGTAGTCAGCCTTCTGTCTGGAAAAGCCCTGTCTTGGGCCACACCGCTCTGGGACCGCAATGACCCCGTCACTGCCTCTGTACACTCCTTCTTCTCGGAAATCCGAAGTGTCTTTGAGGAACCTGCCCGAGCCTCTTCTGCTGAGACTGCCCTGTTGAACCTGGTCCAGGGTAATTCTTCCGTTGGCGAGTATGCCGTACAATTCCGTACTCTTGCTTCAGAATTATCCTGGAATAATGAGGCCCTCTGCGCGACCTTTAAAAAAGGCCTATCCAGCAACATTAAAGATGTTCTGGCCGCACGAGAAATTCCTGCTAATCTACATGAACTTATTCACCTAGCCACTCGCATTGACATGCGTTTTTCCGAAAGGCGTCAGGAACTCCGCCAAGATATGGACTCTGTTCGCACGAGGCGTTTCTTCTCCTCGGCTCCTCTCTCCTCTGGTCCCCTGCAATCTGTTCCTGTGCCTCCCGCCGTGGAGGCTATGCAGGTCGACCGGTCTCGCCTGACACCTCAAGAGAGGACACGACGCCGTATGGAGAACCTCTGCCTGTACTGTGCTAGTACCGAACACTTCCTGAGGGATTGTCCTATCCGTCCTCCCCGCCTGGAAAGACGTACGCTGACTCCGCACAAAGGTGAGACAGTCCTTGATGTCTACTCTGCTTCTCCACGTCTTACTGTGCCTGTGCGGATGTCTGCCTCTGCCTTCTCCTTCTCTACTGTGGCCTTCTTGGACTCTGGATCTGCAGGAAATTTTATTTTGGCCTCTCTCGTCAACAAGTTCAACATCCCAGTGACCAGTCTCGCCAGACCCCTTTACATCAATTGTGTAAACAATGAAAGATTGGACTGTACCATACGTTTCCGCACGGAGCCCCTTCTTATGAGCATCGGATCTCATCACGAGAGGATTGAACTTTTGGTCCTCCCCAATTGCACCTCGGAAATTCTCCTTGGACTTCCCTGGCTTCAACTTCATTCCCCAACCCTGGATTGGTCCACTGGGGAGATCAAGAGTTGGGGGTCCTCTTGTTCCAAGAACTGTCTAAAACCGGTTCCCAGTAACCCTTGCCGTAACTCTGTGGTTCCTCCAGTAACCGGTCTCCCTAAGGCCTATATGGACTTCGCGGATGTTTTCTGCAAAAAACAAGCTGAGACTCTACCTCCTCACAGGCCTTATGATTGTCCTATCGACCTCCTCCCGGGCACTACTCCACCCCGGGGCAGAATTTATCCTCTCTCTGCCCCAGAGACTCTTGCCATGTCTGAATACGTCCAGGAGAATCTAAAAAAGGGCTTTATCCATAAATCCTCCTCTCCTGCCGGAGCCGGATTTTTCTTTGTGTCCAAAAAAGATGGCTCCCTACGTCCTTGCATTGACTACCGCGGTCTTAATAAAATCACGGTTAAGAACCGCTACCCCTTACCCCTCATCTCTGAACTCTTTGATCGCCTCCAAGGTGCCCACATCTTTACTAAATTGGACTTAAGAGGCGCCTATAACCTCATCCGCATCAGAGAGGGGGATGAGTGGAAAACGGCATTTAACACCAGAGATGGACACTTTGAGTATCTGGTCATGCCCTTTGGCCTGTGCAACGCCCCTGCCGTCTTCCAAGACTTTGTTAATGAAATTTTTCGTGATCTGTTATACTCCTGTGTTGTTGTATATCTGGACGATATCCTAATTTTTTCTGCCAATCTAGAAGAACACCGCCAGCATGTCCGTATGGTTCTTCAGAGACTTCGTGACAATCAACTCTATGCCAAAATTGAGAAATGTCTGTTTGAATGCCAATCTCTTCCTTTTCTAGGATATTTGGTCTCTGGCCAGGGACTACAGATGGATCCAGACAAACTCTCTGCCATCTTAGATTGGCCACGCCCCTCCGGACTCCGTGCTATCCAACGCTTTTTGGGGTTCGCCAATTATTACAGGCAATTTATTCCACATTTTTCTACCGTTGTGGCTCCTATCGTGGCTTTAACCAAAAAAAATGCTGATCCCAAGTCTTGGCCTCCTCAAGCAGAAGACGCCTTTAAACGACTCAAGTCTGCCTTTTCTTCGGCTCCCGTGCTCTCCAGACCTGACCCTTCCAAACCCTTCCTATTGGAGGTTGATGCCTCCTCAGTGGGAGCTGGAGCTGTTCTTCTACAAAAAAATTCTTCCGGGCATGCTGTCACTTGTGGTTTTTTCTCTAGGACCTTCTCTCCAGCGGAGAGGAACTACTCCATCGGGGATCGAGAGCTTCTAGCCATTAAATTAGCACTTGAGGAATGGAGGCATCTGCTGGAGGGATCAAGTTTTCCTGTTATTATCTACACCGACCACAAGAACCTCTCCTACCTCCAGTCTGCCCAACGGCTGAATCCTCGCCAGGCCCGGTGGTCTCTGTTCTTTGCCCGATTTAATTTTGAGATTCACTTTCGTCCTGCCGATAAGAACATTAGGGCCGATGCTCTCTCTCGTTCCTCGGATGCCTCAGAAGTTGAACTCTCTCCGCAACACATCATTCCACCTGACTGCCTGATCTCCACTTCTCCTGCCTCCATCAGGCAAACTCCTCCAGGAAAGACCTTTGTTTCTCCACGCCGACGCCTCGGAATCCTCAAATGGGGTCACTCCTCCCATCTCGCAGGTCATGCGGGCATCAAGAAATCTGTGCAACTCATCTCCCGCTTCTATTGGTGGCCGACTCTGGAGACGGATGTTGTGGACTTTGTGCGAGCCTGCACTATCTGTGCCCGGGATAAGACTCCTCGCCAGAAGCCCGCTGGTTTTCTTCATCCCCTGCCTGTCCCCGAACAGCCTTGGTCTCTGATTGGTATGGATTTTATTACTGATTTACCCCCTTCCCGTGGCAACACTGTTATTTGGGTGGTCGTTGATCGATTCTCCAAAATGGCACATTTCATCCCTCTTCCTGGTCTTCCTTCTGCGCCTCAGTTGGCTAAACAATTTTTTGTACACATTTTTCGTCTTCACGGGTTGCCTACGCAGATTGTCTCGGATAGAGGCGTCCAATTCGTGTCTAAATTCTGGAGGGCTCTCTGTAAACAACTCAAGATTAAATTAAATTTTTCTTCTGCATATCATCCCCAGTCCAATGGACAAGTAGAAAGAATTAACCAGATCTTGGGTGATTATTTGCGACATTTTGTTTCCTCCCGCCAGGATGACTGGGCAGATCTCCTTCCATGGGCCGAATTCTCGTATAACTTCAGGGTCTCTGAATCTTCCTCCAAATCCCCATTTTTCGTGGTGTACGGCCGTCACCCTCTTCCCCCCCTCCCTACCCCCTTGCCCTCTGGTCTGCCCGCTGTGGATGAAATTTCTCGTGACCTTTCCATCATATGGAGAGAGACCCAAAATTCTCTCTTACAGGCTTCATCACGCATGAAGAAGTTCGCGGATAAGAAAAGAAGAGCTCCTCCCGTTTTTTCCCCTGGAGACAAGGTATGGCTCTCCGCTAAATATGTCCGCTTCCGTGTCCCTAGCTACAAGTTGGGACCACGCTATCTTGGTCCTTTCAAAATTTTGTGTCAAATTAATCCTGTCTCTTATAAACTTCTTCTTCCTCCTTCTCTTCGTATCCCTAATGCCTTTCACGTCTCTCTTCTCAAACCACTCATCCTCAACCGTTTTTCTCCCAAATCTGTTCCTCCCACTCCTGTTTCCGGCTCCTCGGACATCTTCTCTGTCAAAGAGATCTTAGCTTCCAAAAAGGTCAGAGGGAAAACTTTTTTTTTAGTGGACTGGGAGGGTTGTGGTCCTGAAGAGAGATCCTGGGAACCTGAGGACAACATCCTAGACAAAAGTCTGCTCCTCAGGTTCTCAGGCTCTAAGAAGAGGGGGAGACCCAAGGGGGGGGGTACTGTTACGCCGAGCGCTCCGGGTCCCCGCTCCTCCCCGGAGCGCTCGCTTCACTCTCCCCGCTGCAGCGCTCCGGTCAGATCCACTGACCCGGGGCGCTGCGATTCCGCTGCCAGCCGGGATGCGATTCGCGATGCGGGTAGCGCCCGCTCGCGATGCGCACCCCGGCTCCCGTACCTGACTCGCTCTCCCTCGGTCCTGTCCCGGCGCGCGCGGCCCCGCTCCCTAGGGCGCGCGCGCGCCGGGTCTTTGCGATTTAAAGGGCCACTGCGCCGCTGATTGGCGCAGTGATTCCAATTAGTGTCTTCACCTGTGCACTTCCCTATATCACCTCACTTCCCCTGCACTTCCTTGCCGGATCTTGTTGCCATTGTGCCAGTGAAAGCGTTCCTTGTGTGTTCCTAGCCTGTGTTCCAGACCTCCTGCCGTTGCCCCTGACTACGATCCTTGCTGCCTGCCCCGACCTTCTGCTACGTCCGACCTTGCTTCTGTCTACTCCCTTGTACCGCGCCTATCTTCAGCAGCCAGAGAGGTTGAGCCGTTGCTAGTGGATACGACCTGGTCACTACCGCCGCAGCAAGACCATCCCGCTTTGCGGCGGGCTCTGGTGAAAACCAGTAGTGGCTTAGAACCGATCCACTAGCACGGTCCACGCCAATCCCTCTCTGGCACAGAGGATCCACTACCTGCCAGCCGGCATCGTGACAGGAGCAATGGAGCACCGATAACACTGATCAATGCTATGCTATGGCATAGCATTAAACAGTGTATGCAATTTGAGAACTACTCCTAATACTCCTCACACTCAAAAAAAAAAAAGCTTTAAAAAGCTCTGTATCATACTTTTCTTCTTGCTCACATAGTGCAATCTCCCAGCAGGAGAAAGTGGGAGTTTCCCAGCAGGCATGACATCACTGAAGCCTGCTGGGAACCACTTCTGCCCTCACATGGTTGCAGTGCTGTGATGAATAGTAGACCTCAGGCTCTGTGCAGCTTCGAGTGAGGATCTTTGCAGCATTCAGTGAGGCTCTTACTAAATACTATGTGGCCAAAATGAATCTGCTATGTTCCCTGGTGATCCTCTAACTTGTATGAAAGAAATGCACTTTATACAACTATCTTTTCCCTCACTAGCTGAGTATTCTACATCTACAGTGTGTGCCCTTTGGTCAGTCAGATAAACCTGTTCTCATATTCCAGTTCCAGTTTGGTCTGCCGGGTCATGGTTAGTGATGAGCGGCATTGCCCATATTCGAATTCACTATATTTTGCGAATATATAGACGAATATTTGTCCTATATTAGCAAATTTAGCGTATTCATTATATTCGCATATTCGAGGAAGAAAACAGTGAGGGGGGCAACTTTACTATTGGTTGCTAGGGATGTTGTTGATAACCTCTGACAATTGTATTTGCATCATTTTAGTTGGCCCACAAGTGAAATGAAGGAATATGCGAATATACGCATATGCGAATATTCCCATAAGCGAATACACACATATGCGAATATGCGGAAGAAAGTGAATATTCGTAATTTCAAAGATAAATAGCGAATATATTCGCAATATTCGTGAGTTCGCGAATTTGCGATATTCGCAATAAAAATTTGAGATGCGAATATTCTAGTCATAGTATTTAGGGATTGAAAACTTGACCAGAAACTGTAAGATTCCATGCCCATAACAGTAGAATGCTGGGTGATCAGAGGGGCCTTCTACTGGAGCTTCCACAACTAACAGCAGCTGTAGTTGGTTATTTTCATTCCCAAACCTCTCAATAAAGGACATCTGTACTGCATGAATTTTACATATTCCTGTGCCTGGGCTGCAAAAATAAACAAAATAAACTTTGACTCGCCTTCCTATGTCCCCCCGTTGCTACGGTACCGGCCTCACGGTCCTCCGCTGCGATCCTCTTGCTGCTTCCTGGGGACGGTAACGTCACAGAGCCATCAACGTATCACCGGCCTCAGCGATTTTCCGTCTCGACCGGTGATAGGTTGAGCGCACTGTCATGTAAGGAGCCAGCCGGCTCCTTACATGACAGTGTGCTCGGCCTATCACCCGCCGAGGTAGATATGGTAGAGTTACATTCAAGGGATGGAAGCAGCCTTAGAACTTTTGCCAGAGAAATTGCAGTCAGGAATAGCTTGTCATATCAATAGGATGCACTCTAAACCTGTTAATTCCCAACCTTACAGAAAATAAGATGTTCCTAAAGTTGGTAAAAGGAATGGTTGCTTCTAGACCAATTATACATAAGTATTCTACTAATTTGGAGATAAGTCCCTGTTTGAAGGGTATACATTTGGTGTGCCTTTTAGCCATATTTCCAAGAAAAATGGACTCACATCTCTTCACATATCCCTGGAGGTTTTCATTAACCCCTTCACGACCACGAATGTATATTTACGTCTGTGGCCGGCTCCCAATCTGAGAAGCTGACCAAGCTTCGTAACTGCTTGGTCCCGGTTGCTATCAGCAACCAGGACCTGTGGCTAATACCCGACATCGTCGATCAGGCTGATGTCCAGTATTAACCCTTTAGACACCGCAATCAGTTAATCGCGGCATCTAAAACAGGAGAAATCCATAACAGCTAGCTCATCGCGGCGTCCCGAACAGCTGAGAGGACAGCAGGACGTTGCTTACCTTCTTCCTGCTGTCTGATTGGCATTTGATTGCTCCAAGCCTTAAATCCAGGCTTGAGCAATCAAGCAAATAAAACACTGATCAATGCATTCCTATGGCATTGAACAGTGCCTGCAATGAGTAATGTGCAAAATGGCATTTTTTTTCTTCAATTTTGTTGCACAAGGATTTTATTTTTTATTTTGCTGTAGATTTTTGACTGATGTCACTGCAAAGTGGAATTGGTGGTGCAAAAAAAAAGTAATCATATGGATTTTTAGGTGCAAAATTGAAAGGGTTATGATTTTTAAAATGTAAGGAGAAAAAAATGAAAGTGCAAAAAATGGAAAAAAGGTTGGCCCTTAAGGGGTTAAATCCTATTGGGGTTTGGGATTTGTAGGTGCATGGTGGTAGACAACACACATGGCGGGTATTAATGTTTTGCTTCCTTCTTTTTGAGTCTTTTCTCTTTATGAAGGTCACTTTTGCTCACTGTATGTTATTGTGTGTCATTCTTTGCCCAGCCTTTCTTCTGGGATCTGGGTCTCCTTGATATTGTTGTGGCTTTCATGACATCTTTTCAGCATTCTGTGACCTATCTACCTGTCCTATACCATTGTGTGTATACTATTACCATCATCTCATCTTCTGTACTTGTAACTACAGTGTGTAATATCTATCAATCAGAATATTTTATTCCATAGATAATGGTGCAGACGTTACAGGATGATGTTAATCCATAAAGCGGGGAGTGAGGACACACCTGGCCGGAAGAAGCGTCGGCTGACGCGAAACTAGTTGCCACCTGTGGTGTGCCCCTGCGTCTGAGAGCGGCTGCTCTCACTCCCCGCTTTATGGATTAACATCATCCTGTAACGTATGCACCATTATCTATGGAATAAATTATTCTATTTGATCGGGACTTCTAAAGTGGTGAGCGCGCTTCATTCCTCGATCTTGAGAGTTTTTTTTATATATTGCATCATATGCACATTTGTTCTATTGAAGCCGCACCTCTCACTGAGTCCACCCGAGCAGTACGCCATCACACCTGGCATACACAGTCTTCCATATACACGGACTGGTAGAGATATATTTATAGGCTTCAGCAGTGCCTGACGGCAATTCCTCCTTTACATACTTAAGAATTATGTGATATATCTATGTTGTGTCCTTTAATTGATGTTTATCTATTTGTATTAATAAAGAATTATAATATTTTGTACATGACTTGGTGACTGGCTTTTATATATGGGGATTGATATATTTTGTATCGCAGTCGTGGCTAGATGCCAGTTATCTTTGGAGTAACAAGGTAGGACTATGTTAAACATTTAAACATCTAGCCTTCACCGAGATGGAATTATATATAAAATATAGACATTTTCAAAAGCCTTTTTGTAAGGCTTGGCCACCACAGTCAGGTTTAGATTCTTTTTTGCATAGAAGAGTGCAAGTTCTCCAAGTCAGGGAAGATGCATCCTCATAAATCACTTCAATAGTGGTTCACTTATAGGTGTCACTTGAGCATAGAATGCCTAAAATCTATGAGAGCTACCATGAGGAGTAGGGTTATATGTCTGCCTTCCTCCCCATCAAATAAAACACAGTTTGCAGTAATAACCTCTCTTGATTGGGAAACTGGACTAGTCATCATTCTGTTTATGGAGAAATTTTAAGGAAACTCTTACTCCTGCCTATGAGATTTGCTGCTTCTAAAAGCCATGTAACCTTGCTGCCCACATTTAAAGGGGTACTCCGCCCCTAGACATCTTATCCCCTATCCAAAGGATGCCTGATCGATGGGGTCTCTCGCAATCTCAGTGCAGCACCCGGCATTCATGTCTATGGATGGAGGGGCTTTGCACGAGGGGGCTTGGCATGAGGTCACGTCTCCCGCCATGGGAACCCAGCGTTTCAAACATACTGTTTAGAATGCTGGGTGCTGCACTGAGATCTCGGGGGGTGGCTTGACCCCCGCGATCAGACATATTATCCCATTTGAATAGTGGATAAGATGTCTAGGGGAGGAGTACCCCCTTAATAGCAATTGTTAGGAGGCTGTTCTTTCCCCTAGAACAACAACTTTTTGAAGGTTTTAGTTTGCTGCAAACTGTGGTAGAGATATGGATTTGTCACCCTATAGCAGCAGATAATATTGTTTGGGGCCAAACAATTATTAAATAAAAATAGTTTTCTGAAACTACCTTTTTTTCAGGAAACATTGGCAAATAAAAAGCAAAATCCACTTATCAATAACCTACGTTTCAAAATTTTGCCCACTGTGCAAAACCACAAACACATAAAATATCATACGTCTGTATGGTCTTGTGACATAATATAATATACAGTCATTACCGTAAATGTTGGCACCCCTGAAATTTTTAAAGAAAATGAAGTATTCCTCACAGAAAAGGATTGCAGTAGCACATGTTTTGCTATACTCATGTTTATTCCCTTTTTGTGTATTGGAACTAAACCAAAAAAGGGAAGAAAAAAGCAAATTGGACATAATGTCACACCAAACTCCAAAAATGGGCTAGACAAAATTGTTAGTTGCACACCCTTTGAACCCTTTGGGGTCATTGTCCTGCTGGAAGCCTCAAGATCTCGGACACAAACCCAGCTTTCTGACACTGGGCAGTACAGTGCGACCCAAAATCCCTTGGTAATCCTCCGATTTCATGAGGCCTTGCACACATTCAAAGCACCCAGTGCCAGAGGCTGCAAAACAACCCCAAAACATCATTGAACCTCCACCATATTTCACTGTAGGTACTGTGTTCTTTTCTTTGTAAGCCTCATTCCGTTTTCAGTAAACAGTAGAATAATGTGCTTTACCAAAAAGCTTTATTTTGGTCTCATCTGTCCACAAGACGTTTTCCCAGAAGGATTTTGGCTTACTCAAGCTCATTTAGTCAAAATGTAGTCTTGCTTTTTTATGTTTCTGTGTCAGCAGTGGGGTCCTCCTGGGTCTCCTGCCATAGAGTTTCATTTAATTTAAATGTCGACGGATAATTCGCGCCAACACTGATGCTCCCTGAGCCTGCAGGACAGCTGGAATATCTTTGGAACTTGTTTGGGGCTGCTTATCCACCATCTGGACTATTGACACCTTTCATACATTTTTCTCTTCCATCCACACCCAGGGAGATTAGCTACAGTGCCATGGGTTGCAAACTTCTTGATAATGTTGCGCACTGTGGACAAAGGCAAATCTAGATCTCTGGAGATGGACTTGCAACCTTGAGATTGTTGATATTTTTCCAAAATTTGAGTTCTCAAGTCCTCAGACAGTTTTCTTCCCCTCTTTCTGCTGTCCATGCTTAGTGTGGCACACACAGGCACACAATGCAAAGACTAAGTGAACTTCTCTCCTTTTTATCTACTTTCAGGTGTGATTTTTATATTGCCCACCTATGTTACTTGCCCCAGGTTAGTTTAAAGGAGCATCACGTGCTTGAAACAAACTTATTTATCCACAATTTATAAAGGGTGCCAATAATTTTGTCCAGCCCATTTTTGGAGTTTGGTGTCACATTATGACCAATTTGCTTTTTTTCCTCACTTTTTTTGGTTTAGTTCCAATACACGCAAAGGGAATAAACATGTGTATAGCAAAAGATGTGTGACTTCAATCCTTTTCTGTGAGAAATACTTCATTTTCTTGAAAAACTTCAGGGGTGCCAACATTTAAGTGTGCATAAATGTAAATGATATGGCTATGGCTGCTTTCAGTAAATAAACAAATAAATAATGTCAGTGTGCTGCTCAGCCAATCACCGGCTGAGGCAGGACACGGCGGCGAACAGTAATTGACCGAGTGGCAATTGACATATTGGGCCCAAGTATCCAGAAGAGAGGAGAACACCAGAAACTGGGAGCAGCATTACCAGAAGCAGCGGGGCAGTACAAAAGGTATGAACAGCTTTATTTTATTACAGCTAGGCAGCTTGGGCAACTTTATGACAGCTTGAGCAACTTTAGAAAATAATTCTCTTCTGCCAGATAACCCTTTAAAAGTCTATCTGTCACAAAACAAAGCAAAATATGTCCTTCACTTCTTTGCCTGTCCCCGGCCATTTACTGAAAGCATGATGCTTGCCCTTACATTACATGCTTGAACTTCCGGATCTGGGGTCTCTTTTTTCTAGGCCTGTCTGGCATTTTTATAATAACCAGGCTGACTGGGAGGTAATTGGGAGATGAACAGGCGCAGCCAGCAGTGGTCCCACTCTCTCTCTCTCTCTCTCTCTCTCTCTCTCATTTCTCTGTGCTCGGCTCCCTCTTCCTTCACTGTGATTGACAGGTTGGGAGCGAGCACAGTAAAGTGAAAGGTCTGCCCAAACACTTTTCTGCATTTTGACTGTGCTGGAGCATTGCCACAGTCAATCTTAGTTAAGTGACGGGATGACAACTACTTGCAACATGTTAGGGGCCCTTAGTGGTCAAATGTATAGAAAAGTTTTTTTTGTATATGGGAACATGGAAATATCTAATGCAAATAAATAGGAAAAGTGGCGATATTCATCTATTCTATTAGATAATAAAAAGTACTTTGCAGTGACAGTGCCTAATTAACTCTCTGTTTAGGAAAGAGGAATGTAATGCTCCCTGATGTGTTACCTTCTTGTTATTGTTTAATCTGCACTGGAAAATCAGAGACACAATTTGTTACCATAAATGCTGTGGACAGAAACACTATTTTTGTTTATATTGTTTATATTAATGTCATGTGTAATTCCTAGATGGATTATGTATCCATTCTACTGACTACAACCTTTTGCCAGCCAGTTCTTTTTTATTACCAAATTTGACTTAAAAAGTTGAAATGTAGTCAGCGCATGACAAATAACTATAGGTCTCCTACTCTCTCATGATCATATGTAACAGAAAATTAGCGATACTGAAGGCACGAAGGGGGAGCCGGAGGTAAGTATAGGTTTATTTTTTTTATGCATTCAGCTTGAGCTTATTGGTAAAACAAAAGATTTTCTATGAAGCACCAATTTAAGATAGTCTGTCTTTAATAGCTGCTACCAATATTACCCTGGTAATTGTTCCCGGCTAAAAGTGCTTCTTAAAATATTTATTAATAAATTAATCATCAATGAGATTTAGTAGTTGGGGGCCTTGTGAAGTTGATCTCACTTATTTTATAGTGTGCATTTCCCCTTTAATGTCTGTCCATTTAATTAGATAATATATACATTTACTATATTCTACTTTTGGCGATTATTTATTATCCTTGAGCTTATGAACTGATGCAGGGTTTCCTTTTCAAAGAAAAAAAAACTAGGTGGCAGATCTAATTCTGTATCGTCTCAGATCAGCACTATCTCAGCCTAACAAATAAATCTTTATGTCAGAATTAAATACACTCTGGAAAGGCCATTTCAGCTCTTTTTGTGAGATTTTTTTCAATTGTGTGCAGTGATGGATATCTTTCGATAGTGGGTGATAGCTGAGGACAGTCATTTATAAAAGGTTGCAGCACTACTAATTGTAAGAGGTGTTTTTTTAATATCCAGGTTTAGTAGCATAGGGAATGAGCACATACACCATAATGATAAATGCAAAGAAATAAGAGAGGTAAACCACGCAGATACATTGATGAAATTTATTTCATTTTCTGACATCAAAGTAATTGTCACTGCAAAAGGATGCAGACTTTTAAATGTGCCTTGTAGATGTCAGAACAGTTTCCAAAACACAAGACTTTGTCGCACAGTAAATCAATGCACAGTATTTTACAAGAGTTAATGACACATCACATCTGCATTTTAGTAATATGGGAATTATGGACAAAAAAAAAACCAAACAAACAAAAAAACTAAAATTAAATAAAACACAAAAAGACAAATCTAGAGATTAAAGGTGAAGTAAAGCTGTAGAAAAACTGTAGAAAATCATGCATCTGAAAACAGCGTTACTGCCCGCACATGTGAAATAATTTGGAGAGTACAGAGCTAATGGCAAAAGATCATTGGTCAGTTCTATATAAATACGATCCATATTTGCGTTTTCGCTTATGTTTTTTATGACAAGTCAACTAGATAAAAAATATTCTTAAGAACTAGGACCCAAATTGGGGTTCGGTTCTACAGACTTGATGGTGGTGGTCATGGTGATACTGTTTATTGAATAAGAGATATGAAAATAGACAAGAGCTTAAAACTCCTACTACTTCTGTATGTCTCATTCATTTCCCTGGAGAGGGAATTTATATGGGCAACCACCTCTGCACCGAAAGCACCGCCTCAACCTCTACGTTCAGAGGTCCCAGCAGTTAACCTCCACCGATCACACTTGTATTGACAGGTTGTCAGTGACAAATCTCTTTAAAGTAAATCAATAGTCAGTTTAATTCCTGCATTATTCAGTGCAGGGACATACACTATGGATGAAAGATCAAAAAGCCAAAAGAAGATGGGTTGGGGTCAACCCTTATTCGGCTCTGCCCTTACCGGCTGCAATCTCTGTCTTTACCCTAACCCAGCAAATACACCATGCACTGACTACCACCTAAACTAGTCCCCTCCTTACTGCCAGATGAGATAAACTCTGGGGGTTGTGTTGTGGGTAGCAGCCAAGTTCTGCTATGGAGGCCTAGTCTACACCTACCATTTTTCTGCCATTTTATCAGTGAAAATGTAATATAATATAGTGTCTTTGAGACTATTATCCTTTATGCAGGACTGGTGCAAGGATTTTTGCCAAGCTGGGCAAAAGCTAATTATGCTGCCCCCTCGACTCAGCCCATTGGCTCTGCCCTTTTACATACCCCACCTTACTGCAGGGGTGACACATTAACAAACTAATTCCTCACATTATTACTGGGGTGAGTTGATGCTATCAGGACCTGGAGACATGGTGCAATAACTTTCTTGCAGCGAGCAGAGCGTCGCCCCATCAAAAAGACGCTCTGGGAGGCTGCCTATTTTGCCTATAGGTGGAGGTGGCCCTTCCTCTATGGGAGTGATTTTCAGACAGTGTGCCTCCAGCTGTTGCAAAACTACAACTCTCAGCATACCCAGACAGCCAAAGGCTGTTGCAACAGCTTGAGGCACAGTGATTGGTAAACACTCCTCCCTAGGTTTAGACTTTGGCTACCTTGAGCACCAGCAACAACTGCAGCAACCTTTAAAAATGTTTGCGTTGTGTTGTGAAACCATATGCAATGATGTAAGATTGCCTATGGTGTAACATTACTTGTCTACTAGCTTTAAAATAATTCTACTATTACATTGTCGGAATGAAAACAGGATAAATTTTAGTATCATCTTGTATTGTGATTTTCACAGATTATTTTAATTCATTTTAATAATTAAAAAATGATTCTAGACTAGCCATGTACTATCGAAACTATCTTCATGAAAAGGAGGCATTTGAAGTATCAAATTTTCAGATGCATTTTTTTATTATTATTTTCACTTTTTACTTTATTTTTCCACCAGTGTTTTTGTTTTCATTATTTACACAGCTTTTTTATTTTTTTTGTAGCAGTCCAGCTGCCATTAGTAACTGGTTTGATATCCACAAAGCAACCAAAATGAATGATCCGGTTCCTAAAATGTTTTCCTCCTCTTCTGTAAACCACAGAATTCAATTTAGAATGACCATTTATTTAGAAAGTTGAGCAAATATCCAAATACATGTTTGCTTTGTCGTCAACATTTAACGCCTTCTTCTTTCTATACCCGTGCTTATGGCAAATTATACATATTTATATACACACATAAACAAATAAATTGAAAAACAAACAAACGAAAAATGCATCACAAATGCCAGTGCTTGATTAACATTGAACAACATCTGAAATATTCTTTGGATGTGCAGGTCATACCCACAAAGTAACCCCCTAAGAAATAAATTAGCAACAAAAACCCAGAAAAATGTACATACATACATACAAATGACTTCTTTTTGGTTTGATAACAATACCTTCGTCAGTACAAGGTATAGGGATCTGGCAGTGTTTAAAACACACAACAATGTCTGCAAAAGATTACTCTTTATACACCCTGCACAGTCAAGAGACAAAAAAAAAGAACATCTCTCCATCATTTTATCTTGGCAGACAATAAGATTGTAACGTGAAACTTTGGTTGGTTTGAAACAGACTATATACAGGCATTATTAAAATTCCGTCATAAATTAAGCAAAAGATTACATAACCAAAAAAGCAAAAAGAAATAATACATTTACAGCTCATTGGAAAGGAACATAAATTACATGTATTACATTGATTTCATTTGTATTGTACCCTGTAAAGAAATTGTAATATCAAACACAAAGTGTCCTTGTTTAAAAACAAAACCATACACAAAATCTTCGTTGCATTAAGTCGCAACCTGTCCTGACCCAACCCCTTCCTATCTTATGGGCAAATAAAAAAGAAAGGGAAAAAAAAGAGGAACAGAAAAACAGAGAGAAATAATAATAACAATAACATAAAAAAAGGTGTCAAATAAATACAGATTATAAAGCATTTGAATGAAGGTTAACATTTACCAAACTAGTAAGTTCT
The DNA here is from genome assembly GCF_029499605.1 of Hyla sarda. Classification (NCBI taxonomy): domain Eukaryota; kingdom Metazoa; phylum Chordata; class Amphibia; order Anura; family Hylidae; genus Hyla; species Hyla sarda. Next base: position 145,857,823 of record NC_079192.1, read on the forward strand.
GTCTTATCACATAGACTTTCTATACAACATTACCCTAAAGATTTCTTATGCTATGAGGTATTTGAAGGAATTGGTAAGAGGACTGCACGGCCTACATCCAGGCAATAGGTACTCAAAGCGATTGGCCAGGCGCAGGCTAGAGAGTGAGAGAGCATGGAAAGAGAATGCCATCAGCTAAGACTATAGCTAAAACTTTGGTTCATCAGCTAAAAGAGTGAAAAATAAAATCCTTTGGTATCAAAGAAATGTTCATTGCATGGTTGCACTGCAAAAGCACCACGGTGAAGAATTATTTCTTTATCAGTATTATTATTATTTAATTGGTGGCCTTTCTTACAGGCTGAGGTATTCATAGACATATAAGGTGAGATAGAAGAGGTCAACAGCGGTTTTACACTTTGGTATAAGCAAGGCACTCGTCCTATGAGTTTACAAAGTCTGCAATATTTTTGCCTAAATCTTTGTTTGTTTTTCCTAGCACTGTTAATGGATTTGGTGTGTCTTTTGTTTTCCAGAAGGCATTAGATGACCACTGACAAGCAATGACCATAGTCTGGCTTATAGATGGTTAGTCAACCATCAGCACACTAGTTATAGGTGAACTACAGCTCCAGTGGATGAAGGCCAACAACAGCAGGAGAGCTGATGACTGCCTGTCTCGCCTAGGGAAAGGAGTAAATATGTTAACATCTAAACAGATGGAATGTCAAATATGGAATTAAACAAAAGTTTGTTGTGTATAAGCTACCTGACTGGCAATCCGCAGGCATGGTAAGCTTGTCGGTATTGTAAAATGTGAATTTCCTACAACTCAGTATTGTTAAGGGGAAGCCAGACCATGATCATGATAGGCCATCTGGTCTCTCTGCTATTGAGTCCGTCAGTCTCAAGGGTGCTTTACAGCACCTCTGACCCTGAAGGGGTTAATTATAATATTTATGAAACAAAAAGAAAAGAGTTATATTTCTCAAAGGTTAGGGGTTATGGGTCAGGAGTTAGAGAAAGGTCGCCGAGTGCCTTTGGCAGACGAAGGCCGTGCAAGAAAAAAATCTTTGGTATTCTTTGGTATCATCAATGTGATTAAAATCACAAAATGGAAATTGAGTGAGGTAGCATCTTTGGTTCACACTATAAATAGTCAATCTTTACACTTTTTATTTCTTTTTATTATTTTTTACACACGGAAGCAGCTATTTCTTTGCTTCTTTGTCCTTTTAGGAAATTGTTACCAAACGTATTGTAAAGCTAACCACACCACAATAGACCAGAAGGTCAGTACAATGAAATCAGCCTGACCTCTGTGATAGGAAATTGAACGCACCATAAACGCTAATTAGGCCACACAGCCAAAGTACTTTCTCTTTGTTTGCTAAATGCATAGTTTTTGTTCCTTTTTTTTCTTTTTTTCTAACATTGATCTGGTGTAAAAAAAAAAAAAAAAAAAAAAGAAGATTTCTATTTGGTTACTGCTTTTCCAACCCTAGCAAGTGGACTTGTCCTAAGACTCTTTGGTATACAAATGCAATATTAAGAAGTACTGGCAAAGAAAATGACACAATGAAACAACAAAAACATAATAAATGACACTGTGTATAGTCGTTTTTCTTAAATGCAAACTCTCGTATGTCTTTCATCATTTAGGAGGTAATAGACAAATGGCCCATTCTTGTAAAAGGTTACAAAACATTGAAGGAGATGTCCTGAGGTTAAAATGATGCATTATGGTAGAATATAATTTTAGTTTGTGTTACCATTGTCAGGCCTTCTCTACTAAGCACAATAATTGGCTGGTTCTGAACTGTGATACTACTGCAAAAAAAATAAAAAATAATAATAATTATAAATATGTATATATATATATATATATATATATATCTGTAGTTGAATCTCTTTGAGAAGACCAAACAGAAGCAGTCTTCTTAAAGAAAATGGTCACTATGCATAACATATGGTGGATTACATACATATATGGAATTTACTTAATAAAGTGGTTGCCCCATGATTGCAAGTTAATTTACCCTGTTAGTCCACAGAAGACATAACAGGTTTTTGTAGGATACATTTAATTAATTAATTACTGTTACAGCGTTTATTATACCCGCCTTAGGATGTCACTTGTAGTGCATTGACTTTTTTTCTTTTGGCTGTTCTGCACACTATCAAGAATTACTCGGTGCAATGGAGAATCTTGGTAATGTGACTACATGCTCCTGAGCACGTGTGACCACAGGCACTGGCATACTTAGTGGCAATTCTGACATGGACTCAAAAGAACTAGTGTTGAGCGGCATAGGCCATATTCGAATTCGCGAATATTCGCGAATATATGGACGAATATTCGTCATATATTCGCGAATATTCGCATATTCGTTATGTTCTCGTTTTATTTTCGCATATGCGTAAATTCACATATGTGAATATTAGTATATACAAAATTCGCATATGCGAACATTCGCATATGCGCATTTTCGCATATGCAAATTTTCACACGCCAGTCTCACACAGTAGTATTAGAGCCTTCTTTACACCACACAAGCTGGAAGCAGAGAGGGGTGATCACTGTGATGTGTACTGTGAAAAAAAAAAAACGAATATTCGTAATTACGAATATATAGCGCTATATTCGCGAAATTCGCGAATTCGTGAATATGCGATATTCGCGAATAATATTCGAATTGCGAATATTCGTGAGCAACACTAAAAAGAACACCAGGGAGCACCATAATAACTACGTAGCTGCTAAAAGAGTAAATTAATATTTATTCATGGAACTACACTTAAAGGGCTACTTCACTGCCCCAGCTGTTGGAACATTTTGTTCCAAATGATGGGTGTGGGCTACGGGGGTTTTGATGTCATGGACATGCCCTTTGTGATGTCACATCACACCCCTTAATAGCAAGTCTGTGGGAGGGGGCGTGGCAGTCACCACTCCCCCTCCCATAGACTTGCATTAAGGGGCGTGTCCGTGATGTCACCAGGGGTATTAATTTACTCTTTTAGCAGTTAAATGGTGCTAATGGTAGTTATTATGGTGCTCCCTGGTGTTCTTTTGAGTCTGCTTGTTTTTTTTCAGAAACAGCGCCACTCTTGTCCTCGGGCTGTGTTTTCTATTACAGCTTAGCCCCTTTTAAGTAAAAGAGACTGAACTACAATATAAGACATAACAAAATTGGAGAAGAGTAGCTTTGTCAGGATTAAATAAGGCTCTTTTTGTAATATCAGAAAATCGCTATAAAGAAATAGTTTGAGGGATTCTAGGTCCTACTGAAAATTTAATACAGTAATGAGAAACTGCACATTACACATTATAAAAAAAAGGCCTGTACCAGGGGATGTTATAGTTAGAAATATGGAGCACAGTCTAAACCTGACATCCCACATACTATACAATTTAATGCGTGACTGGGAACAAATAAATAAATTAATAAATAAATAAATAATTCTTCAATCTTGGGTTGTGGTAGCAAAAAAAGCAAATGCATCAGGAGACAGCTATAAAATAGCACTTTTGCTTGGACTGGGGAAATGGTAACATAACCATACAATAAAATTACATTCTGTAAAGCTAATTAAAGGGGGCTCTTCAAGTGTAAAAATTCTATAGCAAAATAGGGGAAATTTTTCATTTGGAGTAAAAAAAAAACATTCTGTTTTCAACTTAGAGTAACGGTCATTTTTTTTTTTTTTTTACTACACTGAGCAATGGGACTGTGATTTAGAAGGGGATTAAGGGGGTCATCTCATGATTAAATGTTATCTCCTATCTACAGTATAGGGTATAGGGTGATTGGTGGAGGTTCAGCTGCTGGAACCCTTTCCATTACAATGCTGTTAACTGTCCCCTGAGTGGATAAAACAGCAAAAGTGGATACTTGCCGCTGTTGCATTCATTTCCTATGGGACGTCCAAACGTTGCCAAGCACTAATCTTGGCAATGCTCAGAAGTCCCATAGAGAAAGAATGGAGCGGCGTTAAACTGTGTGTGCTGCTCCATTCTTACAGGAGACAAATTACTTCTGTTCACGTAAAGGGTAGGGGGACTGATCAGTTATTCACCCAGTGGATAGATAGATAAATATATAGTAAACTAAAGGCAACCACACTCCCATATGGTGCAAAATATAAGGTCTTTATTCACACAAGCGTGAAGGTGGCGACGTTTCGGCTAGCTCACCTAGCCATTATCAAGCGCTTGATAATGGCTAGGTGAGCTAGCCAAAACGTCGCCACCTTCACGCTTGTGTGAATAAAGACCTTATATTTTGCACCTTATGGGAGTGTGGTCGCCTTTTGTTTACTATTTGGAGGGATTCGTGACCGGGATCTGTAGCAACTGAACGCACCCTATCACCATTGCATTTACCCTGTGAGTGCTGCTCTCTTGGACTTTTTTTTAGATAAATATATAGATAGATCTTGGCATAAGCCCTTGTAGGCTGTATTCACAGGTTTAGGTTGAATTAAAAGGTTTATAAAGAAACACATTAAGATTTGGTGATAGAGGTGTGCAGTGGTCTTCCAAACATTAACAAAAATATACTTGGAGGTGTCAGCAAAGTAAAATATAAAGTTAAATCTATAGCCTGCCCCTCTCCCCATGGAAAGGCATGGACATCACCATTGGGTAACAAACAATAACACTTTTTATCCTCTCCTGAATTAGCCCCCAAGTGAAGAAACATGGCAACATGGAGAATGAAGTGCATCAGGAAGCTTTTTAATTATTTGATTGCTTTTGTATGACATATATAACCTGGACAACCCCTTTTAAGGATTTTTTCTTGTGTATGGAGTACAGAGGAGGGACATGTAAGCATTTTACAGCATGGCGTAGTGACAGTCGTGCATGAGTACCTTATAGTTGTATGTCTTGAAAATGCTTACCAGTAGAACATCATTGCTATTAGACATCTTTGGTATCAGCAATAAATTTACTGGTTGCAAAACAAAACTTTTACACTAGAAAATAGGCCATTGTTTGAAAACTGGAAAAAAAAATTATATCAATGGATTTACATTTTCAGTTCTATGATCTTAATAAATGTGCAACTCTAGCTGTCTTTGGAATTAGATATGACTGAAAATTGCCACTGAAATAAAATTAGTGAGTGAAGTTTGTGTTAAAATAAATGGAGAGGTATCCCAGCTGGGCAGTACCTAATATGGTCTACAAATCTATAGTACATTGCATAAGGCAACATCATTAAAATCTTTTGGATGGTAAGTGAAGTAAAGATTTGAGAATAGAAAACAGATTTTTTTTTTTTTTTTTTTGCTTACATAGGAAAACTGGTTATCATTGTTGGTTCATAGAGATGCCACTACCTAATGAAACCTGTTCACCCAATGAAGTAAAGTAAGAGGTGTAGGAAACTATAGAATATTCTGCAGTTTTGTAACCAGTTGTGGACACTATGCTAAGATACAGTTCTACAATCAATGCCACTAGCTGTATAAACCTGCTACGTAGTGTGAGTAAAAAAAAATATAAAGTAGCTCTTCAACATTCTACTAAGTCTTTGGTTTGTTGTCATTGCTCTTTGGATACTGCTTCTATATGATTAAAATCAGAACATCTTGAAATAGCACAGATTATACAGATATACAGGTATATTTCTATTGCTGAAGATCCTTGTACCAGCCCAAGAAACCAGAAACCCACCCACTAATCCTCAGATTGTTATAATTGGGGATGACAAATTTTTACTGTTATATATGTTATTATTTAGCAAATAGGATTATAGGAACTGATAGGGTTGGGGCAAACAATTTACCATTTCTTAAAGGAGCAAGTTTTTAAGCCTGATCAAAAAGAAGGGTACAGGAAATGCAATTATTTGAAAGGCTGCAGACACAGTCCTATACACAAGCGCACACCCACTCTCTCATCCATACGTGCTGCACACGCACACACACTGGATTATTGTAATACAAAAGAGTAGGACTGTGGCGTGTGGGAAAAATATTAGACAAACTGAAAATATTTGTGCTCGAGCAGATCGTAGCCTCAAATAACTACAATGAGAAACAAGTTCCTATTATTTAGTTTCCTTTTAAATAACAGTCCTGTTCATGAGTTTTCATTTTTATCTAGTAAGAAATTAGAATTGTTTATACCTACACTTCTTCATACAACATTATGTAAAAATATCACTGGAATATTAAAATCACTGGAATAAAACACCTGGAATACTATTCTAAACATGTTCTTTGGTATGTTGCACTTGTGGGAGAGGTTGTGTGACTATTTTCTGAAGAACTCTTAACAAACAAAGAGAATGCACAGGTCTAGGTGCCATTCAGTCATTTGAACACCACCGGCAAGTCTTAAAACCCGTTAGGCTCAAACGACACAATTACACTCAGTTCCAATGAACTCAAGACGACTTGTAGGTCACACCATATCCCAACCTGTAGACAAGTTATGACCATGTTCCTTACCACTGGATTGTATACAGTACTGATACACCATACACCTTCATGTTTAAATGTGTGGTGGCAATGAAAACCCACATCAGAAAAAGTCCATTCAATGACAAGAGACCACAATGCTCCAAACCACCAGACAGCAAACTACGGTTAAGATGGATGTGATGATTGAAGGTGTAAGGCCAGTGGAATTTTGTATCATCATTATTAGTAGAAGTAGTATCAATTTCTTTCTTTTTTTTTTTTTTTTTTGCAAGTCGTTCTCCTGAAAAATGTTTTAAGAAGAAAAGTTCACCGTACAGGAGAAATGAGTCTTTGGTTTCTTTGGATTTATAAATAATTTTGGTTTGAAATAGTTCTGAAAGTATAAACCTGCTATTGTGAGGTCCTTGTCCTTTTTTATTAAAGCTTTTCCACCGAGGTTGTAGTTTCTTTTTTTTTTTTTTTTTTTTCTTTTTCCTTTGTTTTTTTTTTCTTCATGCTTTGGTACAAGTGCTTGATGAAGATGATGTGTTTCCCGAGCTGCCCTCATCTTGCCACTTATCTAGACTCCTTCTGCGAGCATTCATGAAGAAGTTGCTGACTGTGCTGAGCTCCAAGCCAAGCTGCTGGGAAATAGTGATCTGTAATTCTTTGGATGGACGCTTATTTTCTTTGAATATTGCATGAAGAGTCCTCCGTTGGACATCTGTAAAGACCAACCTTGGCTTCTTTGGTGTATTCCCTCTGTCTTTACCATGATCTTGTTCTTTTCGTTTACATGCTGATAAAAGATGAAGATGAAAAAAACATATAACTACCAGTGTAAGATTGTAACATGCATCCACTAATACACAACTCTGCTCAATAGAAGGCTTTTAACGTGTCATGTATATTATACACAAATATAACATTAGTCTTTACTCTGGATATATGTTATTAAACGTTAAAAGAGGGCCTGTTTTTTATACTTTTATACTAGTAACACTGCTAACAGTCCCATAAAGCAGTCAGAAAGAGGAGTCCATATATACCTGTAATCTCCATCATGCAGCTTGCACCTACCAGTTAAATGTTTTAGAAGGTCCTGCCCACCATTGCAAATGCCCAGGGGGTGGTCTCTTCTTCTTAGGGGTCCAGAGCCCTCTGTATTGAAAATGTTTATAAACCTTTCTGTCACCTATGACTGAAAGCTTAAGAATCCAATCAACTATGTAAAGACCAATCCTGCCCCCTTGGAGACTTGCAAGTGGTACTTTCTGCAATGTCTATCTTCTTCTTGTAAGCTGCATGACCACGACTGCAGGTATATATGAACTCCTCTCCTGAATATCATTATTGCCTGATAGCAGTTTTAAAGTGACAGGTCCACTTTTAGATGATCAGGAAAATAAGCAAGTATCTGAAGTCAAGAAATGTGATAAGACCTAGAATGGACGCAAAGTTGGCTTGTTTCATTGTGGTGATACAAAATCTAAAAACATTGTCTAGTGGTCTTTGCAAATCCAGGGGAAATCTGTGGCACACATTTTATTGGGTCATCAAAGGCATTTACATATCATTTATGGATGGCACACATCTAAGGGTATCTAGGTAAAAATGGTCCTAAGTTCGAATTGTCACATTAATGACTGCAATGTCTTGGGTCCACCATTATACCAGAAGCTATAATACAAATACAGACTAGGTGGGACAACTACATCAGCCGTAACACATGACATATGAAAACCAGATTGCAGCCAGGTTACTTAAATTTTCTCTTTTTTTCTATTATTATGGAGATAAATATCTTGGGCCCTCAGATGACGCTAAAGGTTAAAGTTTCTTCCGCCTTTCCGTTCAGTCATTAAAATTCCGAATTGGATTAGTAACACAAACATGGCAAACATTGGGGAAACTTACTCCTATCTTAGCTTTTATCTGTAGCTCTGCTCGGATATTTGCTTGTTATACAAGTGGTAGACTTGTTAAACTAGGCATACCTCTGTATATTGTAGCACTTTAGCCCGTTTATGTGTAGTAATATTATGGAATTATGGCAGGTAGATTTCCATAACATAGTTTTAACAGCCACTGGCTAAACTTGGAGCAAAGTCAACTCAGATAGCTTGAAATAATGTTCCATTCCTCTTGTATCTTTTGTTTAAGTAAGATTAATCAGCTAATAAGCACATAGTGACCTATCTCATCTGTGATAAGGAGGCGCCTCTTGGATTGTATTGCTAGTAGCAGTTGGGTTCAAGAGCTACCTATTATCAGAGATGTGTCTGTGACTATATATTACTCTGTAACGTAAGATGTATAGTTTGCTGACAGCATGTCATACCCTTTAAAGACTGTATGTCTGCCAAGTTATCTTTAAGAATAATCAATATAACAAATCAATAGACAGCGCCAATAATTCATATATAATAATAGTCTAACAATTTATCCTTATTTTGGCCCAGTATCTACGTAAGCATTATCAGCCCACAAAGAGTGATAGTAAAACTATTTAAAGAAGTTTTTTTTTTATTTGTCTTTATCTCAGGAGTGCAAAGTTCAAAAGTTTATAGAATTCTCTCTAATGCCACAGTTCTCACTTATTCCTAACTCACTTAACATTTAAAGGCCCTATTAGATGTGCCGACCTGCACTGTAAATGAACGCTGATCTTGTAGATAGGTGCTGGAACCTATTGCAAGGGTTGACTATAATGCAGGGAGGGCTGCTTGACAAATCTCTAGATCATTCTTGCTGCGCTTTGCTGCAATTACCATTGGCCGCACATTCCCTATTACAATGGATATGTACATCCAATGCACAATAATTTTCCAACAGGTCAAAACAACCCAATCAGCCGACAAATTAAAGTTTGGCCAATTATTGGATGATTGCTGCCCTTATTACACAGGGTGATATGGGCCTGTTTGGCCTACGACTGCCCAGTAATATGTGCTCTAAAGCACAAACATATCATTACTATCTGCTAAATCCCTGTTCAGCCAATAGTCATGGCAAACATTTATTTTTTCTAGAACCATGCTTGTCCATGGCCTGTGTTTGGATTTGCAGAATAGAATGAACTTGAGCTGCAACACCGGACACTGCCCAGTGGCACTGTTTATAAATAAAAGCAGACCCTTTTTTTTACAATATCTGAGAATCCCTGTAAGGCCGGTTCAAATATATTAGGTTATCTAGAGCCCCCCCAGATTGGAACACCAGAGACAATAAACTGGAGGCATTGCACCTGGCATCCCACCATAGGCAGAAACTGGGCATGTCATGGGTGATCTGGCATAGTGGCCCTTCAGAGTTGTTCTACATTGAAAAATGGAGCACATAATTGTTTTTATTCTGGAATACTTCTCTAGAAGGCAACTATGCCTGATTACCAGACATATGCAAATATGGTCTAACATGCATGTTCCCTGCAACTAAAGATGCATCCTATTTTAATACAGTAGAGGTGAGGAGAGGATTAGTTGTGGTCAGATACTCTTTTTAGATTAAATCGATCAACCTGTGGGCAATTTTTACTTTATCCTTTTTTGCAAAAAGCAATAACTGTATCAGTCATATATTAGCTCCATTATTATTTGAAGGATCTGCATAAAGACATCAAGAGATGTTGGTATAGTTTATCTGTTTGTGCTATCTACTTTTCTTTGTGCTGTACTGAACTCCCCCTTGTCATATACAATACACAATCTGCTTCATGTGCCAAGATCTGAACTTTCCTGATTGCTTCCTCTTCTGCCGGGCCAGCAGCTTGGTACGTATATATGGCGCCGTCTGCTTACTCTCCTATTGATTTTTTGCATGCAACTTACTTTCCACTTGCACATTACACAACTCTAAAACCAACCTGCTCACCTAAGAACCATAATGAGTCAGTAGAATGAATGTCAACAGATATCCAAGCTAGTAATATCAGTGGATATACAATGCATAGCTGACTCTGCCCTGATGTCTACAAAGCTATGATGGGATTAAGGGCAATAGACATTAATTATACATCTAAAAAGAAGTGAAATTGGTGCCATTGTTACTTTTGCAGTATCATTAGGATTAAAGTACCATTATTTTTTTTGCCATGAAGGTAATAAACAGTACAAGAATATAAGTAGAACTATTCTGCTAACTAAGCAAGAACAAAATAATTCAGATATTATATAGATATATATGAGGTAGACAGATAGATGGGTATATAAATACATAGATAGATAGATATGAGATAGATAGATTAAAAAAGAAAGAACATGGATGGATAGATAGATAGATAGATGGATTTAAACAAAAGAAAGAACATGGATGGATAGATACTGTGGATGGAACATAGATATAGATAGATAGATAGATAGATAGATAGAAAGATAGATAGAAAACAATAAGGATCTCTCTGCAGCACACAAAAATAGTGAAAAAATAAGTGTTTTTTCCATCTGAAAGGTGTCTTTACAACAGCAAGCGACGTTTAAACTGATTATTTTAGATAGATAGGAAGAAAGATAGAGTAGATAGATGGGTGGATGGATAGATAGATAAATAGATAGGTAAAATAAAGAAAGAGAAACAAAATATAGAACGTTAGAATGTAGAAAGAGATTAATAGAGTTAATAAAAACAAAGAGTAGATAGATAGATAGATAGAAGGATATATATGTACAAGCAAGCAAGAGCAGCACAACCATAAAATGTCCAAGGTGGCAGGGGTGCAAGCGGGCCATCGCAGCCCTGGTCACTGGCAGCAGTAGTAGATAGGACCAAAAAAGTAAATCCCACAGCACTCCAATTCAAGTGAAGCAACGTGAAGTTTATTTCCTCATCACTTTCTATAAGGAAATAAACTTCATGTTGCTTCACTTGAATTGGAGTGCTGCGGGATATACTTTTTGTCCTACATAGGAACAAAAGGATGACCGCAGCACTCCAAAGTATCAAAAATAAAATGTGACTTTTATTCCATGAAAAGGCAAGTGCAACGCTTCGGTGTTCTCACAACACCATTCTTGAGAATGTCACGTTTTATTTTTGATACTTTGGAGTGCTGCGGTCATCCTTTTGTTTCTGTATCCTTTTGTGCCTGGGACCGGGGTCCCAGGGACCTGCCTGCACCATATTTATTTCATTCGCTGTTTTGGAGGTGCTGCTCTACACCCAATTTTATTTATTTTTTTGTCCTACATAGATAGATAGATAGATAGATAGATAGATAGACAAATATAAGAGATAGCTAGATATATAGATAAAACAAAAAAACACAGGATAGGCAGCACAACCTCAGTTGTTAGTATGGCGTAAACAGAGGTGCAGGCAAGAAGTGGGGTCCCAGTCGCAGACCTCATCCATCGATGCAATACTTGGCAGATAGCAGCACACCCAAACGGCATATAGTGAGAAGAACAGAGCTTTATTGGCCCATGTTAGTGCGACGTTTCGATGGTATCACACCATCTTTATCAAGCATATGCTTGATAAAGATGGTGTGATACCATTGAAACGTCGCACTAACATGGGCCAATAAATTCTGTTCTTCTCACTATATACCGTTTAGGTGTACTGCTATCTGCTTAGTATTGCATAGATATATAGATATATAAAATGTAGAAAGAGATTAATAGAGTAAATAAAAACATAGAGTAGATAAATATATAGATAGAAAGATAAAATAGATAGATAGATAGATAGATAGATAAGATTGATAGATAAATAGATAGAGAGATGATAGATAGATAGACAGACAAATATATGAGATAGCTAGATATATAGATACAGTAAAATCTCCATTACCAGATACCTCCCAATAGGGGATACCTCTCAATAGCAGACAGTTTTTAGTTCCCCGGCAGAGCCCCATAAGACTTAATGTATTTGAACCCTCCAAATAAGGGACATTGCCAAAAGCAGACATGGACACACCAAATTGGGGACAATAGGGGACAGAACACTCCCAATAAGGGACAATAGGGTACAAAACACTTCTATTAGGGGACAATCAGGTTTATGTGCCGGCCCTACCTTGCACACAGGGCCACCGTCAGGGGGTACAGCCAATACCCCAGTAAGTGGCCCAGGCCTCCGCTGCACTCCTCTACAGAAGCAGAAGACTGATGTTTAAACAGTGGTCTCTTGATTTTGTATGTCCACTGGCCACATCATTCACCCCCCTTTTTCCCTGATCCCCTCGTGCTACTTTATTATCCCCGATTCCACATAATTTCCTCTTAATTCCCCCCTTTGCTATTTCAGTCCCCTTTTATTGCCCTCTGTGCAAATTAATCGCCCTCTCTTTACCACCCTCTGTGGCATTTCATTCCCCCTTAATCCCCCTGTGCCACTTCATAAAGGGGGGGGTGAGGAATTTACACAGAGGGTAATAAAGGGGAAATGAAATGGAACAGGGAGGGAAGGGGATCAAGGGGAAATATTGTGGCACAGGGGGTAAGGGGAGATACTTTGGCACAATGCAAGGGGGTTGAGATGGTACAGGGTATAAAAGGGGGGATGAAATCATACAGGGGGGATAAGGGGAGATTAAATGACACAGGGAGATTATACTGTTATATTGCTTTTTATCATGTTTTATAGGTAATTACACTCTGGAGTGAGTACAAGACAGAATTCCCTCACTTAGGAAGATTTTTGAGCCTTTTTCCCAAGGAGACATCTCTCAATAGTGGACACTTTTTTATTCCCTGTGAGTGTTTGCTATTGGGAGATTCTACTGTAGATAAAATGTAGAAAGAGATTAATAGAGTAAATAAAAACATACAGTAGATACATATATAGATAGAAAGATAAAATAGATAGGTAAGATAGATAAATAGATAGATCATGAAATACTTCTATCTGATAATAAATGTAACAGTTTGGTTAGGAAGTATAGTACTTTCTGTTGTGAATTAGTAATAAGGGAATCATCTTTAAGGCGGTATCCTCATTTACTATTTGTTAATTAAAAGGAGCTCTAATTGTTGCAACTGAACTACCTTAATGAACACATTTGTGACTTCATCAATATTTGCATTAGATAAGACATTTTATTGCTTTTCTAAGTAAAATAGTCTATCTACCAATAGGCTGTGCTGTTGGACTGTACTGAGATTAGAAGAAAGATTAGAAATGCATTTTCATGTTTTAGCCAATTATTAAATATTTCTATCTATATCTAATCTATCCATCCTTCCATAATCTGTGTTGTCCATTTCAGGGCTTTAGGAGTAAATTACATGTAAGAAACATCCCACAAACACTGACACTGTGCTACTACATTTATTAGATGTAAAGTATTAGAATTATACATAAGCCTTTCCAAACAACCATTTTGTCAGGATTAGATGACCGTACTCAAAGAGATGATGTTGAAGGAGTGAAGGATCTGGCATGTTGTATATAAACTGCCCTTCTTATTTATTTTTGGGGGGATAAGTCCAGACCAGAGCTGTTTGGTAGAGGCTTATTTTAGGAATATTCAGCTGAGCTGTATGTTTGTGTATATGTGTATATAGAGATTGGGTATATCCTGTACATGTTTGTAAATTAAATGACTGAAAACAGCTTCAAATCTGCAGCATCAAATATTGTGCTTGTGAAAAGACCCTAAGGTTTCCTTCACGCACACTTTTATCTGTTGTTGTTTGTGTATGTGCATATAAAATACATATCCTATAGGGGAACCTATAAAGAAAAGCACCTGAAAAAATGCCAACTGTAGAGCACTTTGAATAAAATGGTACTGACCCACAAAACACAAAAAAGGCACTAAAGTATCACAAAAAATAGTTTAAGATAAATATTGTATTCACCTATATATTTTAATAAAACATCTGGTAACAGAAAAAATGCAGAAGTGTAGGCATGAAAAATGCCACAAAACATTACATGATACCAAATCTTTTAAAGGGGTACTCCGCCCCTAGACATTTTATCCCCTATCCAAAGGATAGGGGATAAGATGTCAGATTGCCGGGGTCCCGCTGCTGGGGACCCCGTTGATCGCTGCTGCAGCACCCCACTATCATTACTGCGCAGAGTGAGATTGCTCTGCACGTAATGACGGGCAATACAGGGGCCGGAGCATCGTTACGTCACGGCTCCGCCCCTCGTGATGTCACGGCCTGCCCCCGTCAATACAAATCTATGGGAGGGGGCGTGGCGGTTGTCACACCCCCTGCCATAGACTTGCATTAAGGGGACGGGCTGTGATGTCATGAGGGGCGGAGCCATGACGTCACGCTGTTCCGGCCCCTGTATCGCCCGTCATTACGCACAGAGCGAACTCGCTCTGTGGAGTAATGATGGCGGGGTGCCGCAGCGGCGATCCCCGGGGTCCCCTTTGGATAGGGGATAAGATGCCAGGGGCGGAGTACCCCTTTAAGTGTAAAGTACATTTTGTCTTGTGTTTTCAAACTCCTATAGATAGTCCTAATGGCACATAAAGTAATATATCTATGCTATGTTTAAAATAAAAGTGCAACTGAATGAAAAATTGTCACAAACCAAAACACTTTGGGGGAAATAGATAAAAATATTTTGTGCAAACTCAGACTAGACAGTCTAAAAATGCACCAGATGTATCATAGTGTTTCATGCTGTTTGGAAATCTGGTGCATAGTTTGACTATGTAGTTGAAAGGGTACTCCAGTGGAAAAAAAATGTTTAATCAACTGGTGCAACAAAGTTAAACAGATTTGTAAATACAGTAACCCCCCGACATATATGATCAAATCGACATACGATGGCCTCTCAGAGGCCATCGCATGTCGATTTCAGCATCGACATACGATGCTTTTATATGTCGGGGCCATAGCATTAACTGCTATACGACAGCGCAAAATGCTTAAGCTGCTGTCGGATAGCAGTTTAAGCATCCCGGACATCCCAGACACTTCGCGACCCTCCGGCGTTTTCTGCATCTTCTCCGGGGTCCGGGCCTTGCTTTCCGGTGTCGTTATTACGTCGTGCGCACGCCGTCCCGGCGCACCAACGTAATAACGTCACCAGAAAGCGAGGCGGAAGAAGCTGGACGATCCCGAAGAAGACTCCGGAGCAGCGGGAAAGCATCGGGAGCCCTGGGACAACAGCAGGGGGCATTGAGGACGCGGTCCAGTGCGGCGGGGACAGGTGA
Source organism: Hyla sarda (assembly GCF_029499605.1). Taxonomy (NCBI): domain Eukaryota; kingdom Metazoa; phylum Chordata; class Amphibia; order Anura; family Hylidae; genus Hyla; species Hyla sarda. Next base: position 145,873,346 of record NC_079192.1, read on the forward strand.
GTATAACTTCCTATACTTTACATTGCACGAATCCCTCAACATACAATGGATTCGACAAACGATGGGTCGTTTGAAACGAATTACCATCGTATGTTGAGGGACCACTATAATTAAAAATCGTATTCCTTCCAGTACTTATTAGCTGTTGTATGTGTTATAACAGGAAGTTCTTTTCTTTTTTAATTTATTTTCTGTCTGACCACAGTGCTCTCTGCTGACACATCTGTCCATGTCAGGAACTGTCCAGAGCAGGAGAAAATCCCCATAGCAAACCTATCCTGTTATGGACATTTCCTGACATGGACAAAGGTGTCAGCAGAGAGCACTGTGGTCAGACAGAAAAGAAATTCAAAAAGAAAAGAACTTCCTGGGAAACAAACAGCAGCTGATAAGTACTGTAAGAATAAGATTTTTAAATAGAAGAAATTTACAAATGTGTTTAACTTTCTGGCACCAGTTGATTTAAAAAAAAAAGTTTACATTATCTTTAAAGTTTATATTATTACATTATCTATTAGTTGACATAGAAGTCATGCCCAATTTCCAGCAAGCCATGCCACTTTACTAATCAAGGCTCAAAACTGTTAAAAAAAAGTGTCTAAAACACATGAAACATGTCCAGTAAAAAAATGTTGGTACAAAAAGTGACAGATTTTTGGTGTATGCAGCCATATTTATTACATATGTAGTTCATTTTCAATTTCACTTTAGACCATAAAGTACCATCTGGCTACAAAAATGCAACAAAAAATTTGGTGTATTAAACCAACTCTATATATTTCCGGGTATGTTTTCTTCTCTTTCCCTGTCCATAAAGTTATCCTTGCATCCTTTTAGTTTTCATTTCTTAACATAAGCTGGGAAAGGACCTCGGTATGTAAACAGTATGTCCTTTCTTTAGCATCTATCTCTCTTCTTATAATATCAGTAATGTTTGACAAATGATGCCAGCATAAAGTAGACATGTTGTGGATGTGAATCAATAACTACATTTATTTGACATAGAGAGTTTCAAACAGAGAAATGAAAATTTTTCCAATTTTTCACAATATTTTAGAGTTTTTCACATAAATCGCTTCATGTATCAACAATAATTTACCACTAATATAAAGTACAATATGTCTAGAAAAAACAATCTCAGAATAACTTTGCCAGGTAAAAGCAGTTAGTTCAAAGTTATTACCACTTAAAGAGACACATGTCAGATTTGAAAAAATGGACTGGGTCATAAAGGCCAAAACTAGCTGGGTCATGAAGGGGTTAAAACATTTTCCCGACTTGTGAATCCCCATAGTAAATAGAGTGGAACCCTACAAGTCTGAAATAACATCTCACACTAGTAAAAACCCAACACTTTTAGTAAATGAGGCCCATAGTGTTATTGTATTAGAAATCTCATGGACAGGATTTAATGATAGATTGATGTACATGTAGACTAGAGACAAATAAATTAACTATAGGATGAAGCTATCCCTGACATAAGTTTAGACATTAGCAGTAGGGAAGATACACACAAACTATGTAAATGTAAACAATGCATATACAATTGATATTAACAATTATGACATTTCTGATAACGCTGTGCATATACATTTCTCATTATTATTACTATTTTAAAATGATATATTGTTACTATTGATAATAAAAAGTACACATTGGTCTTAGTCAACCAACCAAATTCATATTTTTCAGTGCAGTCTCCACCCCTGAAGTATTTTATATTCATGTTGTACTAACACTGCACCTACCAGTTTCTTAGAACTTAGGTCTTGACAGTAATCACATTTTATTATTAATGGGTGCATTTTGTTTGTAGGTGAAAAAGAGGAAAATAAAAAATGTAAAAAACAGGCTGTTTGGAATATCTCCTGAAGAAATGCAGTATGTATACTCACACAAGTGATTAGACTGGGTGCTTTGTGATGGATAACCGATTTTAACCAGGGAGTCTGCAGGCAACTGTCCAGAGTGCTGAAATACCGGATCGGCTGGTACCAAAGCTAGTTTAGTAAAGACATCAGATCATTGAAATGAAAATAGGCTCCACCTTATTACAACAAATTAATGAATTTACTTTTTTTATATAAAGTAATTATTAAAAACAATATTCACTATACATGTAAATGTTTAATGACATCAACATAGAGATAGGCATGCGATTGTATCAAGTGAAAGTGATGAAAGGAGAATATTGATGGAAACAGAAAATAGGGAGTCATGTATCAAACTAGTGCACAGTAGGAACACTGATTTTATCCACATAACAAGATGCCAGCATTTCAATTCCTTTCTAAAAAATAACACAGAGGCTATGATAGGCAGCGCCAGAACTCTCACATACTGTACCTGAACTAGTGTTTAAATGTAAATCCCAATGTATAATGTAATTATGGGGGGCATACATGTCATGGCATTACCCAAAGACATCATTGTAGGAGGAAGCGTAAATAGTTGCCAGTGAAGCTGGCAGAAAGTAGGTGGTCAATAAAGAGAGACTATATGATTAGCACTGGAGGGAAATAAAAAATATGGATGTCATATCCAAAGGGGCTGTTAGATGGAATGAGTAAAACATTATGTTTGGCATAAATGCTAAGTTAATGTACAGAGTGCATTGCATGCTAATGGAAAGTACAGCTTTGAATTATAATGGGCAATAAATTGTCCCTCTATACAAATGGTAATTTGAATTTAGTTATGGCAAATGATTTAAAATCTGAACATTGATATGCACATGAACAATACAAAAAGTGCAAGTTGTTGACTTTGAATAAATCGTTCCCAAGCGTGAAATCAACCCTCAAGTGCCTATAGCTCATAGACGCCAGTGTTAGATTGAATCTTTATATGATGCCAACTCTTCCTTCATTTGATAGGAATATGATAAAGAAAATATTGCTGGCATAGAGATTATCTCAGTTTCCTCCATAGAAAATATCTCCCTAAAGGCATTAGAATCCTGTTCACCTGTTAAACCCTACTGATAATCTTTAATTTATCTTAGGACCTATCTACGCTTTTTTGATATCATGGCAGGATAACAGTAATTCACAGAACCCCATAGCAAATTCAGCAATGGGCTCCCACACCTGCTGAACAGTGACATAACCTGTAATAATGAATAACTATCTTTATTTGGACAACAGTCCCAGTGTCATACTATACTGTATATCAAACTGACTATACTAAGAAGAGTACATACAGCAGACCAGGCCAGATTCTTCCATTGCTTTATTGTCCTGTTATGACACATATGCCCATTGTAGATGCTTTAAAGGAGTACTCCAGCGCAACATAACGTATCCCCTTTCCAAAGGATAAGTTATAGATCGCGGGGGGTCCGAGCACTGGGGCTGACCCGGGATCTCCTAGACGGGGCCGCGGCAGTCTGCAGGAAGTGCAGTTTCGTCCCCAGCAGAAATCTGACATGCTCCCTACATGTATCTCATGCAGGGACGGAATGCTCCCTTTCCAGCATACTGCCGCAGACCTGTCCAGGAGATCCCAGGGGGCCACAGCGCTCGGAACCCCCGCAATCTATAACTTATCCCCTATACTTCGGATAGGGGATAAGTTGTATTACACTACAGATGTCCTTTAAGTTGTGGACAGATATTTTGACACCTTTCTGTCATATTCAAAAAAACACTCTCCAATAAGAGCGTAAATGTATCCTACGCAGCCTAAACAGAAAAACAATGAAACAAATGCGTTTAACGATCCAAAGTTATATTGAAACATAAATGCAAAAAACACACACATTTAAAAATTGGATCTTTATATGCATTTTCTTTTATTGTTTTTCTACCTTTCTGTCATAGCCAGCATTAACCTTTTTCAGCAATTTGACCTAAAATAGCTCTTCTATGGGATAGGACCAGAAAGGCTAGCCTATGCTTCTCAAGTGCATTAATGAGACCTAGACACTCATGACCAAGTCATCTGTTCAACCAATTGTCCTTTGTTGGAGCACTTTTGGTAGGTACGAGTCACTATACTGAGAACACCTCACAAGACCTACTGTTTTAGAGATGCTCTGAATCAGTCAATGTCTTGTCAAAGTTGCTCTGGTCCTTACGTTTGCTTCAGGCCAGGCTCAGGGTACAGTGGCTTTACATATAGGGATTTTACTTCTGTCATGATTATTAGATTGTATCTTTACAGGTTGAAGACAGATTAGATTGTATCTTGCATCCATCCACTATTTCATACTGATTACAGTACAATTACTATGTAAACATTCACTAATATGTTGTATATGCCCTTTCATATGTGTGCATTTCTGTATATGTGTTTGTATAGGAATAGTGTTTAATTGATTTTTCAGATGAGCCATTGTGTCTTTAAAATTTTGATTTGATAAATAACACGCATAGTAAATACCATAAGAACTGAGCCGTCTATTAGTCTGTCTGTTATGGCATTAGTGGATAATATTAGCTATTCCTCATGATACATTCTGAAAGACTGTAAAGGAACGTGATCACTCAGTATCAAATGGTGTTTGAAAATATTTCCTACCGCTGTATCTCATTTAGATAAACATTAACTCTGAGTAAATGTGGCAATGCATTAGTTGGTTATAAATCAATCAGTCTGCAAGGACACTGACAATTTACCAGTCACAGGTGGAGGACTTTCTCAGCCAGGGATTCTCTATCTGTCTTCTTATCGCTGAGCCTGCTCTTCCGTAAACCAAGAATAAGACTGTATTCTGCCTATATACACATTGAAGCACCTCTACATTTCCACCACATTATAACTGATTAGACTATCAGCCTAGACACATTTCTGTTTTCTAAACCCAACTATGGGAATGACACTCACACTCTTCATTATTTTAAATCAGTTCATACATCCAAATGTTCTCTTCCACAAAAAGCAGAAATTATCTGAATTACAACCCCTGGAAAAACTTAGAATACCAACACTGAGGGCACCGTCAAATATCTTTGGTAATCCAGCTCAGTCAGATTTGCCCAGTGTCCCAATTGGGACACACTAATCGGGACTCCGGAGCGTCTTGCAGCATTTCCCATTGTAGCCTGCAGAAATACTAGACACCGGACCCATAGACAACTGATGGACTTTGTGGCATTAGTTGAGGCCAGTCACTGAGCCGGATCACCAGATGTATGTGACGGCACCCGTAGAGGATGGTGACCCAGCTTCACAGATATGACAGAGAATGATGTTCGGTAGCTGAAGATTCTGGTTTCATGACGCATAACTCAAAAAAGAAGAGACAATTATTTTAATGAATGACATAAAAATAATGGAATCATTTAGGAAATGAAATATTGGAATTATAAAATAAAAATATATGGGTAGACATCAGGATTAAAAAACCCAGAGCAATGGAGGGGCCCATAGCAACCAAACAGATCGCTTCTTTAATTTTTAAAGAGGCCTGTGAAAAATAAAACAAGCAATCTGACTGGTTGCTGTGGGCAATTTTTCCTCTACACAGGTTTTGATAAATCTCCCACAAACTTGAAAATAGAAGATGTACAACAAAACAGATGGTAAGTTCCAGGAGTCAATGCTTGTGACAGAAATGTGAAAAGTTGGCTAAATGAAATGGGATTTTATATAACACCTACGTGAAAATCAGCACTAACACCTAAACAGAAGAAGCATGCTAAAGGGAATTGATCATGGAGTGTGGAGGATTGAATGAAAGTGATATTCAGAAGATGATGTTGGAACATTTGTCTGGTGATGTTCTAATAAAACATATAAAGAGGGCACCCAATGAAAACAATCTAATGTCCCCAGTGATTTATGATATGGGGTTACATGTCAGGTAGAGGACCAGGGGAGATGGCAGTGATTCCCCTGCCGCTACTATCTCCATGTGGGTCTCAAGCCATGCTGCGCTTCTTTGTATCTGTGTCACACAAGGACTTTCCTGCTCAGCCAATCAGTGAGTTGGAATATTGCTACAACCCCTGATTGCCTAGGTGGGAATGTTCTTATGTGACACAAAGACAAGGAAATGCGGCGTGGCCAGGGACCAACACAGAAATTGTAGAGGTGGGGGGCGAGGGGGGGGGGGTTAAAGGGTTTATCCACCATAAGGTGATTTTAGTATGCACCTGGCAGACAGTAATGGACATGCTTAGGAAGGATCTGCGAGTTGTGAGATTACCAGAACACTGCCATTAGCTATTTGTGAACTGGTATTTCCTGTTTGACTTTTCTTCTTTGCCTACAAATCCCATAATTTCATTTTCCTCCCTCCCACACATCAGCCACCCCACCCATTGAAACATAAATGAGCTTCATCCATTTAAAAGACCTGTGGTTTTCAATCAGGGTGCCTACAGCTGTTGCATTAGTTGCAGATTGATCTCTCTCCCACCAAGCGATCGCTCCACCCATTTAAGCAGACAGGCTCCCTACCATCAGCTGACTAGTGAGGTCAGGTCTCAGCCGCATTGCAACCTGGGAAAAATCTGAGACAACAGTCATTTTGTATGCTGTTAAAAATAAATATTGGGGTGAAAATCACATAAGAATTGTGAGAAAACCATCACACACAGGTACAGTCACTATATTATGAACTGCACTAACTTTACAGCCCCTGTAGCATAGTCAAATAAAAAAATCCTGGAATACCCCTTTAAGTATAGTTTTTTTTCTGTGTAACTGCTTTCTGAGCACAGTTAAATTGAAAAAAAAATGATTTATGAATTAAAAACTTGGATAAACATCCTGTTAGTTTGGTAATTTCATAACTATAGCCAGGGGTTGTATATTGGGATGTTAAAAAGTAATTTCGTGCATCATTATTTTACAGAGATTATTGTAGCACCTGATATTTTTCTTAGCCTATAAAACTGAAAATGAAAGGAACCTAATGTTTTTAAGCCAGATTCTGCAGAGGTCAGTCATGGCTCAAAGAAGACTTCATGGTGGTCTGGGCATGATGGAGAAGAAAATAAAAGAGAATGACTCCAAGAAGATGCTCCCTGTGAGCCACTGGATGTATCTGCACTGTAATCACTTATATGGTCTGCAGGGCTTGTGTAGAGATGGTATTTACCACTATATACTCACTGTATGGAAATGCTAGTCTATAATTGTTAAAGTAACATCTGTCTGCATGATTTTTTACCTAAAAGATTTGACGTTAAAAGGGCAAACACAAATGCAGCAAAAAAGAACTGCAAAATGCAGTTAATCCAACCCCAAAAAAATTTTTGGACATCCCTTATAATGGCAAGTGTCATCTAGGAACTTATTGTTGCTAGTTATATATTAAAGTGTCACTGTCAAAATTTGAAAAAACTTTTGACATGTCAGGGAGACAGTTTTGATCCGACGGGGTATATGTGCTGAGACCCCCACCGTCCAGGCATACAGTAACACACTTTACTTCCCAGCTCTCAGCAATCTTTGTCTTGCTGCCCCATAGACTTATCATGAAGCAGTGAGACAAAAATTGTTGAGAGCTGGAAAGTTAAGCCCTGCATGTTTGTCCCCGCTCATTCTCCTGATCAGTGGGGGTCTCAGCACTCAGACCCCGACCAATCACAAATTTTGACGCGTCTTTGACATGACGAAAGTTCTTTTTTTGAAGATAGGGACACTTTAAGGCAGCTCAGTTACTCCAGGTTATTTGGCAGTATATTTGTGACTATTACCTAACCGTTTCTTTTTAAATGGTGGTTGAGGTTCTTGTAGTTTGTAATCATTTTATCCTTGCTGTAATGGAAATCCACTCCACATGTACTGACTTCTTGGTGAGCTTGTGCCCAGCTTGTGCTTATGCACAGCAGTCAAGCAGAACATTCTGTGTTACAATGTAAAAACATTGGGGGATAAGAGCAGCTCCCCAGGCGAAAAATAATATCTGTTTCAGACATTTATCCTCCGGACTGAACATTTAATGGCTATGGCTTTTGTCTGCTACATTTTTAGTAAATAGTTTAAAAAGCTAAGCTTTGAGATGGGGGAAAGGATGGAATATTGTCTTGGATATTTACATTTTTTTTCCAAAACCTAATGATCTTTCATGTGAGAGGTGTAAGACAGACACTGTGTTGCTTGTCATAGTTGGAGTTTTTTAACAGAGCCTAATGAATAGGACTGTTTATAAGATTAAAGGGGTATTCCAGGATTTTTTTTTTTTTTACTATGCTACAGGGGCTGTAAAGTTAGTGTAGTTCATAATAAAGTGTCTGTACCTGTTTGTGACGGTTTACTCACAATTCTTATGTGATTTTCACCCCAATATTTATTTTTAACAGCATACAAAATGACTGTTGTCTCAGATTTTTCCCAGGTTGCAAAGCAGCCGAGACCTGACTCACTAGTCAGCTGATGACAGGGAGCCTGTCTGCTTGAATGGGTTGAGCGATCGCTTGGTGGGAGAGAGATCAATCTGCAACTAATACAACAGCTGTAGGCACCCTGATTGAAAACCACAGGTCTTTTGAATGGATGCAGCTCATTTATGTTTCAATGGGTGGGGTGGCTGGTGTGTGGGAGGGAGGAAAATGGAATTATGGGATTTGTAGTCAAAAAAAGAAAAGTCAAACTGGAAGCACCAGTTCACAAAAAGCTAGCGACAGTGTTATGGTAATCTCACAGCATAGCCATTTAACCCCAAGACAAGCCCAGATCCTTCCTAAGCATGTCCATTACTGCCTGCCAGGTATGTACTAAAATCACCTTATGGTGGATAACCCCTTTAACACAGTGGCAGTAAGTATGGAAGTGTCCTATGTGATACTTTTTGAAATTTTAAATATTGACAGGGAATTTGTAAAAGGTCTGCCCAAGGCACAGGGGGCAACTTCCTTGTTGTTGTGTTTTATATTTACAAATAAGCTCTACAAAACTATTAACTTTTTTGATACTGAATTGCAGCAGCCATCAATACACTGCAGGAAGATACAATCAATGCTGACCCTAGATTCCTGGATTTCTATAACCCTAATAAAATTGTTATTGAAACTTTTCAATTATTTCTAATAACCGGTCAAGCAGAGCAAGCATGTTTAAGTAAATAAGCATATCACATAGGAGGCAGTCCTATTGTATCTAATGTGAATATTAAAGGTGAGATCAGTAACTCCACCTACTGACTACAGACTGTTACTGAGGTCTGGAAAAATTAATTCAAATTCTAAAACACAATCATTAAGACTAGAGTCAGAGATGGCTATTTTATCTTTTATATTGCTATTTATCTTTCTCCAATCAAAGCCAAAACCTTTCCAATTAATTACCTTACATATTACAGTCAAAGAAGCTAAGGAAAGGGTTATGTGTTGACATGGTGTCTCATGTTGGCATCAGTCTCATGGTGGTTACTGTTGAATTAATTTCCCCATGTAGAATTAATTTATGATTCCATCTACAGAGCCATATAAGGGTTTGTATTTTTGGGGGCCAATTGTACTTTGTAGTGACACCTTTCATTTTACCATAAAATGTACATTGACCCCCCGACCTACGATGGCCCCGACATACGATCATTTCAAGATACGATGGCCTCTCAGAGACCATCGCATGTTGAAGGCAGCATCAACATACGATGCTTTGTATGTCGGGCCATCGCATAAATGGCTATCCGGCAGCGCAGACTGCTTCAGCTGCTGTCGGATAGCCGTTTACGGTGTGCCATGTGCCCCGATGATCACTTACATGTCCTAGGGGCTCCAGCATGTCCTCTTTGGGGTCCCCTGCTATGCCGGCGCTCTCCTTCAACGTCATCACGTTGTGGCGCACACCGTCCCGTCATCCAATAGGAGTGGTGTGAGTAGCGGCGTGCATAGCGAGGTGATGGCGGCGACGGAGAGCGAGGATCCTGGGCAGCAGAGACGTTCTGGAGCAACGGGGACACCCAGCGGACGCGGCGACAGCGATGGAGGACGACATCCAGGGCAGCGGTGACAAGTCCGGAGCGGCGGGGATACGTGAGTATTACCTCCTATACTTTACATTGCACGGATCCCTCAACATACGATGGTTTCAACAAACGATGGTTCATTTGGAACGGATTACCATCGTATTTGAGGGACCACTGTACAGTGCAAACAAAAAATATTATTTGTGGACGAAAATTGAAAAGAGAACTGCAATTTTGCAACTTTTGGGGGGTTTTGTTCTTAAGCAGTGCCCTTGCTATGGTAAAAATTACATGTTCTTTTTGTTATTTGGATCAATACGATCAATACCCAACCTTTGTTCTGAAAATTAAAATGATACCCAGTTATATAGTTTTTCTATTAATGTGCTACTTTAAAAAAGTCAAACTTTTTAAATTAAATCAATGTGCTTAAAGGGGTATTCCAGGAAAAAAGTTTTTTTATATATATCAACTGGCTCCAGAAAGTTAAACAGATTTGTAAATTACTTCTATTAAAAAATCTTAATCCTTTCACTACTTATGAGCTTCTGAAGTTAAGGTTATTCTTTTCTGTCTCAGTGCTCTCTGATGACACGTGTCTAGGGAAACGCCCAGTTTAGAAGAGGTTTGGGAATTTGCTTCAAAACTGGGCGTTTCCTGAGACACGTGTCGTCAGAGAGCACTTGCACAGAAAATAGCAACCTTAACTTCAGAAGCTCATAAGTACTGAAAGGATTAAGATTTTTTAATAGAAGTAATTTACAAATCTGTTTAACTTTCTGGAGCCAGATGATATATAAAAAAAAGTTTTTTCCTGGATAACCCCTTTAACATTGCCCTATTCTGACCCTTAGAATGTTTTTTTATTTTTCTGTATACAGGGCTGTATGAGGGCTCATTTTTTGCACCGTGATGTGACCAAAAATCAGCATGTCTATTGTTTGGCATTATTTTTTGAGCTGTTTACCATGTGAGATCATAAACAGGCTGAATCATTGGAGCAACGATTTGGTGGCAGGAGGCTGGGTAAGGGGACCTTTGTCACCATTTTAACTCGTTGGACATCTATGATAGCTCTGTGGGGTCCCGATGAGAACTAGGAAAGGAAGAAAACTGCCCCTGTCAATTATTCTTTTAGACCTGTGAATCGCCTTTGATCATGGCATCTAAAGGGTTAATGATGGGCAGTGGCAGACACTCACTGCCTAAAGAGCGAGCACAGCTACTGGTGCGCCCTGGTGTGTTAAGTCCCAGACGACAGTTAAGGTATTTCATGATTGAAGCAGTGCTTAGCCAATTTATATGCTTCTCAACTATACCTGAACCTTGTTCATTTGGCTTAAAGGGGTACTCCGGCTTTATACAAGTTATTCCCTGTGCCGGGTGCTGCCTACGAGACCGAGATGTGATGTCACGGTCACTCCCCCTCCATTCATGTCTATGGGAGGGAACGTGACAGCCGTCACGAGAGGGTGTGGCACAGAACGTCGGGGGCTGCGAGATCATGAGGGTCCCAGCGGCAGGACCCATGTGATCATACATACTATGCTTTGGATAGGGGATAAGATGTACAAAGCCGGAATACCCCTTTAACCTACCATGAACATTATTTGAATTAAGAGAAAAAGAGATATCTGAGGCTGTTAATCCATAGAAGTAATAATAAATTATAGAGAGTAAAATCTATCATGTCCAATCATTGTTTACTCTGGTTCCGTCCCAATGAGATCACCTTACCGTGGTGGGATGGTCCAAGCTATTTGGCCGCCAAATTGCAAGCTAAGTATCTTACTCTGGTTATAGTCAATGGGGATTGTTCCCTAACATGTTAGATTTTCAATCATATTTTACAATCCTTATCTTTACATTTGGGCCTGTTCTATCACCAGGGATGGCTATATCCCATATTTAGGCCTTAGCAGTTCTTTAATTTCTCATACTTCATAACCCGATAAAATTATTTTGTGAATAACTAAACTCACTTACTCATCATGCTTACAAGTGTCATACTCCGTGAAGACAAGCAGAGATGTTTTATATTGAAAACGACAAAGTACAAGTACACTCTAATAATTTCTCTGTGTACCAACTAATGTGCGCTGAAAATAAAGGTAATAGGAAAGGCAAGAGTAAAGTCTAAATGCGGTTTACTGAAAGGCCTCTTGATATAGTGTTCTAACAATCATTTAAATGCTTTATTGAACTGCCCTGAAGCATAAATTGAGTTTATGAATTAGAATTACTTGTGCAAATTACAAGAACTACCTGTCATTTATTTGGGCTGATGTTTTCCTAGCGGAGGATGTGATGTGCAGCTGCTTGCCTTATATAGTGAAGCCCAGTGCATGTACTTTAGATGTCTGAACATGGGAATTGAATACATTAAAGCAGCTTTATTCAAATAGGGAAGGTGATCACAGTGGCTACGGAGGAGGTCACAGATGGAATTAGCTGCTGTTTATATCTTAAGAAGAAGCCTGGAAGGTGTCAAGACCTCAATATAGGTTCAATGTAAGTATCAATACCCCTTCCCTATGCCTGGTGTTTCATTGTGAGCTAATAACCTCTAGGGACAGAAAACTCAATGGTAGATTTAAACCAATCTATTAAATTGATTACATCGTTTTTTTTTGCACCCATATGTATTTTACAAAGTAATTTATATTAATCATCCCTATCCAGTGGTTTAAATGAAGTATTTAAATTATGTATTATTGTATAAAGATGCATATACATATAATTACAATTTCCAATAATACATTATTATTTTGTATTATTTTTGTTATTTTTATATAATAAAAATGGAGGAGTGTGTCCCATCTATCACTGAATGGAGACCTGTCACTAACTAAAGGTAGTGTGCTGAAGTCTTTGACCTCTCCAAACTGCATAAAGTGCTAGATAGGTGACATATAAATCAGCTGAAACATACATCCACTCTGCTCTTGAGTGACAGTGTCCATCAAGGAGACTGCGAGGTCTGTCACTCAAGAGCACAGCAGTAGGGATGAAGAACGTTTACTGCAGAGAGCTCAGGACACTTCACAGTTAGGGAAGGCCCCTGGGACAGTTAGGATTGAGGTGGGAGATAGATTAAAATTTCCTTTTCTTTCTAATGTAACTAGTATGACCTTCAACATACGTATGTTTAAACTGGTCTACACGTAATCCGCCTAGCACTGTCAACAGTTCGGGGCGATCAAAATAAAAAAATGACTTCCTGTAAACATTTCGACAGCAACATAGATGAGTAATCCTAGGAGAAAATACTTGTGCACACAAAACAATTTTTGCAGCAATCTAACTATCATTAGTGTGCACAAACAGATTTGTTGCATTTATCATCTGCATAAAAATAAGTTTTACCCAAAAAATTGCACAAGTATACTCCACTATCTTGGTGGCTTAGGATGTGGGAAGTTTTTGATGTGTGTCTTTTTTCCCATTGCATATCTTCTTAATAATCTACACAGAGCAGAGCAGGAGAGGTTTACTATGGGGATTTGTGAGAGCACTGTGGTCAGACTGGAAAGAACTACACTACTTCCTCTAGGACATACAGTAGCTTATAAGTACTGGAAGGATTAAGATTTTTAAATAGATGTAATTTACAAACCTGTTTGCACCAGTTGATTTAAAAATATTTGTTTTCCTCCTGAGTACCCCTTTAACCCCTTAACGACATTGGACATAAATGTATGTCATGGTGCCATGGTACTTAACGCACCATGATGTACATTTACGCTCCGCTATGACCATGAGCTATCAGCAGCCAGGGACCAGCCGTTAATTACGAACATCATCGATCACGCAGATGTCCGCCATTAACCCCTCAGATGCCGTGGCGCTGCCGTGGGTATCCAATCATCCATAATGGCGGACAGAGGTCCCCTCACCTGCCTCTGTCCGTCTCCAGGGGTCCTCTGCTCTGGTCTGACATCAAGCAGACCAGAGCAGAAGATAACACTGATCAGTGCTATGCCCTATGCATAGCACTGAATAGTATTAGCAATCAAATGGTTGCTATAAATAGTCACCTATGGGGACTATTAAAGTGTGAAAAAAAGTTCTAAAATGTAAAAAAAAAAATACCCTCCCCCAATAAAAATGTAAATCATCAGTTTTTCACATTTTACCCCCCAAAAAGCGTAACAAAAATTATTAATAAACATATTTGGTATTGAGGCGTGTGTAAAAGTCTGATCTATCAAAATATGTTAATTATCCCATACAGTGAACGGCGTAAACGTAAAAAAATAAAAAATAAACCAAAATTGCTGCTTTTTTTGTCAGATTTTATTCCCCCAAAAAAAAATTATAAAAAAATTATAAAAAGTCAAACCTAAGCAAAAAAAAAGGTCTGTGGATGGAAATATAAAAGAGTTATGATTTTTTAAAAGGCAAGTAGGAAAAAACGAAAATGCTAAAATAAAATTGACCTGGTCCTTATGGCCAAAATGGGCCTGGTCCTTAAGGGGTTAAGGCTGTGGTCGGTCACACATTGCGTATTTGTCACGTTTACAATGTTTTTCCTGCATGTTAAATAAAAGACTGTGATTTGCACAATTACGGTTAAAAATATGTGACAAAACCACAATGTGTGAATGCAGCCTATATAAGTCATATTTTATCACAGCTATTACAATACATAAGGATTGTACACTAAAGGGATAAAAAAAAACACTGCTCAGTCATGGCGTGTATGGGTCCAAACCATTTAGAATTCCTGGATAACCTTGGCTGGGTCCTAAGAGACTGTCACTTTACCTATGAGATCAGGGTTGCCAATAGGGACCAAGTCCTGAATAAAAAATGTGGAAACTCACCCATGATTTCCACTTAAGGACTGGTCCTGCAGGACTCCTGCTAATGAGAATTGTATTCCTGCTGTGGAAAAAGTGCAGGAACTCAGTTCCCACCAGTTCTTGATGGACTTGAGCCCTGGTTACCAACCATACACAAATTCTGGACAGTCTGTAAAATTAGGGGACTTTTTTTCTAGTGTCCGTGGGAAAAAAATGCCCAATTTGATTGACTGGTTGATATGCAAAAGTTTTTTATTTTGCAAAACAATGTATCCTAAGTGCGTCCAGCAATATCATTTGTCGTAAGTGTCTAAAGCAATCCTTTTTATTGGACGTTAATTTCTGTCATCATACTAGTACTTGTAACAGGGATTCTTTTCCGTCATTGGTAGCATAATACTGTATATGACTTCCCAATGTCAGGCTGCCATCAGTGATCTAGAGGAATTGTTTACATTGTTTGCACACTGATGCATGGAAATGCTTGTCATACACAAGTAGTTTGAAGAATCTTTGCATCTTTGTAAACCCAGCCTCAGCTTGCGCACTTCACCATCTGGTTGCAGCAGACGTTTTTTCTTTTTACGATCACTTTTGGCCTGCAGTTTTCTGCTCGGCATTGTGTTGCAGACCCCAACAGCAATGACAGTGTTAATCTGTGAAGTCGTGTCCTCACTGGGCTAGATGTCTGCTGTACAAAGGGAGGCCAGGTTGTCAAGGAAACCACTTCCGGCTCTCATGATAGATACCATTGTTTATAGTAATTTCATAACGTGAATTATCATATCTGTCCGTAAATGGATTAAGAGCGCAGAATCGCCAACGTTTTCATCTGCGTAAAGGAAATTTAGTAAGCAGAAGCGAAATTCTTAGGACGGTGGCAGGCATAGCCCTTTTCTGTGTTGTACAATAGATTGATGGTGACCCACCTTCTTCTCACCTCAGGCCCCCTGTTATGTCTTTATGCAGTGCTGTACATTTCACAGACAACCTTGTTTTCGTGCAATGGAAAAAGGGCAAATATTTTTTGTGTAGTTGTGGGGAATTGGATTTAGTTTTATATTCTTTTATTTAATGTAGAGTTTACATTTCAGTCAATATAGACAGAATATGAACACAATAAATCAGACTTACTAGGATATGTTTAGTTATAAAGGGGCTAGTTCAAGAATTTCCTTTTAACTGTATCCTATCATTGACACCACGTTCTGTAATGCTAGTGTTTATTTGCTGACATATTCTGTACTGGAATGTATTGCCTATTTTTACACTAGCTTAACATGAGTTCTGAAGGGTGAAGGGTCTGGAGGTAAAGGACCTCATGAACTTGCAGCAAATTGCCAATGATACCTCTGACCCGGTAACATTGTTCTTAAAGGGGTAGTAACATGTTTTACTCAACCTGTTTAGGTACATTCCTAGTACTGAGAAATGTCTCCTTAGCAGGATCTTCCCACTCAGCGAATCCCTAGCTGCAGCAGTATCCCATCTCAGTCAATGATTGGTTGAACAATTAGGTCCTGCTGAAAAGACTTGTCGTGGAAGTAGGAACTAGTGGATGCCAGTAGCGGACTGCTACTGGCTTTTGTATTTTTTACCAACCCCCAAGCAACATATTAAAACATGTTATTGTGCTGGAATATTCCTTTAGGGTCTATTCACACGTACAGTATTCTGTGCAGATTTGATGCGCATATTTGATGCGCAGGATTTCAAGCTGTGTTCAGTCATTCAGTTTACATTGAAATCTGCAACAGAAAATCCTGGGCATGAAATCTGCGCAGAATACTGTACATGTGAATAGACCATTAAGGTGAAACTCTAACTTGGAGCCAACTTAATAACGCTAGTCTCAATTTCTCGGGGGAGCTTTATCCAAACCTGTGGAGAGGAAGAGTGATGCAGTTGCCCCTAGTAACAATCAGATTGCTTCTTTTATTTTTCAGATGCCCTTGTATGAATGAAAGAAGCAATCTTATTGGTTGCTATGGGCAACTGCATCACTCTTCCATTGCACAGGTTTTCATAAACCTTTTCACAGGATGGGAAATAACAGGTTGATTGCTTGGACCCTCACCGATCCCAAGAATGGAAGACAAATGTCCTGTGTGAAATGAGCAGCAGTGTGCATGTACAGCCAGTGCTCTGCCTCCATTCATTCTCCCATTCACTGTTTAGAAGACCCCAAAAAGGTCTGAAGGGAAAGTTGGTTGCACATGCACACTGCTTCTGCATTCATTCACAGAACATTTGTTCTCTTCTCATAGGATCAGTGTGGCTTCTAGCAGTTATACCTCCACCGATCCACTACTTATCCATTATCTTGTTAATGACTACATTAAGAAATTTGTTTTGAATTTTATTGCTTTATGAGCATCTTTTCTATGCTCTTACATAAAAGATACTTTCTGCAGACAGCCCTGCTTTAGGACTTAAGGACGCCCTGTGTTGGCAATAGGACTTTGAAGTGAGCTTGTTTCAAATTTGGAGTGTAGTGGCTGCTAACAGTAGCCAGGACTCCCCACTAATGTGACTTTGATTTCAGGATCTAAAGGGTTAATGCCAGACAGCAGTTAATCGAGGGATCAAAACATGCTTAAAATACTTGCTGAGTTTTTTTTTTTGCTAGGGCTATTTGGGAAGCCTTTCTCAGTTGAGCTTTCTTCAGAACAGGCTCACTGCTGTCTTCAGTAATAGTAGGTCCCCTCTTCACATCAATGTTCTCGTCCTGGGCAGGCCGCAGGGGAGGGGGGAACGGGGAGGAGGGACGGAGGGAGTTCTCTCTAAAGCCAACTCTATGAGCTGCTTTATTTTAAGCAAATTCTCACCTTAACAATTCCCTCATACTCCTTTACCCAAGTTACTCTGTTTAGCAGTGAAAGTGAATTCAGGTAACAATTATAATCCCTAGTGAGAAATCACATGATAGCAGAATTGCAGTACAGTATGTGCAATTGTCAACAGTGTGAAGCTTTACTTTAATTTATTATATTTACTTGCAAAGATTTCAAAATAAATTATTGTTACTTAGTATGCAAAATGGTTCTTTTAAATGTATTATCATAGATTATTGTGACTTTGTATGTAAAATGGTTCTTTTCAATCCCGAACTAAGGCTTAAGGAATTTATTAATAACTACTTCTGTGTCTCCCTGAATGAAGTCATGGAAATCAATAGTGGTCAATAGTATTATACTAAATGGTAAAAAAAAAAAAAAAAAAAAAGCAATACAGATGTTTAATGTGATACACATTTACATTTAACTGAAACCACGAGAGATGAATATATAATCATAAAACATACGGGTGCAGATTTACTTATACAGAATTCTGGCGTAATATGAATTTAAAAAATTGTCTTAAATTACATTTGCCGCACTTTAAAATGTTTTAAACACTTTTTAGAGACTTTTTTTTGTTACCTTGTCTGAAATAGGTCATGGCCTATTTCCATTCATAAATGCACCAAAATGTTGGTGCTCAATTCTGGTGTAAAGTAAGCCAACAAATAGATGGGCTTAATTTAGACTATGCAGTCGATAATCTGACCATCTAAAGGGGCTCATGAACCGTTCTAGGTAATTTCACCCTCTTTATTCATTGTAGGTGGAGATAATCAGTGTGCTGTGTCTTTACCTATTTTATGTATTTTCCTATTTATGTGGGAATCAGGTAAACTTATATAACAAAGGGCGGCTCCATTCAAAATAATTTATTTTTATATCTCATTATTATTTCATTTTACTTTGTATTTGTAGCTCAGGTATTTATGGGAGAACCATTGCATTTTTATCTCTGCAAAAAAACATGAATCAGCCTTCATGTTAAAACCACTGACAAGTGATGTGAATAACATTGACTACCACAATACAACACATCACCTGTTAGGGGCGTGAGATATATCAGACTGGAAATGTATTCTTCTGTTTCTTGGTCAAAATATTTCCAAAATGGGTCTTGTGGTATGTTCCACATAAGCAGTGGTTAGTACCTACTAAATATGGTCCAAGGAAGGACAAAATGAGTAACATGGGCACCCTAAGCTAATTGATGTGTGCGAGAGGCAAAGGCTAGCCAGACTGGTACTGTTCCACAAAAGAGCTGCTGTAGCACAAGTTTGATGAAAAAAAGAGATAATGCTGGGATTTATAGAACCACATAGTTTATTACAGGCATCAGCACTCTGAAATGTGCAAATTCTTTGCTTAGGTTGGGTGCCACTGAAACAAAGGCATTGAGAGAACGTTTACTGTGTATGAATCATGGAGCTATGGAAGAAGGTGGCCTACATTATGTAGATGACTATATATATATATATATATATATATATATATATATATACATTTATTTTCTGGGGAAGAGGCTGCTCCATTATATTTTATAGTAAGAAGACAAACCAGTCAAAGATAATAGGGGAGATTTATGAAAACCAGTGTAGAGGAAGAGTGGTGCAGTTGCCCTTAGCAACCAATCAGATCACTTCTTTCATTTTTTAAAGGCCTTGTCAAAAATGAAAGAAGAGATCTGATTGGTTGCTCTGGGCAGCTGGTCAACTTTCCCTCTGCACAAGTTTTAATGAATCTTCCCCAATGTTCTAGATGATGTTCTGCTGGAAAATCCTGGTTCCTGGCATTTATGTGAATGTTACTCTGAGACATACCACCAACCTAAGCATTGTTGCAGACCAAACAAACCACTTCATGTCAACTATTTTCCCTATTGGCAGCAGCCTTCTTCAGCAGGATAATGTGCAAACACTGCAAAATATGTTTAGGAATTATTTGAGGAACATGGCAAAAAGTTCAAGGTCTTGACATGGCTTCCCAACTTCCCAGATATCAATTTGATCAAACATCTTTGGAATGGGCTGGAAAGACAACTCCATGAAAGCACTGCCAAACAGATTACATAATGTAAAGTATTTGCTGCTAACATCTTTGCCCGTTACCAAAGGGCATCTTCAGAGGTCTTGTGGAGTCCATGCCTCAATGGGTCAGAGCTGTTTTGGCAACACAAGGGGAACTCTATTATTAAAATCACTGTTTAAAGTTATAATGTGGGGCAGAATGTTTGTAAAGAATAATTCTACCAATATTACTTATCATTGACTAGGAACCCACCTGAAGCATGAATTCAAGATGTAAATGTAGCATATAACTGGGTTGTCTGCTCTGAACACTCCCCCAGACACCAAGCTGATCACTGGGTGTCCTACTTTGGAGACCCTTGGAAACCTGAAGTAATCAGCAAACTTTGTAGAAAGTGTCCAGCACCACCACAGGGGAAATAAAGCATTACACAATTCTCACTGAAATCAATAAGCTGTCCCCGTAATGTATGGCTGTTTCAGGTCCTCCAAAGACACTCATCACTGTGGCTAATAGAAGAAGCTTTGGAACGGAAGCCTTCCCATATTAACTCTTCAGTAGAGTATATGAAAATGTTTTAGTTTTTTTAAACCAGACATCTTTTAATACATGTCTCACATGGGCAGATTATATTTGTGATACTACCTGACTCCTGAACATTATCTATTGTGCTGGGCAGCTGTTGGAGAGGGATATTTATGCCTTTTAAGAAAAGAATTTAAGACAACCAGGGTTTGTGGCACACAAAAAAAGACATGTTTATATGTTGAGGTTGTGTTTAAAACCTAGGAAAAGAACCTGCATTGCCAAAGTTAGTGGTGAGATGGGCCATCTTTAACCCCTTAAGGAAACAGCATTGATCAGTGTTATCAGCGCTCCATTACTACAGGCTGCTAAGGCTGCCTGTATTGGAGGAGCACCAAGCCAACAAGACAGAGCCTGGTAAGAGACCTGCGCCCGTCCTCTCAGCTGATCGAGACCCCGCAATTTTGCCACGTGGTCCCAATCAGCTCCCTGAGATAACAGTTTTTCTTGTTTTAGACACTGTAATCAACTTTGATTGTAGTCTGTAAAGGGTTAATGCCGAACATTGGTCCGAATGCTGATGTTCGGCATTAGTCATGGGTCCTGGCTGCTGGTAAAACCCCGGAGTATAAAGTACACTTAGCTCCTTAATGCAGTGGGAACAGGCACAGGACGTGCAGGTATGTACTGTGTCCCTTAGAGGTTAAAGGGATCCCGTCACATTGAAAATGTAGTCTAATCTGCAGATTTATGCTATAGAACAGTTGACCAGATTAATGTATAGTTTTGTGAGAAAAGCTCTGTAATAACTTGTCATTTATTCATGTAAATCTCTGATCATTCTTGTCTAGGTAGTCATGTGAGCGGTCATAACCAGTGATCTATGGCACAGATCACTGTATAAGACTGCCCACTTTACTTGTTAGCCCATAATAAACAGAGATTTCCATTAAATGGGTACTCTCGTGCAAAACTTTATTTATTTTTATTTTTTTTTTAAATCAACTGGTGCCAGAAAGTTTAACAGATTTGTAAATTACTTCTATTAAAAAATCTTAATCCTTCCAGTATTTTTTAGGGGCTGTATACTACAGAGGAAATGCTTTTCTTTTTAGATTTCTCTTCTGTCACGACCACAGTGCTCTCTGCTGACCTCTGCTGTCCATTTTAGGAACTGTCCAGAGCAGCATATGTTTGCTATGGGGATTTTCTCATGCTCTGGACAGTTCCTAAAATGGACAGCAGAGAGTACTCTCGTCGTGACAGAAGAGAAATCAAAAAAGAAAAGCATTTCCTCTGTAGTATACAGCCCCTAAAAAGTACTGGAAGGATTAAGATTTTTTAATAGAAGTATTTTACAAATCTGTTTAACTTTCTGGCACCAGTTGATTTAAAAAAAAATAATAATACGTTTTCCATGGGAGTACCCCTTTAATACATTTCTTGTTAACCTTTAATTTTCCCACCAAATTATACATCAATTTTCTTAGGTCCTCCTGCTCTATAACATGTTACCTGCAGATTGGACTGCATTTTCAATGTAACAGGTTCCCTTTAAGTGAGTTGTGACCCTCTCACCAATAGTACCACTCTGGGGTAGGACAGGCAGTGCCAGAATTATAGCCATGTATAAAGACATGCTTGTTTGTTTGAGTTTTTGAGTAATATACCCAGGGTCTAATTCTTTAAGGACACTTATATGTTGGGTTAAAACAGTGTTTCCCAACCAGGGTGCCTTAAAGCGTTCCCGTCAGATTAAAAAAAATAAATAAATTTATATATCACTCAGTACCTAATCCTGACCATGTACATCTAATTTTTATGTGTCTAGCACCTTTATTTTTTTTATTTTATGACACTTTTAATTTAGCTCACTAGTCTGAATTCCTCTCAAAGTGAGGGGGCATGGCCTCACTGTGCAGGTCTCCCCTCCCTCCCTCAGTATGCTGTCTGCTCACATCTCCCCTAGCATTAGCAAAACTACAACTCGCAGTTTGTCCTCACTGACAGTAGGGGGACACAAGCTGACAGTGGGAGGATTTTCCCTCCAGCTGTGAGCCCCGCACTCACAGCTGTCAATCAAGGAAGTATGTCCATGACGCATGGACACAGAAGGACTAGTATGTGTCCAAGAAGGCAGGGGGGGGCAGTTGTTTGACTGGCTTTTTAGGTATGAAATACTGAAAAATTTCTAATGAAAGCAATTGCAAAACCTATTGTTTGTGCATGCTTTACAACATATCAAAAGTTTTTGTATCTGACAGGGCCCATTTAACTGTTGCAAAACTAAATGCTGGGGGTTGTGGTTTTGCAACAGCTGTAGGCACACTGGTTGGGAAACACTGTGTTAGAGACTAGATGGTTTAGGGTTGATGGTTTACACTATACTGTGAACTTGTTTTGATGAATATGAAGAATAAAACTGGCTTTGGTCAGTGTCTGATCACAGCCTGTACCCACTATGTTGGACTGGAATTTATTTGTGTGCCAACCATCCCTGACCCAAGAGATGGTGATTCCTATGGGTTAACTGAACCCCTGTGAGTTAACTGAACACTGTGTAGATGATGTGACCCTTCCCAAGCACAGACACATGGACATCCATACTCAATACTCATAAGAGTGCATGCTTATGGAATTCTGGCATTTATAGTCTGTAGCTACCTTACTAAATCAAGGGTATATGTACTGGATATTTTTTGGGTATTTAGAATTGTTTCTCAATTTCATTATGTTATTTATAATGTTTAGAGGAACACATGACACCAGAGGACAGTATGATGTTATTTTAAACCCTCTGATATTTTCGCCATTATTTACAAAAGAAAAACTCTGCCATCTCTTATCTTTGCTGATTTGATTAAGTTAGTTCTCATGGTGTAAAGACAATAGCTCACTATTCACTTAGTTTATTCATTAACAAAGAAACTCTAATGTCACATTGAGTTGTATAGTCATAGTACTGAAAGTGAGCTAATGACCAGATATAGTTCAGTGACCCTCTGAGGGGTCACTTACTGTGATATCTCCACACACTTATTAATCATAAGGGCAGAGTTCATACCACGTGTGATGTCATCTTAATGCCATGTTACCGCTGACAAATGTGATCCCCCTGCATTTTATCATTTCTATGGCAAATCTTATATTTAAGTACACAAATGGTAGTCAGTTCTGCTTCTCAGAACTGTAGAATCGGTACTGTGTTAGTAGCAGTATGCAGCATAGAATGTCAAGGATGGCATTGTAGGGCAGATGGTGTGGCAATAACTTGAGGTCTCCTGTGTTTACCATTGAAGTGCTTAATATTGGTCAAGTGGTCATTTATCAAGAGTACCAGAAGCTACACAAATAATAGAATTTTTAAGACAAACTAGCATGGGTCTGTGTGGAAGTAAAGCAAATTATTATTAACTAATGCATTTTGTGACTTGATATTTTAGCCTGTTTTCATGTAGCAGCTGTCTACAGATGGGTAAATATCCTTTCTGACAGCTGTGTCTTATAGCTGACCATTGCCTGCACCTGCCAGTATCCAATTTTAGTCCAATCATGGCAGTTTTACCCTCTAAATGCTGCGGTCAATAACAGGTGCTGCATTGGCCAAGGCTCCGATTGGCACCCCTGCAACACAATCTGCACTTGAGTTGGGAGCACAGTCAGCAAAAGTGGCATTCACATACTTTTGGCCATATATAAGCTCCAGGTATCTACTTAGGTTGATGACATATTTTGCAGTTTATAACCAATAAAAACAAATATTAAAGGATAAATCTCCTGCCCAATCTCCTGTTGCTGTTCTTTAGATTGTGTCCCGACACTGCTAAACAGTGAATCCTGGCGGTGTCTCAACACACATGAAATAGCTATTTAGTCAATCACTGGCCCCAGCGGCGACCTGCCTTAGGCTAGATTCACAACATGATTTGTGCCTCCGAGGCCCTGATACATTGGTCAGTCACTAGCACTACACCTAGTCACTGTGAATTAAGAAAGGCCCAGCACTCACCAGTTTTGCAGAAAAGGTGAATATTTATTTACATAGTGTCAGGTAACAGGACGCATTTCAGCGGGATGCTTTCCTCTGACAGCAGAGGAAGGCATCCTGCCGAAACGCGTCCTAGTACCTGACACTATGTGAATTAATACTCACCTTTTCTGCAAAACTGGAGAGTGCTGGGCCTTTCTTAATTCACATTGATCTCTTCTTGCCACACACACCACCACACCAGTGCCGTCCACTATCTTCTACATACATCTAGTCACTTGCTGACTACACTAGGGCTATTGATGTAAATGGGGAATGTGCCTGTCCAAGCATGGATATGTAGTCATTTGGACAGTTTCCAGACATATCCGTGTCTCGGAAGCATAAATTGTGATGTAAACCTTGCTTTAGCTGATCGGAAATTTTTTTGTGTGTTGAGATGGGGACCGGATACCATCAGAATGGCAGTGGTGGGGCATCGAGTAGGCGTGTATGGATTATTTTCTATTTTTAAGCCGGCATGAGCGCTCAAATTTTTTTCAAGCACCAGACAACCCCTGTTATGTAAGTTCAAACAGAAGGATCTTCAGGTTTCCTTATTTTTACTTTGTTGCAGAAGTGTTACTATTCTAGTAGTATTACTGTTGAGTGATTGGTGCATTTTGAGAAAAGATATTAATACAATATTATCATTATCTTAAAAACAGGAAAACATGATGAATTTTATGCAAATAGCTGGGAGTATCTTGAGTACATTAACAGATTTCCTGTAATGTCCATTTGAACTTGTGAACTATATTATGAGTAATCAGTAATTATGGGATGCCAGTTTATCTATACATGAAAACAATATAGGATGCTTGGTAAATGGACAGAATAATATAGATGGCAATGAGATAATCTGATGCATGGGATATTAGCTAATGATCTCATTGAGGTGCTCTTCAATGTCATTTCATATGCATGAGTCATAATATTCAGAAGCATTCAGAAAATGAAACTTATAGTGACCATATCTATTCTCAGTGCATGAAGATTTAATACAAATTATCTAACATTTAAGAGGGGTTCTCCTTTAAAATAAATATTTATCTGGAAAGATAAAAACAATGGTTGTTCCCTCTCTTAACATTTTTTCTTCAATATGGTGTTATTAAAGGGGTTATCCAGGAAAAAAACTTTTTTTATATATATCAACTGGCTCCAGAAAGTTATACAGATTTGTAAATTACTTCTATTAAAAAATCTTAATCCTTTCAGTACTTATGAGCTTCTGAAGTTAAGGTTGTTCTTTTCTGTCTAAATCCTCTCTGATGAAACCTGTCTCGGGAAACGCCCAGTTTAGAAGCAAATCCCCATAGCAAACCTCTTCTAAACTGGGCATTTCCCGAGACAGGTGTCATCAGAGAGGATTTCGACAGAGAAGAACAACCTTAACTTCAGAAGCTCATAAGTACTGAAAGGATTAAGATTTTTAATAGAAGTAATTTACAAATCTGTTTACCTTTCTGGAGCCAGTTGATATATATTAAAAAAAAGTTTTTTCCTGGAATACCCCTTTAAATACATTTGTGTCAAAACAAACAAAATGCCATATAGGTCACTTCCCAGCTTACCCTGGGCCATGAATATAGTATAGATTTCACATGTTATTGGATGTAAGAGTAGTTTGACTTGTGCATTCAGTGCATAAGACGCATCATAGTCGAGTTGTACTTTTATGTACAATTTAATACGTTCGCAACTTAAAGGCATTTTCTGGTATAGCTGGTGCAACTTTTAGCAGTCAGACAAGTCTCCTGTCAACTGTTGCATATCTTTCCTTATTCCCCTCTCCTGGAGTAGTTAAGCAGTAGTTATCCCTCCACGTGTTCCTGCAGGACTTGAGCCCTGCTAAGGGTGCTATCTCATACAGTTTAGTTCCCCTCTAGCGCAATAGAAAAGCACTAGAGGAAGAATGGTAATCAAACAGATCCCATTCATTTAAATGGCGCAGTTCAGATTTTTCTTATGCTTCAATTGGGTAGTCATAACTAGTGTTGAGCAGCATAGGCCATATTTGAATTTGCGAATATATGGATGAACATTCGTCATATTTTCACAAAATTCGCATATTCGCAGCCTTTTTTTTACTATGCGACATAAAATTCGAATGCGCATTCACCATAAAATTTGCATGCCCAATATCGCGTGATGAGAGAGCTAAAAGAAGGGAGGGATCAATATGTATGTGCGAATTTTCGGGCATCCGCCAGTCTGACACAGAAACTAGTATTGGAGCCTTGTTTACACCACAAGCTGGAAGCAGGGAGGGATGATCACTGTGATGTGTACTGTGAAAAAAAATGTGAATATTCGTAATTGTGAATATTTTGCCATATATTCGCAATATTCGCGAATATACGACATTCACGATAAATATTCGCTTTGCGAATATTCGCGCCCAACACTAGTCATAACGCAGTAAGGCATCTAAGGCTGGGTTCCCATATATCAGACGTCCCGCACAGTTTCCCTCTGGCGTGCACCGGAGGGAAACTGATGCTAGAACTGATCTCATTAATTTGAATGGGGTAGTTCACACTCATCCAGCTTCTCAATTTTGACACCGGATGGTTGGACACGCTGGAGGGCACCGGACAGGGGAATGCAGCTTTCTGCATTCTCCTGGCTGCCATCCAGAAACAATGGATGCCAGATACCATACAACTGATGACAACTTGTTATCAGTTGTGGCATCAGTTGGGTTGAGATCTAGGCTGAGTTTACCTGTGCCGGATGCCGGACATATGTGAACCCAGCCTTACATCAGTGGACCCAAACTGCATGAGTTGTCACATCAGTTGTAGCCAGTCACTGAGCCAGACTGCAGAATAAATGTGACGTTCCCCTAAGTAAGATATCATAAATCTTCATCCATAGACTCTACAGTACAGGTTGTTTACCATAAAACAAACATACTAAAAGGCAGATTGGACATTATGTTAAACTGTATGAAATTGTGTATTATTACACATGATAAGATAAAACATAGGCAATGCTGCCATGGGCACAGATAGGATCTGGTAAATAGCAGAAATTAAAGGGCCAAGTGCAATGAGACCTGTAACAGAACATTGCTGTCCTTCTTTTGAAGGCCATTCACACTCTTCGACTTATAACAGAGACATTATTCACTTGTGATTTTTCTCACTTGAAAATTGCTATATTTTTGTAATAGGAAATGTGAGTCATTTGCTTCTTATTTTCTGCTGCAATAGAAATCACAGTATGAAACTTACATTTTCAGACACTTTTCTGTGTTAAAGTGGAGACTGTATCAGCCATACCTCTTAAACTTCATGAGATAGTCATTTTAAAGCAATCAGGTCTCTAACCTGAGGGATCAAGATAAGGAGTTGTCCATGATCCTTCAGACTATTTTACTTCTCTTATTGGCATAACACTAGCTAGGAGGTGACATCTAAGTTTAGCTGCTTACACAATGTGGCCAATGAAATAAAGGGGTTGAGAATTGGACTGTGTAAGTATCAACTGCTGTTCTAAGGCTTCTTATCCATATGTCTTTTTTCGACCGTACTAACTATGTAACTATGTAACATGCTCAATGTTGCACAGTGGGTTTCATGCTTGCTAGTTGCATCAAAACAACTAGTTTTGTAAAAACAAGGGAGGCACTGTGATGAGTAATTTCGTCACAGCAACACCCCAACAACTTGTATTGTAGTGTCCAGGTACTTAAAATACCAGAAATTAGGAGCCATCATCAAATTTCTAGATGCGTTGGCCACCTTGCTCCTGGGACATCTCTGATTATAGAGTCTCCCCCATCTGTTGGTGAAAAATGTTGATCCTTCACTCATAGCTTATAGACTTACATTGTTTCTTTATAGCTTTCTCTGTAAAGAAGGATATAGGAAGCAGCTCTCTGATGCCACCAGTCATGTTCTAAGGCTTCTTATCCGAGTCAAACATTGTTCTGAAGAGAAAGCTAGCTTCTTAAGGTGGCATCATAGAGTTGCTTTGCATATCCTTCTTCCCAAAAATTACAAGTGGACCATGAGTAACCTATACATTTTCCACACATCTTCATGGTACTCTCCTCAAGGAGAAACATTACCCTATTAGCCAAACAACCTTGTTTTATAGAATGGGACATCAGTGTTTGACAAATTGTGATGTGCCCCCTGTACACCACACCACAGCAATGTAAGGCATGCAGCTATGCTATTCCAGGCCAGTCTACCTTGCATGGAGAAGGCCACCATGTAGATAGTATTGTCCACTGTTTTTACAAGTTAATGTAAGTAAATATAGAATAGACTTTTATGATTTATCCCTCTGAAACATCTGAAGTGTAATATTGTCCCAATAGCTCATTTTGCACTTTAAAGTGGTACTCCCATGGAAAACTTTTTTAAATCAACTGGTGCCAGAAAGTTAAACAGATTTGTAAATCACTTCCATTAAAAAATATTAATCCTTCCAGTTCTTTTTAGGGGCTGTATACTAAAGAGAAATCCAAAAAAGAAATGTATTTTCTCTGATGTCATGACCACAGTGCTCTCTACTGACCTCTGCTGTTCATTTAAGGAACTGTCCAGAGCTAGATCAAATCCCCATAGCAAACATATGCTGCTCTGGACAGTTCCTAACATGGACAGCAGAGGTCAGCAGAGAGCACTGTGGTCATGACATCAGAGGAAATGCATTTCTTTTTTGGATTTCTCTTTAGTATACAGTCCCTAAAAAGTACTGGAAGGATTAAGATTTTTTAAAAGAAGTGATTTACAAATCTGTTTAACTTTCTGGCACCAGTTGATTTAAAAAAAAAGTTTTCCACGGGAGTACCCCTATAAGGCTAGGACCACACATTAGCATATGTTGTGCGACAGCAAATCAACCAAATGGCCCTATCTGCTAGGACAAAGGACCTTGTTGTAGTGGCAATATTATCTGAACATCAACTGCATTTGTTAATGTGCTACTCAGTATATAAGCAATGATTTCTCACCACAGCCCAGTATATTGTATTTCATAATAGTTGCAGTATATATCTGAGTAGCTCAGTTGTATGATACATCAGTTACAATATAGCACTCAGATCAATTTGCTATTGGAAATTCCTGCTCCACATCCCTCATTATGACTTGTGCCTTGATAACAATTCTCTGAACACAAGCAACGTAACATTGCCTGCATTTATTATGGTGCCATGTATTATAGATGACCATGTATTTCTTTCTAATCCTGATGTTGTCCTAGGGCCTTAAATAAGTTAAAACCCATCCAGAGATACAAATGAGTAATGATCAATGTGTAAAAGTGTTAGACTCTTGTCTTTCTGTATATTGTTCAGTTTTAGCTTATTTACCTTCCTTTTTTGGGTGCATTCATAGCGGTCAGATTTGCGAAATTTTTTTCCTCCAGATTACGCAGCAAAATCTGCCATATTGCTGGACAGGCTGAATGGGGGAATGCATCTTGCAGCATTCCCCCACCTGGCCTGCTGAAATAACTGGGCGCTGGACCATATACAGCTGATACACTTTGCCATCAGTTGTGGTTGGTGATCCTGCTTAGTACTGAGCCGGATGGCCGGACATATGTGATGGCACCCTAAGTACCCATTCATCACATATGTTACATTTGTTAAAGATTTTGGTGCGGATTCTACACGGCAATCCACATCAAATCTGACAGCAATCTGCATGCATGTGAAGGTGGTTTCCAGTTCATGTGCAACAGAAATTTTCCATGTGGATTTTTGGTGCTGGAAAGAAATCTGCCACAAAAATAAGTGAACACTGGTGGATCTATGGCACTGCAAACTGTCAATCCAATGCAAATCCATTGAGAAATATGTTAGCCTTAGATTTTTGCCGTATAAATACACATTGAACATACTCTTACCAATGAAAGAAGCCTTAGCAGTACGGGCTGGAAATGGCAGATTGGTTAATTGCTATGATACAGGTAAGTGATATTTAAAAGTTCTTGATATCATTTAATATGATGCTTCCTTGTGCAATGCCAACAGGTGTACAGGAAGATCAAACAATATTCAATGTTATTGTTTTTTTAAAGGGCTGTACTGATCAGAATACATATGTTGTGACTGATGCCCATCTGTCCCAATGAAACAAAAAGCAATTGGATTATAGAGATAGTTTAATTTATAAAAAATAAAATAAAAAGAGTTTACTACTCTCCTTTATAGGGGCCACCCTAAGATGCAAAGTTATTACCTACCCTGCATATAGGTGATAAATAGCTGATCTGTGGGGGACCAGTCAATGAGGCCCCACCGAACAGAAGATAATTGCCCATGAACAAATGAGTCAGCAATGCCTGGAAGTCTCATCGAAAATAAAAAGAGCATTGGCTGCACATGCGCGCTG
The DNA here is from genome assembly GCF_029499605.1 of Hyla sarda. Taxonomy (NCBI): domain Eukaryota; kingdom Metazoa; phylum Chordata; class Amphibia; order Anura; family Hylidae; genus Hyla; species Hyla sarda. Next base: position 145,903,795 of record NC_079192.1, read on the forward strand.
CTACTCTATTCATTTGGTGGACAATTGTCTTCCATTCTTGAGATTATTGGGGGGTCCCTCAATGGTTGACTTCTTATACCCTATCTTGAGTATAGGGGATAGCTTAGCATTTGGGCATAACCCCTTTAAGTGATATTTTGCTATGTCCAATGAAATGTAAGAGTAAGTGGTTATTATAGGGGGACAAGGACTTTCACGTTCCATTGACAAGTGAAGAACAAATGTAGAGTAAAGAAGCTAAAAGAAGCTAAGAGACCAGACACATCAAACTTAGTAACTTAGTTACAATAAATAAATACATGCATAAACACACAAACACAGACATATTTATATTTTATATAAAGACAAACGATGGCGCAGCACTCCAAAGATAAGTGAAAAAACGGTGGATTTATTGGCTCACATCACAGCAACGTTTCTGTCCTACCATAGGACAAGCTTGAAAATGGTTCTATGGTAGGACAGAAATGTTGCTGTGATGTGAGCCAATAAATCCACCGTTTTTTTCACTTATCTTCGGAGTGCTGCGCCATCGTTTGTCTACATTAGAGGGACTTTGATCATGTCCGGGACGCTGGCACCATGCATTTAATCTGATGAATAGTGCTGCATTTTATTTGTTTTTGGAAATATGTGTGTATATATATATATATATATATATATATATATATATCCTTACAATGGTCTGTATGTGAATTCCAAAAAATCAAGCTAGGCTTGGTAACTGGGCATTCATGTCTATCACCCCTAAGGTGTAAGTACTGTATAAACTTTGTGTGTCACAGAATTGATATTTCAATCATTGATAAATATTTTTCAGGAAAACGTATCTAAACCTTTCTAAACACCCACATTACAGACATACGTGATTATTTACTATCTCTTCAGTTTCGAGACTATAGAGAAATGCATAGTTTAAATGTTTCTGTCCAGAAGTAAAAATTGTGTATAAAATATGTATACATTTGTATCTACTTCTGAATACAGATATTATTATTACCTTGTTCGACTACCTCCTAGTAATAACAGACACCAATAAACTTTGGAGATTTCATACTGTGCAGAGACCAATCATTTTGTAAACACCAAAGCCAACATCTGATTGGCTGCTGGGATGGCTGCACTTCTGCCCTTTGATACTAAACAGTACTTATCAGATTGTCTACAACAGTCCCTTCTGGTGGAAATGTATAACCATAAGTAAATGAATGGAGCTATTGCCACTCATTATGCTACTGTACAGCAAAAGGTTCATTAATTAAGGACAAATAATCTATGAAATCTCCTAACTATATCCCGTGGAACCATATTAACACATATTGATCAGGGACATTCCCTTTATATTCTATTCCAAATTACTTATAAGAGATACAGGGCCCAAAACAATTCTCAGCTCACTGTTGACTATCATTATCCTTACTTTCACTTTCTTCAAGCAGTTTTTAGAAAAAGGTGCATTGAATGTACAAATAGCTGCGACTGTCAATTTACAAAAATCTATTTTTGTATTAATCCTAATAGTTTCACTTCCAGTTTGGAGTGGCCTTGCTTTCAGGGATCCTAAAACTGTTTTGTTATATATAATACAAATCTAATAATGAAAAGTAAATGACTAAAATAAAATAATTTAAATATAATATAATGAATATAATAATCAAAATATTTTAAAATTATAACACATTCCATTTATTAATCAAGTGACTAATATTTTCCCATTTACATTCTGGAATGACTGCAGAATAAATGATGATAATAATTACTATTATTATTTTTATTTAACATTATTTTGCTTAAATGTATACTTTGTGCTATGTAGGTGCTTTCCAAATAAATACAAGTAGAATTTAAAAATATTACTGCGAAATGTGGCTGAATACCCAGTGATCCTGGAAGCATGAACTTTTATTGATCAGCAAATGTGTCTAATCCTAGAAAGAGTTAGACCTACATTAAACCACAAAAGTAAATCCAATTGAGTGTAAAGAAAACACCTAAACTCAATGTGTTTGATGCCCATTGTGAAAAATTAGAGTAAGCCCCTAGTGTGGGAAATAACATGGATTGAATCAGAGAACACAAGCAACCTGTGGACATCAACAGGGGCCTATTATGGCAGAAAATCATTTCAGTCTAAACTGAAGCCTAGAAACAAATGTAAAATGACATACTGGTCTCAGGGTAGGTTGACACCACTAAAGTAAAACATATGCACTGGTATTCTTCAAAACTTGCACTTAACCTATATGGTGTGCTGCATTCATCTGCAGAGATTTCCTAGTCACAGAAGCCCAAAAAAAAAACAAAAAAAAAGACTCCTGCAACACATATAACATCAAGAGACAGGTGTATATATAGTGTAAAATATAAGTAGAATATAAAAGAAACTAAACATCCAGAAAGGAAAAGTGCTATTCGTTGATAATATGGTTATTTATCTAAAATATTATGTTTGTTAAATTACTATTCACTCTAGGTAAGGCTGAGCTCTAGCATGCAGTCAGAAAAATACTAGAACAAAAAAACACCAAAAAATATATATATATAGTATCTACCAAAAGAGACTCATAAGGCGACCAGGACTTGGTTGCAATAAAATATTTTTAATTAGATGTAAAGTAGTAATAATAATAATATTATAACAATATACATTATTATTAGTATTATTAGCTGTACTATTTCATTCTATTTTATATAATAGGAATTACATCTGGCTTCCCAAGTACACTACTTTAAATATAAATATATATATATATATATATATATATATATATATATATATATACTTCCAACAATCACTGTTTAGAATTAATGATTCTTCTTTGAATATTTTTTTTTATAAACGAAAACGAAAGAAGGAAATGTAACCATGTTTAGCACCGAACATTATTGTGCTTCTAATTACAAATATATATATATATTTATAAATAAATAAATATATATATATATATATATATATATACATTTATATATGTGTGTGTAAATGTACAATTATATAATGTTCTTGGGATTAGAACACCACGATCCTGCAAAGTAAAACATTTACATTTCTAGTAAATAAAAAACAAAAATAAAGTGTGATAATAAAACAAAACAAAATCTCTCATATCTGTATATGTGGACGTAAATATATATGCGTGTATATATATAAATAAATATATATATATATATATATATATATATATGTCTATTAATGAGTGCAATGAATTTGTATGCAGTAAGTGTGAGCAGCACTCTCCACAGACACTCTAGATTGGCAGATTAATGCCCAGATAATGCCAAGAAGGGGATCCTACATTCTAATTCCAGCGCTTGTTTCCACTATTGATCCATGTAAATAAATGGAGATTCGGTTCCACCAAATTGTCGTAAAAATACACAGTAAATCGAAGAGAGCTTCGCCTTATCAATCGCTTTCACGGGGATCACCGAGGAGCGGTGTGTTTGCCTTTTAGATGCACTTGTGGCCATCGCATTTATATAAAGGGGAGACAGTAGAGATATGAGCACCCATGTACATGAGCACCTTACTTATGGGTATGACTATGTAGGCTGCACAGGCTGCCCCTTGGCTTTGTGTAGCAGTGGAGTGAATGTAGTTACAGCAGTGTTTCCTAACCAGGGTGCCTCCAGCTGTTGCAAAACTACAACTCCCATCATGCCCAGACAGCCGAAGGCTGTCTGGGCATGCTGGGAGTTGTAGTTTTGCAACAGCTGGAGGCACCCTGGTTGGGAAACAATGAATTACAAAATAAACTGCTGGATCAAATAATAACAAAGCATTGTGCAGCTTTTTCTGTATCATGGATGAATGCTGCATAGTAATAGATTAAATAGAGATCACAATAAAAGGGTGTACAGCTCATATATCAAGTAAGATGTAAATCTAGGGGTCTACTCCTTCCCAGTGCCCCCTGTGGACCACACCACTGCCAGTGACAGCAGCACCTCACACTGCCTGCCTGCCTGCCTGCCTGCCAGCCTCTAGGGACGGATTAATGAAGCGCTGCCAGTTAATTCATCCCTTACATAAGACTCTGCTTTCTATTAAACTCTGGGAATCTCTGCACAAATCTGGCTGCAGGCATGCTATTCAGAAAGTAGAGTAGTATTATTAATAATAGTATTATTATTATTAGTTGTACTGATATTATTAATAATACGAATATTAATATGTATTATAACAATAATAATAATTCTACCACTACTACCACTAATTATATTAAGTGCATCAATACTCTCCAAGGCTCAGGTATATTAGCAGCACCATATTGGGTTGTAATGAAAACAACAAAAATGGAATAAAGTAACCAATGCCGATTTGTATGGGATCTGAGGCTTCCCTATCATCCTCAGCACTGGACCTAGGATTAAAAAGTGAATCCTGTCACAATTCCACTTAACATAAGTATAGTGCATGCTGAAACAAAGACAAGCTCCCTGACAGCTAGCAATACAAGGACCCTTCAATCACTGGAGTGTACACCAGTTTTAGACATGAAATCCCCCTGTACTTATGACAGATATCGTTCCTAAATGACTATATTATAATACACCTCTGGTCTGGTATCCTCATACAGTCCTTATTTTTAGCATCGTGTAGTCTATTTACATGCTGGTACTTCCCCTGGCTCAGTGAGTGTAAACGTCTCTGCGAGTATTGATTTATCGATTAGCAGATAGGTATCAATCGATCGATCGATATTAATTGTTTGACAAAGACAATGGGTGGGAGATAAGAGGGGGATCTTCCTCATTTGCTGTAGACTCTCTGCACATTTTAGCTGAATGATATAAAATAATAGTTCACCTGGATTATTTGGAGGCACAGTCAGGTCCTGCAGTGGGAGACTGAGCATAGCCCTGACGGTAGAAGACCGTATTGCAGTGTTTCCCAACCAGGGTGCCTCCAGCTGTCCCAAAACTACAACTCCCAGCATGCCTGGATTGCATTTGGTTACAAGCAGCTATGTCTTCCCCTAGCAGATTAACTCATCAGCTATGTAATAACCTAGCACAGTGTCCTCCAAACTGTAGACCTCCAGCTGTTACAAAACTACAACTCCCAGCATGCCCAGACAGCCGAAGGCTGTCTGGGCATGCTGGGAGTTGTAGTTTTGCAACAGCTGGAGGCACCCTGGTTGGCAAGCACTGCTCTATTGTATGGTGGTGAGATGATAAAGGTGACAATGACAGGCTGGAATAGATGAAGAGTGCTGGATGGTGGAGAGGCAGCAATGGCAGGAGATGACCCTCTCCAGAATACAAGGATGCAGGTGGTAATAATACTCCACACAAGATACAAGGTGGATGAAACAATATGGACCCATCTAACAGCATGAAAAGAAAGAAGGGTATAGGACACTTATATTGCATTGTGCAAGGAAGCACAAAAGCAGCAGAGAAAGAGGAAGAGTCTGGTCCCAGACCATTTCAGAGATGAGAGTACAATAGAGCAAGGCAACATATCGGGAGGGGGGCTCACCTGCTAGCCTGAGAGCTGACATCCTCTGGAATTCAGGCTCCTGGAGCCACTTCCACATCCTACGAAAGGTCTCCCGGCCGGATTTGAGTTTGCTCCAAGGTTTGGGGTTCCTCAGCAGATCTGAGAGGGTCCCTTGGGAGCGGCACAGTACCCTCTGCGCAAAGATCGCCTGGGGGATGCTGTACCGCTTGAGCTCGGTGGTGATTCTCTGAGCCACTTCTTTGGTATTGATTTCTTCCATTTGCCCTGAATTACTTCCATTGTTGACTTGTGATCCAGTCATAGATGAAGGGTTTTGCTCCCTAGTGGAGCCCAGCATTTGCCCGTGAGTCTGGGCATTTAAATGGGCATGAGGATGATGGGGGATCCCATTGATAGGCACCATGCCAGCAGATGGCGGGGTGAGATGTTGTTCTCCATGCCTGGACAACATGGCAGGGTGATGGGCTTCAAAGCCATTGGGGGTGAGCATTTTCTCAGTAGGCATGGTGGCACTGGGGTGAGCGTAGTGAGGCAAACCTTGCTGGGCATTGTGGATGCTCCCCAGACCAGACCCGGAGAGCGGAGACAAGCTTTGTCCCATCCCTGTGACCTCCTTGTGGTAGGGGGTATACAGATTGTTCATAGAAGTCAGCCCTCTGTCATCCCTCATCAGGGTGAAGCTGCCGCTGACATTGCCCGGTATCCGCTGGTGGGGATGATGGTGGTGGTGGTGGTGGTGATGATGGGGGAACTTGTCCGATACGGTGGAGATGGGTGGCAGGGGTTGCAGAGGGGTGAGGGTGGTGTAGGTGCTGCTCATACTCATGCCCGGTGGGGTGTCACACGCCATGGTCATGGTGGGGTGCAGTGCCCCCGTTAAGGCATGGTCTGGGGGCCGGTGGTGGTGATGGTGGTATTCTCCTCCGTCCAGGATGGAAGCCATGCCCATGGATCTGGGATGAGCAGCCAGGTGGTTGCTGCGGTGGGTCACCGATCCTCTGTGGTGGGGGCTGCCGGTCATGAGATCAGCAGCGGACGGTACCGGATCATGGCTCACCCCGTGCAGATCGCCAATATTGTCCATGGTCAGCTGAGCGTTCATGATGAGCGGTGCAGGCGTGTGGACAGCACATGTATGTGGCGTGTAGGTGACACGTCCCGGGGATAATGTGCGGCCGCTTCACATGGAACTTGTCCTCTGCTCCACTTATTACCATTAGATCATATACTGTACTTAGTAATGGCGGTGGTGTTATTACGCCTCTAAGGCCCGGTCCCCTCTCAGAGCAGCGGCACCGGCAGCAGTGGTTGCAGTCTGCTCAGTCCCCTCGCCATCTCCTGCCATGTCCCTCACTGATCAATGTGTAGTCACTGAGCTGCTGCCCCTGCAGCTGGCGAGCCGCACCGCGCCTGCGCACTGCACACCACAGCCTGGCTGCCTGTCACATCACTCCCACTTTATAAGAAAGCTTCTATTTACCATGTACACGCACTGGACGACCACATAATGGTATATACTGCAGCCAGGGCCGTGTATACGCTTCTGCCATCCCTACATGTGCCCTGTGTAGCCTATTGTTCCCTGTGAGCAGCCATTTCAGGTGGCATTGATAATCCAGAATCTATCTAAATGCCCACTCCTTTAATCCAGATTCCACCTGATCCACAGACACAATAAGCTTCACTGTTTTTGTATGTAGAGTGCCCCTTTAAGAATCCCACCAGTCATGTATAGACTAAGGGCACTGCTAGGTAGGGGCTCTGCAAACAATCTATAAAAAGTATTTACCCATAGGGCAGTGCTTTCCAACCAGTGTGCAAAACTACAACTCCCAGCATGGCCGGACAGCCAAAGGCTGTCCGGCCATGCTGGGAGTTGTAGTTTTGCAACAGCTGGAGACACCCTAATTGGGAAACACTACCACGTGGTAATAACAAGAATGTAGCTGCTTGTAGTATGTAGAATGTAGAGACTTGTAGTTCGACAAGAGATCATTATCATGATGGGATCATCTATTCTAGTAGATCAGCATGTGTATTTGTGAAGCAGACAATACAGTAGTCTTAAAGGGGTACTCCGGTGGAAATGTTTTTTTTTTTTATTTTTTTTAAATGAACTGGTGCCAGAAAGTTTAACAGAATTGTAAATGACTTCAATTAGAAAAATCTTAATCCTTCCAGTACTTATCAGCTGCTGTATACTACAGAGGAAATTCTTTTCTTTTTGAATTTCTTTTCTGTCTGTCCACAGTGCTCTCTGCTGACACCTCTGTCTGTATTAGGAACTGTCCAGAGCAGCTTAGGTTTGCTATGGGGATTTTCTCCTGCTCTAGACAGTTCCTGACACGGACAGAGGTGTCAGCAGAGAGCACTGTGGACAGACAGAAAATAAATAAATAAATCCAAAAAGAAAAGTAGTATAAAGCTGCTAATAAGTACTGAAAGGATAACATTTTTTTTTTTAATAGAAGTAATTTACAAATCTGTTTAACTTGGAGACAGTTGACTTAAAAATACCTAAAAAAAAATAGAGTACCCCTTTAATTCCTAGCATAATGTAATAACCAGGCTTTATCTGTAAAACTGCTGGGACATGTAGTTCTACCGTATCTCTTGGACATGGCTATATCAATTTCGTGCTGCAATAATCTATTCTTTTAGTATATCTTTTTGTAGTGCAGATATGAAGCATATAGCAATTTAACTTCTAGCATAATGCAATAACCAGGGTTTATCTGGAAAGCTGCTGGGACGTGTAGCCTACAAGGACTCTTTGAGGCTTCATCATATTCTATTAGGTCAGTATATGTTTTGATGGTGCTGGCATGAAACATATAGCAGTATTAACTCATAGTGTAATGAGCAGTTTTTTTATTTATCTGAAAAGCTCTGGCACTTGTAGTTGTACAATGACTCCTTGACAGGAATAGATGATTATCTTGATGCAGTGACCTTTTATAGTAGGTCAGTATATGTATAGGTAGTGCAGGTATGAAGTATATAGCAGTATTTACTCCTGGTTATTGCATAGTGTAATAGTTTTTATATGAAAGGCTCTGGCACTTGTAGTTGTACAATGACTCCTTGACATGAATAGATGATTATCTTGATGCAATGACCTTTTATAGTAGGTCAGTATATGTATTGGTGGTGCAGGTATGAAGTATATAGCAGTATTTACTCCTGGTTATTGCATAGTGTAATAGTTTTTATATGAAAGGCTCTGGCACTTGTAGTTGTACAATGACTCCTTGACATGAATAGATGATTATCTTGATGCAATGACCTTTTATAGTAGGTCAGTATATGTATTGGTGGTGCAGGTATGAAGTATATAGCAGTATTCACTCCTGGTTATTGCATAGTGTAATAGTTTTTATATGAAAGGCTCTGGCACTTGTAGTTGTACAATGACTCCTTGACATGAATAGATGATTATCTTGATGCAATGACCTTTTATAGTAGGTCAGTATATGTATTGGTGGTGCAGGTATGAAGTATATAGCAGTATTTACTCCTGGTTATTGCATAGTGTAATAGTTTTTATATGAAAGGCTCTGGCACTTGTAGTTGTACAATGACTCCTTGACATGAATAGATGATTATCTTGATGCAATGACCTTTTATAGTAGGTCAGTATATGTATTGGTGGTGCAGGTATGAAGTATATAGCAGTATTTACTCCTGGTTATTGCATAGTGTAATAGTTTTTATATGAAAGGCTCTGGCACTTGTAGTTGTACAATGACTCCTTGACATGAATAGATGATTATCTTGATGCAATGACCTTTTATAGTAGGTCAGTATATGTATTGGTGGTGCAGGTATGAAGTATATAGCAGTATTCACTCCTGGTTATTGCATAGTGTAATAGTTTTTATATGAAAGACTCTGGCACTTGTAGTTGTACAATGACTCCTTGACATGAATAGATTATCTTGATGCAATGACCTTTTGTGGTAGGTCAGTATATGTATTGGTGATGCAGGTATGAAGTATATAGCAGTATTCACTCCTGGTTATTGCATAGTGTAATAACAGTTTTTATATGAAAGGTTCTGGCACTTGTAGTTGTACAATGACTCCTTGACATGAATAGATGATTATCTTGATGCAGTGACCTTTCATAGTAGGTCAGTATATGTATAGGTGATGCAGGTATGAAGTATATAGCAGTATTTACTCCTGGTTATTGCATAGTGTAATAGTTTTTATATGAAAGGCTCTGGCACTTGTAGTTGTACAATGACTCCTTGACATGAATAGATGATTATCTTGATGCAGGGACCTTTTATAGTAGGTCAGTATATGTATTGGTGGTGCAGGTATGAAGTATATAGCAGTATTCACTCCTGGTTATTGCATAATGTAATAACAGGTTTTATATGAAAGGTTCTGGCACTTGTAGTTGTACAATGACTCCTTGACATGAATAGATTATCTTGATGCAGTGACCTTTTATGGTAGGTCAGTATATGTATAGGTGGTGCAGGCATGTAGCAGTGTGAATAGAGTCAGTGGCACTGTCCCCTGCACCTCCCCAGCTGACAGCCAGTCTAGTAATCACATCTCCATGGCCCTCCCACTTAGTGACTTTGCATTATAAGTGCCTGGGTGCTGCTCAAATTGAATTTTAATTTTAACTTCCGGGTTTTCCTCTAGACTCATTACATCAAGGCAATTCCTATTAACCAGGCACCTTCTTGGCACAGCCTGGCACATTGTATCTGCCACATCATCGCCTTATTATAGTAGGTGATCTGCAATCCATGCCTACCTGATATTAAATGTCTCCCCTTATTCTCCATATTAGCACTGAGATCTTCAGTGTGTGCCCTGCATTGGCATTGGCAATAGTCATGGCAGGGGCTATGCAGGTGTCTAAAGAAGACACCACAGCAAGTACAGATGTGTCTATTGTGTAAAGCCCAGCAGCCGCAATGTCCCTTCCCTCAACTGCAAACATGGTCAGCTCGAACTTTAACCCTTTCTCAACACAAGAAATCCTTCCAAATGTTCCATAGATATCTTTTCCCAATTCGATATTTATTAAATGATTTTTACCACTAGCAGGATACGATTGGCTGGTTAGAAAAGCATTTCATGACACCAAACAGGGATGTGAATGTGATGGGAAATATTTCTACACATTGATTAGATAATGTATCTGTCCCTGATACTAAACTGCTGCTAATGACCAGCTGTACAGTGAAGGAGAGCGGTAAAGAGAGGTAAAGAAGGGCTGAGAGCAAGGAATCAATGCCGGATAATAATATAGCTACAGCACCAGGTGGATCAACACACGGACCGATACTATGCAAAATAATGACACCAATCTATCTATCTATCGATCGATCGATCTCATATCTATCTATCATTTATCTATCTATCTCTCTATCATACCTATATATCTGTCTACATAGATATCCCCTATTAACACCAAGAGCCACAAGCATGAATCAATAAGTCGCTTATTATTAAATGTACATAATATATATATATATATATATATATATATATATATGCACATGCATACGGATTTGTGTGTAGACACCTGTATCTTTTTATGATTTGCTTATTTGTTCTTATAATCCCGAGTAGTACTACAATTTGCTGACAAACGGTTAAATAATGAAATGTTGTCATAGTTATATATGTTATTACTGTATTGTTCTGCTTCTATAATAATGTTTACATTAGAGGAAATGATCTATGACTTGCAGGGAGGACGCGCACACGTGTGTATCAAATGTACAGCAAGTATATGAATGTGAATACAGGTTGACAAATATAGATTTGCCTTGTACTAGGCAGACACTATATTGGTTTTGCAGTGTTCCTTGCACAGTATGTTGTGATAGGGTTTGTAATGTGGTGCTGGATCAGTATGTTGTGATTAGCATTTTTAGCGTTGTATATGTGATTATTAGTGATGGTGCTAGAGCAGTGGACTGTGATTGGCTTTTGTGTGTATTTTTTGCGTTGTATATGGTATGATTGGTGATGGTGCTAGAGCAGTGCACTGTGATTGGCATTTGTGTGTATTTTTAGCGTTGTATATGTGATTATTAGTGATGGTGCTAGAGCAGTGCACTGTGATTGGCATTTGTGTGAATTTTTTGCGTTGTATATGTCATGATCGGCGATGGTGCTAGAGCAGTGGACTGTGATTGGCTTTTGTGTGTATTTTTTGCGTTGTATATGGTATGATTGGTGATGGTGCTAGAGCAGTGCACTGTGATTGGCTTTTGTGTGTATTTTTAGCGTTGTATATGTCATGATTGGTGATGGTGCTAGAGCAGTGCACTGTGATTGGCATTTGTGTGTATTTTTAGCGTTGTATATGTCATGATTGGTGATGGTGCTAGAGCAGTGCACTGTGATTGGCTTTTGTGTGTATTTTTAGCGTTGTATATGTCATGATTGGTGATGGTGCTAGAGCAGTGCACTGTGATTGGCTTTTGTGTGTATTTTTAGCGTTGTATATGTCATGATTGGTGATGGTGCTAGAGCAGTGGACTGTGATTGGCTTTTGTGTGTATTTTTTGCGTTGTATATGGTATGATTGGTGATGGTGCTAGAGCAGTGCACTGTGATTGGCATTTGTGTGAATTTTTAGCGTTGTATATGTCATGATTGGTGATGGTGCTAGAGCAGTGCACTGTGATTGGCTTTTGTGTGTATTTTTTGCGTTGTATATGTCATGATTGGTGATGGTGCTAGAGCAGTGCACTGTGATTGGCTTTTGTGTGTATTTTTTGCGTTGTATATGTCATGATTGGTGATGGTGCTAGAGCAGTGCACTGTGATTGGCTTTCCTGTGTATTTTTAGCGTTGTATATGTGATTATTGGTGATGGTGCTAGAGCAGTGCCCTGTGATTGGCTTTTGTGTGTATTTTTAGCGTTGTATATGTCATGATTGGTGATGGTGCTAGAGCAGTGCACTGTGATTGGCTTTTGTGTGTATTTTTAGCGTTGTATATGTCATGATTGGCGATGGTGCTAGAGCAGTGCACTGTGATTAGCTTTTGTGTGTATTTTTAGCGTTGTATATGTCATGATTGGCGATGGTGCTAGAGCAGTGCACTGTGATTAGCTTTTGTGTGTATTTTTAGCGTTGTATATGTCATGATTGGTGATGGTGCTAGAGCAGTGCACTGTCATTAGCTTTTTTGTGTATTTTTAGCGTTGTATATGTCATGATTGGTGATGGTGCTAGAGCAGTGCACTGTGATTGGCTTTGTACGATGGTGCTGGAGTAGCACATAATGATGGATTCTGTATGAAGGTGGTTAAGCAGTCTATTGTAATTAGCTCTTTAAAAGGTACTGGAAAAGTGTGTTGAGATTGGCCTTACATAGTTATGCCGGGACAAAATGTGAATATTGGCTTTGTGTAGTGATGTTAGAGCTGTGTGGTATGATTTAATTTGTATTATGGTGCTTGTGCAATATATTGTAATTGGTTTTGTGTAGTGGTTCTAGAACAATAAATTATGGTTGGCTTTTGTTTATTACGGCTGGGGCAGTATATTGTAATTGAGTTCGTATGGTGGTGCTGGGGCAGTATATTTGTAATTGAGTTCGTATGGTGGTACTGGGGCAGTATTTTGTAATTGAGTTTGTATGGTGGTGCTGGGGCAGTATATTGTAATTGAGTTCGTATGGTGGTGCTGGGGCAGTATGTTGTAATTGAGTTTGTATGGTGGTGCTGGGGCAGTATATTGTAATTGAGTTTGTATTGTGGTGCTGGGGCAGTATATTGTAATTGAATTTGTATGGTGGTACTGGGGAAGTATGTTGTAATTGAGTTTGTATGGTGGTACTGGGGCAGTATGTTGTAATTGAGTTTTTATGGTTTGAACGTTGGTACTGGGACATTATGTTGTAATTGAGTTTGTATTGTGGTGCTGGGGCAGTATGTTGTAATTGAGTTCCTATTGTGGTGCTGGGCAGTATATTGTGATTGGGTTTGTATGGTGGTGCTGGGGCAGTATGTTGTAATTGAGTTTGTATTGTGGTGCTGGGGCAGTATATAGTAATTGAGTTTGTATAGTGGTGCTGGGCAGTATATAGTAATTGAGTTTGTATGGTGGTGCTGGGCAGTATATAGTAATTGAGTTTGTATGGTGGTGCTGGGCAGTATATAGTAATTGAGCTTGTATGGTGGTGCTGGGGCAGTATATTGTGATTGGGTTCGTATGGTATTGCTGGGGCAGTATATTGTGATAGGGTTTGTATGGTGGTGCTGGGGCAGTATATTGTGATTGGGTTGGTATGGTATTGCTGGGGCAGTATATTGTGATAGGGTTTGTATGGTGGTGCTGGGGCAGTATATTGTGATTGGGTTTGTATGGTGTTATTGTAGCAATACATTGTTATTGTCCTTTTGCATTGGTGATGGAGCAGTGTAGCATGAGTGGCTTTGAATGATTGTGCTTGGGCAGCATATTGCGTAGTGGCGCTAGAGCAGTAGTGGCTCTGCATGATAGCGATGGGCATTATATTGTCATTGGTTTTGTGTAGTGGTGGAGCAGTATATTGTGGTTGGCTTTGTATGCTAGTGCTGGGGCATTATATTGTCATTGGTTTTGTGTAGTGGCGGAGCAGTATATTGTGGTTGGCTTTGTATGCTAGTGCTGGGGCAGTATATATTGTCATTGGTTTTGTGTAGTGGTGGAGCAGTATATTGTGGTTGGCTTTGTATGCTAGTGCTGGGGCAGTATATTGTCATTGGTTTTGTGTAGTGGTGGAGCAGTATATTGTGGTTGGCTTTGTATGCTAGTGCTGGGGCAGTATATTGTCATTGGTTTTGTGTAGTGGTGGAGCAGTATATTGTGGTTGGCTTTGTATGCTAGTGCTGGAGCATTATATTGTCATTGGTTTTGTGTAGTGGTGGAGCAGTATATTGTGGTTGGCTTTGTATGCTAGTGCTGGGGCAGTATATTGTCATTGGTTTTGTGTAGTGGTGAAGCAGTATATTGTGGTTGGCTTTGTATGCTAGTGCTGGGGCAGTATATTGTCATTGGTTTTGTGTAGTGGTGGAGCAGTATATTGTGGTTGGCTTTGTATGCTAGTGCTGGGGCATTATATTGTCATTGGTTTTGTGTAGTGGTGGAGCAGTATATTGTGGTTGGCTTTGTATGCTAGTGCTGGGGCATTATATTGTCATTGGTTTTGTGTAGTGGTGTGAAGCAGTATATTGTGGTTGGCTTTGTATGCTAGTGCTGGGGCATTATATTGTCATTGGTTTTGTGTAGTGGTGGAGCAGTATATTGTGGTTGGCTTTGTATGCTAGTGCTGGAGCATTATATTGTCATTGGTTTTGTGTAGTGGTGGAGCAGTATATTGTGGTTGGCTTTGTATGCTAGTGTTGTGGCAGTATATTGTCATTGGTTTTGTGTAGTGGTGAAGCAGTATATTGTGGTTGGCTTTGTATGCTAGTGCTGGGGCATTATATTGTCATTGGTTTTGTGTAGTGGTGAAGCAGTATATTGTGGTTGGCTTTGTATGCTAGTGCTTGGGCAGTATATTGTCCTTGGTTTTGTGTAGTGGTGGAGCAGTATATTGTGGTTGGCTTTGTATGCTAGTGCTGGGGCAGTATATTGTCATTGGTTTTGTGTAGTGGTGGAGTAGTATATTGTGGTTGGCTTTGTATGCTAGTGCTGGGGCATTATATTGTCATTGGTTTTGTGTAGTGGTGAAGCAGTATATTGTGGTTGGCTTTGTATGCTAGTGCTGGGGCATTATAATGTCATTGGTTTTGTGTAGTGGTGGAGCAGTATATTGTGGTTGGCTTTGTATGCTAGTGCTGGGGCATTATATTGTCATTGGTTTTGTGTAGTGGTGGAGCAGTATATTGTGGTTGGCTTTGCATGCTAGTGCTGGGGCATTATATTGTCATTGGTTTTGTGTAGTGGTGTGAAGCAGTATATTGTGGTTGGCTTTGTATGCTAGTGCTGAGGCATTATATTGTCATTGGTTTTGTGTAGTGGTGAAGCAGTATATTGTGGTTGGCTTTGCATGCTAGTGCTGGGGCATTATATTGTCATTGGTTTTGTGAAGTGGTGTTAAGCAGTATATTGTGGTTGGCTTTGTATGCTAGTGCTGGGGCATTATATTGTCATTGGTTTTGTGTAGTGGTGTGAAGCAGTATATTGTGGTTGGCTTTGTATGCTAGTGCTGGGGCATTATATTGTCATTGGTTTTGTGTAGTGGTGGAGCAGTATATTGTGGTTGGCTTTGTATGCTAGTGCTGTGGCAGTATATTGTCATTGGTTTTGTGTAGTGGTGAAGCAGTATATTGTGGTTGGCTTTGTATGCTAGTGCTGGGGCATTATATTGTCATTGGTTTTGTGTAGTGGTGGAGCAGTATATTGTGGTTGGCTTTGTATGCTAGTGCTGGATCATTATATTGTCATTGGTTTTGTGTAGTGGTGGAGCAGTATATTGTGGTTGGCTTTGTATGCTAGTGCTGGGGCAGTATATTGTCATTGGTTTTGTGTAGTGGTGAAGCAGTATATTGTGGTTGGCTTTGTATGCTAGTGCTGGGGCAGTATATTGTCATTGGTTTTGTGTAGTGGTGAAGCAGTATATTGTGGTTGGCTTTGTATGCTAGTGCTGGGGCATTATATTGTCATTGGTTTTGTGTAGTGGTGGAGCAGTATATTGTGGTTGGCTTTGTATGCTAGTGCTGGGGCATTATATTGTCATTGGTTTTGTGTAGTGGTGGAGCAGTATATTGTGGTTGGCTTTGTATGCTAGTGCTGGGGCATTATATTGTCATTGGTTTTGTGTAGTGGTGAAGCAGTATATTGTGGTTGGCTTTGTATGCTAGTGCTGTGGCAGTATATTGTCATTGGTTTTGTGTAGTGGTGAAGCAGTATATTGTGGTTGGCTTTGTATGCTAGTGCTGGGGCAGTATATTGTCATTGGTTTTGTGTAGTGGTGAAGCAGTATATTGTGGTTGGCTTTGTATGCTAGTGCTGGGGCAGTATATTGTCATTGGTTTTGTGTAGTGGTGGAGCAGTATATTGTGGTTGGCTTTGTATGCTAGTGCTGGGGCAGTATATTGTCATTGGTTTTGTGTAGTGGTGGAGCAGTGTGTTGTGATTCGCTTTGTATAGTGGTGCTGGGCTGTAGGAGGATGGCCGACCATGTGTTGGTAATGGTGACAGCTTGCAATGGTCAGTGGATGGAGGACTCAGCTCTTCTCCAATAGGCAGGGTGTCAAAGGTGACGCGTGAAGACTCCAAAAGCCACAGCTGCCAGCTGGACAGTTACATTTCTCCAGAGCTTCCTGCAAACTTGTCCATCTACAGATACATCTACATCTGTCGCTACAAAGTAACATAATGGGGGGAGGAGGGGGCAGGGTAGTTGTTCTGTTTTATTAGTTTAAATAAAAGGGAGCACGTAAGGAAGAAAAGGAATCCGAGTTGCAATAAACTCCATTGTATGGAGGTGGATGACACAGTATCAACCCTAATATTTGTAGTTTAACCACTCCATAGAAAAATATTCATTGGGAATTGACTTCAGTAAATAAAATGAATAAATGAAGAGGCTCCTCAGATAAACTTTGAAACTATCAGGTGATACATTACATTTAAGGGCTCCATATTTTAACCCTTCAGTGGGCGGTGGATGATCAAGCCCAGTGCAAAGTAAGTGGATGGATGTAGCCCTGTGGTATTAGGAGATGGAGCATCTGCTCATATTCTCATAGTGGTCGATATTTTTCATTCACACTCGTGCCTTTCTGCTTTGCAAGAAGGGAAAATTACACTTTTGTTAAGATGCATTGAAGCGGCCTTCATGTGGGGGTCTCTCCCTCTATCTGACCATTAGTTCATCACTAACTCCTTCTATATGAGCAGGACGAGCCCCTCACATGAGCCAGAGCTTAGGCAGGACCCTATGCACAAGCCTTCTTTGCCATTTCAACCTAAAGTATAAACCTGGTGGCTAAAAAAAAACTCGTCCACAGGAAAAAAA